>NC_057809.1:51481689-52098904 GCF_018294505.1 Triticum aestivum | reverse complement strand
ACACCCCGACCCCGACCCCGACCCCGAGACGGCACCCCGACACCGACAGGACACCCCGACCACCGACACCTCCCGAAAAGGTGTTCTTTGGCCTTCCAGAGGCCGACGGGGTCATATATTTGTGAATTATTAGTTAGGTCATATATTTTCGATTTTGTTATGAAAAACATCATATATAATTGTGTTGATCGTGTAGTTTTAAATGTGCAGTTGTTTCATCGCTGCAAGGTTTGGTGTTCGACGACCTCGCCGTGCGTTTGACGAGCTCTACCCCTTCGTTCGTGGGTGAGCACAAATGACAAGTCCTCCTCCCCCATTAATTATTTGATCTATTCCGATGAAACTTGATAGCTAGCTATATATGTGTCTTGAATCATCAGTATACGTAACCAATATGTGTCTCCCGTTCGAAAGCGTCATAGTTATAAATATGCATGCATTTGCATATTTATAACCTTGATTCTTTCGAATTGTCCAACGCTATCCATGGACAGCCCGAGTATGTGTAGATTGGGTTCGTTTTCCCATATGCTTTGCTCCGGATCTGACACATATATTTCGTCAGTGCCTCCCCTGTTGTTCTCCGGGTACACATCCTCTCTGTTTATTGCAGAGACGTGTATCAGGAGAACAGCGGGGAGGTGCTGCCGAAATTTTGCGTTGGATCCGGAGCATAGCATGGGAAAATGAACCCAATCTACACATACACGGGTGGGATTAGGACCTATCATTACCTATTAGAGTGTAGGTTGCATGGACGTAATAAAATTGACAAAGTAGATCAACTGATGAATATATACATGGTGAATTACATATATAATTGTTGTGTATCCAGTAGCTCTGAAAGTCAAGATGAGTGACCGTTCTTGGATGTATACCGGTCACACTAGTCAGAACAAATGGAGCGCTGAATGGTTCACAAAAACTAAGGGGTTTGTGCAAGCCGCATTTGCAAATGGCCAAAAGAAAACCTGGTGCCCCTGTTTTCGGTGCGGCAATTGGGAAAAGAAGACAGAGGCTGAAATGGGCAAACACCTGCAGAAGAGTGGTTTTACGCCCGATTATACGGTGTGGACATTTCATGGTGAGTCTGCCCAACGTGACCGAGCTGAGGTGGATCGTCGTCGCACTGACGAGCATGGTACCGGGATGGAAAACATGGTGCAAGGCTATGATGATGCTCGGGATTCGGACGAGGAGATGGAGGAATCTGCAAAGGCCTTCAATGAAATGTTGGAGTCTTCGAAACGTCCGCTCCACGAGCACACTGAGCTTTGTCAATTGGATGCCATCTCACAAGTAATGGCTCTGAAGGCTCAGTTCAACTTGGGCAGAGAATGCTATGACGCAATTATGACAGTATTTGGACGCTTTCTACCCAAAGGCCATGTAATGCCTGCAAACCTGTACCAGTCGGACAAAATCCTTCGTGCACTGAAGATGCCCTATGAGAAGATACATGCCTGTGAGAAAGGATGTGCCTTATTTAGGCTTGACTATGCGGACTTGAACTATTGTCCCATTTGCAAGTCTTCCAGGTATATTGTGGTAGACAACGGTATGGGTGAGAAGACACAGACCAAAATCCCCGTTAGTGTTCTTCACTATATGCCAATTGTACCAAGACTTCAACGTCTTTTCATGGTCGAAGAGACGGCCAGACAGATGACATGGCACAAAACAGGCAAAAGAACCGAACTAGATGCAGATGGGAATTTGATGATGGTACACACATCCGATGGTGTTGCATGGAAAAAGTTTGATGAATTACATGCTGACAAAGCGGCAGATCCGAGGCATCCTCGAGTCGGCATCAGCACGGATGGGTTCAGTGTGTTTGGTATGACGGCAGCCCAATACAGTTGTTGGCCCGTATTTGTCTTTCCACTCAATCTCCCCCCCGGACAGATTATGCAAAGAAAGAACATTTTCCTTACGTTGATAATTCCAGGACCCAACTATCCGGGCAAAAATATGAATGTGTACATGCAGCCGCTTAAGGACGAATTGCAAGAAGCCTGGGATAATGGGTTCAAGACATATGACGCCTTTAGCAAACGGAACTTCATAATGCGTGTCTGGTACATGTACTCGACGCATGACTTGTCGGCGTATGCGCTATTCGTTGGCTGGTGTGTGCATGTAAGGTTCCCGTGCCCCACATGCAAGGGAGCTCTTGAGTTTCGTTGGCTTCAGGCCGGTCGCAAGTTTTCTTGCTTCGACATGCATAGACAGTTCCTGGATCCTCGCCATAAGTTCAGGAAAGACAAGAAGAACTTCATCAGGGGTAGAGTTGTCAAAAACTCTGCACCACCTGCATTGACAGGCCAACAGACCCTGGATCAGTTAAACGCTCTCGAGCCAGATCCACAACGTCCAGGGTACTTCAAGGGGTATAATACTAAGCATGCGTGGACTCACAAAACATGCTTATGGGATCTGCCTTACTTCAAAGACCTCCTTTGCCCACACAACATCGACGTGATGCACACTGAGAAGAATATCGCCGAGGCACTTTTTGGTACATTGTTCGACATAGATGGGAAGTCAAAGGATAATACTAAGGCTAGAGTCGATCTGGAGGCGCTATGTGATAGGCCGTTACAAAACATGAAAGAACCGAAAGGAAAGCAGAACTGGACGAAGCCAAAGGCATGGTTCAATCTTGGAAGGCCAGCTATGAGGGAAATTCTCTTGTGGGTGCAACAGCAGTTGATGTTCCCCGATGGGTATGCAGCGAATCTAAAGAGGGGAGCGAATCTTGATAAACTGAAGATATTTGGTCTCAAGAGTCATGATTGGCACATATGGATTGAGCGAGTAATGCCGGTGATGTTGCGTGGCTTCATCCCTGAGGATGAATGGCTAGTACTGGCAGAACTCGGCTATTTCTTCCGTGTTCTTTGTGCGAAAGAACTATCGCATGGCGTGCTAGAAGAAATGGAAGAGTTGGCGCCGGAGTTGATCTGCAAGTTAGAGAAGATCTTTCCACCGGGCTTCTTTAATCCAATGCAACATTTGATTTTGCATCTCCCGACCGAGGCAAGATTGGGGGGGGGGCGTGCAAAATCGTTGGTGCTACCCAACTGAGAGGATGCAGAAGACGCTTCGAGAAAAATGTAAAAATAAACGTAGAATTGAAGCATCGATGGCTGAGGCATTCATCACAGAGGAGGCGGCAAACTTCGTAACAGCGCACTACGAAGCCAAAAATCGTCATTTGCATAATCCGAAGCCTCGGTACAATGCTGACGAGCCTAAAAAGGGTGGATCCAACCTCAGCCTATTCAAAGGGAATCTCACACCAGCTAGTGTTTCACATCCAGTATCTTTGGATAACGAAGAATGGTGGACCATTTCGTTGTATATCTTCAACAACCTGATAGAAGTGCGGCCGTACATCGAGTAAGTTCTCGGTACATTGTTTCGCAACTTCTATTTCCTTTGAACTACTCTTATTCCTGGATATGTCATACGGTCGATACGTCGCCATATTCTCGTATGGAGCGGAGATCCAAAAGGATTCCGTCGAAGAGTATGAGCTTCTCGCAAAGCAAGGAGGTGTCTATCCCGGTTTCATCTCTTGGTTCAAACAAACGGTAATTTCTATTAGACAATATCATTTCATTCGCTAATTTGTGCATAATGCAACAATCCTTTCATATTAAACTTGTAGGCTAATTCAGAGTCTATGGACGCCGAACCGAGACAAGTCGCTAATGGTTTTGACTATAAGGTCCGTTCATTTGACAAGTACGACATCAACGGGTATCGCTTTCGTACCTATGGCAAAGAGCTATCTGTGGCCGATCGAAAGTCTACAAATTGTTGTGTATCTGCTATCGGTGAAGGAGGTACCGAGTATTATGGGAGAGTTGAAGCAATTTATGAACTTCTGTTCTATGGTGAAAACCCACCGAATGTCGTAGTCTTCAAATGTTATTGGTTTCAGCCGAAGGAGACTAGGACTCATGAACATATAGGGCTAGTTGAAATCAACCAAAGCACTCATTTAGATGTTCCTGATGTCTATATTATGGCTCAACAGGCGACCCAAATATTCTATCTACCGTGGGCCTGCCAAACTAATCCAATTCTGAAAGGTTGGGATGTCGTTTATGAAGTGCCGCCACGTGCTAGACTTTCTCCCCCAAAGGAAGAGGATTATGAACCTCACATTAACCCAGACACATATGAAGGAGAATTCTTCCAAGAGACACGTCTTTCCAAAAAGCGTTTCAAGAACCGCTATACTTCACCCCAAAACATTGAAGTAGACAGTGACAATGAATCCGACATCACCCCAGAGGAGGAACAAGAAGAGCCGGAACAAGAAGAGGTTACTACTGCGGATGACCTATCAATGCTTGACCGATTACGTCAAGGTGGCCTTGCACATGTTGATGCCAATGAACCCTATGAGCCCATCATTGATTATAGTGATGATGATGATTATGCATTTATTGATGATACTGATCGAGATTATTAGTAGTGTCAGGTATTCAATTTTTTTATGTTGTACTTGATGATGATACACTTAAGTGATATACATATTATTATTCATGTCGGTACTTTTTTATGTTGTACTAATTTCGTTTATTCTTTGTCATGGCAGGTGTTGAAAGATGGTGGGCGCTGGTCGGGAGCGCGCCGAGGCCCCTTCTTCGTCGGCGCGTGGTGCGAGGTCTTCCATTCCACACGCACCTCTCCGCCGAGCGTTGCTGGACAGTATGGCGACACCGCCGGGCCCTTCTTCGTCGACCGCGGTGCCCAGTAGGGGACGAGGTAAGAAGAAGAGAGGAGGTGGAGCACGTGGTCGCGGGAGAGGAGGTAGGGTGACTCTTACGGCGCCTTCCTCACCACCGCCCCCAGCTGTTTCACCCGAGCACGTGACTGCTAGGGTGGACTCGTCTGAGGAGGAGGCTGCACGGACTCCGGTCCACGAGCCTCCGGTCCACGAGTCTTCGGCCCACGAGCCTCGGGTCGACGGGCCTTCGGCCCACGAGACTTGGGCCCACGAGACCCCGGAGGAGCACACATCTGGATGGGGTACCTGGTCGGGTCAGCCTGAGCATGGCGGGGAGCCGAGTGGCCATGTTGATGATGGCGGGGAGCCGACTGATGAGGAGGGGGAGGAGGGGGGCAACGTCTACCAGCGTGGTGCTACACGGCTCCCGTCCGTGCCGGTGACCCGCGAGCAGAGGTGGTTGATTTTCCCTGATGGGGAGAGGTACATAAGTGCATTTAATATTTTTGTACCTTCTGCATTCACGTTTCTTCAAATAACTAATGCGTTGGCCTTGTCATGCTGCAGGGGTTGGGACCACCATCATAGTGTCCGCCGGCCCAACTCCGTCCTTGGAGTTCTTTGCCGGCAAAACTTCCCGGGGTTTGTCACGTTGCCTGGTGAGGGTCGGCTTCCAGAGCTTGGATTGAGCTGGGAGCACTACGTGGCTGCCCCGGCCCCGCCGGATGAGATTATCGACGGTGTCGTGTGCGACACGAGGGCAGACATGGTGATCAGAAAGTTTTGGGTAATTTCTCCTTTACACATTTAAAAATCTTCAACTAGCTAGTTATTAATTATACTAATCAATATTGTCTCATTTGATTGCAGACATTCTACAGGTGTGAGGAGGGATACGAGGAGGACGTGGCACATGTTATTGAGAACGTCTGCAAGCGCCTACTCCAGAACTTATGGCACGAGGCTCGGGTGCAGGCTGTTCGAGACTACTATGCCTTGCGTGGTATCAAGAAGACCAAGCCGGCGTGCCGCGATAAGTTCCTGAGTAAGGAGCAGTACATGAAGGTAATTCTTAATGCCTTCTCTACTTAAGTTCCTTCATTTAGTAATTCTTAGCCGTAGCGCTCAAGTTTCTATTTGCTAACTTAGGCGCCTCCGAGATGGTGTGCGGATCGGATGGATTGTTGGGAGGTGTTGGTCGATGAGTGGTGCTCAAAACAATGGCTATCCCTCCACAACGAGGCCAAGGACAAACGTGCCCAAATGGAAGATGTGCCACACCATCAAGGCAGCTCCAACTTATATCAGTTCGGGCGCAACTGGGTATGTGGTTTGCTTCATGATTCATGCAATTCATTCATCATGCTAGCTTGAGCCCTTTAATTACTAATTTTCATTGTTTCTCTCTTTCAGGCACGCTACAATAAGGCGGATAAGGTGCCAGAGGTGTACGACCTGTATGCCATGGCCCACACTGCCTCTTTCAAGAAAGTCAAGGCTTTCTCTCAGTCTGACCTCGATGATGCAAACAACTTCACCAACATCTCCTCCCACAACAAGCTCGTGAGATATAGAGATGAGGGGAAGGCGAGGAAAGGGGAGGACTTTAACCCGAGCCAGGGTCCCATTGATCCAGAGCTGGTGATGATATCTGGTGGCGGGAGGTCCCATGGCTCCATATCCATTGGAGATGGACTTATCCGTTGTCCTAGCACTCTCCCGGAGATCAAGGCGCGCCAGTCGAGCTCCGCTCCTGAGATAAGGCCTCGTGAACGGCCAGTGCAACTCGCCATCAAGGTTAGTGATACATACTCAATTATCTTTCTCCATTACATTGTGTGCGCTTCCATCAATGATTACAAATGGTCATGTGAGTGGTGTTGCAGGCTGCTATACAGAGTGAGAGAGATAGAACGGAGAAACTTCTGGCGGAGGCGGCGGAGAGGCAGCGGGAGTTGGAGGAGAGGACGACAAAGATGATGGAGGAGGAGAGGGCACGGAATGACATGCAGGCAAGGGCCATGTACGAGCTCCTTGTGGTAAGTTTCTTCTATAGATTAGCCAAAACATTCATGTAGTGTTTGTCTCATTACTAACTAGTATGACTGAGTCGTCAAAACCAAATGTGCAGTCTGTGTGCGAGAAGACAGGTCAGACCGCTCCGCCGATGCCAGTGATTGCTCCTGGGACCACGGTGAGTTTTATTTGAATGGACATTACTTGCTAGTCTTAACATTTGAGTGTCATCATGCTAACAAGACATTGGAAATGATCTTTGGTGTAGCGTAACTCTAGACAAGCATCGCACGATCCTTCTTCAGCTACCGACACGAGCCACCCCGCTCCTACACCTCCTGGATCTTGGTAAGTTTATCTAGTGTTTTGCTTAACACATGCATAAAGACCTAGACTTAGCTTTATTTCCTCCAATGCTTACCATAATGACCTAGACTTAGCTTCTTCTCCTCCAAAATGACTTAATAAGCTTACCGACCTCCAAAACCATCCATTTTACCTAAGTTAGCTCTAAAACGATCTGTACTTAGCTTACTTATGTCAAAAATTGCATAATTAGCTTAGTTAGCTCATAGACGATCCATTTTACCTAAGTTAGCTCTAAAATGACCCATTTTACCTAGGTTAGCTTATAAATGATCCAGTTCATCCAAGTTAGCTCAAAAATGACCCATTTTACCTAGATTAGCTCCTAAATGATCCATTTTACCTACGTTAGCTTTAAAATGACCCATTTCACCTAGGTTAACTCCAAAATGACCCATCTTACCTAGGTTATCTCATAAACGATCCATTTCAACTAATTTAGCTCATAAATGATCCATTTCACCAAGTTAGCTAAAAACGATCCATTTCACCTAAATTAGCTCTTAAATGATCCATTTCACCTAAGTTAGCTCAAAAAGATCCATTTCAACTAAATTAGCTCATAAATGATCCATTTCACCTAAGTTAGCTCAAAAACGATCCATTTCAACTAAGTTAGCTCATAAATGATCCATTTCACCTAAGTTAGCTAAAAACGATCCATTTCACCTTAGTTACCTCAAAAACGATCCATTTGACCTTAGTTAGCTCATAAACGACCCATTTCAACTAAGTTAGCTCATAAATGATCCATTTCACCTTAGCTAGCTCATAAACGACCCATTTCAACTTAGTTAGCTCATATATGATCCATTTCACGTAAGTTAGCTCATAAATGACATACTCTTCTTGTTCTAGTCTTCTTCTTGTTCTACTCTTCTTGTTCTAGTCTTCTTCTTGTTCTACTCTTCTTCTTGTTCTACCCTTCTTGTTCTAACTTTCTTATTTTTCATTTTGCAGATTTCATTCACTTGACGAAAGCTTGCATAGATGGAGTGCTCCTTATCCCTTTCTCTGTTTCTTTTGTATTGTTGAACTATGCATGTATCGTTGGATGAAACTATTGTAATATATATGGTTGGATGCCTCTATGTTGAACTTGTTATGTATGATGGAACTATGCATGTAATATATATGGTTGGATGATGAAGTTATGTGTTGGATATCTTATATGTTTGCTCTGTAATGGCCTTTTGAAATATATCTATATATGTCATATATATTTGTGATGAAAATTGTTGGATTTAATAAAAAACAGATAAAAGAGCCAATATGCAGGCTCTTTGCCGTCTGCCACCAACGGCAACGGGCTCTTTGCCGTCTGCCGCGGACGGCAAAGAAGACACGTGGCATCCAGCTGTGCTTCCTGGGAGCTGACCCATTTGGTCAGTTTGCCTACAGTGGCAGACGACAAAGACTTTGCCATCAGTGGCAGACGGCAAAGAACCTGCACTTTGCCATCAGTGGCGGACGGCAAAGAACCTGCCATGTAGTGACGTGTAGATGACATCATATGGCGGACGGCAAAGACACTAGAAATTTTGCCATCAGCGGCGGACGGCAAAGGCCTGCCGTTAGCCACTTAACGGACTGACAGCGCAATTATTGCCGTCCGCTCTCTTTGCCGTCCGCCGCAGACGGCAAAGGGCCTTTGCCGTCAGCCGCCAGGAAGCAGACGGCAAAGTAGCTGTTTACCGTAGCCTACTTTGCCGGAGCCTTTTACCGTCCGCGGCTGACGGGAAAGGCCTTTGCCGTCCGCCGTTCATGCCTTTGCCGTCCGCCGTGGCAGACGGCAAAATAGCTGATTCCTGTAGTGTACGGGTTCGGGAGTCATGCAGACATGGCCGAGACAACTCTCCGGTCAATAACCAACAGCGGGATCTGGATACCCATGTTGGCTCCCAGATGCTCCACGATGATCTCATCGGATGAACCACGATGTCAAGGATTCAATCAATCCCGTATACAATTCCCTTTGTCTATCGGTACAATACTTGCCCGAGATTCAATCATCGGTATCCTGATACCTTGTTCAATATCGTTATCGGCAAGTCTCTTTACTCGTTCCGTAACACATCATCCCGTGATCAACTCCTTGGTCACATTGTGCACATTCTGATGATGTCCTACCGAGTGGGCCCAGAGATACCTCTCCGTTACACGGAGTGACAAATCCCAGTCTCGATTCGTGCCAACCCAACAGACACTTTCGGAGATACCCGTAGTGCACCTTTATAGCCACCCAGTTATGTTGTGACGTTTGGCACACCCAAAGCACTCCTACGGTATCCGGGAGTTGCACAATCTCATGGTCTAAGGAAATGATACTTGACATTAGAAAAGCTTTAGCATACGAACTACACGATCTTGTGCTAGGCTTAGGATTGGGTCCATCACATCATTCTCCTAATGATGTGATCCCGTTATCAACGACATCCAATGTCCATGGTCAGGAAACCGTAACCATCTATTGATCAACGAGCTAGTCAACTAGAGGCTTACTAGGGACATGGTGTTATCTATGTATCCACACATGTATCTGAGTTTCCTATCAATACAATTCTAGCATGGATAATAAACAATTATCATGAACAAGGAAATATGATAATAACCAATTTATTATTGCCTCTAGGGCATATTTCCAACACCACCTGTCCCGGAGGGCCCCATGGGCTGAAGTGACGTGGGAACCAGCCCCTGGTGGGCTGGTGCGCCTCCTTGGGCCTCCCTTGCGCCTAGGGTTGGAAACCCTAAAGGGGTGGGGGCGCCTCCACCTGGCTTGGGGGCCAAGCCACCCCCTAGGCCGCCGCCCCTCCCATTAGATGGGATCTCTAGGGCCGGCGCCCCCCCTAGGGCCCCTATATATAGTGGAGGGGAGGGAGGGCAGCAGCAACCTAAGCCCTGGCGCCTCCCTCACTCCCGTGACACCTCTTCCTCCCCGCTTGCACTTGGCGAAGCCCTGCCGGGATCCCGCTACTTCCACCACCACGCCGTCGTGCTGCTGGATCTCCATCAACTTCTCCTCCCCCCTTGCTGGATCAAGAAGGAGGAGACGTCTCCGCTCCGTACGTGTGTTGAACGCGGAGGTGCCGTCAGTTCGGCGCTAGGATCATCGGTGATTTGGATCACAACGAGTACGACTCCATCAACCCCGTTCTCTTGAACGCTTCCGCTTAGCGATCTACAAGGGTATGTAGATGCACTCTCTTCTCTCTCGTTGCTATATTACTCCATAGATTGATCTTGGTGATGCGTAGAAAATTTTAAATTTCTGCTACGATCCCCAACAGTGGCATCATGAGCTAGGTCTATGCGTAGATTCTATGCACGAGTAGAACACAAAGTAGTTGTGGGCGATGATTTGTTCAATTTTCTTGCCGTTACTAGTCTTATCTTGATTCGGCGGCATTGTGGGATGAAGCGGCCCGGACCGACCTTACACGTACACTTACGTGAGACAGGTTCCACCGACTGACATGCACTTGATGCATAAGGTGGCTGGCGGGTGTCTGTCTCTCCCACTTTAGTCGGATCGGATTCGATGAAAAGGGTCCTTATGAAGGGTAAATAGCAATTGGCATACCACCATTGTGGTTTTGCATAGGTAAGAAACATTCTTGCTAGAAACCCATAGCAGCCACGTAAAACATGCAACAACAATTAGAGGACGTCTAACTTGTTTTTGCAGGGTATGCTATGTGATGTGATATGGCCAAAAGGATGTGATGAATGATATATGTGATGTATGAGATTGATCATGTTCTTGTAATAGGAATCACGACTTGCATGTAGATGAGTATGACAACCGGCAGGAGCCATAGGAGTTGTCTTAATTTATTTATGACCTGCGTGTCAATGAAAACGCCATGTAATTACTTTACTTTATTGCTAACCGTTAGCCATAGTAGTAGAAGTAATAGTTGGTGAGGCAACTTCATGAAGACACGATGATGGAGATCATGGTGTCATGCCAATGACGATGGTGTTCATGCCGCGCCTCGAAGATGGAGATCAAAGGAGCAAGATGATATTGGCCATATCATGTCACTTTATGATTTGCATGTGATGTTTGTCATGTTTACATCTTATTTGCTTAGAACGACGGTAGCATAAATAAGATGATCCCTCGCAATAATTTCAAGAAAGTGTTCCCCCTAACTGTGCACCATTGCTAAGGTCCGTTGTCCCGAAGCACCACGTGATGATCGGGTGTGATAGGTTCTAACGTTCGCATACAATGGGTGTAAGCCAGATTTACAAACGCAATACACTTAGGTTAACTTGACGAGCCTAGCATGTACAGACATGGCCTCGGAACACAGAAGACTAAAAGGTCGAACATGAGTCGTATAGTGGATACGATCAACATGAACATGTTCACCAATGATGACTAGTCCGTCTCACGCGATGATCGGACACGGCCTAGTTGACTCGGATCATGTATCACTTAGATGACTAGAGGGATGTCTATCTAAGTGGGAGTTCATTGAATAATTTGATTAGATGAACTTAATTATCATGAACATAGTCAAAAGGTCTTTGCAAATTATGTTGTAGCTCACGCTTTGGTTCTACTGTTTTAGATATGTTCCTAGAGAAAATTTAGTTGAGAGTTGACAGTAGCAATTATGCGGAATGGGTCCATGAACTGAGGATTGTCCTCATTGCTGCACAGAAGGGTTATGTCCTTAATGCACCGCTCAGTGTGTTGAACCTCGAGCATCGTCTGTAGATGTTGGGAAACATCTGACATACACGTTTTGATGACTACGTGATAGTTCAGTACATAATACTAACGGTTTAGAATTGTGGCACAAAGGACATTTTTGAAACGTCGCAGAACATATGAGATGTTCCAAAGACTGAAATTGGAATTTCAGACTAGTGCCCACGTCAAGAGGTATGAGACCTCTGACAAGTTTGTTAAGCCTGCAAACTAAGGGAGAAAAACTCAATCGTTGAGCATGTGCTCAGATTGTCTGAGTACTACAATCGCTTGAATCGAGTGGGAGTTAATCTTCCAGATGAGATAGTGATGGTTCTCCATAGTCACTGCCACCAAGCTATTGGAGCTTCGTGATGAACTATAACATATCAGGGATAGACATGATGATCCTTGAGCAACTCGCAATGTTTGACACCGCGAAAGTAGAAATCAAGTAGGAGCATCAATTGTTGATGGTTAAACCACTAGTTTCAAGAAGGGCAAGGGAAATAAGGGATACTTCATGAGACGGCAAATCAGTTGCTGCTCTAGTGAAGAAACCCAAGGTTGAACCAAACCCGAGACTAAGTGCTTCTATAATGAGGGGAACAGTCACTGAAGCAGAACTACCCTAGATACTTGGTAGATGAGAAGGCTGGCAAGGTCGACAGAAGTATTTTGGATATACGTCATATTATTGTGTACTTTACTAGTACTCCTAGTAGCACTAGGGTAATAAATACCGGTTCGGTTGCTAAGCGTTAGTAACTCGAAATAAAAGGTTGCGGAGACTAGCTAAAGGTGAGATGACGATATGTGTTGGAAGTGTTTCCAAGGTTGATGTGATCAAACATCGCACGCTCCCTCTACCATCGGGATTGGTGTTAAACCGAAATAATTGTTATTTGGTGTTTGCGTTGAGCATAGACATGATTGGATTATGTTTATCGCCACACGGTTATTCATTTAAGGAGAATAATGGTTACTCTGTTTATTTGAATAATACCTTCAATGGTCTTGCACCTAAAATAAATGGTTTATTGAATCTCGATCATAGTGATACACATGTTCATGCCAAAAGATATAAGATAGTAATGATAGTACCACGTACTTGTGGCACTGCCATTTGAGTCATGTTGGTATAAAACGCATGAAGAAGCTCCATGTTGATGGATCTTTGGACTCACTCCTTTTTGAAAAGATTGAGACATGCGAACCATGTCTATTGGTAGATATGCATGAAAAAACTCCATACAGACGGATCGTTTGGACTCACTTGATTTTGAATCACTTGAGACATGCAAATCATACCACATGGGCAAGATGACCGAAAGACCTCATTTTCAGTGAGATGGAACAAGAAAGCAACTTGTTGGAAGTAATACATTTTGATGTGTGCAGTCCAATGAGTGCTGAGGCATGTAGTGGATATCGTTATGTTCTTACTTCACAGATGATTCGAGTAGATGCTGAGTATATTTACTTGATGAAACACAAGTCTGAATTATTGAAAGGTTCAAGTAATTTCAGAGTGAAGTTGAAGATCGTCGTGACAAGAGGATAAAATTTCTATGATATGATTATAGAGATGAATATCTGAGTTACGAGTTTGGCACACAATTAAGACATTGTGGAAATTGTTTCACGACTAATACCGCCTGGACCACCATAGTGTGATGGTGTGTCCGAGCATCACAACTGCACCCTATTGGATATGGTGCATATCATGATGTCTCTTATCGAATTACCACTATCGTTTATGGGTTAGGCATTAGAGACAACCACACTCACTTCAAATAGGGCACCACACAATTCCGTTGAGACGACACCATATGAACTATGGTTTAGAGAAACCCAAGCTGTCGTTTCTTAAAAGTATGGGGCTGCGATGCTTATGTGAAAAAGTTTCAGGCTGATAAGCTCGAACCCAAAGCGGATAAATGCATCTTCATAGAATACCCAAAAATAGTTGGGTATACCTCCTATTTCAGATCCGGAAGCAAAACTGATTGTTTCTAGAAACGGGTCCTTTCTCGAGGAAAAGTTTCTCTCAAAAGAATTGAGTGGGAGGATGGTGGAGACTTGATGAGGTTATTGAACCGTCACTTCAACTAGTGTGTAGCAGGGCACAGGAAGTTGTTCCTGTGGCACCTACACCAATTGAAGTGGAAGCTTATGATAGTGATCATGAAACTTCGGATCAAGTCACTACCAAACCTCATAGGTCGACAAGGATGCATACTACTTCAGAGTGGTACGTAATCCTATCTTGGAAGTCATGTTGCTAGACAACAATGAACCTACGAGCTATGGAGAAGTGATGGTGGGCCCAGATTCCGAAGAATGGCTTGAGGCCATAAAATCCGAGAGAGGATCCATGTATAAAAGAAAGTACAGACTTTGAAAGAACCACCTGATGGTCGTAAGGCTGTTGGGTGCAGATGGATTTTAAAAGGAAGACAGACAATGATGGTAAGTGTCACCATTAAGAAAGCTCGACTTGTCGTTAAGATGTTTCCCGACAAGTTCAAGGAGTTGACTACGATGAGAATTTCTCACTCGTAGCGATGCTAAGAGTCTGTTGGAATTATGTTAGCAGTTACTACATTATTTATGAAATCTTGCAGATAGGATGTAAAAACATTGTTTCCTCGACATTTTTTCTTGAGGAAAGGTTGTATGTGATACAACCAGAAGGTTTTGTCAATCTTGAAAGATGCTGACAAGTATGCAAAGCTTCAGCAATCCTTCTAAGGACTAGAGTAAGCATCCCGGAGTTGGAATGTACGCTTTGATGAGATGATCAAAGATTTTGGGTTTATACAAAGTTTATGAGAAACTTGTATTTCCAAAGAAGTGAGTGGGAGCACTATAGAATTTTTGATGAGTATATGTTGTTAACATATTGTTGATCAGAAATGATGTAGAATTTCTGGAAAGCATGTAGGGTTATTTGAAAAGTGGTTTTCAATGGAAAATCTGGATTAAGCTACTTGAACATTGAGCATCAAGATCTATAAGGATAGATCAAAAACGCTTAATAGTACTTTCGAATGAATACATACCGTGACAAGATTTTGAAGGAGTTCAAAATAGATCAGTAAAGACGGAGTTCTTAGCTGTGTTACAAGGTGTGAATATTGAGTAAGACTCAAGACCTGACCACGGCAGAAGAGAGAGAAAGGACGAATGTCGTCCCCTATGCTTTAGACGTAGGCTCTACAGTATGCTATGCTGTGTACCGCACCTGAAGTGTGCCTTGCCATGAGTCAGTCAAGGGGTACAAGAGTGATCCAGGAATGGATCACATGACAGCGGTCGAACTTATCCTTAGTAACTAGTGGACTAAGGAATTTTCTCGATTATGGAGGTGGTAAAAGAGTTCGTCGTAAAGGGTTACGTCAATGCAAACTTTGACACTAATCCGGATGACTCTGAGTAGTAAACCGGATTCGTATAGTAGAACAGTTATTTGGAATAGCTCCAAGTAGCGCGTGGTAGCTGCATCTATAAGATGACATAGAGATTTGTAAAGCACACATGGATCTGAAAGGTTCAGGCCCATTGACTAATAAACCTCTCTCACAAGCGATATGTGAACAAACCCCATGGGTGTTGGATTCATTGCAATCACATAGTGATGTGAACTAGATTATTGACTCTAGTGCAAGTGGGAGACTGTTGGAAATATGCCCTAGATGCAATAATAAAATGGTTATTATTGTATTTCCTTGTTCATGATAATTGTCTATTGTTCATGCTATAATTGTATTAACCGGAAACCGTAATACATGTGTGAATACATAGACCACAACATGTCCCTAGTAAGCCTCTAGTTGACTAGCTCATTGATCAATAGATGGTCATGGTTTCCTGACCATGGACATTGGATGTCATTGATAACGGGATCACATCATTAGGAGAATGATGTGATGGACAAGACCCAATCTTAAGCGTAGCACAAGATCGTGTAGTTCGTTTGCTAAAGCTTTTCTAATGTCAAGTATCATTTCCTTAGACCATGAGATTGTGCAACCCCCGGATACCGTAGGGATGCTTTGGGTGCACCAAACGTCACAAACGTAACTGGGTGGCTATAAAGGTGCACTACGGGTATCTCCGAAAGTGTCTGTTGGGTTGGCACGAATCAAGACTGGGATTTGTCACTCCATGTAAACGGAGAGGTATCTCTGGGCCCACTCGGTAGGACATCATCATAATGTGCACAATGTGACCAAGGAGTTGATCACGGGATGATGTGTTATGGAACAAGTAAAGAGACTTGCCGGTAACGAGATTGAACAAGGTATCGGGATACCGACGATCGAATCTCGGGCAAGTACTATACCAGTAGACAAAGGGAATTGTATACGGGATTGATTGAATCCTCGTCATCGTGGTTCATCCGATGAGATCATCGTGAAGCATGTGGGAGCCAACATGGGTATCCAGATCCCGTTGTTGGTTATTGGCCTGAGAGTTGTCTCTGCCATGACTACGTGTCTCCCGAACCCGTAGGGTCTACACACTTAAGGTTCGGTGATGCTAGAGTTGTAGAGATATTAGTATGCGTTTAGCCGAAAGTTGTTCGGAGTCCCGGATGAGATCCCGGACGTCACGAGGAGTTCCGGAATGGTCCGGAGGTAATGATATATATATATATATATATATATATATATATATATATATATATATATATATATATATATATATAGGAAGTCCAGTTTCGGCCACCGGGAGAGTTTCGGGGTCACCGGTATTGTACCGGGACCATCGGAAGGGTCCCGGGGGTCCATCGAGTGGGGCCACCTATCCCGGAGGGCCCCATGGGCTGAAGTGACATGGGAACCAACCCTTGGTGGGCTGGTGGGCCTCCCTTGTGCCTAGGGTTGGAAACCCTAAAGGGGTGGGGGCGCCTCCACCTGGCTTGGGGCCAAGCCACCCCTAGGCCGCCGCCCCTCCCATTAGATGGGATCTCTAGGGGTCGGCGCCCCCCTAGGGCCCCTATATATAGTGGAGGGGAGGAAGGGCAGCAGCAACCTAAGCCCTGGCGCCTCCCTCCCTCCCGTGACACCTCTTCCTCCCCGCTCGCGCTTGGCGAAGCCCTGTCGGGATCCCGCTACTTCCACCACCACGCCATCGTGCTATTCGATCTCCATCAACTTCTCCTCCCCCTTGCTGGATCAAGAAGGAGGAGACGTCTCCGCTCCGTACGTGTGTTGAACGCGGAGGTGCCGTCAGTTCGGCGCTAGGATCATCGGTGATTTGGATCACGACGAGTACGACTCCATCAACCCCGTTCTCTTGAACGCTTCCTCTTAGCGATCTACAAGGGTATGTAGATGCACTCTCTTCTCTCTCGTTGCTAGATTACTCCATAGATTGATCTTGCTGATGCGTAGAAAATTTTAAATTTCTGCTACGATTCCCAACAGCACGCTTGGCTCAACCAAGACGTTTCCGATAGGGCGATGCCTCACTCTCTCCATTTTTCGCTTTCATCCTTGCTCGCGAGCTCGAGCTCCCGTGATCCCTCTCCTTTCTCCAATGATGGCGGTAGGACCCGGCGGCGGTGGAGGGGGCATAACATACCACATCGAGGTTTGTAAGGTGGTTATATAGTGTAGGCCCCCTAGGTTGCCCAATCTTTCACAACTTGGAGGGGATCAAGAGGAACACTCAAAAAGCAGAACAGAAACACTCAAAAAAAGTCCAATCACACATCCATTCTCATCACATACACATATATAAGATCCACAAGATAAAGGAAACCAAAGGGAAAATAGCAATAAGGGTAAAGTTCATCCTAAACCCCTAAAGTAGATGAGATCTTGGAGGGTAGTTCTTCAAATCCACAAGGGAAGATGAAGGTCTTTATGATTCGCTTAAGGGTTCCTTCTCCTTAAGGAGGCTTTGATGATCTATGATGAGATCCTTCTCCACAAGGAGGTTTGTTCCTCAAAGAGGGGACACAAGGAGGAAACTCTCTCTTCTAGTTCATATATATGCTTTGCTAACCTTGGGAAGGACGAGGGGACGTTTGTTTATAATACAAGTTGGATTGCGGGCGAGAGAGAAGGATACATAGCCACTTGGGGCGGGCTGCATGCAAGCAGGGCCGACTGCCCGACTAGCTACTCGGATTATTCGGGCAATGGCCGAATGATCCAGGTAGGAACTCGAATGGTTCGGATTCACCGAGAACCCACTATTGCCTTCCCGGACTCCCGGGTTGGTAGCCAGATTGTCCGGGTAGGAGTCTGGACGTCCGAACATGCGTGGGAACTACCTCTTCTTCTCCTTGCTCCACTTTTGTCCTAGCTTGGCCTTGTTCCATAGCTTCTGCATGGTTGTCTCCTTGGTACCTAAGTATGCAAAGGGTTTCAACTTGAGGCATGTCTCATTTGGATGCATTGGAAGCTTAAAGAGGAGAGAGGTAACCTTAGTTTCAATAGCTTGTGCATGGGCTCTAGTCATTGGTCCACTTGGTGAGGGGGTCCCCAACCCGGTCCCCTTAGTGCAGGTGCTCCCTAGGCTTGTGCTGCAGCTCCTATCCCCCCCTGACGTTGCGCCGCCTTCCTATTAATTTTTTACTTTCTTGATGCTCAATCCCCCTCATGCCCATCTCGCTCCTGCTGACGCACCCGCATATCTCGCTAGGCCTTGTCCCACATCTTGCGATCCCGCTGTTGCTTCGCTTCCGGATCCAGGGGCTCCATGGGGCGCTTGGAGGCGCATCGCTCGTCGCAGGAGCCCATAGCCACCACTTCGGTGAAGGATCTGGAGAGAGGGGACAGAACTAGAGTGGGAATGACACGATGGGCAAGATTAGCCAGCCACCTTACTTTTGATTTGGCAGTACGAAACCCTCAACCTTCGACGAATTTCTTGGGGTTAGTTCTTCTGGTGAATCCGGTTGATGAGGAAAGTCGTCAAATCCTGTTCTCTAGCACCATCTGGTTCATATGCGATTGATGAAACATGTTGCTCTTGATGTACTTCCTTTTCTTTAGCATCCCCCTTTCGTGTAATAAGTTTGGTTGTAAAACTCTTTAGGGTACCTAGAACCTTTTCTTTTTTTGAAACAAAACACCCAAAACTTATTCATTGGAAATGACAATTACATCGTTTATGAGGAAGGGTGCAGTTTAATCGGTGGTTCCTCAAATCAATCCAACGTCAAAAAAATTCTAGCCAACCTAGCAAACCCGTAAAACAACTTTATTTGCCTCCCTATTACGATGCTCGAACCTAGCTATAGCAAAATCACAAAAATAATGATAGCAATCGCCGAAAATCGTCGCCACTCCCTAAGAATGACCACTCTTTTTCATTGTGTCAATGACCTCTAGGTTGTCAAAATTAGTAACGAGTCGGTTGCATCCTACCCTTTTGTGCAAGGGCAAGACCGAATCTAAGCGCCAAAGCTTCAGCCGCAAGGATGTCTGCACATCCCTTGATATTTCCATTCCCTCCAGCGACGAAGTTTCCTTTATGATCCCTCAAGACCGTTCCTGCCGTACCCCTAAGCAAGTATTGATCAAAAGAAGCATCAGCGTTAAGTTTGACAAAACCCAAGGGGAGCAGATCCACCCCTCTCTTCTCATGGTACCCTTTGGATAGGACGCGATAACATAGTTTGTCGTTATAGGAAAAGCATCTTGAACTACCCCTCCATAAACTCGACTTACCCACCATAAATACCAGGTCGTAATGATGATCATCTCCTGAGCATTCAAAAGACCCAAACTGGAGAAATCCTGGTACAACAATAGAGGTAAGAATTCCTGCACCGCCTCACCAACACAGTCAACCTCACAGGATCTATTAATAATTTTGGCCATCTATATCCTTTTCCAAACCCCCTAGATGTATTTTTACATAGAAACAACAAGTGCTTTGGGGCAGCACAGCAAGAGGGGCGTTTGGGTGAAACTTTAAAATGCCTATTGGCAAGGGTAGCATGACATGGGAGGCCAACGTACGCCAAACAAAAAAAATCAACCTTTGTCGGGCAAGATAGCCTCCAAATATCTATATATCTATATATCTATATCTATACTACTATTAAACAATCGAGTTGTGGCAGAAACATTATATCTCAGCCATACATCCGCCATCTCTCAATGGACCGGATTGCCTCAATGTTGTATCACATCATTTAGCATAATCAATTAGCAATAATTACCATGATCTACGCCATCATAATTACGCAATAATTACCACGATCTCGCTCCAACCTAGGCCTATTTTAATCATATCAATTAGCAAGAATTTCCATGATCTAGGCCATCATATTTTTTTTGAAACTCGGCCTTGTCTGCTGCATACATAGAAGGAAAATATCAATTAGCAATAATTACCATGATCTACGCCATCATGTTTTTTTTTGAAACTCAGCCTTGTGTACTGCGTACATAAAAGAAAAAAAGAAAAAGGTCTGGCCAATGTTCGCATGTAGGCAGAGAATAACGTGGAAACCAAATCGCTCCTTTCCCTGTTTGTTTGGATCACAGGATCAATAAGACCCCGACCTTGATTCTGATCATTCTTGACTTCCGCCACTTCCTTCTTTTCGTTCACCCGTTTGAGTGTTCGTCGAAGTCTTTGACAACTCGACTCTTGGTTTAACTCTCCCGGTCTTCTCGTCCAGAGGAACGACGGCGACGTGGGCCTGCAGCGCTACGCGGCCAGGACAGGTACGAGCATGTCTCCTATGCCTTCACATGTACTGTTAATTACTCAAACTTGTCTGGAACAGGGGTTCAGAGATCGACCATCAATTCATCTTGGATCAAATCCATTTTCGAGGAACAAAATGCCTGATCAGCGCCAGGCAAATAATTGAAGCCTGATCCCATCGCAGCTCCATTTTGTCGCATGCTCGCTCTGGGGAGATTGGACGTACCTCCCGCTAAGTAGCGGATCCACCTGATTGATCCGGGCCTGCGAATTTGTACACCACACACGTAATCTCCATCCAGTTAAGATGGGAATCCCTTCGCAGCAAGCGGAACAATAGTAATTAAGCTCGGTGCAGCTGGTTCGTATGTGGTACTGTTGTACGAGCAGAGCCCCATACTTAGCATATGTCTTTCACTCCTAAATAATATCAATGTTTACCTAAGAAATAATATGGATTCTATAGTTAATGGTTTGGTAGAACTCTTGCTAAATTACATATAAATATTACAATCTAATCCAACTTTACACAATGCAGATATGAAAGGGAAAATCCATATTGATGTGATATGGGATTCACAGGGATGTTTCATGACCTTTGGTCCCTGTAATACTGGAAGCAATCCAATCGCTTGTTCAGGTGTCAAATAAGATGTGCATGTTTCCAACACTTACCTTAAGGAGTGAAATTATTTTGCCACTGAAAAGGAGCATGTGTCATTTGTCTTCCCTGTCATGTAAAAAAATGTTTATTTCCCTTGAATTAGAGTGAAAAACAGGGTAGACTATTGGTTAATGTGATATTCTATTTTTGTCAGATGTCTTGAAATTTCTTTAACATTACTTTTAATGTTAATGTCATGTACCATCATATTTATTTCCAATCTTTGGCGTGAGGTTATATTGCCAGTTTATGTCATGTTCGGTTCACAAATATATATTGCCAGTCCATGCCTTTAAGATTTGTTGGTAGATTCTGTCATTTAGAGTGCATAAAATCTATTTCTACTTTTAGTGTAAAATTGACTTGTACACAGTTTGACATTTTCAGACATTGTGCTTACATGTGCTTGCTTTCGCTATATTTACTATAGATAGTGTTCTGACAGATTTTATAAAGTATGTCAATAGTTGGATACTATAGATAGTGTTCTGACAGATTTTATAAAGTATGTCAATAGTTGGATCATGTATCCTTGACTTGATAGACAAGTTCAAAGATTTACATTCTTCAGAGTGCATAACCGACACGCTAAATCCTAACTTTGACTGCTTGCATAACCAACATTTAGTTCAAGGAAGCTTCAGGTCTTACCTTGGAAATTTATTTTACCTCTTCCATCCAGCACGGACATGCTTTCCAATTATTGATTACCGATTTTACACATAAAAAAAGTTTCCAATAATCTTTTCTACAATAGTCCAACATAATCAAAGGAGTCACTAAAATTAGCTTGGAAATACCAAGGGAACCTATAGGCATGGCCGTCGCAATAATCAATCCTCCTCCCTCGACACTTATGCAACCGCTCCCCTTCCTGCGATCCAATTTTCTCTCTATTTCATAACTCTATGATACGTGTGTTGCACGTGCATACTTACTAGTACCAATATAAAAAGATCAAAGGGGCAGATCCAAAGCATCTTGACCGTCAAATCATGTTATCTAGCGGTTCAAATCACTCCAATGTTGAGCACCAAACATGTTTAACGCTCTAATTACCCACCACTACCATTGGTTATAAACACGTTTTGACTCAATGCTCTAATTACCCACCACTACCATTGGTTATAAACCCGTTTTGACTCAATGTTGAGCACCAAACATGTTTAACGCTCTAATTACCCACCACTACCATTAGTTATAAACACGTTTTGACTCAATGCTATCCCATGTAATTTGCCATGCAATTAATATCCTACCATTCCCGTGAAAAAAGTAATTAATATCTTACCAAATACCAACGTGCAACAGATATATCTTACCTAATATAACGTGCAGCTAATATCCTACCTAATATAAACGTGCATTGCACGTACATTATTACTAGTTATACCAAATGGGATTAAGTGTGGGTCATCCCATTCCATTTGTATGTTGCAGTTTCTCCCATGCATGTTGATGATTTCATTCCAGAAAATAAGCTGACCGAATTGAAAACAATCCGTGCCTAGAACCTGGCTTGCCACCCAGGTACATCATATATGCTTGTTTAACTGACGTTGTGTGGTTTGCTTTTCATGAGCAAAAAAAGGTGAAGCCGGGGGAAACCCCTTTTATTGAAAAAAAAACAGTTTCCATAGCTGTCACTTACTGTCTTTTGTTGTCATTCTCAAGTCTGTGTACCTGTTGTTGAGCACCTCTATTTCTGTGTTTCTTTATCCTTTCAGAGCTCGCTCAGAAAATATATTATAAGTTTAATTCGTGTTAAAATTATGTACAACTTATGTTATCAGTCTGGTGTTGGTTTGGACTTTATTAGTTGAAAGCCTGGGCGCTGCTTGCTCCTTCGTTCTAAACAAAGATCACAGATATGCTAGTGGTGTTGTCGTCCACGCGTCAGTCAGTCTTTTTAGTTTGCGCGAATCTTATACAAACGAAAAAGGCTGAACAACAAAAACACCTTCGAGAAGTCCTTGGCCAAAGGAGTGAAGAAAACTAGATGCTGGAACTAAGACCCTTCCATGTGTTGGAATGCCCCTTTCAACTTTCAAGGTCTTCCTCATGACCCAAACCATGCAAGCCGTAGTGAGAAAATGACCACCCGACCAGCAATGGCCAACATTAAGCTAGTAGTAAATTGATCTAGTCCCTCACTGACCAATGACCCGTTCTTTCTCCGGTACCCGCCCTGGTCTGCTAACCAAGTACGTGCCACGCTGCTTCCTACTACTTATGGTGCGGTGGTGCCCTCACTTATATATAACTCGTCTCTACCCGTACATGCCGTGACACAAAATCTTGCACCCACTTTGCTCTCAACCTCGTAGCACGAAATCTCAGCGCAATTTCATGCACGTCCTTGCGCCGCACTCACGTGGTCCTCCGTTTGCACCACTGCTCGGCTACCTGGATCGTCGTGGAAGGGAAGGCATCGCGATCCACGGCGGCGACCTGCCAGGAGGGATGGACGACGTGCTGTCGCAGATCGGCGACGCCTTCCGGCTCGCCGGGGAGCTCATGGGCGACCTCCCGGCGGCCCAGAACGACCCGGCCTACCTCGCCGCGCGCTGCCACGGCATTGTCCGCGCCTACAACACGGCCATACGCTTGCTGCAGAACTACGGCGTGGGCGCCGTGAACGTGGCCGCGGCTGCGCGCCCACTCGACGGCGGCGGGCCGCTGGACCTCCTGCGCCTGCGCAGCACGGAGGAAGCAGCCGGCGCCAGCCAGCTTCTCGGGGAGACTCCAACTCATCTGCTGGAGCCATTCCACATGCCGGCCGGTGCACGAGCGCCAGCGCACGCGGTGCGCGCGGCGGCGGACGTCGCGGGCACCTCCGGCGGCCCGGTGAGGAGGCTGGCGCCGTCCAGGTCTCCGCCGACGGCCCAGCCACGGCAGGGCAGGAGGAGGTACGTGCGTGAGCCCGTACGTACCACGTACGGCACTGTCGGTCACTCGGTCGTCGTTAGATTTTGGGGGTCAACGGTTCAAACATGGGGACCTTTTACCACGTCATGGCACGGAAACTTTCGTAGCCCCGCGCGCGCAGCGAATGTTCTCTGCGACAGCGACGTAGGGGCGAATTTCTGGCCAAGTCGCCGGGCGCTACGGGGAAGGTAGACGACACGAGGGTTTACACGGCGACCCGAAGCATGCACTTTTAATTATGTCGGGTATATGGGTGGATTAGTATAAGACTCGGTGAGGATCCATGACTTTATTAGTCGTGTTGTGAAAATTCTTTACTCACAGAGGTTATACGGGGTATTTTCTAACTAATCATCTTCTACCCCCCCCCCCCCCCAGGGTGGGAGCCCTCACCTTACTGCTATCCAATAAAAACATGCCAACAAAACCACTCCGTTGATCCCGTAAAAAATCATCCATGCGTGTAGCATTGCTCGTCGTGTTGTTTGTTCTTCCTGTGCTTGAAATCATTTCACGCGTCAGTCGAATATGTGCAGCCTCCGAGGCAGAGACGACACTCGCACGGCTAGCACCAGCGAGAAGTTGGGATGCCGGCGAGGCTGAGCGTTGAAGGATTCAGGTACCTTGGAGGGGGAGGTCACTGACGACAACATCATGTCGGGGTTAGAGAAAAGGGAGGGCGGGTCGGCGAGCAGATGTTGAAGGGGAAGAAGAAGATCGTGGTCTGTTGGATATTGCCGGAAATTCAATTAAATCATTTTTTTACCCCGATGTTCGATAGCCGACCCCATGATGAAAGACCTAGCTAGCTAGTTTGTGCAAAAAATGTTAAGTCGTTTGAGTTTCCTAGACTACTAATTCATACTAATTCATAGTATTAATCAAATAATGTGTTTTTTAGGAGGGACAGCGGGCAGAGGGAGACGATATCGGTGCCGGCACACCGGATGGGCAACATCGAGCTTCCACCGGACGACGGTTACACGTGGCGCAAGTACGGCCAGAAGGACATCCTCGGCTCTAGGTTCCCAAGGTAACCAAACTGATGACATATAAATGTATTGTCTTATTTTTTCATCAGATCGATTTTTTAGTTGTATTGGCTAGAGTATACACTTCTACACAAATAACTATTTATCAACTTTCGTCTATGCGGGGCCAATTGACTGATTCACATTTCAATCAGTCTGTTCCAAAATTTTCCGGTTTCTCCACCCCAACGATTACGTTGGGAGAGCAGCAACAGTAAATATATTGACTGCCTGATTAGTCAGCAACCCCGTAGTTTCATGGAAGACTGGACATTTCTGGTAAGAGAGTGTAGTACACACAGTCACTGAGTACACACTTCCAGAACTATGAATGCAGATTTCAGTAGCACACTATACTTCAACTAAAATTTTGCTCTCAGTTTGACCAAAAAGGAGTACTTAATTACTTAACCCAACACTCGTGCAAACTAGTATGTGCATGTTTGCAAATTAATAGGCTTTGCATAGCATACATGACAATCTGAGTTTGTGATGATCAAACTGCATGCATGATGTAACCAACAGGAGCTACTACCGGTGCACCCACAAGAACTACTACGGGTGCGACGCCAAGAAGAAGGTGCAGCGCCTGGACGACGACCCCTTCATGTACGAGGTCACCTACTGCGGCAGCCACAGCTGCCTCACCTCCACCACCCCGCTGCTCAACTTTCCCACCGCCACCGCCACAGCCACCGCTACCAACTCTCCGACCGCCGCGACAGGCTCCGGCCTGGCCCCTGCGGACCACTTCATGGCGCCCACCGAGCAGGCGGCCGTGTCGACATCAATGCACCTCGGCGTCGGCTGGATGCCGGCAAGCTTCCAGGGCGTTGTGGCGGGCTCCGGTGCCGGCGGGGGGAGTAGCGCCGGCATGCAGACGAGCGTGTCCACCGCAGCAAGGGACACGGATTACCCGGCGCTGGACCTTGCCGACGTCATGTTCAACTCCGGCGGTAGCGTCGGCATGGACGGCATCTTCTCTTCTCATCATCGACGTGATAGCTAGAGGGACGGCCATGTGCAGGCAACGATCTGGATCACTCGCTCTGATATTCGATTACGTACGTAGAGAAGTCGCTTGATAAGTCTTGTTGCTCGTCGTTAACTTGATTTACCTATACATAGTTTTTTTATTAATGATTTATTTATGCATAGGTGTAGGCTTGTAGCCTGTGGTAGACTAATTAGCAATTTTGGATGAAGTTTATTCAGATATAAATTACTTTACAGCTGTGCTAGAAATATTGATCTTGATCTTATATGCGGAAGTTCACATATGAAACACTGAACTAGCACACCTACAGAATTTGCAAGAACAACAAGCGCATGAAACAATAACAGGGTGATTAGGAGCCTTGGCTGTTTATCTCCCTTCCCCTGGCATGTCAAAAACTCAATAAAGGCAAGGGCACCGATGTAACATGACCAGTGGATCCCATGTATTTTCCAAAACTATATCCTATAAATAAAAGGGCCTCCACTCACTTGGATAAGAACTTTGCTACACCTAGAGACCGATCTACTACCCCTAAAAAAAACTAGAGACCAATCTACAAAATAAAAGCTACATGATGAGGTGGCATGCGAAAGAGAAGGGAATGGGAGGCTCACACCCTGAAATTCAGGGAGGGGATTAGTGAGGATTAGCAAGTCCATGGCCCACTTAGGGCATCTCCAAGGGGACTCACCAGATCACCCCCAAATGTCCAGACCGGATGATCCGGGAACTTTCTAGGCATCCAAAGCGACTCACCAAATTGGGCCGGACTAGTCCAGACATCCAGAATCCCTCGGACCCCAAATAGGTGGGAGCTTCGGGAAACTCTGGACGTCGACCATGTCGATCGGACTCTAACACCAATGTCCCATCTAAACCCCACTCATAGCCGTATTTTTCACAATAATTCCCTCCTCCGCTCTCAATCTCTGCTCACGGAGACCGCCACTGCCGTCGTATATATAGACTCCCCACATTGTCAAGCCTTGCAGGACCCCCTGGACGTCACCCAGGCCTTCTCGGCTGCCACCGATGTACTACCCCGGATATGGTCACCGCTCAGGTACCCTTTGCCCCTACGGATGCCATATAAGGCACCACGCCCGACAATTGTCAGAACAAATGCCATAGTGCAATTTTTTGAGGTTCTCATTGTTTACTCTGAAGCAAACACAATGGATTTAAACAAGGAGTACTTCTATGTCGAGTTCATGGATTTGTCTTCATTTGATGATGACGAAGATGAGGATGGGACTGCGACATTGATGGCGATTCTTGAACAAATGGAGTGTGCGGAGGAGCATGTTCTCAACTTCAAGGGTTCAAAAAAGGGACATCGAGTGTTGAATCGGCGTCAGACACGTGGGCATGTTGATATCCCTGATGAGTACTTTGCCCCGGATGCACTATTCGACAACTATTTCCAATGTCGATATCGGATGCATGGACCATTCTTCTTGCACATCATGGAAGGTGTTAGGGCTTCTAATGATTACTTGAAGCTGAAGAGGGATGTCGTTGGCCGCATTGGGTTCTCTGGTCTCCAGATGTGCACGACTGCTATGTGGATGCTTACGTATGGCACAACCATAGACCAGTGAGATGAGTACCTCAGCATGTCTGAGAGCACATGCCTCCAAACCATGGTCAGATTTGTTGTAGTAGTGGTCAAGGAGTTTGTATTGGAGTACTTGAGAGATCCAAATACCAAAGACACAATAAGGCTGAAGGTATTAGGAGAATCAAGAGGGTTCCCAGGCATGCTCGGATCTCTCGATTACATGCACTGAAAATGGAAGAAGTACCCATATGCTCAACAAGGTCAATACCAGGGCCGTCATAAAAAGTTCGCCATCAATCTTGAAGTAGTTGTATCACAAGACGTTTGGACTTGACACTTTTTCTTTGGCATGCGAGTCACAAAATGTCATCAACATGCTGCATCGGTCCCATTGCTTGTGGAGTTGTATGCGGGTGAAGCTCCTGCATGCAACTATACCATCAATTGGAATGAGCACACCATGAGGTACTATCTTTATGATGGTATCTGACCTTTGTCAAGGCTCAAGACCATCTCCGATCTAATAGATAACAAAAAAAACCAACTTTGTTACAAAACAAGAATGTGAATGTGGCATTTGGAGTGCTCCAAACCTGTTTTACAATTGTTTGCGAACCTACTAAGTAATGGGATCGAGCGACATTGTGGGAGGTGATGATTGTTGAGAAATTAAGCAATTGTTCGATTAATTTAATATCCAATAATAAATCATAAATATGACATAGGCAGTGCTAATGACATACTGAATTTTGATGATGTACGCACGTACTAGGCAGATAATAGAAACATCTATGCTAACCACTAGTACTGCACACATGAAAGTAAACATGAGCGGTGTAAATGTGTTATACCCTCCAGTAGGCCAGTCGGCCATAGCAGCAGCGGAGGCGTCGGCCTCGTCGGCGATCCTCTTGTCCGTAGCGGCCTTCTCGGCAGCCGCACGATCGACGTCAGTGCTCATGGTGAAGACGAAGGTGACGCAGAAGTAGTCGACGTAGATGAAGTAGTTGAACCGAGGCGAGCAGTCGCATAGGAGACGCTCCCCACAAACCTAATCGCCTCTCTCCCGTACAGGATCTGGAGAAGCGGGGTTTCGGAAACCTGCTCTCCCGTCAGCCGTGTACGCGGTAGACGGGATGTGATCACCGAGGGCAGCAGTAGTGAAAGGAACGACCAGGGAGCAGTGGAGGTGTGAAGTGTATGTGGTTGAGCTGCCATGCCTCATATATATAGCAGCCGGGTAGGAGAACGGTCCAGCAATAAAACCATTTAATTACAGACGTTTCATCTCCATAAAACACGTTTAATTACAGAAGTTTTCATCTCCACAATAAAACGTATTTATTATGGATGTTTTCATTTCCGCAATGAATATGACGTCTCACATTCGTTTTGTGTCTGTAATGGACTCTCCAATTTTGACCGGTAAAACATTGCATCGGCTCGGCTCATTCCCACAACCCGAGGCGCGCGTCGTGACGAGGCGGACGGCGGAGGAGGAGCGCGCGTGTGGAACACCTCTCCTTCCTTCACACCAACTCATACTAATGGGAGAAGAGCTCACCTTATGACCTTATAAGTTGGTGTACATCTCTCTCAACTAGCCATGTGGGACTAAAATTCCCACCACTCAATTGACAACATGGGCCCTTAGGTATTTTTCTGAAATTGTTAAGTGGGCCTATAGCCCAACTAATATTCAGCAATCCTCCACCAGATCCCAAAGGCCCATGGTGTTGTCCTCTGTTTCAAACTCTGTTTTGATATACCAGTATTTTCAGTGGAGACCCGTTAAGGTTGAACATCCATCAAGAACAAATAGCTACACTCCTCCACAACTGAACAATGGACTAGGCCTTGAATTGTCAATTTGGCGTGAAGGAGTTTCACCAAGTGTCTTACCAGTACTAGGCTGCCGAAGGCTGACCCCTCGGGTGGAGCATATTGGTCACACCTGGCCCGTTCATGAACTTACTAGAGATCACCCTAATCTCATAGACTATGACCAGTAGTCAGGCTCATATAGGTGTGTTCCTCCAAAGATCGCTCTGTAGGATAGCATCTTGCTTTTACAAGCCTTGGAACACATTAAGACAAAAGTCAACCTGCCATACAGTTACCGAGAGTTGTGCATCTCCAACGGAGTGGGTTAGTTAAAATACTCTCCTTAGTTAACCACTAGCTTGTTTTCCCAGGTCCTACTTCACGGGATCTCCGATCACATAGGTTGGGTTACTACCATGGCAACTCATGTGGGTCTCATACCCATCTCCCTCGATGCATTATCTATCACCACACGGGATAGCCCTTTTGTAAAGGGATCTGCCAGATTCTTAGCCGTTTGGACATATTCCAACGTTATCACTCTGGAGTTTCTTAATTTTCTGACAGCTTTTAATCTCATTCTTATGTGTTTGTTGGACTTCATATTGTCCTTTGAACTCTTCACCTTAGTGATGATAGTCTGATTGTCATAGTTCATAAGGATAGCCGGAACCGGTTTACCAACCACTGGCAAGTCCATCAAAAGATCTCGAAGCCATCCTGCTTCGATACCAGATGTGTCTAATGCTGTTAATTCTGCTTCTATTGTCGATCTCGTTAAGATCATTTGCTTGCAAGAATTCCAGGAAACAGCGGCACCTCCAAGATTAAACATATACCCAGTTGTGGCCTTCATCTCATCAGTATCAGAGATCCAATTCGCGTCACTATACCCTTCAAGTACCGACAGGTATCCGGTATAGTGAAGTCCATAGTTCATAGTACCCTTCAGATAGCGCATAACTCTTTCAACAACATGCCAATGTACATCACCCAGTTTGGAAACAAACCGGCTCAGTTTGCTCACATCAAACGCGATGTCAGGCCTCGTTGCGCTTGCTAGGTACATCAGTGAACCAATGATTTGAGAGTATCTCAATTGGTCTATAGCCATGCCTTTGGACTTTCGAATCAACACACTAGGATCATATGGTGTTTGAGATGGTGTGCAGTCCGAATATCCAAAATGACTCAACACCTTCTCAACATAGTGGGATTGCAGAAGTGTAATCCCACCCTCATTATCTCTCAATAGCTTGATGTTCAAGATAACATCAGCCACACCAAGGTCGTTCATCTCAAAGTTCTGAGACAGAAACGACTTGACCTCCTCAATGACTTTGAGGTTGGTTTCGAATATCAGTATGCCATCAACATACAAGCACATTATAACTCCTTCGCCCCCACCATGGCGATAGTATACACATTTGTCAGCCTCATTAACAACGAAACCAACAGATGTCAGAGTTGTATTAAACTTATCATGCCATTGCTTAGGTGCTTGCTTCAGGCCATATAAAGATTTCAGCAACCTACAACCTTTCTTTCCTGACCATCTATCACAAAGCCATCTAGCTGTTGCATGTAGATTTCCTCGTTTAGCTCTCCATTCAGAAAAACCGTCTTGACATCCATCTGGTGGACGAGAAGACCATGCGAAGCTGCCAACGAGAGCAATACTCGAATGGTGGTCAGTCTAGCCACAGGTGAATAAGTGTCGAAGAAATCTTCCTCTTCTTTCTGGTCATAGCCCTTGGCCACAATCCTAGCCTTGTATTTTTCAATCGTACCATCGGGCCTAACCTTCTTTTTGAACACCCACTTACATCCTAATGGTTTGCAACCATAGGGACGCTCAGTGATCTCCCATGTCCCGTTAGCCATGATGGAATCCATCTCGCTATGGACCGCATCCTTCCAGTATTCAGCTTCTGGAGAGGCATATGCTTCTGAAATAGAAGTGGGAGTATGATCCACGAGGTACATGAAGAAATCATCACCAAAGGTCTTTGCAGTCCTTTGTCTCTTGACCCTACCAAGGGTTTCGTCGTCATCCTCCTCAGGATTTTCATCATGTGTTTGTTCATAATAATCCATAGGAATGGCAGGCTCAGGAGTCTCCTCAGCTGTCTAAAAGTGCTTTGCATATCTCTCATAGGAAAAATATCCTCAAAGAATGTAGCATCCTTAGACTCCATAATTGTACCAACCTTCTGGTCAGGTACCTCAGATTTCACTACTAGAAATCTATAGCCAACGTTGTTCTTAGCGTAGCCCAAATTAACGCAGTCCACAGTCTTCGGTCCAAGCTTACACTTTTTGGGGATCGGCACATTGACTTTCGCCAAACAGCCTCAAGTACGCAAGTAAGAAAGTGTTGTCCTTCTCTTTGCACATTTCTCATAGGGAGTGATCTCATTATCCTTTGTCTGAACTTTATTAAGGACATGACATGCCGTAAATATAGCCTCCCCCACCATGCCTTGGATAAACCCGATGTATCTAACATGGCGTTAACCAAATTAGTTAGAGTACGATTTTCCGCTCGGCAACCCCATTTGACTGAGGTGAATAGGGAGGCGTCCTCTCATGAATAATTCCGTGTTCCGCACAGAAAGAATCAAACTCATTAGAGAAATACTCTCCACCACGATTTGACTGAACTCGTTTTATTTTCTTTTCAAGTTGATTCTCAACTTCTGCCTTATAGATTTTAAAGTAGTGTAGAGCCTCATCTTTAGTGTTTAAAAGATATACATAGCAATATCTAGTAGAATCGTCTATTAGTGTCATGAAGTATCCTTTTCCACCTTTAGTCAATACACCATTCATCTCACAAAGATCAGAATGTATGAGTTCTAACGACGCCAAATGTCTCCTCCGCAGCCTTATGGGACTTGCGAGGTTGCTTTGCTTGCACACACGAATGGCACTTAGAACCTTTGGCTAAAATGAAACTTGGGATTAAATTCAATTTTTCTAACCGGGTCATACTACCAAAACCAATGTGACAAAGACGTGAATGCCAAACTTCTATTTCATTAACACTCGAATGAATATTGTTCACAACTTTATTACAAAAATCAGCGAGGAAAAAGCGGAACAGACCTCCGCATTCATAACCTTTTCCAACAAACAGTCCATATTTCGTAACAACTACTTTATTAGACTCGAATACCAATTTAAACCCTTCTCTACATAGAAGGGAACCACTAACGAGATTCTTCTTGATGGCGGGGACATGCCGCACGTTCTTCAGTTGCACGATCCTTCCCGAAGTAAACTTCAGATCGACCGTGCCAACACCATGAACAGAAGCACTCGCGCCGTTTCCCATCAGTACGGACCCGTTCCCTGTGGCCTGATAAGAAGAAAATAATGAAATGTCAGGACACACATGAATATTTGCACCTGTGTCAATCCACCAATCGGTAGACTGACAAACTGAAAATACAGTATACAAATGACCGTACCCAGATGGCCCACTCTCATCGTTGCTCACAATCATGTTGACAGTCTTGGAGTCCTGTCCTGGCTTCTTAAACTTGTTTGAGCACTTGGCAGCCCAATGTTCATCTGAACCACAAGTGAAACAACCATCCTTCTTCTTATCTTTCTTGAAGGTCTGCTTGCCTTCTTCTTAAACTCGGTATTCTGTTGGACACCAGTCTTCCCCTTGGGCTTGTGGGGGTGGAAATTTTTCTGCACCACATTGGCGACAGAGGTCCCTTCGGCCCCTTTTCCGTGCAAGTCCTTTTCCCTCGAATTCTGCTCGACACTCAGATGGCCAATACAGAATTCTGCTCCAGGAATTGGGTAACTTAGCGATAATGCAACCCGCGACAAATTTGCCCGGCAGCACACACTTGAGAAGCTCAAGCTCCTTAGCAATGCACTGTATCTCATGAGCATGTTCCAATACAGAACGGTTTTCGACCATTTTGTAATCGTGGAACTGCTCCATAATGTACATCTCGCTTCCAACATCCATTGCGCCGAATTTAGATTCGAGCGCCTCCCACAAGTCCTTGGCAACCCGCATCAATGCTTAAAGTACGTCCCCGTAAATGGGGCTGGTTTCAGTGCAGCAGCAAAATCATGGACGGCGCGCGCGCGTCGCAGCGGGGCGGGCGGCGGCGGAGGAGGAGCGCGCGTGTGGAACACCTCTCCTTCATTCACACCACCTCATACTAGTGGGAGAAGAGCTCACCTTATAAGTTGGTGTACATCTCTCTCAACTAGCCATGTGGGACTAAACTTCTCACCACTCAATTGACAGCATGTGCCCTTAGGGATTTTTCTGAAATTGTTAAGTGGGCCTGTAGCCCAACTAATATTCAGCAATGATAGCTTGTGTGATCATGCATAACATGATTATGAAAGATGAGGGTGAGGTAGTTCACCAAGTTCTAAATATTGAACAGATGGGTGATCATATATAGCTTCTGGAGCAGAATGCGGTGACGTTTGAGCAAATTCTCTAGATGCATCATCATATTCACAATCATGCAACTCATACACAACTTCAGAATGATCCAAGGGAGCACTTGTGACGGTTCATACGTACAATTAGAACATGTAAGAATAAATAGAATTGAAATTTAAGATATTATATTTTAAAACTCTATTATGTTTGGATAGTAATTTGTATTGGAAATATTGTTCATTGAAATATTTATTTCTCGATTCTTGATGCATTATGCTATTTAGTGTTCCTGATCAATATTTATCTATACTACTATTAAACAATCAAACAAGAACTTTTTTAAGCACACCCACAAAATGTACACAGATCTAATACCACCGCACGATTAGGACTACTAAAATCAATCTAACGGTTAGCCTTAACCTAAACCATTTTCTGTGTGCACTTAGCAATTTACATTGACTGACCGTACTCCACCGTGGAGGAAAATATGAAACTCCATGCCTGGGAATTAGGAAACTAATAATTACAGGTGCATCATATTCTAGAAAACTAAATCAGAGTGCATCCATCCTATTAGGAAACTAATCTTAGACAAATCCATCCTATTAAAAAACTTATCTCGGATGCATCCATCCTATTAGGAAGCTAATCGCGAGCCGCCTGCTGCCATCATGCATGCTAGCCACAATGGGGGAAGCACGAGGAGCTTCGTCTTCCTCCGGGAACACACGTGTTGTCGCCGCCATCGTCTTCTACGCTCTTCTGCCACTACTGCGATGACTCCATCCACGTTCAGGGCATGCTCTCCGGCAACCATCGGCATCCGCGTCGACTTCAGCTTCGTTCGCAACACCCACGCCGACAACAATCCACCACTGACGTCCTCCAAGTCCAAGCCGCCAACCGCCGCCGTCCCTAGGGCGGCACCGGTCTCGGCCGTGGCACAGGAGGTGCCGTCATTGCCGTTCCTGCCGTCGTCCTACTGGGCCGTCGAGGACCTCATGCAGTTCTTCCTACGTGCACAGTCGAGGGCACCGAAGGTCTATCACAAATCAATCAGGTGACCTTTAATTCGATTTGGGGGTATTCTGCAATTTGCATGACTAATACTGCACTTTTGGCACTTGGAGGCGGGTCAGAAATTTTTGATCTGCAATTTCATCTATCAACCAATTTCCCTTTGATGCATTCTAGAAATAAAAATTGGGACATGAAGAAATTGCTATTCCAGAATTTAATTAATCATTTGATAATTGCTTTGGGAAATGCATGTGATCTGGAGCATGAAAATCATTCTCATATATACTCTCTCCGTTTCAAAATATAAGTCTTTTTAGAGATTTCAATGCAGACTACATACAGAGTAAAATGAATGAATCTACATTCTAAAATATGTCTATATACATTGGTAGCATCTCCAATAGCCGCGCAACACGCGGCACGCTAAAAAGTAGTTTGCGGCACGCCCATCGCCAGGTTTGGCGCGGCGCACAGCGATGGCTCCAGCAGCCGCGTTAAAATACAACGTGCGCGCGCAGCTCCAACAGCGCGCTAAAATGCAGCGCGCGCGAGCAGTCCGTGCATGTCCATATTTGTTGCATTTTGGATACAAAATAAATTTTACATAGATATAAAAATTGATAAAAGATAATTTTGGCAATCCACACAACCATATATACTACTATTAAACAATCAAACAAGAACTTATTTAAGCACACTCACAAAATGTACACAGATCCAATACCACCGCACGATTAGGACTACTAAAATCAATCTAACGGTTAGCCTTAACCTAAACCATTTTCTGTGTGCACTTAGCAATTTACATTGACTGACCGTACTCCACCGTGGAGGAAAATATGAAACTCCATGCCTGGGAATTAGGAAACTAATAATTACAGGTGCATCATATTCTAGAAAACTAAATCAGAGTGCATCCATCCTATTAGAAAACTAATCTTAGACAAATCCATCCTATTAAAAAACTTATCTCGGATGCATCCATCCTATTAGGAAGCTAATCGCAAGCCGCCTGCTGCCATCATGCATGCTAGCCACAATGGGGGAAGCGCGAGGAGCTTCGTCTTCCTCCGGGAACACACGTGTTGTCGCCGCCATCGTCTTCTACGCTTTTCTGCCACTACTGCGATGACTCCATCCACGTCCAGGGCATGCTCTCCGGCAACCATCGGCATCCGCGTTGACTTCAGCTTCATTCGCAACACCCACGCCGACAACAATCCACCACTGACGTCCTCCAAGTCCAAGCCGCAAACCGCCGCCGTCCCTAGGGCGGCACCGGTCTCGGCCGTGGCACAGGAGGTGCCGTCATTGCCGTTCCTGCCGTCGTCCTACTGGGCCGTCGAGGACCTCATGCAGTTCTTCCTACGTGCACAGTCGAGGGCACCGAAGTTCTATCACAAATCAATCAGGTGACCTTTAATTCAATTTGGGGGTATTCTGCAATTTGCATGACTAATACTGCACTTTTGGCACTTGGAGGCGGGTCAGAAATTTTTGATCTGCAATTTCATCTATCAACCAATTTCCCTTTGATGCATTCTAGAAATAAAAATTGGGACATGAAGAAATTGCTATTCCAGAATTTAATTAATCATTTGATAATTGCTTTGGGAAATGCATGTGATCTGGAGCATGAAAATCATTCTCATATATACTCTCTCCGTTTCAAAATATAAGTCTTTTTAGAGATTTCAATGCAGACTACATACAGAGTAAAATGAATGAATCTACATTCTAAAATATGTCTATATACATTGGTAGCATCTCCAATAGCCGCGCAACACGCGGCACGCTAAAAAGTAGTTTGCGGCACGCCCATCGCCAGGTTTGGCGCGGCGCACAGCGATGGCTCCAGCAGCCGCGTTAAAATACAACGTGCGCGCGCAGCTCCAACAGCGCGCTAAAATGCAGCGCGCGCGAGCAGTCCGTGCATGTCCATATTTGTTGCATTTTGGATACAAAATAAATTTTACATAGATATAAAAATTGATAAAAGATAATTTTGGCAATCCACACAACCATATATACTACTATTAAACAATCAAACAAGAACTTATTTAAGCACACTCACAAAATGTACACAGATCCAATACCACCGCACGATTAGGACTACTAAAATCAATCTAACGGTTAGCCTTAACCTAAACCATTTTCTGTGTGCACTTAGCAATTTACATTGACTGACCGTACTCCACCGTGGAGGAAAATATGAAACTCCATGCCTGGGAATTAGGAAACTAATAATTACAGGTGCATCATATTCTAGAAAACTAAATCAGAGTGCATCCATCCTATTAGAAAACTAATCTTAGACAAATCCATCCTATTAAAAAACTTATCTCGGATGCATCCATCCTATTAGGAAGCTAATCGCAAGCCGCCTGCTGCCATCATGCATGCTAGCCACAATGGGGGAAGCGCGAGGAGCTTCGTCTTCCTCCGGGAACACACGTGTTGTCGCCGCCATCGTCTTCTACGCTTTTCTGCCACTACTGCGATGACTCCATCCACGTCCAGGGCATGCTCTCCGGCAACCATCGGCATCCGCGTTGACTTCAGCTTCATTCGCAACACCCACGCCGACAACAATCCACCACTGACGTCCTCCAAGTCCAAGCCGCAAACCGCCGCCGTCCCTAGGGCGGCACCGGTCTCGGCCGTGGCACAGGAGGTGCCGTCATTGCCGTTCCTGCCGTCGTCCTACTGGGCCGTCGAGGACCTCATGCAGTTCTTCCTACGTGCACAGTCGAGGGCACCGAAGTTCTATCACAAATCAATCAGGTGACCTTTAATTCAATTTGGGGGTATTCTGCAATTTGCATGACTAATACTGCACTTTTGGCACTTGGAGGCGGGTCAGAAATTTTTGATCTGCAATTTCATCTATCAACCAATTTCCCTTTGATGCATTCTAGAAATAAAAAATTGGGACATGAAGAAATTGCTATTCCAGAATTTAATTAATCATTTGATAATTGCTTTGGGAAATGCATGTGATCTGGAGCATGAAAATCATTCTCATATATACTCTCTCCGTTTCAAAATATAAGTCTTTTTAGAGATTTCAATGCAGACTACATACAGAGTAAAATGAATGAATCTACATTCTAAAATATATCTATATACATTGGTAGCATCTCCAACAGCCGCGCAACACGCGGCACGCTAAAAAGTAGTTTGCGGCGCGCCCATCGCCAGGTTTGGCGCGGCACACAGCGATGGCTCCAGCAGCCGCGTTAAAATACAACATGCGCGCGCAGCTCCAACAGCGCGTTAAAATGCAGCGCGCGCGAGCAGCCCGCGCATGTCCATATTTGTTGCATTTTGGATACAAAATAAAATTTACATAGATATAAAAATTGATAAAAGATAATTTTGGCAATCCACACAACCAAAAAATATATATAATTTGATCCAAATTAGTACAAGTATATATTTTGCTATGCAGATTAGTAGAATAAATAAGATTCGAGAATTAAGCATCTTGAACAATATAATTGCATCGTAAGGCAGTTTATACCTTTTTTTCCTGGCTACACTCGAAGAGAAGACTACACTACAAGCCTATATTGCTGCATTAATAAATAATTGTCGATTTTATTTAAATGAGGATATTTTCCTGTGATTACTCTATGCAGCAACATAACCACTATTGTGTCTCACTTTTGAAAATACAATTTGAGCGACATCAAACATTGTGTATCCATTTGATTTATATTTTTAAAAAATATATATTTTTTATATTATGTGAATCTCACCTACTTTACGTTTGAGACCAGCGCTGTCAGGACCCCGACTCAATGCCACATCGACCTAGCATGTAACACCTCATATCACTTTGCGGCCTCACGCACGGTATTCCCACGGGTGTCGCCTTACCTTTGCCCGGGACCATTTGCGCCTTTTGGCACACGTATATGACAGTGTCGCTAGCATCCATATGATAAGGAGCCCGGGCTGACATGGCTAGTCGTAAACCCAAAGTGGCACAGACTTACAGGGACAGGCATCCATGACCCATCATCGAACGTGTCGGTCATCAGCGAGTGAATCCAGGCTGTAGCACTGGGCTAGCAGGACTCCGGTGAACCGGGCTGTAGCGGGCTAACAGGACTCCGGTATTCATCGCGTGACATTTCCCCGAAGGGACAGACACAGGAACGAAGAAGGACACATGCCGGCCAGCCAAAGTGTTCCGGAGCAGTAGCAAGCTACCAAGGCTCAATGGAAACACTAGGAGACATTTCCCGATAAGAGAGGCTACTAAAGATAAACAACTAGATGGTCAGATCCCACACATACCAAGCATTTCAATAACATACACACAATATGCTCGATATGTGCAAATACAACATGGCATCACAACATGACTCTACGACTCAAGTATTTAATCAATAGGCTCCGAGGAGCGAGACATTACAAACATGGGTCTCATGACCCAACAATCAGAGCATACAAGTCAAAGCACAAGCGGAAGCTATCATGTCTGAGTACATACATCTATAAATGAAAAAGGCTGAGAAGCCTGACTAACGATCAGATCCTGCCGAGGGCACAAGATCGTAGCTGAGGTCTCAAGCTAAACGTCGAAGTCCACGCGGAACTACTAGTGAGACTGAGGTCTCTCTGCAAAAACATAAAATAGGCAAACGTGAGTACAAATGTACCCAACAAGACTTACATCAGAACTAACTACATATGCATCATTATCAACAAGGGGGTGGTGGAGTTTAACTGCAGCAAGCCAGCTTTGACTCGGTGGCTAACCTGAACTACGACTGCAAGTAACTCTTTTGAGGTGACGCACACGAGTCCACATATTCACCATATCAATACACCACTATGGATCCGCTCCCGTCTCCCTACGAGAACGCCATCCATAGCACTCACGCTTATCTTGCGTATTTTAGAGTATCCACTCTCACTTGTCTATGAACTATGCAAGGGGTCCAAGTTTCCATATCCGAGGAATCCGGCTATTCGAATAGATAATGATAACCCTGCAGGGGTGTACTTCTTCACACACGCTCCCGCCACTTACCGCCCTGTACACGTCATGTACCTCGGCAACCTTCAAGCGGAAACCGGGCGAGGGAGTCGGCCACGACCTGACTAACCGAACAAGTCTCTAGTCCAGGTTTATCGCCTATTCGGGTTCCATCTGCAAGGAGATCCGGCCGGGGTGTCGCTTACGGCCCCAAACGATGTGTGCAGGGTTCCCAAGCCCACCAACCGGGTGCCACTTGGTACACCGGGCCACGGTGCCTAGTCTGTCCCAAGCCCACCTGTACCGGGTGCCACTTGGTAGACTACTAACACTACCTACAAACACCAGAAACTAGTTGCAACTCTTGGACAGGGATCATGTTGATTAATAAGTCGAGAGGGGCACTTAAGCATTCCAATGTGTGGTAGTAGCTGGTCATGGATCACAAACACAGAACTCAGTTCCTGAGGACGGCTGCAATGAGACAACCCACCATGTACTCCTACATGGCCTCTCACCGCTACCTTTACCAAATCGTGTTCACACACTTAGTTCACCCATAGTAGGACATGTTCACACGCCTCTGATTCATCCCCGATGAATCAGACCTGACTCAACTCTAAGCAATAGCAGGCATGACAACAAGCATGAATGAGTAGGCACATCAGGGCTCAAACAACTCCTACTCATGCTAGTGGGTTTCATCTATTTACTGTGGCAATGACAGGTCATGCAAAGGATAAAGGGGTTCAGCTACCGCAGCAAGTATCAAATATGTCGATGTTGTCCTAATGCAGTAAAAGAGAGCAGGAGCGAGAGAGTGGGATTTTATCGGAATGAACAAGGGGGTTTTGCTTGCCTGGCACTTCTGAAGATAACATTGAGTCTTCATCAGTGTCATCGATCACATCGTCGGTACACGTCTATCGAGAGGGGACAAATACCGGCAACACAGAAGGGAACACAATCAATGCAATGCACAATATGATGCATGATCATGACATGGCAAAATGAATGTGTTTTGGGCTAATGCATCTAAAACCAGATTAAATGAAGTTGGTTTGAATCCAAGATTCAAATTCAAACTCCATATGTGGTTATTTAAATGTCATTCACTTCATTTGCCCTAAACAGTAGTGATAAGTTGTTCTAACATGCATGTAAATGGTACAAATGGATTCCTTGAATTTTTCTGATAATTTTTCATATATAAATTATTTAATTTGGAGTTACGGTTGAATTTCTATGATTTATTGAAGTTTTAGCTATTTTCTGGAATTTCCTGGATATAATAAAATAAACTAAATTCCAGAAAAGGAATATTGCGTCAGCATGACCTCACCCTGACGTCATCAGGTCAACAGGGCGGGTCCAGGTCAAACCTGACGTGTGGGGCCCACACGTCGGTGACACGGGTTAAACAGGGGGGTTTAGTTTAGTTTAATTAAAGATTAGGGCACTAGGGCCCACATGTCAGTGTCAGCAGGGGGTAATTAGTTTAACTAATCCGATTAGTGCTAATCCTAATTTAGTTAGTGGCCAGAGGCCCACACGTCAGTGACAGAGAGGGGAGGGTCAAACCGGGCAGTGGGTCAACGGTCGCCGGCGTTTAGCCGACGCGGTGGTGCGCTGCGGAAATGGCCTACAGAGCGCCGTTTGGCGCGCGGAGCACGACTACGGGATGCGGACGCTCGTCCGCATCCAACCAGGGTGGTGGCGCGGCCGGGGAGTGGCCGGAGAGTGGTCGGCGATGAGCTTTAGCGGCGGCCGGAGTTCGGGCACCCGCGGGTTTGGCGTTTCGTGCGCGGGAGGGGGAGCTGGTTGGTGTGTTGGGCTCCTGGGGGCTTTATGAGCACGGTGGAGCACTCCGTCGTGGGCATGCGCGGCTATGGCCACGGCTGCGCCATGGCCGGCGGCGAGAAGCTCTCGGCCGCGACGGCATCGGTGTTAGAGGAAGAAATCGGGCCAGGGAAGAGGGGGAAACAGCACAGGAGCTCACAGCGGGTGCAGCGGTGGCCTCGGCGAGCTCGGGGAGGCACTGGAGCGAGCGAAGCATCGAGGGGGATCTCCGGCGGCCGAGGTCGGAAACAGCGGCACTGGCAAGGCTTCAGGGCGTCCGGCGTTGCGTAGCTCAGCGAGGAGGTCGAGGACGACGCGGCGAAGCTTATGAAACTGGCGGAGGGGCGAGGGAGGGCTGGTGGCTGCGGCTATAGCGAACGACGGCGACGGTCGCTCTCGGGTGCGTGCGAGAGAAAGAACAGAGGAGGAGATGGGGACGAGGGAGTGAGCGGGAGGGTTCCAGGGGTCGAGGCGGCGCCGAGGAGAAGGCGCGAGGCGTCGTGGTGGCCTCAGGCGAAGCAGACGAGCAGGGTGGTGGCGTGGCGAGCTCGGGCGCGTGCGCCGAGTCTCTCCTCTGCCTACTGGCGCGAGGAGGAAGGCGACAGGGAGGAGGAGGTGGGCTGGGCCGCACAGTGCTGGACCAGCACAGGAGCTGGGCCGGCTCTGGTGGGCTGCACGGGTAAGGCCAGGTAGGCTTTCTGCTCTGTTTTATTTTTTTCTTCTGTTTTATTTTATTTAATTTATTTTGCCACTGTTTTGAATTTAAAATAATTCAAACAATGCCAAAAACTCCTCTGAAATATTTATGCTGCTTAATGGACTTTTCCAAAAGCACATAAAAATGTTTCAGGGTTTTTGGAAATATATTCTATATAAGTTAGGAATATAGTTCCAAATGCAAATAAAGTAATGATTTAAATTCAGTGCTCAAAATATTCCTCAAAAATGTTCATTATTTTTGGTTTGGTGCAAAACCCTTGCCAAAATATAACCAACATTATTTAAGGCCACTTTGAAAACATTGAATGCATTTTCCAGGGTTCTTTGCCCCTCTTTTATTTAAGTTTTTGAGGCTTCCAAAATTCCCTCAGTTCAAATTTCAGAATTTAAACATGATGCAAACACCAGGCAGCACCAGAAGCTAGGGATGTAACAGTGCGTTGCACGTGCATGCTTACTAGTGAGTATACAAAATAAAATGGATAGCAGCGTGTCCGATTTGAGAGACATGGTTGGATGACCAGGCCGGCGGGCCCGATCGGATGTCCATGGATCACGTCTATTGATGTTTTGACGCGTCCGTTTGGTGAAGTGGGCTGCTGTTACTGAAAAGGAAAAGTGAATATATTCCAAATATTAGAGTATTGAAAATCTTGGATTAGATATTCACGTGCACGTACAGGTAAGCATCCTAGTTCTTTCCACGGCACGATTTTTTTTTTTTGAGGATCACGGCACGATCTTTGGTTCGTACGTGTCCGAGATCAAAACGCGCCCACCGACGTAAACTTGACGCGTGACGCGACTTCTGATCCGTTTCAGGCTCGTCCGCCACGCGCGCCCGGGCCATAAGTAGCGGCACCCGGGACACCGCTGAGCACGCTCACGACTTGCGATCCAACACCATGGCCGCCATCGTGGAGTCGCGCAAGCGCTGCCTCGCCGCGTTCCTCGACGAGCCGTCCCCGGCGCCGGCCCACCTCTGCAAGCGCGGCCGCGTCACGCCATGCGCGGGCTCCATGGCCCCGGCGCCGCCCACGTCTCTGGCGTTCGACCCGCTCGACGCCCTCCGCCACGTATTCCCGGGCGCCGACCCGAGGGGCCTGGAGGCCTGCTTCGCCGCCTCCGGCCGCGACCTGCACGCCGCCGTGCAGGCGTACCACGCCCATCAGGCCAGGGACGCGCTGGCCACTCGCCTCGCGCACGTGGTGGACGACGATGAGGGCTGCGCCGGCTTGCTCTTGGAGCAGATGGCGGCGGCGAGCGACGTGCCCGACGCCAAGAACCGGGCGACTTGGATGCTGGGGGTGATCAGGAACGCCGGAGCAGAGCGAGCCGTGCGGGAGGCCGCGACGGAGCTGGCAAGGCTGCGCGAGGAGAACGCCGCGCTGAGGGAGCAGGCCGAGCGCGGCGCGACGGAGGGGGCGACACTGCGCGAGGAGAACGCGGCGCTGGCGCAGCGTGCGGCGGCGGCGGAGCGCGACGGCACGGTGCTTAAGCGCGGCGTCATGGTGCAGCAGAGGCGGTACGAGGAGATGGAGCGCGCCGCGGCGGCGACGAAGAAGAAGGTGGCCGAGCTGGAGATGGCCAACTACGCGCTCGGAGTCCGGCTGCGTGACGCCGAGGCCAGCCGCTTCCCGGCGGCCTACCGTGGCCCCGACGTGTTCTAGGACTCGTTTGAGTGCTGTTTTGGATCCAAGTTCGATTTAGATACAACTTTCTCTTGTAAAACGATTGTAAATCCATGTTTCGGTGGAATTCAATGCAATAGTTCGATTCCATCCGAGTAGATTTGATGTTTGATCGCTTTCCTATTTTTTCGGTTCTAAGATGGATTTGAACGCGAGTTGCATGCAGATCCATCTATCAAGGAGCAATTCTTGTCGGATGGAAAAGAGGTTGGATCGGATGATTGAACCTTTGTAAACACATGAATTGTGAGAATAAAAGAGTTGTGAGAAGCTTGTGCAGATGATTTAGGTTGATGCAATGACTCTATAAGTCTTCTGGCAGAAAACCATATTTGGAAGAAGTTGCAGCTTTATCATCAGCATACTAATACCAGATCTTAGTGGAAGGCTAGGCAGCAGCTCTATCAACACTTATCCTACCAGATAAAGCATGCAATTTGATCTCAACCTTCTTGTGGAAAGGATCCTTCGAGCATTCAAACAAGTCCTAATAATCCCGCTAAGTGGTGATTCAACATGGATTCTACATCTTGGAACCAGGCCAATTTGGGGAATTCGTGTTATCTTCAGGTCTTCCTAAATATTGGATAAGACAACTTGATGGGTCTTGAAAAAATAAAAATGGAGATGTGAAATATATAAACTAGATGATGCCCCTCGCGGGCATGAATTGGTTGCAATATGTTCTCATGATATTTGATAATTTTGAACATTAATATTTGGATGAATAATATGCGAATTAAAACTAAAAACACATATATTGTATTTAATTAATTGAGGTGGGCCTTTTACCATGTTTGATGTTGAGGTGGATCTTTTCGATTCATGTTTTAATGATGAGGTAGCATGTGTGCATGTTGAGAGGAATATGTTAGTGAGGGCTAGCTATTTAGAAAGATACCTTTCCCAACCTTGGTTCTCATTCTCTATAGCCTTTTTTGATTGTACAAATATATGACACACCATTCACAATGTCTTAATCCTTCCTTTGCACAACGACCTTCATATCATTACTTATCCTGAGTATAATATTCAACAAGTGCATCATGAAAAAAATGTTTGGATAGCATGAAGAACTCCTGCTGCTTTAATCATGTCAAGAGTTTTGCCACCATTTTTTGCATTATCATCAACGACTTCAGTTACCAAGGGGGGCATTACAACCATATTGAAGAGAGAACTGGAATGAGAACCCCAATGAGTATCTGTGGCTATTCTATGTCCAAGTTCTTGATTCAAACCTCTCTTGATTTCAAGGTCAAAATTATGTAATGGCTTTTGAATTATCTTTTGCTTGTTTTTCTCTAAGCATGTTTGTATTCTTAAAAGAATTTCCAACTGTTGACATAGCAACACCCATCCACTCAAAAAGCCGTACCACATTTTCATGATTTTTTGCATCCGCAATTAGTGTCAACTGAAGTTCCATTATAGCCTGGGCCATTGATCCGAGAAGGGCTAAGGTTATTTTTGCAAACACTGCATAAATAGCTTGTTGAAGAGCAAGAGAAGTTGTTTGAGTAACATGAGAAAGTCCAATAACCCGCTCCACTACCCCCTACCCCCTTATCGACATATCTTACAGCAAGATATTTATCAACCAATATAGCAAGGGCAAAGTATTCATCTCCAAGATCTTCTATGATTTCTTTCACTGTTTCTATAGCACAAGCTTCCACAATATCTTTCTAGATAGTAGAAGAAACCAACTTCGTATTCTTAGGAGTATTCTTGAAAGTAACAACAGCCACATCAGGACAATATGCAACCTACTATTCATATAAGGTCAGAAAAATCCTCTTCCTCAAAGAAGACTAGCTGTCCTCGTGACTCTGAAATGGCTAGCCCAAAACGGATTGATACTCTATGTTGGATCTGTTTGCTTGTCTACAACAGTTGCAATGGATTCCTTCTGGTTCATTAGATCATCGCATCTCTTCATGTTTTGATTATGGATACTTGAAGGACCACCAGCATGAATATCCAATTGCTTTAGGTTACTGTAGTTTTCCCACCCCTTCGTTGAAAATACATCTCCACCACCACGGCCTAGACTTTCATTTTGAATTAGGTAGCAACAAAGGCATAAATGTTGCATCTTCCTTTATACTATATTCTAGGCAAGGTTTGTATGTCTTGATTCACATTAAACACGCGTAGTCAAGCGACTACAGAGGATTATGAAGATAAAATCTTGGGTCAGTCAAGTTGTAGTTCCCGAAGCCACGTTAAACCTGTTTACTCAAGCGACTACACATGATTTCAGTCAAGTTGTTTTTTTTCAGTCAAGTTGTTGATCACAAATCCACATTAAACCTGTGCAGACAAGGCACTAAACATGATTTTATCATATCGAAGAGTGGGAAAGACATGCTTTTATCTTCATATATACGACTAATATAGCCACGCGTCAGGTCAAAATTCATAGAAGTATTTTTTTGAGTTGTTGATTGTTTTTTGATATAGCTACCCGCTTATTCCAAGCGGTGAAAATTCATAAAAATATAACGATACGTCCCTCCACATGATTAAGGGCTGTGCTTATACAATAAAACATGATCAAGCAACTAGCCAACTAGGCGTTGCGACATTGATATTACAAGAGAAAACACACACCACGCTCACTTGTTCCATACGTGGGATAGTGAAGCTTCATTATGTCTGTACGTCTAAGCTAGCTGGCTATCCGATGACAGGGATGGTTGCGACGCGGCGGCCGAGCTCATCCTGCGTATGGTAGAAGACGACGACGCGGTCCGACCGGAACCCCGGCGGGTTGGGGGTGGTGCCCTCCGGCAGCTGGTCGATGGAGACCTCCGGCCTCTCGTTCTTGACCGTGAGCATCGCCGGCCTTACCGGCCAGCCAAGCAGCTCCGGCCACGACGACTTCCCTGAGGTGCTCATCACCAGCAGCTGAGTTAATTTCTACTTCAATCAGAATGGGAAAAAATGATCACCATGCACGGATAAGTAGAGAATTAGTTTTACAAAACTAAACAAGGAAATGAATCTAACCTGTAAATCGACTAGTATAACAAGCTCTTCGAAGTTCTTACGGTTTCCGATTAACTGAAAGCCACTTTTAGCACATGGTATATCTCTCGTTTTGGACTGAATTTATAGGCAGGTCGATCGGGTTGCAGTGTTGAGCTTAAGCATGGATCGATAAATATATCAAATTGCCGGCCGGCCGGCATGCCGGCCACCCATGTACTTTTGGATATATCGATATGCTAGCAAAACTGCTGGACTAGCTAACTGATGATTTGCTATTTTGGTAGTTTGAGTTGGTCAATCAAGCTGTAGATATGAAACCTAGAGTTGCCACAAACTTTATGTACAAATTTACGCGTAAAAAAATTATAGTTGCATGGTTGCGCATCTTAATTTTGAAACATAAACTTGCACACAATTTTCATCAGTACCGAATCAATGTTCAAGTTTGTCATAGAAATGTTTTCCATGCACATAAAAATTAATATATATTTGTACCGAAGGGAAGATGAGAAGAGCTTGAAATATTCAACCAGGCTAGCTAGCAAGCTATCAGAGCATCTCTAGCAGATCCCGGAGAAACACGTCGAGCAAAAGGAATATAAGGTATTACCCTAAAATGATTTTACAGTAAAGAGTAGGTTTCTTCAAAAGAAATGTCATAAAAAGCATACTGTAAATAAAACATGTAGGACTCATGTATCACTGGCCACACACTTTTTTCCTTTTTTATTGCATCTTCCTCGTCGTTCCTTGTCAGGAACAACACCGGCCGCCCATCGCCTTTGTCCTGGCCCACCCGCGCCTCCATCCCGACTTCCCCCGTCCAAGCCTCCCCCTTCTCCGTCCCGGCCGCCGCCATCCTGGCCTCCCCCGTCCAGGCCTCGCCGTTTGTTGGCTAGCCAGAGGCGCGCAACCGTGAAACAATGATCGTGGGGATGCACAATGAGGGGTGCACGTCGAGCTCGGTCGCTACAACCTCTAGCCCGCATGTATGGCGCAACAGTCGCAACCACTCAAGAGCTCGATTCGAGCGGGTTCAAGCTCCGACAGCCTCGAAGATGAGGTGAGGAAGGGCGTGGATTTGGTTGGTTGGTCGCGGGATTTCGCAGGATTCAGGCAAGTTCGACGCCGCTTTGGTGACAGTTGGGCTGAAACTTCCCTCCTGCCAACTGTCACGGTGCGATGAGGGGAATGGGAAAAAAGGCTCCGAAAACTGAACATACAGGGAACTTGGGGTCCAATATACCGCTCCACAAAATAATTCCGGACCGGGCCATTTTTGGGGCCTGCGGGGGGTTGTTTTTTCACCTCGGAACCTAAAAATGGCGGTTATTATATGGGTCGGACATTTTCTGTGACCTGCTAGAGATGCTCTTACAGCTTATGCCACTCATGCATCTCCAAAGTGGACACTCAAATCGCCCGCAAACGTCCGGACGCACTTTGCCATTCAATGCCGTCCTGCATCTGTCCATAAACCAGTCCGGCTATCCATTTTCCCTCAAACCAGAAGCAAATCGGGAGACCTTTGCAGGAATCCAGACCTCTGCCATGTAGGACTCCGACACACCTGGCCCACCCAAAACCACATCCGCACCCCGCGTCTCAATCACTTTCCCCTTTCCCTGCATTTGATTCCTCCCTCGCCGACGCCGTTGTTGTACCACCTGGCCGCCCGCCAAGCCCTTACCGGACCTCCGCCACTCCAACCGGCCGCCACGCCGCTTTGCCTATGTCGTTGTTCCACACCTCTCAACGGTGCACCGCCCAGGTATCATTCTCCCGTGTGGATGCCGTCTATGGGGTGGTGACCACGCCCAACAAATGTTCGGTGAAATGCACGTGCTAAAATTTTGACAAGTTTTCTTCCTTCTTTAAAGCAATGGATTCAGACATGGAGTACATCTATGAGCACCATGTTGAGTCCTCCTATGACTCGTCCGATGAGGAGGATTATGCCGATGAAACAACAATGATGCATGTGGTCCTTTTCGACGCGGAACGTGTGGAAGAACATGCTCTCAATTTTAAGGGATCGATTAAGAGTCATCGAGTGCTGAACCGAAATAGGGATGTGAACATTTGATGCTGATGGACGAATACTTTGCCCCCTATGCCCTATTTGCAGACAACTTTCGATGGTTCTTTCGGATGAATGTTTGATTGCCTCAACAATGGCATTCAGAGCTACGATGGCTACTTCATCTTGAAGAAGGATGTCGTAGGAAGAAATGGATTGTCTGGTTACTAGAAGTGCGTGGCTGCATTGCAGATGCTTGCATATGGCGTGACCAAAAATTCATGGGACGAGTACCTCCAGATGTCTGAGAGCACATGCTGAGACGCCATGGTCAGATTTGCTACTGCGGTGGTCGAGGTGTTTGGACCTTAGTACTTGAGAGAACCAACTATCTCAGACACCGAAAGGCTCATGGCAATTTTCGAAGCAAGAGGGCCGCCAGGTATGCTCGGATTTCTCGATTGCATGCACTGGAGATGGAATAATTGCCCATGTTAAGAAGCCCACCATCATTCTTAAAGAAGTTGCATCACAAGATCTATGGATTTGGCACATTTTATTTGGCATGACTGTGTCTCATAATGACATCAATGTGCTATAACGGTTTCCATTGTTTGCTATTTTAACTGAAGGACAAGCTCCTCAGTGCAACTATACTGTCAATGGGCATGAGTACAACATGGGCTACCATCCGGTTGACGGTGTCTATTATCCCTGGGTGACCTTCGTCAAGACCATCTCTGAGACAGTTGGTCAAAAAAGAGCTCACTTTGGATGGAGACAAGGAGCTAGAAAGATATGAGAAGGCATTTGGAGTGCTCCAAGCCCCTTTTGCAGTTGTTCGTAAGCATGCTAAACAATGGGATCCGAAGACCTTATGGGTGGTGATGGCAGGTTGTGTGATCATGCACAACATGATCGTGAAGGATGGGGATCAAGATGCTGCCAGAGGTCTGGAGTTTGAGAATATGGATGATCCTATCCAACTTCCACAACAGAACCTGCCCACGTTTTACGAGTTTGTCCAAATGCATCAATAAATTTAGCATCGAGCAATTCATGAGCATCTTAAGAAAGATCTGCTTGAGCATCTATGGGCAGTTAAAGAGGACAACTAGAACATATGTGCAAGTTGAATTCAAGTTTGAACTATTTTATTTCAAAAATTAGTTGGATTGTAATATTTACATTTGAATCACCGCCGCATTTTAATATTTTCACTCCTCAAATATTTGATATGCTATTATTTTGGGTGTTGCGGACTTAAAGAAAAAAAAAGGGACAAGGTTAGATGATCGGCTCCTGTATCAGTATCCGCGGACGAGTCTGGACCAATCCGTGGACAAATAGCTTGTCTAGTTTGGGGGCCGGCGTTGGAGATGCCCACTTTCCCCTTTGTTCTTTGTCATCGGTATTAATCCACTCCAAAAAATTCTCAAGATCGCAACTAGTAAAGATTGTTCCACAAGATTCGCAGCCTTGGTGCTAGCTTGAGAACCTCTCTCTATATGGACAACATCGACACTTTTCATGGAACCCATCAAGAAGGACATTGATAACCTCCCCAACATTCTTGGCCTCTTTGGTGATGTCAAGCGTCTCTCAACCAACTCCCACAAGAGCTCGGTTGTTCCTATCTGGTGTGGGCACATTAGCTTGCCATGCATTCTCCAAAGCCTTCTGACAACAAGCGCCTCCTTTCCTATGAAATACTTTGGGTTCCCACTATCGGTATGGCAACTAAAAAAAAGTAGACTTCCAATTTCCCGAAGACAAAGCGGCTAGAAAGTTGGCCCCTTGAGGTGGGAAAAACATAATATTCATGGGACACGCCGCCCTGGTCAAATAGGTGCTATCCTCCCAAACGGTCTACTTCATCACTCCCCTCGCCCCCCCCCCCCCCCCCCCCCCCCTACACCCTTGACACTGTCAATAAGCCTTGAGTGAGCTTTCCTTTGGGCAAGAATGGACAAAACCACCGGTGCTAAATGTAAAGTAAATTGGGACACCGTTTGCCATCGTTTGTTTGAGGAAGGAGACAACAAAAATGTGGATTGGCATGGGCAACCCTTGTGACGCCATGGACTACGACTTATGATATGTTTTCATGACCCTCACGGTTGGCAATGGTGCAAGAACAAAAATGAAAAGTGAGGGACGCCCTCAAGGACAATGAATGGGTCACCAAGATCAAAGTCTCCCCACTTTTTCCATCGTCCACTTCGGTCAATTTGTTGAGCTTTGGCCCACTATTCGGGTTTTTAATCTTATGGAGGCAGAAGATGACATTACTTGAAAGCACACGGTGAGTAGTTGCCACATGGCGGAGTCCACCTACAAGGCTCACTTTATTGGCATGATCCGCTCCCCTTTGGAGCATGCAGTGTGGAAAACTTGGGCACCACCTAAGATGAAGTTCTTTGTTTGGTTGGCCATTCAAAATAGAGTTGGACCACCATATATTGGCCAAACGAAGGTGGCCCAGTTTCGCTAAGTGCACATTTGCAAAAGGGAACAAGAACCAATTGACCACCTAGTTTTCAAGTGTCGGCACACTCTAAGGCTTTGGGAAATGATCAAGGCTTGACTCCAACTTGCTCAGATGGATACCTTCACACGGCATTTGAGACGCTCCCTCAAAGATTGATGGATTGGATTATATCCGACGTACCCATCTCAAATAGGAAAGCCACCATCTGGAATGAGGGAAACACGCGTGTTTCCGGTAACCAAGATGCACCCCGTCGATCCTACTCGACAACATTTCAAAGGAGGCTTTGATTTGGGTGGCGTGGGGGCAAAGAAACTAGGGACAATCATACCGTAAGAGTAATTCATTTGTTGTACTGAGGGGTGTATTTGTAACACAAACTCTTCTTTTCTCTTAATTAACACAAAATCTTTTGCCTCCGTTTCAATAATAAAAAAAATGTGCACCATTGTTTGCGTGCGTCTGTCACGACGCACGAAGAGTGACCCACTGGCGAAAGCACTCATTTCTCAACTCGCGTGCTTGCTTACGTATTAGTGATCTTCTAAAAAGCACCAGTTCGTGATGAGGAAAAGCTCCACCAGATCAGTAGTGCATTAACTTAGCGAAACTAGTAAGCGTGCACGTACAACGCACGTATCTTAATAAACTAAAAAAAACATTAACTATGTCTTGTGTTTTTACCTGAATATTTAAATGCGTGTCGCGCCCATTTCAATATAGTAATTTATTTTAGATCAAGTCATAGGTCTTGTTTGACGGGTGAAAGACTTCTATTGTTGAAATGTTGTGATCCCAAAATTCCAAAATTAAAATACGTAAAAACTCGCACATGTAACACACGACCAATACACATGTCTTCACATAAAATTAACGGCCACATAAATATATTGTAATTGTTAATTATTACAAAATACGTAAATAACAACTAAGCAACATTATCAAGCAAATTCATCTATTAAGTCGTCGTTTCTTGGAGTGACAAACAGTGAAAGGATAAATGATTGCGACATGAGCTCAACTTATGACGAGGAGTTGGATGCTTTGGGTTTGTTAGGAGGTCTTTCGACAATCATACAGTCGGTAGGATCCGTGTTGGTTTCATCATCATCCAAGTCTCGGTTTCTTATATCGTCATCATTGAATTCCGAGTCGACTAAAATCACAGCTAATTTTGTTCTAAAATCTGTTATATGAACCTCAAGTGAAGTAGTAATATGTCATATGAACCTCAAGTGAAGTACTAATAATAAGACCTAGTTTTCAAATAATGATACAACACAAAATAATTAGTATCATGATACGATGCAAAATATACCTATTCGGGAGTGTCGGACAAACTATCTCATGTGAAGTACTCCATATAATTTAACATCCAGAGACCACAAGATGACCTGGATGATAAAGAAATTTTGATATGCTTAATAACAAGAATATTAAAAAAAATTAGTATTATAATATGATGATGACTGAACCACAGAGTCATACTGGAGACGCTCAATAAAAAAAAGAATTGAATAACGTTTGCCGCTAATATAAATCAAATGACCAAAAGGGCTATCATTAAAATAATTGAATTTGTGAACACATATTAATTTATATAAATCAAATGAACAAAAGGGCTATCAATAAAAAAATGAATTTGTGAACGCATAACTTATTTGAGAGGAATCCATATAATTATTACTTCACCAAATGGGTACATATAAAAATTTATTCATATTTCACTCGTGCATTATAATTCTTTTGAGAGGAACCCATATGAAAAATAAAACAAAATAGACACGCCCAATAATCCATTTGGTCGATGATATATTTAATGTGGGTGACGTAATTAGGCGACACAAAAGCAACCAGAGGTCGAATTGCAAAAGAAAAAAAAGCAACCAGAGGAACACTAATAAGGAGCAACGGGTGAAAAGTAAAATAAAAGAACGGGCAGCAGTTGATTCAGATCAGTCCCTTTCTCACAACAGGATATATCCCGACTTTTTTTATTTATTTTTGCAAAATGGATGTATCCCGATCTGAAACGGGCAGCACTCGCTTTCTCCAGTGATGTGTGTGCGGTGAGACCGTGAGAGACACATGCACCCACCACTTTGCTTTCTCCGCCAGCCGCCTGCTCTGCAGCACGCCGCCGCCTCTCCCGCCACGACGTCGCCCGGCGCCCCCTCCCCCACAACCCACGCCACCACCACGGCCTCGCCCCTTCTCGTCCTATCCCCACGACGGTCTCGCCCCGCCGTCCCTTATCCCCACGACGGCCTCGCCCTGCCAGCTCCTGTCACCACTGCGGCCTTGCCTCGCCGCCAACCCCGCCAATCTTTCCTAGATCGACTCTGCTGCCGCCATCCTACTGCCCCAGAGCTGATCGAGATGCGAGCTGCTAGACACGATGTGGGAGGAGGAATCTCGAATTGGACGGAGATCCAGTGTGTTGACGTGCCTACTGTAATCATCGTCCCCCCGTGATTGGCTCACACAGTTGCTGCGGGAAGGAGTTCACAGCTCGCGTACGTGCTCGGTTGCTGAAGGTATGCTGTTCGTTTAGATGTTGTTAATGCACCTATGGTTATCAGTGGGGATTTAGTCAGGTGAATTTTTTTAGGCAACCATGCTGTGACAAAGCTGATTGATTTGTGGACTTGAATTCTGGGTGGCTTAATTTGTGACTATCAGCTATCTATAATTGATGTTGAGTTGCTGCTTTTTGTGGCTGTTGCTTGATTAGTGTGGTATTCTCATGTTGTAATGTCGCATTATTACTGGCACCAAGTAACAGAGAGTTCCAGGGTCACAACCAAGTTGGTATCTACACTATTTGTATCAGAAATACATGTGACACCATCATTTGACATCTAAACTTTGCTGATGCTTATGCCATTGTATGCACAACAGGCACCTTCATCACATTGTCATTCATTTGTGAGATGTTTCTCTTTCTCTATGTTGGCATGGATGATATATAGAGTAGTGGAAGATTGTTAGTGAAACACATTCAGGTATGCTATCTATCTGATTCTTTCCATGTGTGTAGTAACATATTCGTTATTCAAATCCAGAAATTGTAACACATTTTCTATACTACTATATGCAGCCCAATGAAATGTATCACCTTGAGCTCCATTATTTAGGCCATATCTCATGAGAGATGCTGTGTCAATTGCATTGGCATCCAATAAGGTAAAAGCTCTGAGTTATATTAGGAGGCCTACCCATCCGTCTGAAGACTGCTCTTAATATATTCTTCTCTTTCTCGTGTTGTAACATTTAGATCAATCCACTTATCGGATTATAATTCCATGTGCTCGGATGCATATTTGAATAAATCATCCAGTCCTTCTAGCTGTTGTACCAACAAAAGGAAAAAGTATAAGCATCACAAGCGAGAAATAAGAAAAAAAAAGCTACTTATGAAAATAGTTTTCTGGCATTTATAACACATAGGTACCAGTGAACATCGTCCATGTTTATTGGAATGAATATCTGAAGAAAATAATTATTTTAGTTGTACTCCTATGTGGACGAATCGGTCGTTCTCGCTGTAATTCATAGAAATGTGTAGAAAACTAAGACTTACCATATCATTTTCCAAATACTCTTTGGCTCTGTTTAATACCCATGCTGGTGTGGCATCCGTGTCATCTGAGGACAGATAGCAACCGATCTTTATCATCTTATAGATGCATGCATTCTCCAAGAACACAATTCCACCTGACGTTACTTGTAGATGCTCCGTAGCCAATCACAATCTTCATCAGCTACAGAAATTGAGTGATTGTCAGTTAGGAAATGAAAGATTGGATATGCAGTGTTTCATGTAGCTGGCATCACCTATGCCAGATTGTTTTTGTTCTCCAGTTGTAAGGACTACTGTAGATTTGGCTCGACGCCGTTTGTCACGTAGGCTTTGTAATATACGTTGTTTATCTTGCTCATACCGGGCACTTTCCCTCTGCCTCTTGAGTGCTTGTTTTGCTTCTGTATAATAAGTGTTAATTAGGTACAAGACAACATGAGCAACAGTGTTTTGTCAATCGGATATACGGTGTAAGTGTAAGTTATGTATGATAGTTAATATGAGCCACAATTGAGTACCATATGAACTGCTGCATCTGTAGGCTTGAAGTGGTGGTCGTAACACAGTCGGTTGGGAGGACTCAATGTCAGAGTCGATATTATGGACATTTTCCTTGTCAGAACCGGCACTATCTGGTGTTCTTAATGAATTTGGAGCATGAGGTGGAGTTTGATCACTCATTATCATATCAACGGGTATGGCTGCATCATAACTGTATGTACAATGTCAGTTGGTGACACACGAACTAAGGTATTATGTTTGACAAGAGAACACATGACCTTCCGTAGCTGGGGTGTGTCGTTGCTGGGTGACAGCGGACTACGCACTGGGCCTGTCCACAGCGTCAAAACCTGTCGAAAAGAACACTTAATTAACATGACTTTACTTGTGATTCATGGAATGTATGATAAAGAACATAGAAAATGGAGTAACCAGGCGACATGGCCACGGGTGGCTTAGATGGAGTGTTGGTTCCATTTAGAATAGCAGACGTAGCTTTCTTAGATCCCTTGCCTCCTGTCTTATTTTCTTAGTATTGCATCCCTGTTTACCTCTCCCTTTCCCTCTGTCTCTTTAGTTCTTTTGAATCTGTTTTTTGACCTACGAGGCAATGACATATTCTGGATTTACAAGATTGAAGTAGGTAAGAGTACGTGATATATGTATTTACCTGAATTCCTGTTGTTCGTCGGGTCCTGAAAGGGAGTACGTGCCCCACTATGTTCAAAGGATGCCATATTGTCAACTCAGTTTGTCATGCAGATCATGATGTACTGTGAGTATCAAATTTCACAGTACAAATTACATATTAAAAGAGCAATTTCCTTTTGTCGTCTGCCTGATCATCTGTACTTGCTAATTCAAATGATCTAACATTTGCGCTGGCAGGTCAGAAAGTAGTCATATGTCCTCAGATGCTGCGGGCCACAAGGGGTGATGACACCGGAGGTAGTGCAACACGCCGAGTCGAGGACGTCCAACGGGTGGAGGACGTCGCGGCTAACAGGGGCGACGGCGGTGTGGCGATGACGACGGGGCGAGGAGAGGTAGGGCAACAAGGTGGGTCGAGGAAGGACGTGCACCGGGGTGGAGGACATCGCAGCCACCAGGGGCTAGGGCTGCGTGGCGATGGTTGCGGGGCGAGGAGAGGTAGGGCAGCAAGGCGGGTCAAGGATGTCCACCGGGTCGAGGATGTCGCAGACACCAGCGCTGATCGCGGCTGTTTGTGGCGTGGTGGCGGCATAGATCATGGAGGTGTTGTTTAATTCCTAGTAGGTGTCATCGTGGGTCTAGGAGGTGTGATCGTGGGGCTGTGTAGCATCCTGAACGGGGGAGTCTGCCGGCAGAACATTTGTTGTGAACCGTCGATCTGATTGTAGTATGGTTGATCTAACGTGGACAGTTGGATGGTACCAAGTAGATCTGACCGGACGTTGGGGAGTATCCCGTGTGCACTTTCTGGTGTGGATGTAGGGAAAGTCATGTTTGGTCGTAGTATAGATATAGATTGCTTCAGGGACGACAGTTTGCGCATGACCTGCGGGGAGGATGCTTCCTCCCAAGCAGTTCTCCTGCGTCCGCGCTCACTGTTGCTGCTTCCACTTACGAATCGTGCTGCCTTCGTCGTGGATTTTTTTTGAAACTATGATGATTTTTATAGCAAATTCGGAAACTATACACCCTAATGCAGAAAAATCAAAAGTATCACCCTGTCGGCCTCCTGTTGGCCGAAGAGGGACTTTTCGGTATTTTAATTTGATTCTTTTTGCATTAGATTGGAAATTTTATGAAGTTTCTGTAGATATCAAGTTCGACTAGATTTGAATGTTTGAATTTGAATTTTTATGAATTTGCTCAAATCACTAGATTGCCTATAATTTGAGCTAAGAGTATTCTTTTTGCTACTGGTTCTTTGTGACTTTTTTTATCAGTAGTAATTAATTGTGAATTTTAGGATTATTTAAAATTAGGTTTTCACGAAAACAGTTTTGTTTTAGTGTTTCATAGGTTTTATGCCATTTCTTTTAATTTTAATTGCTTTGGACTGTTTTCTTTATTTTTTGGAAATATTATTTTTGTTTCTGTTTAGTTATCAGTAGCTATTTTATTTGTATTTTATTTCTTTTATCTTCCATTTTCTTTTCTGTCGTTCTTTCCCTTCATTTTCTCCTGCTATTTTCTTTGCCGCCATTTTCTCCCGCCATTCTTTGCCTCCATTTTCTTTCCCGTCATTTTATTTGCCGTCATTCTCACCCTCCATTTTCCCCCGCCATTTTATTTCCTGCCATTCTCTCCCGCCATTTTCTTTCCCACTATTTTCTTTCCCGCCATTCTCTCCCGCCATCTTCTTTCCCGCCATCTTCACTTCTCAACTTATAAAACGAGCCTCATGTTGTACACGACCGTAGATAACATCGTCTGACACGGTCTGTGTCTCCTGCATCGGTGCTGCTGGTAGAGTGTGAAACACTGTCTGAGAGAAGTCATAAGTGTTTGTAGCTTTGTCATCATCATTGGAGAGTGTTTCACACTCCACATGAAGGCATCATAGTCATCCTCCGTCGATGCAGCACACTTTAGTGTGGCGGGAGAGAATGGCGGGAAAGAAAATGGCGGCAAACAAGATGGCGGGAAAGAAAATGAAGGGAAAAAGATTGCGGAAATTATTTTTTTTCATGTATAAAACGGCAATGGTTGTACAGGATTTATAAGAAACTTTTAAATATAAACTCCTATGAAGCTCAAAACAAGTTTTCTAGTAGGATAAAAGAAATAAAATACAAAAAATACTACAAATAAAATAGCTACTGATAACTAAACAGAAACAAAAAGAATATGTCAAAAAAACTAAAGAAAACAATTTAAAGCAATTAAAATTAAAAGAAATGGCATAAAACCTATAAAACACTAAAACAAAACTGTTTTCATAAAAACCTAATTTTAAATAATTATAAAATTCGCCAGTTAATTACTACTGATAAACAAAGTCACAAAGAACCGGTAGCAAAAAGAATCATCTGAAAAAAAATACTCCTAGCTCAAATTATAGGCAATCTAGTGATTTGAGCAAATTCATGAAAATTCAAATTCAAACTTTCAAATCTAGTCAAACTTGATATCTACAGAAACTTCATAAAATTTCTAATCTAATGCAAAAAGAATCAAATTAAAATAATAAAAATCCTAATTGATATGAATTTTTTAAAACGGTAGAGCATGTATTGGCCGAAGAGGGACTCTTTGGCCAACTGTTGGCCGAAAAGTCCCTTTTCGGCCAACGGTAGGCCGAAAAGTCCCTCTTCGGCCAACAGGAGGCCGACAGAGTGATACTTTTGATTTTTCTGCATTAGGGTGTATAGTTTTCGAATTTGCTATAAAAATCATCATAGTTTAAAAAAAAAACATTCGTCGTGTGTATAGCAGCGTTCTTAACTTAGGCAGTTTAGACGTCCGAATCAAAATTTACTTCTCTAGCTTTCCAGCCGGTGCGCAGATGCTTCGCACTTTTGTGGGTCCGCATGCAATTTCTCGAAAACTGCCGCGCCGTCCCCCGTGCTGCTCTTGCTCATCGCCATCTCCCCGGCCCCTCTCTTCATCCCCACCCACCCCCGCCCCATTTTCTGTGGAGGACCGGAAGCAGCAAGAGAGAGCGTGCTCGAGGCCTGGATCATCGTCGCTTGCTGCACGCCTCGGCGGTCGTCCGCCGCACCCAGTAAGCACCTCCATCGATCTTCCGGCTCACTCCGTTTTGGTTGTCTTCCTCTCTCTTTGCTATTGTTCACCCGCTCCACACCCTTATACAAATATTAAACGTAAAAATACCAAAAAGATTTAAAAAAAATTCTGAAATTTAGGGATATCAAACATGCTTTTTCAACCTACTTTTGTGTTAAATTTCGTGAAAAATACCAGAAAATGTATCCATGGTAAAGGAAATATTGTCCGAACAAAAATCCATCCAAACAGTTTTTTCTATACATAGAATTTTTTTGTCTTTTTTGTCATGAATACGTTTCCTGATATTTTGTTACCAGATTTCACATGGGAGTAGATCGGAAATCCAAGTTTGGTATTCCAAAATCTCTGTTTTTTTTAAATTTTTTGGTATTTTTTTGAATTTAATGTTCGTATAGGGATGTGGAGCACCTAGGTGCTACAAATCCGCTTCCGTAGTAGATAGTACTACTAGACTACTAATACTATGTATGTATGGAGGTTTGCTTCAGTACACCACATTTATTGTGAATTGAGCTTACCTCAATGGTTAGGTTTCTCATGATGGAGTCAACCCGCCAGAGCTAAGTCTTAGACTTGACAGGTGGTTGCATTTTCTAAAATTTATTTTAGGCTTTTTGGCGATGTGTGTTCAGTGTGGAAGGCGACGTTCCCATCAAGTATGAAAGTGTCAGTGACGACTTCGTTGATTTCAAGATTTAAGATGTTCTGTCGGCTTACGACTTCATTAATTTCATGATTTAAGATGTTCTGCCGGCTTAGTATCTTGAAAGTGCTTACATAGGGTAGGATATGCGTCTGTGTTCATAGAGTTGAGCGTGTGTGCGTGTGTATGTGAGCATATGCGTTTGTTTGTACTCTCTCTGTCCTATAATATATATAAGACATTTTTGACACTAGTGTAGTAACAAAAACACTCTTATATTATGAGACGAAGAGAATACTTTATAGTGTATAAAAAACACATTTATAGGCCCACTAAGTAAGAAATGAAAATCACAGAGCTTAGAGCATCTACGGCAGGAGGTTGCAAATTCGGGCCCTCAAATGCCTGCGGACGCGCCCGCGGACAGTGAGCGAGCGTGCCTCAAAAAATTTGGGCCCTCAAATGCCTGCGGACGCGCCCGCGGACAGTGAGCGAGCGTGCCTCAAATTTTACAATTTACAACCATATATCCTATTTTCAAAACATCTATTACATGTAGGGCCATGCACATCGATCATCCTGTCTGTTTTAAACCGTCTGGGCACCGAAAATTGTTCGTACTTAACATTTTTCATAGTCTCACCTCGCCGATTGATGAGCTAGTCGACCAGCTTAAATATCTGGGTCGTCCAGAAGGGATAAGCTTATGACATTATTGTATTCTTTGTTAAGGATATGGGCTCTTACTATGAATCTTCTATCTTTATCACATAGAAGATTCATAGTCAGAGTCTATCTCCTTCACATAAGGAACATTGGTGTCAGCTTTCTTGAATCACTATGTGTCTATGCATCAAAATAAAATAAAAATATATCGACATTGTAGTAGAGGTATCAACGTATATGATCAAGACAAACTTGACACTCGATGAATAATCATCAGCCAATGAAATGCAATCTAGTGTAAAATTTATCTCGATCACACATGCGAGACCTACACAATAAGAACCAAACTTGCCACCATCCGCTGGCGCATCTATTTAAGCCGGACGACGTCCACCTCGTCCGGTGATGTGGGACTAAAATTTGGTTGCGCCAATGAGAGAGGAAGGAGTTTCGGTCGTTGCAGGTGGGAGAGGGAGGAGCTTCGGTCGCTGTAGGTGGGACCCCTACGACCTGCAGCAGGATCGACAGGCGTGCCCGGGCACCCCATATCCACCTCATATTTGGGTTGAATATAAGAGGTGTCGGTCCGCCCGGACGTTTGAGGCCTGTTTAAAACGCCCGTCTGGGTCAGATTTTAGCGACAGGATAGTCACCGGGCGATCTGCCCGGACGTATGAGACGGGCTTGAGAGGTTTGGCCGTAGATACTCTTACTTTCTTTTTTCAGAACATCTCGCATGTCACAGCTTATCTAATCCTCAATTTTCACCCTGTCGATTTGATCCTCTTCACATCGTCGCTGGTATCTAGTCCTCGCCGACCCCTCGATGGCCGGCCCCTCGCCGACCTTCCCCCCTCCCCCCCCCCCCCCCCCCCCCCCCCCCCGCCCCCCGCCGCCAGGCCCCCACCCGCATGCGCTCGCCTCCCCCTCTGCCAATGCTGTGGCGCATTCAAGGCTGCCCCAGATTCGCTCGCTGGTGGTTGCGCCTTCAAGCCTGGCCGCGCATGCCGGCATCTCCGGGGACGGCCATTCCGCGCGTGCTGGGGGACGGCCGGGTGGGTGGCAGCAGGTCAGGAGGAGGTATTGGTGGCGTGATGAGAGAAGGCAGCAGCAAAGCATTAATGGCAGGGATCCACGTGCTCCTCCCCAACGGCAGCTCACCCGCATCCAGCACTTGTTTTTAACAAGGGCGGCCGGCTGCTGTTTTCGGTGCCTCTCCCCTCGCCATAGAGTCGCCTCCTGCACAAACCCGCCGCGCTGCTTGTTGTGCTCCATCTCTAGTCACGTCTCCAGCAGTTGCCATCTCCGGCGTGGTTTGTCTTCCGACGCCTCCCCGCCTCCCGCTGTCGTTTCGCTTCCGCCGCACACAGCCGCCGTCCCACCCCCCAGTTCGGTTTCTCCCACTCCAGCTGCCGCTCCCCCCCCATCTCCGCAGCTCCACCTGTCGCAGTTTCCCCCGCTCCGACTGCTCCCTCTCCTGAAACCACCGCTGCTGGCCCTTCCGACACCATCGCCCGGTCCGGCCGCTCCACTGCCCCCCTCTGCGCCACCGGTCGTAGGGAGAACCCGGTTCCAGACGTGGGCATGAGGCCGCGCATGGTGTCGGCAACCGTCCCTTGGACCCCGGCGCTGGCGGCTGCGGAGGCGGATTTCAAGACCCATGCTGTGGTGGCCACCGTTCTGGGCAACCGCCCTCGCTTCACGGTGCAAGACATCTCTGTCGCTGCATCCATGCAGTTTGGAGTGCCTCGCTCAAGGATGCACGTCTCTGTGTTCTCGCCTGGCGATTTCCTCATCCGCTTCACCGACCGCCTCATGCGTGACATTGCTCTCGCTGAGCCATCCATCCTGCGCATCGGAGGTGCGGTGCTCAGGCTCTCAGCTTGGTCTCGTCGCGTCGGCGCTACTCTGGTGCGTCTCCCCTACAAGGCCAGGGTCTGCCTGGAGGGTCCACCTAGGCAGGCTCGGTCCTTTGAGGGCGTCAGGCAATTGTTCCCTCCGCCGGCCATCATCGACCACATTGAAGACGGCGAGTTCGGTGACGAAGAGTCGGCCTGCTGCTGTGTCTGGGTTTGGGTCCAAGACCCCTCCAAGATTGCTACAAGAGGCTGTCTCACCCTTGAAGAGCCGCCCAGCCCGGAGTCTCCTGCCTTTCACCGGCGCCTCCTCGGCGAAGCTCGAGACGAGGCTGCAGCCTACAGCTCCAAGCCCGTCGATGTTCTTGCCCACCCGGTCCTGCTGCACCTTGATCAAATTCATGACTACACCGTGGTGCTGGATTCCGGCGATGAGAGCATGGGCAGTGTCAACAGCGACATCAGCGGCTTGCCCTCCGAGGTCTCGCCGGTGAGGGAGGACTGCATCAAGTGGGGATACCGCTGGTTTCTCCACTTCGAAGATGGCACCTTCCCGCCGCCCCAACGCCGAAGCTCTGTGCATTCCAGGCTCTCCTTTGGTGGCGGTGACGGTGGCGGCGGGCAGGGGGCTGGTGGTGGACGTGGCCACGGCCAAGCTCCCCCTCCTCGCCGGAGACGCTATGCTGACGCTGGAGGTGGGGACGGCTCTGCCAGTGGTGGTCCTGCCGCTGGCGGGCATGCTGATCATGGGCGTCGCCGCGAACGCCATCAAGTTTCCGTTATCAATGATGAGGGGGCGGCCAACGAAAAGGACAGGGATGGCATCACGGTCGGAGACGAAAAGCTGGGGCCGCAGCCCGAGGCCATGCACGACGGCCATGTGCAGGATCATGAAGGCTTCATTGAAGGAGGGGAACGGAGGGCTCCTGGCTCTTCACGGTTGGATGATGGTTCAGGGCCAGTCCCCATTCCCATGTCTCCTGTCCTCTGCCCAAGTCTGCCGGGTGGCCAGGAGCACGGGATGGGGGTTGGCTTGGAGGAGCTGCTGACAACGCCTATAGTGCAAGCTGCAGCGCCCGCCCAGGGGCCTTTTGGTGAAAGGCAACCTGCTCCTGCTGAAGAGGGGACCGTTCTCCCCTCTACCAAGGTGGCGACCAGTCATCTCAAAAAAAAGGTGGCGACCAGTCCGCGCTCGGGTCAACGAGGGGATGAGGCACCGGGGCTCTCAATAGTTGAGCTCAAAATCAGTTTGGGCCTGGAAGATGGGGAGGGCCCTGATGGCGAAGGCGAGTCAGGGGGCCCAAGCGATGTTGCTGCTTTGATTTCCTTGGAGAGCCCATGCGGCCCATTGCTTGCCTCTGATCTCCATGTTCTGGAGAGCCCACCTGGGGCTACTGCTCTGCCCATCCGGTCAGTGCCACACGGGGATAAGGTTTCCAAATGTTAGTCGCCCCCTTTTTTCTTAGAGGTTGGATGTCCCAGTCGTTGTATCCCCATGTGGTAGTTGGTTTGATGAGTTCTGTTGTTCTACCGTCAGTAAGCCAGTTTCAGATGGCTCGACTCTGCTTGGGTCGGTCTGTTCGTCAGTTAACGCTGCCCGCTACTGTTTTGTTGTCGCCCCAATCTGCTGTGTTCCTGGTTTCCCTATGGATTACAAAATTCTGAATTGGAATATCAGGGGTCTAAACAACCCAGCCAAGAGAAGAGCAACGCTAATTTTTGTGGCTGAAATTGGTTGCAACATAGTCTGTTTGCAAGAAGTAAAACTAGCAGTGATTACCCCTGCTATCGTGACTAAAATTTTGGGCGCTCGGTTTCTTTAAGCCAGTTGTGGGCACAAGAGGAGGAATTCTTATCGCTTGCTCAGCCGATTTTGTGATCACCCATGAGCCGCTCGCTGATGGGCCAAATTCAATCACTGGGACGGTGAGAGACAGAACTAATAATGATGCTTGGACCCTTTCAGCAGTCTACGGACCGCAAGAAGTCTCCGACAAGATCTTGTTCATTGAAGAAATCAAGAACATTAAGCAGTTTGCCTTGGACTGCTGGATGGTGACTGGTGATTTCAACCTAATCAAGAAGGCTGATGAAAAGAGCAATGGTAATATCAATTTGCAAATGATGGGCCGATTCAGATCTGCTTTGGATCAACTTGAGCTGCTGGAATTCCCCTTGCTTGGGAGAAAGTTCACTTGGTCAAACGAAAGGGAAAACGTCACGTTGACCAAGATTGATAGAGTGCTGGTTACTAAAGCCTGGGAACTGAAATTTCCAAATTATCAGCTCACTCCAGCCTCGACATCCATCTCTGACCACTGCCCGCTGGTTCTCAAGCCAATGGATCTGCAACACTTCAAAGGTTTCCGCTTTGAATCCTTTTGGCTTGCAAAGCCTGATTTCCTTGAGGTGGTGACCGAGGCTTGGGAGAAACTTGTTCAATCTGCAGACCCTTGCAGAAAGCTCCACACCAAATTGTCCAGAACTGCCAAAGCGCTAACCAAATGGAATAGAAAGGCTTCCAAAAGATCTCGGTTGATGTACAATATTGCAACTGAATTGATCTTCCACCTTGATCTTGCCCAAGAAGAAAGAGCACTAACCAAAGAAGAAAGGAATTTAAGAGATCTTCTGAAGAAGAAACTGTTGGGTTTTGCAGCTATTGAGAGGATCAAGGTTCGGCAAAGGTCTAGGCTAACTTGGATTAAAGTTGGAGATGCCAATTCAAAACTCTTCCAGCTCAAGGCGAACGGATGCAGACGCAAGAATCACATCCCTTCTCTGATTGGGCTGGAAGGCGCTGTAGTTGATAAGGTGCATAAGGCCCGGGTCCTGTGGGACCACTTCAACAACCTGCTGGGAACTGTTGGACAACGCAAATTTAAGCTGAATTGGGAGTATCTGCAGCTTCCTTCATTCAACCTTGAGCACCTGGACGCCATTTTCACCATAGAGGAATTAAAAAAGGCGGTTTTTGACTTACATGCTGAGAAATCCCCTGGCCCTGATGGTTTCATTGGGGGCTTTTTCAAAAAATGCTGGGGTCTCATCAAGAACGATCTTCTGGAGGCCATCAACCAGTTTTTTCATCTGAGAGGCAATACATGGAAGCTGCCGAACAATGCCGTTATAGTGCTGCTACCAAAGAAAGGGAATGCCGATCGAGCATCTGAATTTTGGCCAATTAGCCTCATGCACAGTGTGGCAAAAATTCTTTGCAAAATCATGGCCAATAGGCTAGCTCCGGAGTTGCAACACATGATTTCTGCTAGCCAAAGTGCTTTCCTCAAAGGGCGTAGCATTCAAGATAACTTCCTGTTTGTCCAGAATGTCATTAGGAGGGCCTTCACAAGAAACTCACCGCTCATTTTTCTTGAGCTGGATATTGCCAAAGCGTTTGACTCCGTGCATTGGAGCTACATGTTGGAAGTTTTGAAGGGTTTTGGCTTCGGACAGAGGTGGACTGACATGATTGCGTTGCTGCTCTCCACGTCCTCTTCCAGGGTCCTCCTCAATGGATGTCCGGGCATGCCGTTTCTGCACCGAAGAGGGCTGCGGCAGGGTGACCCCCTTCACCCATGTTGTTCATTCTTGCAATGGAGCCGCTGCAAAAGCTAATGGCCTTGGCAACGGTGGAAGGGCTGCTCACCCCTATAAGCCAGCAGTCGGCATCATTGAGGACCAGCCTGTATGCTGATGATGCAGCTCTGTTTGTTAACCCCATCAGAGATGAGATTGCTGCTATTCAAAAAATTATGATTCGTTTTGGAGAGATTTCCGGTTTGATGATCAACTTTGGAAAGTGCACAGCATACAGATTCGGTGCAATGTCGAGGAACATGGTGAAGTTCTGCAAGATTTTGGAGGAAAAGAGGACTCGCTCCCTTGCAAATACCTGGGCCTTCCTTTGCACACGAGAAAGCCAAAACGTGCTGAATTGCAACCTCTCATAGACAAGGCTGCTGGGAGAGTGAAACCGTGGAAAGGAAAGCTTCTAAACAGAACGGGGCGCCTAACTCTAATCAACTCGGTCCTCACGGCAATCACAACTTTCTTCCTCACTTGTTTTGCAATGGATAAGTGGGCCATCAAAAAGCTAGACAAATATAGAAGAAACTTTCTTTGGGCTGGGGATGAGGAGACAAGCGGAAGTAAATGCTTGGTAAATTGGAAACAATGTTGCTCCCCCAAAAGTCTCGGTGGCCTCGGAATCAAAGAGCTAACCTGTTATAGCAGAGCTTTGAGACTCCGATGGTGTTGGTTCGAATGGGATGACACTGACAGACCTTGGAGAGGTTCCCGAATTCCGTGCAATGCAATAGACAGAGACCTTTTCTCCGCCTGCACCAAGATCATTTTGGGGAACGGACAAAAGGCAAATTTCTAGAAAGACAAGTGGCTGCATGGGGTTGCACCCATTGAAGTGGCTCCAGAGGTTGCAAAGCTGGCCTGGAGGAAAAATCTCAAGGTGGCAGATGCTTTGACTGAAAACAAATGGATGAAGGGTCTCCAAAGGGTGGGCAACGAAGAACAGGTTGTTCTGCAATTTGTCAACTTGTGGGAGCTGATCCAGGAAGTGCAGCTGTCTCAGGACAGGGATAGCATTGTCTGGGTTTTTAACTCCAAAGGAATTTACACGGCACATGATGCTTATGATGCCCAATTCATAGGGTGAATCAAACAACCACTTCTGGAGCAAGCTTAGAAGGTCAAAGCTGAAAACAAGATAAAATTCTATCTTTGGTTGCTAATCCAAAACCGAAACTGGATGGCGGACAGATTATCCACCAGAGGATGGCCTTGCAACCCGACATGCGCCTTCTGTGATCAGGCCCCTGAGACTGCGAGGCACATCCTCCTCGACTGCCCCTACTCTAAAGAAGTCTGGACAGAGGCAGGCTCCATTCATCCTCAGCTGTTGGACGCGGCCTTTTCCTCCAATTCAGTAAAAGGTTAGTGGCGTAAGCTGCATTTGATCAACCCCAAGAACATCAGGAAGGAGCAGATCACGTTTGCTGCATATGTTGCCTGGCATTTATGGAATGAAAGAAACAGGAGGGTGTTCCAACACAAGCTGTTGTTGCCTCATCAAATTTACATGCTGGTGATTGATGACATTAGTCTATTCAGGGAGGCTTTCAGAGTGTAATCTGCCGCTGTTTTTCCTTGCCTACTGTCTCTCGTTGTTAGTGGGCTTTTTTCTTTTTTAACTCCTGTCTCCCCTTGTAAGCTCTAAAATGTACAGTTTTTCCCTCTCCTTTAATGCAATGACAGAGCTCCTGTCGGTTCGGGTCAATAATCCTCAATTTCTCATGCATATAAAAAAAATCCTCAATTCCTCATCTCTCAGATCCAAAATTCCCCCCCTCGTCCCTCTCCGCCCCCCGATCTAATTTGATTCACCAAGCCAGCGACCATGGTGCGAAGGCACGCGGCGGGAGCGCGACCCCATGCCGGAGGCCGCAGCCTCCGCACAGGAGTGGTGATACGAGGGGTAGATACTAGAGGCAACGAGCTCTGTTGCTTGACCGGCGTGATGGTCAGGCGCGGCGAGCTTAGAGTGAAGACATTGAGATTAGGCATTGGCTCTCGCTCGCTAGTGGAGCGTCGTCCAGCCGTCCATGCCGCGGCGGCCCGGCTTGGTTGATCCGTCCTAGTTGGTACAGCCGCGCTGGAGTAGAAGCCAGCGGCAGCAGCTGCAGCGGAGATTCAGTGATGCATCCCTGTGGCTGCACCTTCTCTGTGCACGAAGGATGTCTTGGGCTCTTGGCCAGCCGGTAACTAACCAAGCTGATTAGGCGAGCCGGCCGGAGGTCTCCAGGTCAGGCAAGTTCCTCCTCCACGCAGTCCAAACAAGCCCTCACGAATCCAGTGCCCTGTTATGAGGTGGTTCTCAGGTTCTCTGAAAGAAATCTGTTCTAAAAAATATTACTGCATTGCATTCAATTGTGATTTGTCATAATCCAGTTAGGTCCATACATTCTCTCATACAAAGTATTAGTGCTGTTATGAGGTTGCTCTCAGGTTCTCTGAAGGAAATATGTTCTAAAAAATATCACATTACATTCAATTGTGATTTGGCATTCTTGTGATTTGTCGTAATCCAGTTAGGTCCATACATTCTCCCATACAAAGAACTGGTGTTAATTTCATGGTGAATATTACTCTTTTACTCTTGGTATCTGACCACAAAGTATGCTGTAATGCTCACCATGTCTATTGTTGGTCAACAGGACAGAGAAGAAATCTTCAGATTCGAGTCACCATGAGTATATCAGGTACTATTGGGGTCATCAGTGGCATCAACGAATGTGTCAATTTGTTTCAGTGGGCAAGGTCTTCTATTTCATCTCTGCACTCCCGATGGAGTGGTAAGCAAGAGCAAAATCTTCAGGATGAGGTACTGCACTTGCAGAGTGGCCTACAAGGTCTTAGTGATACTCTTCCGGCAATGTACGACCTCATTGATCGGGCGGAGTGGAGGAGCCACAAACACTGTGTGGCCGAGCTCCTTCCAAAATTCAGTGATGCGGTGTATGATGCGGAGGACATTCTTGATGAGTTCAGGTGGTATGAGCAGAAAGTGACAGTGGAGGGCATTGCAAGCCAATCTCCTTTTATCGATTTCTTTAACTGTGTCATTCAGCGCAGTTTCAACAAAGTGAAGGATATCCAGAAAAGGCTGGAGAATCTTTCTAATCTGCTTGAGAAGATGGGCTTGGGTGAAGCGACACCACGTTTTGACAAATCAGTCAGGCCAGAGACTAGTTCTTTTCCTATTGAGTCAATAATGTTTGGCCGTGATCAGGAGTTAAATCAGGTGATACAATTGCTAGTTGTAAGAGAAGATGATAGTACCACGAAATCACATTCCAAACAGAAGAGAGAATGTCGCACAAGCAATTCATCAAAAAGAACATTAGCAACAATCAACCATGTTTGTAATGAACAAGAAAATCATCTTGCTGTTTTGCCAATAGTTGGAATTGGGGGTGTTGGAAAAACCACTATGGCTCAACATATCTACCAACAAGTGAAGCCTCATTTCAAAAGGACAATTTGGCTTTCTGTCTCAGATGACTTTGACGTCAAGAGGTTAACTAAAGAAGCCTTGCAATCCATTTCTGGAGAGGAAGGAACTGGCCAGTTGGACTCGCTTCAACATGCTCTTCATAAAACTGTGTGCCAGAAAATGCTACTTATTGTCCTTGATGATCTGTGGGACGATGCCTTGAAGGAGAATGGGCAATCTTGGAAGAGATTCTGTGCACCTTTAAAAAATGTGAGGAAGGGAAGCATTATGTTGGTCACCACTAGGTCCCAAAAGGTTGCCGATGGAGTGCGCACAATGGAGACATTGAAATTAAATGGCTTGAAGGATGATGTCTTTTGGAATTTCTTCAAACTATGCATGTTTGGATCCGAGAGGTTTAGCAATGATCATGAGTTAGAGCAAATTGGTAGAAGCATACTTCCTAAGCTGAAGGGTTCTCCTTTAGCTGCAAAAACTCTTGGACGCCTGCTAAGGATGAACCGTCACATGACATATTGGAATAATGTTCTAGAGAGTGAATTGTGGGAGTTAAGGCAACAGGAGGATGACATTTTGCCAGCCCTTCGGTTGAGCTACATGTACTTACCATTCCACCTGAAGAGATGTTTCTCATTATGTGGTGTGTACCCTAAAGATCATGAATTTGAGAAGGATTATTTAGCTGAAATTTGGGTGGCGGAAGGCTTTGTGGAACCTCAGGGGGACATTCCAATTCAGGATATTGCTAGTCAGTACTTTGAAGATCTTGTAAGTCGATCTTTCTTTCAGAAAGTACACGGAGCATATGTAATCCATGACTTGCTTCATGACATGGTCCAAATGGTTTCAAAGAATGATTGCTTCATATTAAAAAATGTGAACGATTTCCAAAAGATTCCTAAGAATGTTCGTCATCTATCAGTACTCTCTAACTCAAAGTTTGATTATTCAAAGCTGTTCAGCCTATGCAAGCATGAGAAGCTGCGTACCCTGATTTGCAACATGCCCTTGGAGGATAAAGTTGTAGCACTTGTAATGGATCATTGGTGTACTGAACTTGGGCGTATGCGCGTGATTATTTGTGCCTCTACAACTGGGTTACCGGTTAGTGTTTGCAACTTGAAGCATCTTCGGTACCTTGAAATCTCCAGAGCTTCTCCTTTGAAGAGCCTTCCTTCAATGTTCTGTTGCCTCTATAATTTGCAGATTCTTTATATTGGGGAATGCAAGATAGAAAGTTTACCCAGTGACTTGGATAAGTTGATCAGCTTGAGGAGAATTGAATTATGTGGATTTCGATATTATCTAGAGTATCAACTAAACTGCGATGCACTAGAAGCTAAACAAAAAAAGAGATATCTTCACGGTCTAAAAGTGCACCGGTCTTCGATGATGACTCGACAGAACAATGGGACAGAAGCACTTCACCTTTTACAACCTCCCAATGGTCTAAAATCTTTGCAACTCCGAGATTATCCAGATGTGTCTCTACCAAGATGGTTTCAGCCACAAAAGTTATCAAGCTTAATATCATTTGCAAATATTGGTATTTTCACTTCCCTGATGGATCTAGCAATTTCTGATTGCCACAAGTTATCAAGCCTTGAGCATTTTCTACATCCAGCTTCTATACCAGCCATCAAGAAAATAGTAGTTAAAAATTGCGAGAGGTTAATATCAGTACCAACTGAAAGATTCGTGGAGTTCCATTGCCTTGAAGAATTGGAGGTGGTTTATTGCCGAAATATCTGCTCCCAAAGTTTGGCGGCTCCTTCACTCAAGAGGCTTGTGCTGGGTTGTTCTGGGGATTTAGCACACAATATTGAGTGTTGCTCCCTCACTAGCTTCTTCTTATATTATTCCCGCCACACGTCCATACACCTACAACATCTTCCAGCCCTAATGAGTTTGAGCATTGCAAGGTGCGAGTCTCTTACATCTGTGAGACCAGCGATCTTCACTAACTTCTCCCATTGCGGGTGCAGCGCCAACGGCATTACATCGTTCTTGTTCCTTATGGTGCTAACCATTAGCGGCTGCACTAAACTGTCAACCCTTGATGGTCTCCTAACACAAGAATGCCTGCCTGTCGTTGAGAGGATTTATATTGCACACTGCGACGAGTTGCTCTCGCTACCCGGAGAAAGGTTTGGAAGTTTCCTTTGTCTCAAGGACCTGGAGATTTATGATTGCCAACGTTTGGACTGGCAGAGGGGACTGGTGCTGCCGTCGACGCTCCAGAGGCTCGTACTGGGCCAATGTGGGGATATATCTGCATGGGTTCCCAGCTGCCTGCAAAACCTCTCGTCACTCGTTTCGCTGGAGATGTCTGAGTGCCCGGGCATAACATCCATTCCAGGTGACATTTGGAGGACGAACCTTGCATCTCTAGAGGAGCTATATATCACCGATTGTCCAGACCTTGTCTCAATTGGGGGATTGGAGGCCGTTGCGCAGCTAGGCACGCTGCACATTTCTGGCTGCCCAAAGATGATAGAGATGTAGCAGCCTGTGAAGAGAGGCGGAGACTAGCTAAGATCCCATCGATTTTCAAGTCTATGGTACGCGTGTTTAATTTACAGAAAGCTATTTTCTTACTAGTTAACCTGCAGATTTTACCAATATGTTTTCTGCCACTCGTTCTGATCTTCAATAAAAGTTTGAACGTATCTATGTCATGCAGGAATTTTGTTGTTGTTGCACTGAGAATCTGAGATCGCTGTATCTGTGGATCGCTTGCCAAACTACTCCAGCTCTCTGGCCAGCTGAGCTCATGCCTATTCCTAATTCACTTCAAATCGACACCAGCTCTGCATGCAGAAGCACAAGCAACATTTGTTAACGGAGACTTGACATATTTTATAGTGTAGATTCACTCATTTAGTCACTTGTTGTAATCTCTAAAAAGACTTATATTTGGGAACAGAGGGAGTAATTGTTTGGATTGCTTCTTTGATACTCTGATCTTACGTTCCTGTGACAGGAACCTTATAATTCTAGGCGAAGCTAGGACTGGACCAATCCCCTGGTTGGGCTAGATTATTACTCACTAGATATTGGGCTAAGTTGTTACACACCGGGCAAACCCCAAGAATGTAAATTTGAAGAAAAGATTGCAGGAAAAAAAGTGCTCCAGCAACAGAGGTTTCGGAAGGAACATGTACAATTTTCTATGGAAGCATGAAAATTCCTTTAAGGAAGAGCGATTTTTCTTTCATGTTCTATTTCATAACATATGCAAATGTAAACCTTCGTTTGTTCATCACATCATCACAGAAAAATGTTCATCCACCTTAGCTAAAAAAGCTCACGTGGATCCCAAGAAATATTCCAATTTCTTCTCTAAATTTTTTAGCATGATTTTTTTAAAAAAAATTACCCAGTCATGGAAACTGTTCACTTATCTCCACAAAAATGTTTGTCATAGTTTGGAAATTGGTACTCATGCTTGTGAAACAATAATTTCTAGGAGATATTTGCTTCACTTTTTTGGCGATAAAAATGCAGCAACGGTGAATATAATTTCTTTCGCCTCAAACAGTACATCATCAATCACCAATAGATCAAAATCCAATATGTTGGCAGAGCAAGAAAATGTAAAAAAAAAACAAAAATCAAAAGCTTCGGTAATATCTTTCAAGAATGTCAGTTGTGGCAAGCAAAAGATAAATTATTTTGCAAGTGAATAATAATGGAAAACAAGATATCAAAAAGTAAAAAGATATGATTAAATAAGAAGATAAAAAGGAGAAACCGGAAATGAAGAAAGTAAGAACGAAAAAAACATGAAACGAAAGAACAACAAAGCTTGGTAGGCAAATATTACTTTTATCAAGAACATTACTTTTATCATAACAAAGAGGCCACGCCGGAGATGCAGGCGGAGTCGGCGCTGCTCTCCACCAACGCAGCGGTGGCTTGGTTCGAGGGAGCCCGCGAGGATGTCCCATGCCACGCCGTCGCAGCTGCGTTCGCCTCCACCTTTGGCTTCCGTCAGGCGGACGTGAGTGTGGTGCGGCACTTCCCAGAGCAGTATCTCGTCAGGTTTATGTACCAGCACAACTGTGCCGACGCGGTCAGCCGCGGCGAATTCCTCGTCGGCAACTCCTCCCTCTTCGTCCGCGCTTGGAGGCTCGAGGCGCACGCTGACAATGAGGACATGATGCACCACGTTCGCCTGTGCATCGAGGGGATTCCTGTCCATGGCTGGAACGAGTACGTCGCCGCGTTAGTCATCGGCCGTGGGTGCTCCCTCGACTACATCGAGCAGAAGTCGCTGCGCCGGGAGGATACGCGCTACCTGGCGCTCTGGGCGTGGACGTCCAACCCCAACGCCATTCCAAAAGTGAAGTGGCTCACGCTGCCCGCCCGCGGTCTCCGGCGCCGTGGCCGACGCGGCCTGCATCACCGCGTGTTGATCCACCTTGATCTGCATGAGGACCACTCCAAGGCTCACGACGACGACGACGACCCGCCGCCAGCTGACATCTTCGAGTTCACCTGGTTCCCCCGTATGGTGGACGGCACGGCACGGCGAGGCGATCGTTGTGCTGGACAGCCTTGCGGCGAGTGGCGCCCGGCACGGCGCGATGACGACAACGACCGCGGCGGCCGCCGCGGGCGGGATGGCCCGCGTGCGCAGGACGGATGGCGCGACCGCATCCGCCGCTCCCTCTCCAGGGGCGCTCGCGACCGTCAGCGCCAGGATGGTCAGGACCGCTCCCGCGATCGCTCGAGCGGCACGGGTGGGAGGCGTCGTGGGGTTGGACTTGGGAACGCGGATGTCGCTGCGGCGCCTCCGCACTAGATCTTGCTGGGCTCGGGCTCCGCTAGTGACGATGGGGGCATCGCCATGGAGCTCCAGCCGGTGCGCGGCCGCAGCCCGGTGCGCCAGGGCTCGCCGCGGGCTGCGCGCAGGCGCTCCCAGGCGAGTCTCACGCCGCCGGTCTCGCCTCCACTCTCCCCCACGTCAGTGTTGCCAAGGCGTGCACTCTCCAGGAGGGAGGAGGCTCGGGCTACGGCAACCCCTTTGGCGGCCCCGAGCTCGGAGATGCTTAGGCTGTGCTCGCCCACGAGTCTGCTCCCGCCTTTATCTCCGGTGAAGCCCCCGGGGTTCGAGGCCTCGCCCACGCCTCCACTCATCTCCGTTGGGCCGCTTCTGCGCACACCCTCACCGGTGCGACACCGTAGGGCTGCCGCGGACCTGCAGCCGGCGGGTGTTGGCCTGGCTCTGTTGTTCGAAGAAAGGCAGGAGCCCCTGCTGCCCTCCCCTGCATCAACGCCTCCAAGACCCCCTGCTGCGCGCCGCAAGACCCTTGCTGGGGTGAACATAGTCAGGACAAGCGCTGGGCTCTCCCTGCACAGAGCCGGTGCGAGACTAAAAGCTGCTGGCAAATCCAGGATGCCGCCGGCGCCAGCGGCCAAGGCGGCTGAGATCTTGGTTTGTCGTAGTCTGGGAATCGTCAAGGACGGAGAAGACATCACAACCGCGGCTCTGGATGTATTTGCAGAGCGTTTCAAGGAGAAGCTGCCACAAGAAGTGATCTCAGCCATGCGGGATTTATTCAAGCTTGATGATGTGCAAGCTACAGACGTTGAGGACGCACTCATCCAGCATGGTGGAGCGGGTGCCATGGATGTGGAGAGGATGGAGGACGCTGCTGCTGCTCTGCAGGCGTTCAATTGAGCACGCGGCTGTTTAGGGAAACTCAGTTATCCATGTTATCACAAAGCCATGCATGTCTGGGAGGTGGTACTAGTTGCTCTTGGTGTAGCCGGTGTGCTCAGGCCTGGTCCAGGGGTGTAGCTATGTTTAGTTCCTTTGGTATTAACCGGTGGGTGTGTTTTTACAGTAGCAGAGTTGTGTGTGGCATGTGGCCGCGAGCTGATGTGTACCCCATGTTGCCATGTTAGTGCAGCCTATCAATGTAATGTGTTGGAATGTCCGGGGTCTCAACTGCCCGGATAGACGAGCTACTGTCAGCGCGACCATCGCCACTTCATCTTGTCATATTGTGTGTCTGCAGGAGACAAAACTCGACGCTGTCGACACCTTCACGGCTGCCTTCTTGGGGGGAAACAGATTGCGTAATTATGCGCAAAGGCCGACGGATGGCACCCGAGGTGGTATGCTGATGCTCTGGGACGACCACCTTGTAGAAATGTCCAACATCACCGCCTCCACCTTCTGCTTGTCAGCGATGGTTCGCATTCGCGAATCTGAAGTACAATACAAGCTCACCACCGTTTATGGCCCCACTGCCTCTTCCCGCAAAGATGCCTTCTTCGCTGAGCTCATCAGCCAGAAACCGCCCAATGGGATGTCTTGGCTCGTTGCAGGGGATTTCAACCAAATATATCATGCAAGAGACAAGAATAAAAGGCATGTTAACCGTAGTCGAATAAATCGGTTCCGAACCACCCTTCAAAGTTGTGATCTTAAAGAGATACACTTGCAAAACAGAAGGTTCACCTGGAGCAATGAGAGGGAAAACCCTACAATGTGCAAACTTGACTCATTTTTCTGCAACGCCGGATGGGACACCACTTTCAACACTCATTTGCTACACGCCCTCTCGTCATCTCTGTCCAATCATTGTCCACTCCTTCTCGCCGATGACAAGGGATCGCGGAGACCGCGAACTTTCAAGTTTGAAAACTTTTGGATCTCTATGCCCGGTTTCATGAAAGTGGTAAATAAGGCATGGAACGAGCCCCTCGAGCACTCCGAGCCATATCAACTCTTATTCCATAAGCTCAAGAAGGTGGCCCTCTGACTCTCAGAGTGGAGTAGGAGCCTCTTCTCGAAGGCAAAAGTTCACCTTCATGCCGCTCTCTTGGTGATTCTCCGCCTCGACATTGCTCAAGAGAATCGGCAACTCTCCCCTGATGAGAGGGACCTTAGGGCCCGGCTGAAGAGGAGAGTTATCAGCTTGGCCGCACTCGAGAGAGCTCGGAAAAAGCAATGTTCAAGAATTGCTAACCTCAAGGAGGGCGACGCAAACACCAAGTTCTTTCATCGCCGGATTAATGGTAGAAGGAGGAAGAATCATATCCATAGGCTAAAGCATGACCAAGGTTGGGTCACCGAGCACGACGCCAAAGAGAAGCTCATTCTGGATCACTTCGCTGACGTGATGAAAAAAAGGAGCACAAGCGACAAAGACTTCAATTGGGATGAGCTCAACTTAGAGGTGCACGACTTGCACGGCCTTGACTCGCCCATCACCGAGGAGGAGATGCGGGAGGCTATCAATGGCATGCCAAGTGATAAGGCACCGGGCCCGGACGGTTTCACTGGTGCTTTCTTTAAGAAGTGTTGGGGCATCATGAAGCAGGACATGATGAGGGTGATACACCATTTTGATGCCCTCCACACGGCAAATCTTCACTGGCTCAACTCTGCAAATGTGGTCCTTCTGCCCAAAAAAGAAGGCGCCGAGGGGATTGCAGACTTTAGGCCCATCAGTCTCATCCATGCCATCGCTAAGATTATCGCAAAAATCCTCTCAACCCGTCTTGCTCCGCACATGGAAAAGCTGGTCTCCAACGCCCAAAGCGCATTCATCAAGCGCAGAAGCATACACGACAATTTTTTGTGTGTTCGCAACCTGGCCCGCAGACTGCACAAATGCAAGACCCCGTCTCTGTTGTTCAAGCTTGACATCCGCAAGGCCTTCGACTCAGTCAGATGGGAATACATCCTTGATCTCCTACGGTGAAGGGGCTTCCCCCCCAAGTTTCGAGACTGGATTGCGGCTCTTCTTTGCACATCATCCTCGAGGATCCTGCTGAATGGTGTGGCCGACCACCCCATCAAGCATGGTCGGGGCCTTCGGCAAGGGGATCCCCTATCCCCGCTCCTTTTCGTCATTGCAATTGATGCACTCCAACAACTGCTTGAGTTGGCAACCAGAAAAGGGATACTTCACAAGGTGCGGGGGAGAGGGGTCATGGTGAGAACTTCACTCTATGCAGATGATGTAGCCATTTTCATGGCCCTAGTTAAAAATGATATTGACAACCTCTCAGCCATCTTGAACGGATTCGGGGAGGTCACCGGGCTATGCACCAATTTCCATAAGAGCTCTGTTGTGGCCATTCGATGCAATCACCTCAATCTAGAGCACATCCTTCAAAACTTGCCGGCGAAAAGGGCGTCCTTCCCCTTAAGATATTTGGGCCTTCCTCTATCCGTCTGGAAGCTTAAGTTGGTGGATTGGCAATTCCTTGTGGACAAGGTTGCGGGCAAGCTAGTTACCTATGATGGACAAAATATCACCACCAGTGGACGCACTGTCCTTGTCAAGTCCGTCATCACCTCCCAAGCGATCTACTTCATCACGCCATTAGTCGTACCGCCGAGCATTCTTCAAAGCATCAACAAACTCGAGCGAGCCTTCCTTTGGTCCGGATCGGACAAGACGGCGGGTGCCAAGTGCAAGGTGAATTGGGAGATTGTCTGTCGGCCGCGTGAATATGGTGGTCTAGGGGTCCTCAACACTGACAAATTTGCGAGGGCCTTGCATTTGAGGTGGCCATGGTTTGAATGGACGGCGCCTCACAAGATGTGGGTGGGATTGGGAAACCAATGTGACCAGGAGGACCTTGACTTCTTCTATGCATCCACAACCATCACCATGGGGAATGGTGCTAAAACACCTTTTTGGGATTCTCCTTGGCTTCATGGATGCAAACCCAAGGATGTCGCTCCTCTCATTTTTGAGGCATCCTCGAGAAATAATTGGAAGGTGCGCGAGGCTCTAAAAAATAATGCGTGGATCCTCAAGATCAACACCTCCACGGTCGTATCAGTTGAACACCTTCGGCAATTCTTCACTCTTTGGGCGCTTTTAATTGATGTCCACCTTGTTGAACATGCCGAAGACACCATTGTGTGGAAGCACACGACAAGCGGGCATTACTCTGCGGCCTCCGCCTACAAGGCCCAATTTCTAGGATTGGTCCTCTCCCCCATGGATCAAATGATTTGGAAGGCTTGGGCGCCGCCAAAGGCTAAATTCTTTGCTTGGTTGGCTATCCAAGATAGAATTTGGACTGCGGATAGGCTTGCAAACCGGGGATGGTCAAACTGCGGGCTTTGCACTCTCTGCAAGAGAGATCAAGAAAGTGGACCACATCTCTTCTTCAAATGCCGATACACCATTCGGCTATGGAACTCGGTCATCGCGAAATTCAGCCTTCACCACTTGGACACTACTACTTGGCAGCTACATGATTCGGTAAAGGAGTGGTGGACAAATATAACCGGTGCCGGAGTCCCCAATAGGAAGGCTATGGCCTCTCTTACCATGCTCGTGTCATGGACCACTTGGAATGAGAGGAATGCCCGTGTTTTTCGACAGAAGAGCGCTCCGCCAACAATCTTGCTCAACTTCATCATTTGCGAGGCAAACCTTTGGGTCACTGCCGGTGCAAAGAAATTAGGGGCTATTATTTTATGCGAGTAATCACTCATGCCGTGTAAGAGTGACTTCTGTAACAAACTCTCTTCTTATCTTAATTAATAGATGAGGCAAATCTTTTGCCTTCGTTTCAAAAAAACAAAGAGGCCTTTCAACTGAAGAAAATAAGCATGAGCGACCAGTGGCATGCAAATAACTCAGGAAGAGTGGCTTCTTCTGCACCACATTAGAGAAATTACGGTGACCAAAAGCGTCACAAATACTTGTTTATTTGTTTTGATGTGAGCACAAAATTCTTATCTAACTGCAGGAAAACTCTGTTTCGGCAAATGGATAAATATGGGAAGAAGGTCAAAGAATACAGTGGAAAGAACCTGAAGGATCCCTATCCAACAAAGAACAACGAACACCGTATAGAAAAACAGGTGATGGCAACAGTAGCACATATCCCGGAAAGGCAACAATCAAAACAAAGCCAAAGCCTAATCTTAAACCCTTACTTCGTACATGTAGTATACCAAATAAATAAATTTTAATTGTGTTTTTTCTAGCATCCTTTATTAGGTATGATTATGTTTCTTTCTAACATTCCGGTCGGTAATTTATGTAATTTGGTTTAACCTTTTTAGTTGGAGGTGCTGAAAATTGATAGCAAAGAAAATATCCATAATTTCAACAAAAAAAGCTTGAAGGGCGACTAGATTATGAATCATGCAACACAAGATCGAAAGGAAAGGCTACTAACAGCAAAATTTGTAATCATTTTGTTTATAACAAGCTCAAAATTCTATAAATTTTGGTTTTTTAATAAATAGTTGAAAAAACCCTGAAATCTTGTGAAAACTTTCCTCTTCAGATATTCTTGCCCAGCAAGAAGGAAGACCGTTACACACTATATGTCTATATCTGATGGACATATATAAGGGAAAGGTTAAAATCCTGATACCAAAAGAGACCACTCCCGCTAAAGATTAAAAAGATCAAAAGGAGTTGCTAAACAAATATCAAAGAAGTTATTTTTGCGGGGAAATGTCAAAGAAGTTGACGCAAAAGAGAATTAAAAAGGAATACTAGCATGAACATAAAAACAGAACAGTAAGTCTTATAAGTAGCGATTTTCGTTTCTCTCGAACCATACCTTCTAGGTATTTTTATTTAAAACATTTTTTGAACGGACCAGCTGATGGCTGGCATATATTGAAATCATAGCAGGAAGCAGGCGGGAAACATTTAAAGGTGGTGTATGATCGAGTGATCAAGGAGAGAAGAAGAAGAAACTGAAAAGAAAAAGCACACTCAGCCCTAGGCTATGCTGGTGGAAGAAAACCTCTCAGGGCGGGTCCCAGAAAGGGTGCTCCAGGTGTGTCGCCCTGCTTGGCGCCAGAGCTCGACAGTTCTTGCGACGGTCGCTATTGTTTCTTTATGATTTGCTATCTTATGTCTGAAAATGCATTCGTTGCGCTGTTGCCAAATGCTTCCCAGCAGCAGAATGATCATTGTCTTGATGCCCTTTTTGTGTTCATGTGTAGCTTGGCTGATCATTTCTGCAATGATCTCCAGGGCCTTGTTCTTGTGCTGCCAGACTGTGGGGTGTAGGGAGTTGCATCCTCGTCGTTGGGCGATTTTTTCCCAGATTGCTAGTGAGAAGGGGCACTGCTAAAACAAGTGGTGCGAGGTTTCCAGGTTTCTGAGGCAGAACTGGCAGAAGTACTCATTTGGCCATCCTCTTCTCTGTAGCCGATCGTAGCACCAGAGCCTGTTTTTGAGGAGTAGCCAGACCATAAACTTCAGCCTTGCCGGTGCCCATGCTTGCCAAGGCATTTTTCTGAAGCTAGTCTTGATCATTCCCTGGAACTGGCATTTGTATGCCGAACTGGTGGAGAAGGAACCTGAGGCCGTGTGCTTCCACTGAATGGTGTCTCGCAAGTCCTCATTTAGACTTAGGTTTCTCGAGGTGAGCCATCTGCTCAGACGGATCACCTCCGGCCATAGATGTTGGGTATTCCCCTGGGCAAGGTCCAGGATCCAATTTTCATTGTGGATTGCTGCGTGGACTGTCCTGTTCTTTCTCCTTGAGTGCTTGTAGAGCTGAGGGAACTCCATTTTCAGTGTTCCTGCACCGGTCCAGGAACTATCCCAGAAACTCGTCATCTGCCCATCTCCCAGTGTCACTGTTGTTGATGCATTGAAGAGGTCTTTGTCTCCTTGGTCACATGGTAGCTACATTCCAACCCAGGGCCTGTTGGGTGTGATCCAAGAGAACCAAATCCACCGGAGCCTGAGTGCACGGCTGAATTTTGCACTTCCCACCGCTGATCTCTTCATCTTGAGCCCATAGGAAACGCCGTCTGATCTTGTCCACTTCAGTCAGAATCTTCTTCGGCACTTTCAGAACGGTCAGGGCAAAGGTTGGTAGTGCGCTCAAAACGCTTCTGACGAGAACTCTCCTTCCTGCAATCGTAAGGAGACGGCCTTTCCAACCTGCCAGTCGAGCTCGGATTCTGTCCAAAATGAATTGGAGATGCACAATCTGTAGCCTGGAGATGGTGACTGGCAGACCAAGGTAGCGCAGGGGGAAGTGCTCTTGTTGCCCTCCAAAATTTTGCAACACCTGCTGCAGGTCAATGTGGTCGCATCTTATGGCAGTAACTAAAGATTTCAGCAGGTTCACTTTTAGTCCTGAAGCATGCCCGAAGTAGTGGATGATGCTCATGAGCGTATCAATCTCTTCTTTCACTGGGTTGGCGAAGATGATGGTGTCATCTGCATAGAGGCTCACCCGCAACGAGAACTCCCTGCCAGGTAGTGAGTCAAGCTCGCCTAGCTCCATGGCACGTTGGAGGAGACGGTGCAGGGGGTCTATGGCGATGATGAAAAGGAGTGGTGACAGCGGGTCGCCTTGCCTGAGCTCTCTGCAGTGTAGGATTTTCTTTCCCTCCGCGCCGTTGGGCAAGAAGGAGGAGGTCGATGTCGACAGTAACATAGTGATCCAGTCGCGCCATCTAGCTGAGAAACCTAGGGCTTGTAGTAGCTCGAGTAAGTATTCCCAGGAGACATTATCAAAAGCTTTTGCTATGTCTAGTTTGATAAGCAGTGCTGGTGTCTTCTTCATGTGTAGTGCTCTATCTGCACTTTGAACATAGAGAAAATTGTCATGCGTGCTCTTCTTTGCCAGGAAGGCAGATTGTGCCGGCGAGATGATGGAGTCGATGACGTTGGTGAGGCGCATGGAGAGGACCTTGGTGAATCCTCAGACGGCCAGGATGGAAGCATCCTTGCTACACTTATTTGGAGGAGAAAGACACTGTAAAAGCAAATACTTGAAGAGTTGAATTTTTTGATTTTGTATAAGAAGTGCTAAATGTTTACCATTGTGAATCACCATTTACCATACTAAGATGTTCATTTCTCTATAACGGCGGAGAATTCAAAAAACTGAAAGAACATTTTGTTGTAAGTTTTCGTTGAACCTTTATTTTGTAGGCGCTCTTGGTTTGCAGCTTTCCAAAATGCAATACTTATGAAACAATACTTACAAGATCCTAGATATGTGCTTCCATAGGCTAATGGAAAGGGTACTGCTTGTGCTCCCACAAACCATCCATATAAATGATCTGTGCTACCAAAAGCCAGGGAAAAGCACTGCCTGTGCTCCCACGAACCATTGATTTGTGCCTCCAAAGCGAGGGGAAAAGTATTGCATGTGCTCTCACAAACCATAGATCTATGCTTCCAAAACTAATGGGAAAAAACACTGCCTATTTCCCCACGGACCATACATATAGGTGATATGTGCTTTCAAAAACCAGGAAAAAAGCACTGCATGTGCTCCCACGAACCATCGATATGTGCCTCCAAAACGAGGGGAAAAGCACTGCCTATGCTCCCACAAACCGTTAGATATGTGCTTCCAACACTAATGTAAAAGCACTACCTGTCTATCCGCTACTGGCAAAGAGTGTGTTTGACGGGCCGGGGCGAGCACGAATCACGCTGTAGGTGTCGTGTATCGATGAAGCCCAAAAGATGTGGTAGGATCAACACACGCCTTGACCTATGATCCCCTTCAAGATGTATATGGTAACTTGATGAACCGGAGGCAAGCAGGAAGCAGGTAATATTACTGAAAACTTGAAGTTCTGAGTTAAAAGTTGTCATTTGTTTGAGTTGAAAGCTATAGTGCTCCCTCCCTTTTTTTACCCCATTAAACTCCCTCCCCCAAAAATAAGACAAGAAAAAGAAAGTGAAAAAAGAGGAACTTTACTAGCAACAAATCTATTTTTGGAGTTTAAGTGTGAAAAGCCACTTCTGTTTTCAGTCCGTCGCACGTGGAAATGGAAACAGGGAAACTGTGAACTTGGAGGGGCAAATTGCAAAACTTGCTAAACCAGAAAGCCGGAAGAAACCAATTCGATGTGGCTGCTCGCGAGGGAGCTTTCCGTGCATGCCACTTGTCGCACGCAGAGCGCTTTGTAACTGGCCATTGTTTCCCTTTCGTAAGAGGTTTCAAATTTGGAAGCCCATCTCCGTTGGTTACGTTTCGTGGTTTGTGGCTCTGCTCAGGACCGATCCACATAAAAGCATAAGAATAACCTGACTTGAGTCCATAACTCAGAAGTGATGGGCACGTGGCTATGTGCCGCCCGCAGCGGGTCGTATGCCAGCCTCGCCCGCAGCTAGTCGGTAGTGGGCGGGCCCAACAATGACATAGTCTCGTCGTGATGATGTTATGCTGACACCACACGTGTTTTTTCTTCCTTTGTTTATATTTTGAAATAAATAAATAAATAAATAAATAAATATATATATATATTATGAAGTTGATTTAGTAAATGAAGTGTACAAAAAATATTGGCACCACACTTAGAAAATGTTTCTACCATTCAAAAAAATGTCCGAACAAATGTGTACATGACTATTTTAGATAGTATATTATAAAATGTTAAACAAATGTTCGTTTAATTCCAAAAGTGCTTCGTACCATTCAAAAATGTACGTTAGGTTTAGAAAACAATTCATGCGTTTCAAATAAAATGGTTGTGACATTTCGAAAAAAATGTTTACCCAATGTAAAAAAAGAGTTCTCATAGTTAAACAAATGTTTTTTATCATACAAAAAATGTGTCAAGGTGTATTTCAAAAACTGTCTAACACTCCTAAGAGAATTCAGTACGGGTGGCACATAGCCCTTGCACGAGTGATGGGCCAGGGCTTGGAATGTTAGTACAGCACGAACTGTAACCTTAGGAGTGCTCCTAATTGGTGCTTCACACGCTAAATTAGAGCGCCATCACTCACACCGACTCAGTTGGGCCAGCCCATATTCTCTGCCAGATTCTCGCTCGAGCTGTTCAGTCGCTCGGGCTACTAGTTCAAGAAAAACCAGATTCTCAAAAAAAAGTTCAAGAAAAACCAGTACTACCTGTTTTAGGAGAAAAAAATGACTCCCCGCCATTTTATTAAAAAAATTGTATTTTGGAAAAATGTTCATTAATTTGAAAAAAAATAAAAAATTCAAAAGATGTTTGTGGATTTGAAAATTTTCATGAGTTTGAAAAAAATCATGATTTTTTAAATGAGACAATTCGAAAAAGTTTATGACTTGAAAACAAAAGTCAGAAAATTGAAAAGTTCCTAAATTTGGAAAATATTGATGGATTAGAAAAGTTTGTGGATTTGAAAATGTCATCAATTTGAAAATGTTTACAAGTTTGAAAAACAAATTTGGATTTTAAAAATGTTTGCAAAATTGCAAATTGTTCGCAATTTTGAAAAACTTTCATGCAAATTTACCAATGAAACAAAAGTAAAAGGAAAAAAGAGGAAAGACAAAAAAGGAAAGGAAACTGGTCAGATGTTCTAGAAGCTTCACAAAACCAGTCAGATTTTTTTGAGGAGCTGGCTAGAAGCTGCACAAAGCACGCATGAGCGTTCAAGTGTATGTGGGCCGGCTTAGTTAGTTTAGCATTCGATGAAGGTAGGGGACGCCGTACGAGGATGCCGGTAATAGGCGCTATAGGTGCTGAATAGGAAATCACGCACATTAGTGCAAAATTGCAGATTCACAAATCGTGCCCCGTACTTCCCAATACATGTTTGGTAGTAATGTTACATCTCAGAGCCATAGTACACGACCATAGGCACGCCTAGTACTAGAACGGTGACCATCAAATTAGTCGCCGGTATTAGTAGACGAGTGAAGTTTGTAGGGCTCGTCAGAAACAAACCCTCACTTTCAAATCCCTGAAGTTTGTACCCTGTCCTCTGTAATCCCAGTCGTTTTCAACCCTGAATCCCACCCTAGACTGTTCGTAAGCACAAACCCTGTCGGGATCACTCGTTCCTCTCACTGACAACCAGAGCTTACATGTCATCTCCATCTTCTTTATCCATGCATCTCTCCTCTTCTCTTTCTCTTTGGCGTGAGCCCATACGTACTGGGCAGCAAGCCAGCATACGTGGTTGTAGTTCGCGATCTGGGCGAGTGTGTCGACCACATGCTGGAGCGCTTGAAAGGAGGTGGCGTTGGTCTGATCGTCACATCGATCGAGCTTTTGGATATTACTAATACATGCAAAATGGCCAGATTGCAGTGCTACAGCTGAGTACTACGCATGTGTATAAACACAGAAAACGAGAAACGCATACATGCATGCAATGTCTAGCTAGCAATCACTGCAGGCGTGCATGATCGATCTTGGATAACGTCGCTACGAAGGAGCAGAACTCTGAACAGGAATCATCTATGACTCAATGTGTTTGATAACGTAGAAAAATGCAATTCTGGTTCGTCAAGCAACACTGATCGCGATAATATTTCATCCGGCATCCATTGGCCACACTTATTATTCTCCAGTCACACAAGTTACTTCCTTCACACCATCGATTCCAACACAAGCCGAAATATGGCAGTCCAAGCCAGTCCCCGTCTTCCTCCTGCTCGCCGTCTATACTGCGGCGACCAGCGGCAAGCCTTTGCTCACGACGATCACCAAGGTAGGCGTGTCCACGACGCTCTAAGCCGCGCCGCTCAGTGCCGGCCGCCCGCTGGTCCTCGTCCTCTCCGCGCCAGCCATCACGTTGCCGTGCAGCCGACAGACGACGTACGTGACACTTTCCGCCAACTCCACCAACGGCAGCAACCGGCTGTCCCCAGTCTCCTTCGCCGCCGCGGCCACCTGCGGGGCTGCCCCCTCAGGCACCGTCTCCGGGCTCGGCCGCTCCAGTGCCTCTTTCCCGGCCCAGATGGCCAGATGGCCATCACGCAGACGGTGGCCAACTTGTTCGTGCTCTCCCTCCCAATCGACGGCAGCACCAGATTCAGCGGCAACGGCGTGGGCGCGGCCATCCATGATCCTCTCCGACGGTGTCTCGATCTGACAACCCTTCGCCAGGGACCCCGACTACTTCCTGATCGCCAGCAACGGCATCACCATCGATATGGGACGCGTGCGGCCGTCTCCGGCGCGCTCGTGGTCGGCCTCGCCACCACGATCGTCAATAGCAACAGGTATTCCACAGTGGACCCGCTGCCATCGTTCATGTACAGCAAGCTGTCTGGCTCCGGCGTGAGAGGAGACTGCACAGATCATCAGTTGCATTTTTGGGAGAGAGGGGATGGCAACAGTGGATTGAAAATGAACATGACATGTGGGCCAGGGTAGTAAGTGAGAGTAAAGACTGATCCCGGCAGCGATAATCTTTTCCCTGACCCGCCAAACGGATTCAATGTAGAGATAAACCGGGGTCAGTGAGTATAGGGTACATATTTCAAGGATTTGAAGGTGAGAATTCATTTATGACGAGCTCTACAACCTCAAGATTTAAAATAGACTTCACTCTTAGCAAACTAATACTCTCTCTGTCTGGTTTTATTATGCTTCTTCTTATTTTGAGCTAACATTTGATCGTGTGGATGTAACTAATAAAATATAACTGTATGTCATCAAAATTATATCACTGGAAACCTCTTCCGAATACAAATCTGATGATATACTTTCTGTAATATATATTTTACATTTTTCTTAGTCAAATAGATAATCAAATTTTATCTAAAATAGGGAAAAGTATATTTTCAGTCCCTCAATTCTCTTGAAAGTGTAGAAATGGTCCTTCAACTTAAAAACCAGCAAACATTGGTCCCCCAACTAGTTAAACCGGATATCTTTAGTCCTTCATACCGCTTTGTTGATGACGTGGCATGGTTTTGCCTGATTTGACTGGTTTGGTTCATGATGTGGAGGCGGCCGTCGCCTGGCCCTGAAAGCCATGCTCGCCAGCACCGGTCTGTTGCTCCCCTGGCCGTGCTCCCTTTGAGCACGCCGAGCAGCCACACCCGGCTGGCCATAGACGTTGACCCGTTGTGCCTCAGTTATCATCCCAAGTCTGCCCCATCCGTGCTAGTTGGAGCTGCACTCGGCCGTCCAATGGTCACCCTGTCTGCTATGCTAACACTTGCGGTGCTAGCTGCACGCTGATACTTCTTGCTGCGTGGGTCGCTAGCCCAAACACCGTCAGCTGCGAGGCTGCTCGCCATGTGAGCCATCGCGTCCGCGCAGCCGTACCTAGCACTCCTCAAGCCCCACTGCAAGACTTCGCGGTGAGCCACCGCGTTGTGCCTGATGGCAGGAGGAAGGCCGCAACCTCAAGTAGTACGACGGGCGCTCCCCCCGGCCCAGCAACCGGTCAGCTCCTCCCACCTATCCATGCATGTCTCTCTAACCTCCTCGCTCCCAGCTCTGTTCCGCCTAGACAAGGAGAACGAACGGACTAAGCGTCACGCTGGAATGTCGCGGTAGATCGCCGCCAGCGTCACCGCCTCATGCAGGTGCCGGAGGTCCCTGGTGGCGCCATGCACGATCTTGACGAGAAGCCGCTCTTGGCCCTGGGAGGCTGGGAGCAATAGCAAACGAGGGAGACAAGGTTGGGGTGCCGGCCACGACGTCCAGGTTCGTCCGGTGGTGCCGGTGGTGTGCTCCTTGCCGGTGTTGCGTAGCCGGACATGATGAGGTAGTGCCGGTGGCAGAAGTGCAAAGACGCACGCGAGCTGCTCGATCAAATGCCCATGAAAGAGAGAGATATGTGAGGAAAAAGATATAGCAAAAGCAGGAGAGAGGAATTTGCCACATCAGCAAAGACTGGTCAAAACCGGGCTGAGTCAGCAACATACCGGGTCAACTGAGGCGAGGGACTAAACTTGTCCGGTTTGAAGAGTTGGGGGACTAAGTTTTGCCGGTTTTTGAGTTGAAGGATCAAATCTAGACTTTCGAAAGAATAGAGGGACAAAAAATATACTTTTCCCTCTAAAATATGAGGGGCGCCTAAAAGCATCTACAGCCACACATGACAAATCCGGTAATGCGCCCGGGCGCGTCCAGGGATAGTGACCGGGCGCACCTCAAATTTCACTTGTTGCATCCAGACATCTCATAGTCGATTCTTATATTCATACAAAGACATGCAAAAGGAAATAGAACCTATGTATTATGTCAATCCTAACTAGTCCTCATTGGAGATCATGACGATCTCCGTGTCCGGCTCCGGTAGCATGGGCGGCCGCTGCAGCTCCGGCTCCTCCGGTGCCTCCGCCCCGGCCTCCTCCGTCTCTATCTCCGTGTCGAGCTCGGCGAAGAGCGCGTCGGACTCCGCCTGCTCCTGCCCGAGGAACGCCCGGTTGGTCTCCACATAGGCCCCATTCTGGATGGACTCCAGGATGGCCTGCTGCTCGGTCATCTCATCGGACTGGGCGACGGCGAACTCCGCCTCCGCCTGCTCCATGTTGAAGGCCGGCACCTCCTGGTCCGGCTCCTCCGTCTTCATCGGAGAGGGAGGAGGTGGATGGGTTCGGACTGGCGGCACGGAGAGGGAAGAGGGGGATGGGTTGTGGGATGTCAGACGACTTAAATAGCCGGATTTCATCTTCGGCGGCGAGCCGGAACGGCACCACGTGGCGACGGACTCGGCGTCCGTCGGACCACTGGGTTTTTGGGCGTTTTCGTGTGGGGCCACAACGTGGCGGGCGCATCCGGGCGCCCCCATATCTGCCCTATTTTTGGGCTGGATATGAGGTGCCGATCAGTTCGAGTGTTTTGAGGGGTCCATCTGGATCAAAAAATCAGCCGAGCGGCCTATCAGAATGTATGAAACAGGTTTGAGAGGTCCAGTTATAGATGCTCTAGTAAATTTGGACAGAGATAGAGATAGTAGTTGTTAGTAATTATGAGTCACGAGCTTCGTGTAGCCCGCTGCGTGTAGGCTAGTAGCGCTGCAAATGGAAGGCAGCCTTGGGTGCCTGCTAAAGTGCTAATTGCCGCAAGAGGCGGCGTCTGTTGTTGGACATCAGGCAGTCGGAGCGACAGGGTGCTGCAGTGGCTGGAGTTGAGTGGCTTGGGATGGATATGCATGTAGGTACTGGTGGTGGTTCACTCTTGGGCATAGAAGCGAATTTTGCTTCCGTATCTTCCAATTTAAGACGACGGGGCAACAAGGCGGAGAAGTACAAGAGATTACTCGTCCCACTCGTAGAGATTTTTGGCATTTAAAATGTACTGATCCATCGGCCGGGACTGTGACAAGAATGGGACGTCCTATACGCCGCTCTCTGCGGCAAAGTGGCGTCGTTTCGCATAGGCGGTCTCCCACCGGGCCGGCCCATGACAGCCAGCAAACTTGTACTGTAGTGCAAAAAAATTCCACCTAGCTGGGAATCGAACTTGTACCCCATGCTGCAGACCAAGCGCTGCAACAAACTGACCTAGCGAGCATTACTGACTAGTTAGCGGTGTACGCTTTTAAGAATCAACACCTCAGAACAGATCCAAATTATTTTCAGCATTTTGAATGATTTTATTAAAAAACTGAGTGTTTTGTGAAAGCAAACACTTTTCAAATTGGCGAATTGCTTAAAAAAACTTTATTTTCTAGAAAATCAGGAAATTGAACTTGCGACCAATTTTGACAAAACACGATGAAATTTTCAAAAATTCTGTATATATATATTTCAATTTCCAACAAAATATGACACATGTGAATTTTTTCTAAAATACTGAACATTTTTTGAAAAATGCGAATATTTTTCTAATTTAGCGAACACAATTTTTAAATCAAGAACAAAATTTGAACAAGGGAAAAATATTTGGAAAACCAACATTTTTTGAATTTAGAGTATTTTTTAAATCAAGAACAAAATTTGAACAATGGAACAAAAAATATTTGAAATCCCGAACATTTTTTTAAACCTTGAACATTTTCTAATTTAGAGAAAAAATAAAAATTAAATCAAGAAGAAAATTGAACATTGGAACAAAAAATTGAATATCCCGAACATTTTTTGAATTTACAGAACAAAAATTTCAAATCAAGAAAAATTTGAAAATCCTAAACAAAATTTGAAAATGCGAACAGATTTTTAATATATAAAAACTGAAAATATGGAATCATTTTTGAAAATTTGGAAATTCTAAACATTTTAGAGTTTTAGAACTTTTTTAAAATGTAGTAAAAAATCTTTGAACTTCTGAACATTTATTGAAATTTGTGAACAAAATTTGAAAAACAGAAATATTTTTTTGTATTTCTAAAGATTTGTTGAAAAATAAAAAGGAAAAAGAAACAAATAAAATAAAAAAGGAAAAAAGGAAATAAAAATGAAAAGAGTATAGAGAGAAACTGGAAAATAAAGAAAAAGAAACAGAAAAGGACATAAAACCGGTTCGGGAACCTTCCTTACCTTCTAGTAGGTTCCTAAAATGAGAAAACCGACTGGAACTTCCTAGAACCTTCCCAAAACCGCCCAGCACTGTAGCACGTGTACTTTGCTGATAATTGGGCCGCCCCATGTCGATCGCTGGTCGCTCCCCCTCAGTGCGAAGTGACGACAATCCGCCGTAGAATGCGGCAGATAGGATTTTCCACCAAGAATGAATGGCGGACGATAGAGCACATTTTGTTTCTTCCTAATTTTGGACCTCTATGCTTTAACTTACTCCCTTATTTTCCTTTGTTTTTTTCTCATCCGTATACAGCTAGCGAGCCAAAACATATTAAATGTAGGTAACACGACAAAATTGCAGTTTCCTTCTTCTCCGAATTGCCCTCCACTGAGGCACTCACTACCGTTTTCTGACCTTTACCAAGCACGCGTAATCTATTTTGTTAATTTGGGTTTCCTTACACCCCAGGATTTATCGGAGTAGAGCAGATCAAAGCTACTACTTAACGCTGCATGCTAATTTGGCCCAAGAACATACTAACTCTAACATAAACGATATACCTCGCAAAAAAAACTAACATAACAATATGTATGGTCTCTAGCATCTAGATTTTCCTTGGGTTTTTAGGAGTCTACCGATCGATTGTCCGGAGTGGGAAGCCATCATTTCCGTTTATTGCAGATTAGTAAAGAAAGAAACATGGCGAATTCTTCCAAATTGAGCGAGACTTAAATGGGAGCCATAATACAAGCAAATCACTCCTAAAAAGGATAGGAATTATTTGGGGTCAATCACTCACACTCAACGCCAATCAAAACCCAGTAATCAGGCATTAATGCTCTGCTTGCTGTCATCCAAGCGCCCTGCCATCCAGCGGATCTGGCTCCAGGGATGCGTCACCTTGGCTCCATTTATAGCCATGTCATGGTCGATGCAAAAAGTCTGCACCAAATTATCCTCGACACCGGCCACCACCAACCCGCCGCGGACCAAGGGTTCGCCGCGGGTGCCTCCGCCGTTGCAATGCCTATGAGTGGGCCTCTACCGCCGCCGCCGTTAGGTCTTAGGCTCTGCGGTGGTCAGGAAATGGCCACCAACAAGCGGACGCGCCACCAACAATCGTCGATGCTTGGTGCAGCCCAAGCTCAACAACAACCGATCGTTGTCGATCACAACCTGCGCGATCATGTAAGTCCACCGATCAAATCGTCACCATGCATGTATCTATCCATAATTTGAGTTTGAGGTTTATCTAGATTTTTGTTAATGGCGATCGATGATGCAGGCGGAAAAGGTTTGTACTACTTCAAGGGAGCAGAGGCAGAGGCACATTGGTATGATGATATCCACCATGGTGGCCAGGGCGAGGAAGCAGCTCGAGGCCAAGGAGCAGGAGATCGAGTGGATCAGGAGCGTGAATTGGGCACTCAAGGAGCGCATCAGGAACCTCCACATCGAGGCTCAGGCGTGGCGCAATGTTGCGCAGTCCAACGAGACCGTGGCCAATGTTCTCCGCGCCGACCTTCAGCAAGTGCTCGAGCAGCAAGCTGTTCGTGGCAGTGGCAGCAACGATAGTGAGGACGCCGCCGGATCGTGCTGGGGGGAGAAACATGTGGCTTTTTGCAGGGAGGAGCAGGAGGAGGAGGAGGGTGAGACACCAGGAGTGGAGCCCCGAGTGACAGAAGTCGAAATGTGCAAGGGGTGCGGGCAGAGCGCCCCCGTTGTGCTACTGTTGCCGTGCAGACACCTCTGCGTGTGTGCGCCATGCGCAGAAGCGGCACAGGTATGCCCATCGTGCATATGCGTCAAGACTGGTAGTATCAGCATCAACTTCTCATGATGCGAGGAAGAAATTGTTTTAGAAGGTAGCCACCGGTGGGCCCGCCCCACCGCATCAAGCCGTTGCTGACAGAATGCACATGGTGCATTGCGTTGCACTATTAGTGAGACATCGAACGTTCATTCGCCATTATTTGTGTAGTTTAAGATACGACATTTCCTTTCCTTCTAAGACTTTTTAGAGTCGAATGATGTCAACATGAGAGGATGAGTTCCCCTTCTTTTATTCTGTTTAGATTTTTTCTCGAGATGTTGGACAAATTGTTCAACACAAGAAGATTTTTTTTACTATTGCATTGAATACATATATTCAAAATTAAGCAAAATATATGGGTCGGGCCGAGGGTTTGCGGCGAGTTAGGTCATCACCACTTTGGAGCGGTGGAAGATGGTGTCTATAGTGTATACGATTATGTGTAAACATTGTAGACGAGAAAAATTACATGTATGTTGTGGCAAACCGGGAGAAATGAGGGCAAGAAGCACAAAGGTTGTGTGGTGGCACTTGGAGGCGCATGTGAGGAATCTGTGGGGGTGGCTAGTGTTAGGATTAATGATCTAGATAGCAAGGAACCAGATTCAGATCCAATAGTAGAAAAGATTGATTGAGTTAGATAAAAAAATACATGGCTAGCAAAGGTGGGTTGCATAAATTCCTACAATCGACTACATAAAATGATTATTTTTACTCACACTCATTAGGGGATGAAGAAGACATTCGCCTCCTAGAGGTGCATAGCCGGTGTGTATCTCATTGTGCATGTCATTATTTTCGCAGTTTTAGAGTCGGCATTTTGTTTCCTTATGATACTTATAAAAGCCGACGTTTGTTATCATTGATTTATTCTCAATTTTTTTATTTATGATGGCGATGCTAGCGTGATGGTCGAATGTTGTCAACATGAGAGGATGACTTCCCCTCTTTTATTCTGTTTTTCTTTTTTCTCAAGTAGATCAATTCCTCAACACAAAGAAAAACAGTATGCACCATTGCATGAATACAATAGAAGTTAAGCATCATATGTGGGAAGAGGGTATGCAACAATTTAGGTGATCACCACATCGAAGAGGTGGGAGATGGTGGAGATTGTACCCTGGATATTACCAGCAGAATCAAGCCCACACATGTCATAATTATCCATCTACGAAATCCAATAGCTCGTATGGATCACTACCAATGAGGATATGGAATCAACAGAGCCTTGCTGTAAATCTCTCGAAAGTCTGTTAATCCATGTTTCCCAAGCATACAGTTGATTCAGATCTTAGTGTCACGCCACACCGAATCCTATCAAAGGGCCACATCAAGTGTAACTTACAGAGATAGAACCAATGTACCTTTATAGCAAACTGGAGCAAGGACGAAACCATACATGTCTAGGAAGTAGGAGCCATGTGGAGCATGTTTACCACAAGAAGTAGGTTGTTGAGATATCCTGAATAACAGGCTTCACAAGACCTTAAGGTAGGAAATAATATAATAGAAGCAAGAGGATTGTATAGTATCTATTCTTATGAGATTTAGATAAAGTGGAAACTTTTTGAATCAAAGAGAAGATAAGCTAAGAACCCTAGATATAATTACAAGGAAATGAAAGAAGCATTGAATCATAAATTTACACCACCTACACCCTAATCTTCTTAATAATGCTAGGGTGTTAATTGAGCCATGTGTGATAAAGGATCACACATGGATACACCATATATCACACATATCAAAAGTAAATTCTAATACTAATCTTGATAGAACTAATATTAGCTGAATAATTATTATCACTACAATTAAAAGCATAGAAGTAATGTCAATGAACTTAGCCCATTAGTGGAACTAGGATTCAGATCCATATTCATTTGTTTACGCCAAGAGCAAGATAGACCAAGACAAAATAAATAGACATATTAACCACAAGAGAGCTGCCAGATGAGGCTATAGTAGCAACACAACATGTCATGGAGCACAATTAACTATCTACCCTTAGTAAAGTAATAGGTTATGTTACGGAACCATTTCCATATTAAGCCCAACCCAATTATGGTCATTTAAAAAATGTTCACGCCTTTCAGAAATATGGACATGACCTTTTTTGAGAAATGTTATACAATGTTTATGTAATTAAAAATATGTTTCGTACCATTCAATAAATGTATGTTACATTTAGAAAAATATTTAGGCATATCAAAGAAAATGTTTGTGGCATTTCTAAAAAAATGTTTATCCAGTGTACAAAAATGTTCGCTTAGTTCAAAACAAATATTTTGTATCATGCAAAAATGTTTAACACCTTTTAGAGAACATGTTCAAAACAGTATTTAAGAAAATATGAAGCCATGTTTTGTAAAAGTTAAACATATATAGGAAATGTTTTAGATGTATCTAAAAATATTACGATGTGTAAGAGAAAGTAGATATGTAAACATATATTTTGCAAAACTGTTAATTAGGTATTTGATAATTTTCAAATGAGTACAACTAAAATGTTCCTGCTATATATGAAAATTGTCCAACGCTTATGAAAAATTTAGACATGTGTTGAAAAAAAAGAAAACGAAGACAACCACGGGACACCAAAGAAAGTAACAAAGAACCCAGTGATAACTGAAGGAAACAAAGAATAAAAAGAAGAAGGAGAACAAAAACACATTAAATGTAGGTAACACGACAAAATTGCAGTTTCCTTCTTCTCCGAATTGCCCTCCATTGAGGCACTCACTACCGTTTTCTGACCTTTACCAAGCACGTGTTATCTATTTTGTTAATTTGGGTTTCCTTACACCCTAGGATTTACCGGAGTAGAGCAGATCAAAGCTACTGCTTAACGCTGCATGCTAATTTGGCCCAAGAAGATACTAACTCTAACATAAACGATATGCCCCGCAAAAAAACTAACATAACAATATGTATGGTCTCTAGCGTCTAGATTTTCCTTGGGTTTTTACGAGTCTACCGATCGATTGTCCCGAGTGGGAAGCCAGCATTTTCGTTTGTTGCAGATTAGTAAAGAAAGAAACATGGCGAATTCTTCCAAATTGAGCGAGACTTAAATGGGAGCCATAATACAAGCAAATCACTCCTAAAAAGGATAGGAATTATTTGGGGTCAATCACTCACACTCAACGCCAACCAAAACCCAGTAATCATGCATTAATGCTCTGCTTGCTGTCATCCAAGCGCCCTGCCATCCAGCGGATCTGGCTCCAGGGACGCATCACCTTGGCTCCATTTATAGCTGTGTCATGGTGGATGCAAAAAGTCTGCACCAGATTATCCTCGACACTGGCCACCACCAACCCGCCGCGGATCAAGGGTTCACCGCGGGTGCCTCCGCCGCTGCAATGCCTATGAGTGGGCCTCTACCGCCGCCGCCGTTAGGTCTTAGGCTCGACGGTGGTCAGGAAATGGCCACCAACAAGCGGACGCACCACCAACAATCGTCGATGCTTGGTGCAGCCCAAGCGCAACAATAACCGATCGTTGTCGATCACAACCTGCGCAATCATGTAAGTCCACCAATCAAATCGTCACCATGCATGTATCTATTCATAATTTGAGTTTGAGGTTTATCTAGATTTTTGTTAATGGCGGTCGATGATGCAAGCGGAAAAGGTGTGTACTACTTCAAGGGAGCAGAGGCAGAGGCACATCAGTATGATGATATCCACCGTGGTGGCCAGGGCGAGGAAGCAGCTCGAGGCCAAGGACCAGGAGATCGAGTGGATCAGGAGCATGAATTGGGCACTCAAGGAGCGCATCAGGAACCTCCACATCGAGGCTCAGGCGTGGTGCAACGTTGCGCAGTCCAACGAGACCGTGGCCAATGTTCTCCGCGCCGACCTTCAGCAAGTGCTCGAGCAGCAAGCGTTTCGTGGCAGTGGCAGCAACGACAGTGAGGACGCCGCCGGATCGTGCTGGGGGGAGAAACATGTGGCTTTTTGCAGGGAGGAGCAGGAGGAGGAGGAGGGTGAGACGCCAGGAGTGGAGCCCTGAGTGACAAAAGTCGAAATGTGCAAGGGGTGCGGGCAGAGCGCCCCCGTTGTGCTACTGTTGCCGTGCAGACACCTCTGTGTGTGTGCGCCATGCGCAGAAGCGGCACAGGTATGCCCATCGTGCATATGCGTCAAGACTGGTAGTATCAGCGTCAACTTCCCGTGATGCGAGGAAGAAATTGTTTTGGAAGGTAGCCACCGGTGGGCCCGCCCCACCGCATCAAGCCGTTGCTGACAGAACGCACATGGTGCATTGCGTTGCACTATTAGTGAGACATCGAACGTTCATTCGCCATTATTTTTGTAGTTTAAGAGTCGACATTTCCTTTCCTTCTAAGACTTTTAGAGTCAAATGATGTCAACATGAGAGGATGAGTTCCCCTTCTTTTATTCTGTTTAGATTTTTTCTCGAGATGTTGGACAAATTGTTCAACACAAGAAGAATTTTTTTTGTACTATTGCATTGAATACATATATTCAAAATTAAGCAAAATATATGGGTCGGGCCGAGGGTTTGCGGTGAGTTAGGTCATCACCACTTTGGAGCGGTGGAAGATGGTGTCTATAGTGTATACGATTATGTGTAAACATTGTAGACGAGAAAAATGACATGTATGTTGTGGCAAACCGGGAGAAATAAGGGCAAGAAGGACAAAGGTTGTGTGGTGGCACTTGGAGGCGCATGTGAGGAATCTGTGGGGGTGGCTAGTGTTAGGATTAATGATCTAGATAGCAAGGAACTAGATTCAGATCCAATAGTAGAAAAGATTGATTGAGTTAGATAAAAAAATACATGGCTAGCAAAGGTGGGTTGCATAAATTCCTACAACCGACTACATAAAATGATTATTTTTACTCACACTCATTAGGGGATGAAGAAGACATTCACCTCCTAGAGGTGCATAGACGGTGTGTATCTCATTGTGCATGTCATTATTTTCGCAGTTTTAGAGTCGGCATTTTGTTTCCTTATGATACTTATAAAAGCCGACGTTTGTTATCATTGATTTATTCTCAATTTTTTTATTTATGATGGCGATGCTAGCGTAATGGTCGAATGATGTCAACATGAGAGGATGACTTCCCCTTTTTTTATTCTGTTTTTCTTTTTTCTCAAGTAGATCAATTCCTCAACACAAAGAAAAACAGTATGCACCATTGCATGAATACAATAGAAGTTAGGCATCATATGTGGGAAGAGGGTATGCAACAATTTAGGTGATCACCACATCGAAGAGGTGGGAGATGGTGGAGATTGTACCCTGGATATTACCAGCAGAATCAAGCCCGCACATGTCATAATTATCCATCTACGACATCCAATAGCTCGTATGGATCACTACCAATGAGGATATGGAATCAACGGAGCCTTGCTGTAAATCTCTTCAAAGTCCGTTAATCCATGTTACCCAAGCATACAGTTGATTCAGATCTTAGTGTCATGCCACACCGAATCCTATCAAAGGGCCACATCAAGCGTAACTTATAGAGATAGAACCAATGTACCTTTGTAGCAAACAGGAGCAAGGACGACACCATACATGTCTAGGAAGTAGGAGCCTTGTGGAGCATGTTTACCACAAGAAGTAGGTTGTTGAGATATCCTGAATAACAGGCTTCACAAGACCTTAAGGTAGGAAATAATATAACAGAAGCCAGAGGATTGTATAGTATCTATTCTTATGAGATTTAGATAAAGTGGAAACTTTTTCAATCAAAGAGAAGATAAGCTAAGAACCCTAGATATAATTACAGGGAAATGAAAGAAGCATCGAATCATAAATTTACACCACCTACACCCTGATCTTCTTAATAATGATAGGGTATTAATTGCGCCATGTGTGATAAAGGATCACACATGGATACACCATATGGAAATTATCACCATATATCACACATATCGAAAGTAAATTCTAATACTAATCTTGATAGAACTAATATTAGCTGAATAATTATTATCACTACAATTAAAAGCATAGAAGCAATGTCAATGAACTTAGCCCATTAGTGGAACTAGAATTCAGATCCATATTCATTTGTTTACGCCAAGAGCAAGATAGACCAAGACCGAATAAATAGACATGTTAACTATCTATTTAATTGTAGCCAGATGAGGCTATGGTAGCCCATTAGTGGATTAATATGGAAATGTTAACAAGAGAGCTGCCAGATGAGGCTATGGTAGCAACACAACATGTCATGGAGCACAATTAACTATCTACCCTTAGTAAAGTAATAGGTTATGTTACGAAACCATTTCCATATTAATCCCAACCCAATTATGGTCATTTAAAAAATGTTCACGCCTTTTAGAAATATGGACGTGACCTTTTTTTTGAGAAATGTTATACAATGTTTATGTAATTAAAAAATATGTTTCATACCATTCAATAAATGTATGTTACGTTTAGAAAAATATTTACGCATATCGAAGAAAATGTTTGTGGCATTTCTAAAAAAATGTTTATCCAGTGTACAAAAATGTTCGCATTGTTCAAAACAAATATTTTGTATCATGCAAAAAATGTTTAACACCTTTTAGAGAACATGTTCAAAACAGTATTTAAGAAAATGTGAAGCCATGTTTTGTAAAAGTTAAACATATATAGGAAATGTTTTAGATGTATCTGAAAATATTACGATGTGTAAGAGAAAGTAGATATGTAAACATATATTTTGCAAAACTGTTAATTAGGTATTTGATAATTTTCAAATGAGTACAACGAAAATGTTCCTGCTATATATGAAAAATGTCCAACGCTTATGAAAAATTTAGACATGTGCTGGAAAAAAAGAAAACGAAGAAAACCACTGGAAACCAAAGGAAGTAACAAAGAACCTAGTGATAACCGAAGAAAGAAACAAAGAATAAAAAGAAGAAGGGGAAAAAAACCCAAAATAAAAAAACCAGTGAAAACCAAAGAGACGGTGGAAAACTGTAGTACAAACAGTGGAAAAACCAGCAAAGAAAAACTACAGGAAAAAAACTTATGCTTGCTAAAGTGTTGGGCAGGCCCGATAGTCGCCCACCCTACGCGAGTTCCTAATAGGTTTCAGTACGAGCGACAGATAGCCCTGGTGCAAGTAATGGGCCAGGGCACCAACCATGACCTTACAGTGCTCCAAATTAGGGGAGCAACTAGTTAACGAGCGCTTCTTTGGGAGCCTCGCAACGATCAGTGCCTCTTGGCGCGTTCTCAGCTATTTGCCACGTGTCGCGTTCCGGGCACTCCCTTCGGATTTTTATTTTTATTTTTTCGCACGCGTTTTTGGCTTTTTAAATGGTTTTTTTCGGATTTTTTTGACGTTTTGGTTTTTCACCGGTCTTCCTTAGCTTTTCAATAAAAAAAACTCAAAAAAAAACTTTTGCGCGAAAAAACACGTTTTTTTCCTTTCATGAGAGTCACGGTTTTGCTTCCGCGAGAGGCACATTTTTGCTTTCGCGAGAGTCACGGCCGTGCCTCTTGAAAACAAAAAAACACGTTTTTTATTTTTTTTCTTTCACGAGAGTCATGGTTTACTTCCGCGAGAGGCACGGATGTGCTTTCGCGAGAGTCATGGCCGTGCCTCTCGGAAACAGAAAAAAAACGTGTTTTCTATTTTTTTTGTTCGCGAGAGTCACGTTTTTGCTTCCGTGAGAAGCATGATTGTGCTTTCGCAAGAGTCATGGCCGTGCCTCTCGGAAAGAGAAAAAACGCGTTTTCTGTTTTTTTCCTTTCGCGAGAGTCATGGTTTTGCTTTCGCGAGTCACGGTTGTGCTTTTACGAGAGTCACGGCCGTGCCTCCTCGAAAACGAAAAAAACATATTTTCTCTTCTTTTTTTCGTGAGAGTTACGGTTTTGCTTCCGCGAGAGGCACGATTGTGATTTTATGAGAGGCACGGGCGTGCCTCTTTCGGAAAGGGAAAAAACCCGTGCTCCCAGTTCAGTTATTTCGTCCTGTTTTTTTCGTGAAAAAAAAGTTCGTCAAAACCTATCAACATGGTATCTAGTTTTGAAGATCTCGATGCGAGGAATCCAACGATGAAAGCGGTTCGAGATTTGGACGCACGGTTTGAGAGATAAAATGGTTTGAATAAACGAATCTATGAAAAAAGAGAAAACTCTTAGGTTGCGACAAGTGGCACGCTGCATGTGCGCCATTTGTCGCAACCATGGGAATTGAAATGATCTTTGCAACGAGTACTCCTTAATTAGTGATTTCTCCAAATTGACCCTTCACGCGCTGACTTGGAGCGACAGTGCTCATATCGTCTCAATTAGGCCGGCCCAAATTCTCTACAGCTCACTCGTTGCACACCTCGCTCGCTCGGCCGCTTGAGCTACTGATTCAAGAAAAACCATTACTCCTTTTTTAGGAGAAAACACAACTCGCCCGTTTTTTATGAATTAAAAGAATGGTAATTGTTTTTAGAAAAATTCATGAATTTAAAAAAAGTTCACAAATTCAGAAGTATCTGAATTTGAAAAAAGTTCATGAATGAAAAAATATCCATAAACTTGGACACAAGTGAGCTAATTTGGAAATGTTCATAAATTCAAAGAAGTTCGCGACTTTGAAATGACCTTTATTTAGTCCAAATGTTCACCAATTTGAAAAAACGTCAAAAATTGGAAAAAGTTCAGAAATTTCAGAAGTTAATAAATTTAGAAAGGTTAACCAATTTTGGAAAAATATGAATAAATAAAGTTCATGGATTTGAAAACTTTCCAAATTTAAAGAAAATTGCGAATTGGAAAAATGTTTGCAATATCAAAAATTGTTCGCAGCTTTTGAGACAGTGCATGCAAATTTACAAATGAAAAAAGAAAAAGGAATAAAAAACTAAAAACAAGAAAATTGGTCAGATGCTTCTAGAAGCTTCATAAAACCAATGAGAAGCTTCACCAAAACCGATCAGAATTTGTTTTAGGCAAGCCGACCAGAAGCTGCACAAACCACGAATGAGCGTCCAAGCATATATGGGCTGACCCGGTTAGTTTAGCTTTCAGGGGGTGCGCGCCGCCGGTAACAAGTGCTACATGTGCTGAATAAGAAATCATGAACCTTATTGTAGACGGGTTCGCATTTCTTGTTTAGTACTTCCAATACATGTTTGGTTGTAATGTCACATGTAAGAGCCATTGGCCAGCAAGGACGTGATGCGGCTTGAACTACGTTGGTATTTTCTTAAAAAGAAAGGGATGATGCAACACATCTACGATAGGTATTTTCCTCAGTGATGAGATTAAGATTATCGAACTAGTAAGAGAATCACACAACACTATGTAAGTCATACTTGCACACAAAGAACAAATATTTGCAACCCAACATGTAAGAGGGGCTGTCAATCCTCCCAAGTAAAAAGATAGATAGATTTGTAGTAGATTGAATAAATAGATCTCACGGAAATGAATATAAAATAAATAACAAAAAAAGTACAACAAGGTATTTTTGGGTTTTTGGATTAATAGATCTGAAAATAAAAACGAATAAAATAGATCTCAAAGGAAAATATGATAAAGAATAGACCCGGGGGCCGTAGATTTCACTAGTGGCTTCTCTCGAGAAAAATAGTATACGGCCGGTAACAAATTACCGTTGGGCAATTGATAGAATTTCAAATAATTATGACGATATCCAGTCAATGATCATTATATAGACATCACGTCCAACATTAGTAGACCAACACTTGCCTACATTTACTACTATTACTCCATACATCGACCACTATCCAACATGTATCTAGTGTATCAAGTTCACGGAGAAATGGAGTAATGCAATAAGAACGATGACATGATGTAGACAAGATCTATTCATGTAGGAATAGACCTCATCTTTTTATACTTAATAGCAATGATACATACGTGTCATGTCCCCTTCTATCGCTGGTATTGAGCACCGTAAGATCAAACCCATCACAAAACACCTCTTCCCATGGCAAGAAAAATTGATCTAGTTGGCCTAACTAAACCAAAGATTCGAAAAAAGAAATACGAGGCTATAAGCAATCATGCATATAAGAGATCAAAACTCAAAAACTTTTATGGATAAAATAGATCTGATTATAAACTCAAAGTTCATCGGATCGCAACAAACACACCACAAAAAGAGTTACATCAAATAGATCTCCAAGAGACCATTGTATTAAGAATCACAAGAGAGAGAGAGGAAGCCATCTAGCTACTGACTACAGACCTGAAGGTCTACAATGAACTACTCAAGCATCATCAAAGAGGCACCAATGAGGATGATGAACCCCTCCGCGATGGTGTCTAGATTGGATATGTGGTTTCTGGAACTTGTTGTGGCTGGAATTGTGTTTCGTCGACTGCCTTAGGGTTTTTGAATTTTGGGGGTATTTATAGAGCAAGGAGGCAGTGCGGGAGGCCACCAAGGTGGGCACAACCCATCAGAGCGCGCCTGGGCCCCCAGGCCGCCCATGTGGGTTGTGCACCCCTCGGGGCACCCCTCTAGTACTTCTTTGGCCCATCTGCTGTCTTTTGGTCCAGAAAAATCTCCAAAAAGTTTCATTGCGTTTGGATTCCGGTTGGTATTGATTTTCTGCAAAGTAAAAAACAAGCAAAAAACAGCAACTGGCACTGGGCACTATGTTAATAGGTCAGTCCCAAAAATGGTATAAAATTGCTATAAAATGATTGTAAAACATCCAAGAATGATAATATAACAACATGGAACAATAAAAAATTATAGATACATTGGAGATGTATTAGGGCGCTGGATCTGGAAAGCCCGGCTACCCGCTCAATGCCACCAAGGGTGTCGTGATTTTGTCGCAGGAAATGTCCTTGTAAAAGGACTAAGTTTCGAGGCCATCACAGAAGGAAATATGTCCTAGAGCCAATAATAAAGATGTTATTTATATTTCCTTATATCATAATAAATGTTCATTATTCATGTTAGAATTGTATTAACCGGAAACTTAGTACATGTGTGAATACATAGATAAAACAGAGTGTCCCTAGTATGCCTCTACCTGACTAGCTCGTTAATCAAAGATGGTTAAGTTTCCTAACCATAGACATGTGTTGTCATTTGATGAACGGGATCACATCATTAGAGAATGATGTGATGGACAAGACCCATCCGTTAGCTTAGCATAATGATCATTAAGTTTTATTGGTATTGCTTTCTTCATGACTTATACATATTCCTCTGACTATGAGATTATTCAACTCCCGAATGCCGGAGGAACACCTTGTGTGCTATCAAACGTCACAACGTAACTGGGTGATTATAAAGATGATCTACAGGTGTCTCCGAAAGTGTTTGTTGGGTTGGCATAGATGAAGATTAGGATCTGTCACTCCGAGCATCAGAGAGGTATCTCTAGGCCCTCTCGGTATTGCACATCACTATAAGGCTTGCAAGCAATGTGACTAATGAGTTAGTTGCGGGATGATGTATTATGGAACGAGTATAGAGACTTGCCATTAACGAGATTGAACTAGTTATGATGATACCGACGATTGAATCTCGGACAAGTAACATACCGATGACAAAGAGAATAACGTATGTTGTTATTGCGGTTTGACCGATAAAGATCTCTATAGACTATGTAGGAACCAATATGAGCATCCAGGTTCCGCTATTAGTTATTGACCAGAGATGGGTCTCGCTCATGTCTACATAGTTCTCAAACCCGTAGGGTCTGCACGCTTAACGTTCTATGACGATTTGTATTTATGAGTTCTGTGTTTTTGGTGACCGAGGTTTGTTCGGGGTCCCGGATGAGATCACGGACATGATGAGGAGTCTGGAAATGGTCGAGAGGTAAAGATTGATATATTGGAAGGTAGTACTCGGACACCGGAAGGGTTCCGGAGTGTATCGGATACATACCGGAGTACTGGAGGGGTTACCGGAACCCCCCGGGGAAAGATATGGGCCATAGGAGGAAGGCTAACCAGCCCACAAGGGGCTGGTGTGCCCCCCACAAGGGAGGAGGCCGAATTGGACTAGGGAAGGGGGCGCCACCCCTCTTTCCTTCTCCTACTCCCTCCCCTTCCCCTTTTCCCCCTCCGGTAGAAGGAAAAAGGGGGGGGGGGGGCGAATCCTACTAGGACTGGAGTCCTAGTAGGACTCCCCTCTCCTTGGCGCTCCCCTGGTGGCCAGCCTCCTCCCCTCCTCCGTTATATACGGGGGCAAGGGGGCACCTCAAAGCACAACAGTTGTTTATTAGCCGTGTGCGGTTCCACCCTCCACAGTTTACCACCTCGGTCATATTGTCGTAGTGCTTAGGCGAAGCCCTGCGCGGATCACATCACCAACACCGTCGCTGCGCCGTCATGCTGAAGAAACTCTCCCTCGACCCTCTACTGGATCAAAAGCTCAAGGGACGTCATCGTGTTGAATGTGTACTGAACACGGAGGTGCCGTACGTTTGGTACTTGGATCGGTTGGATCGTGAAGACGTTCGACTACATCAACCACGTTACTAAACACTTCCGCTTTCGGTCTATGAGGGTACGTGGACACACTCTCCCCGTCTCATTTCTATGCATCTCCTAGATAGATCTTGCGTGATCGTAGGATTTTTTTTGAAATTGCATACTACGTTCCCCAACAGTGGCATCCGAGCCAGGTCTATGCGTAGATGATATATGCACGAGTAGAACACAAAGAGTTGTGGGAGATAATAGTCATACTGCTTACCACCAACATCTTACTTTGATTCGGCAGTATTGTTGGATGAAGCGGCCCAGACCGACATTACATGACCATGTTCATGAGACTGGTTCTGCCGACGTGCTTCGCACACAGGTGGCTGGTGGGTGTCTGTTTCTCCAACTTTAGTTGAATCGAGTTTGACTACGGCCGGTCCTTGTTGAAGGTTAAAACAGCACACTTGATGAAAAACCATTATGGTTTTGATGCGTAGGTAAGAACGGTTCTTGCTAGAAGCCCGTAGCAACCACGTAAAACTTGCAACATCAAATTAGAGGACGTCTAACTTGTTTTTGCAGGGTATGTTGTGATGTGATATGATCAAGACATAATGAGATATAAATTGTTGTATGAGATGATCATGTTTTGTAGAAGTTATCGGCAACTGGCAGGAGCCTTATGGTTGTCGCTTTATTGTATGAAATGCAATCGCCATGTAATTATTTTATTTTATCACTAAGCGGTAGCGATAGTCGTCGAAGCAATATTTGGCGAGACGACGACGATGCTACGATGGAGATCAATGTGTCAAGCCGGTGACGATGGAGATCATGATGGTGCTTTGGAGATGGAGATCAAAGGCACAAGATGATGATGTCCATATCATGTCACATATTTTGATTGCATGTGATGTTTATCCTTTATGCATCTTATTTTTCTTAGTACGGCGGTACCATTATATGATGATCCCTCACTAAATTTCAAGGTATAAGTGTTCTCCCTGAGTATGCACCGTTGCGTAAGTTCGTCGTGTAGAGACACCACGTGATGATCGGGTGTGATAAGCTCTACGTTCACATACAACAGGTGCAAGACAGTTTTGCACACGCAGAATACTCGGGTTAAACTTGACAAGCCTAGCATATGCAGATATGGCCTCGGAACACTGAGACTGAAAGGTCGAACGTGAATCATATAGTAGATATGATCAACATAGAGATGTTCACTATTGAAAACTACTCCATCTCACGTGATGATTGGACATGGTTTAGTTGATATGGATCACATGATCATTTACATGACTAGAGGGATGTCTATCTAAGTGGGAGTTCTTAAGTAATATGATTAATTGAACTTTAATTTATCATGAGCTTATCCTGATAGTATTTTCAAATTGTGTTGTAGATTAATAGCTCATGTTATAGCTCCTCGTTTATTTTTGATATGTTCCTAGAGAAAAATAAGTTGAAAGATGATAGTATAAATGATGCGGACTGGATCCGTGATCTGAGGATTATCCTTATTGCTGCACATAATACTTATGTTCTTAATGCACCGTTAGGTGACGGACCTTTTGCAGGAGCAGGTGTAGACGTTATGATGGTTTGCAAGCTCTGTATGATGACTACTTGATAGTTTAGTGCGCCATGCTTTACGGCTTAGAACCGGGACTCCAAAAACATTTTGAATGCCACGGAGCATATAAGATGTTCCAAGAGCTGAAATTGGTATTTCATACTCATGCCCAAGTCGAGAGGTATGAGACCTCTGACAAGTACTTTGCCTACAAGATGGAGGAGAAATGCTCAACCAGTGAGCATGTGCGTAGAATGTCTGAGTACTACAATCGCTTGAAATAAGTGGGAGTTAATCTTCCAGATAAGATAGTGATTGACAGAGTTCTCTAGTCACTATCACCAAGTCACTGGAACTTCGTGATGAACTATAATATGCAAGGGATGGAAAAGACAATTCCCGAGCTCTTCGCAATGCTAAAGGCTACGGAGGAAGATATCAAAAAGGAGCATCAAGTGTTGATGGTTAACAAGACCACTAGTTTCAAGAAAAATGGCAAAGGGAAGAAGGGGAACTTCAAGAAGAATAGCAAGCAAGTTGCTACTCCCGGGAAGAAGCCCAAGTCTGGACCTAAGACTGAAACTGAGTGCTTCTACTACAAAGGGACTGGTCACTGGAAGCGGAACTGCCCCAAGTAGTTGGCGGATAATAATGATCGCATAGAGAAAGGTATATTTGATATAAATGTGATTGATGTGTACTTTACTAGTGTTCATAGTAACTCCAGGATATTTGATACCGGTTCAGTTGCTAAGATTAGTAACTCGAAACAGGAGTTATAAAATGAAAAGAGACTAGTTGAGGGCGAGGCAACAATGTGTGTTGGAAGTGATTCCAAGGTTGATAAGATCACCATCGCATACTCCCTCTACCTTCGGGATTAGTGTTGAACATAAAAAATGTTATTTGGTGTTTGCGTTGAGCATGAATATGATTGGATCATGTTTATTGCAATATGGTTATTCATTTAAGTTAGAGAATAATTATTGTTCTGTTTACATGAATAAAACCTTCAATGGTCATACACCCAATGTGAATGGTTTGTTGAATCTCGATCGTGGTTATACACATATTCATAATATTGATGCCAAAATATGCAAAGTTGATAATGATAGTGCAACATATTTGTGGCACTTCCGTTTAAGTCATATTGGTATAAAGCGCATGAAGAAACTCCATGCGGATGGACTTTTGGAATCACTTGATGCTTGCGAACCATGCCTCATGGGCAAGATGACTAAGACTCTGTTCTCCGGAACAATGGAGTGAGCCACTGACTTATTGGAAATAATACATACCGATGTATGCGGTCCGATGAGTGTTGAGGCTCGTGGCGGGTATCGTTATTTTCTAACCTTCACAATTGATTTGAGAAGATATGGGTATATCTACTTAATAAAACACAAGTATGATTCATTTTGAAAAGTTCAAAGAATTTCAGAGTGAAGTGGAGAATCATCATAATAAGAAAATAAAGTTTCTGCGATCTGATCACAGAGGCGAATATTTGAGTTACGAGTTTTGGCCTTCATTTAAAACAATGTGAGATAGTTTCACAACTCACGCCACCTAGAACACCACAGTGTAATGGTGTGTCCGGACATCGTAACCATATTTTATTAGATATGGTGTGATCTATGATGTCTCTTATCGATTTACCGCTATCGTTTTGGGGGTTATGCATTAGAGACATCTGAACTCACGTTAAATAGGGCACCATCTAAATCCGTTGAGACGACACCGTATGAACTATGGTTTGGCAAGAAACCAAAGCTGTCGTTTCTTAAATTTTAGGGCTGCGATGCTTATATGAAAAAGCTTCAACCTGATAAGCTCAAACCCAAATCGAAGAAATGCCTCTTCATAGGATACCCAAAGGAAACTGTTGGGTACACCTTCTATCACAGATCCGAAGGCAAGATATTCATTGCTAAGAATGGATCCTTTCTAGAGAAGGAGTTTCTCTCGAAAGAAGTGAGTCGGAGGAAAGTAGAACTTGATGATGTAATTGTACCTTCTCCCGAATTGGATAGTAGTTCATCACAAAAATCAATTCCAGTGATGCCTACACCAATTAGTGAGGAAGTTACTGATGATGATCATGAAACTTCAGATCAAGTTAGTACCGAACCTCGTAGGTAAACCAGAGTACATTTCGCACCACAGTGGTATGGTAACCCTGTCCTGGAAGTCATGTTACTAGACCATTACAAACCTATGAACTATGAGGAAGTGATGATGAGCCCAGATTCCGTGAAATGGCTTGAGGCCATGAAATATGAGATGGGATCCATGTATGAAAACAAAGTATGGACTTTGGTTGACTTGCCCGATGATCGGCAAGCCATTAAGAACAAATGGATCTTCAAGAGGAAGACGGACGCTGATGGTAGTGTTACTATCTACAAAGCTTGACTTATCGCAAAAGGTTTTGGACAAGTTCAAGGTGTTGACTACTATGAGATTTTCTCACTCGTAGCGATGCTTAAGTCTGTCTGAATCATGTTAGCAATTGCCACATTTTATGAAATCTGGAAAATGGATGTCAAAACTGCATTCTTTAATGGATTTCTTAAAGAAGAGTTGTACATGACGCAACAAGAAGGTTTTGTCAATCCTAAAAGTGCTAACAAAATACGCAAGCTCCAGCGATCCATCTATGGACTGGTGCAAGCATCTCGGAGTAGGAATATACGCTTTGATGAGTTGATCAAAGCATATAATTTCATACAAACTTGTGGTGAAGCCTGTATTTACAAGAAAGTGAGTGGGAGCACTACAGCCTTTCTGATAAGTATATGTGAATGACATATTGTAGATCAAAAATGATGTAGAATTTTCTGGAAAGCATAAAGGAGTGTCTGAAAGGAGCTTTTCAAAGAAAGACCTCGGCGGAGCTGTTTACATATTGAGCATCAAGATCTATAGAGATAGACCAAGACGCTTGATAAGTTTTTTTTAATAAGTACATACCTTGACAAGATTTTGATGTAGTTCAAAATGGAACAGTCAACGAAGGAGTTCTTGTCTGTGTTGCAAGGTGTGAAGTTGACTAAAGACTCAAAACCCGACCACGACAGAAAATAGAAAGAGAATGAAAAGTCATTCCCTATGCCTCATTCATAGGTTCTATAAAGTATGCTATCTTGTGTACCAGACCTATTGCGTACCTCACCATGAGTTTGGCAAGAGGGTACAATAGTGATCCAGGAGTGGATCACTGGACAACGGTCAAAATTATCCCTAGTGGAATAAGGATATGTTTCTCGGTTATGGAGGTGACAAAAAGTTCGTCGTAAAGGGTTACGTCGATGCAAGTTTTGAAACTGATCTGGATGACTCTAAGTCTCAATCTGGATACATATTGAAAGTGGGAGCAATTAGCTAGAGTAGCTCCATGCAGAGCATTGTAGACATAGAAATTTGCAAAATACATATGGATCTGAATGTGGCAGACCCGTTGACTAAACTTCTCTCACAAGCAAAACATGATCACACCTTAGTACTCTTTGGGTGTTAATCACTTGGCGATGTGAACTAGATTATTGACTCTAGTAAACCCTTTGGGTATTGGTCACATGGTGATGTGAACTATAGAGTGTTAAATCACATGGCGATGTGAACTAGATTATTGACTCTAGTGCAAGTGGGAGACTGAAGGAAATATGCCCTAGAGGCAATAATAAAGATGTTATTTATATTTCCTTATATCATGGTAAATGTTTATTATTCATGCTAGAATTGTATTAACCGAAAACTTAGTACAAGTGTGAATACATAGACAAAACAGAGTGTCCCTAGTATGCCTCTACTTGACTAGCTCGTTAACCAAAGATGGTTAAGTTTCCTAACCATAGACATGTGTTGTCATTTGATGAATGGGGTCACATCATTAGAGAATGATGTGATGGACAAGACCCATCCGTTAGCTTAGCATAATGATCGCTAAGTTTTATTGGTATTGCTTTCTTCATGACTTATACATATTCCTCTGACTATGAGATTATGCAACTCCCAAATGCCGGAGGAACACCTTGTGTGCTATCAAACGTCACAACGTAACTGGGTGATTATAAAGATGCTCTACAGGTGTCTTCGAAGGTGTTTGTTGGGTTTTCATAGATCAAGATTAGGATTTGTCACTCCAAGCATCGGAGAGGTATCTCTGGGCCCTCTCGGTAATGCACATCACTATAAGACTTGCAAGCAATGTGACTAATGAGTTAGTTGCGGGATGATGTATTATGGAACGAGTAAAGAGACTTGCCGTTAACAAGATTGGACTAGTTATGATGATACCGACGATCGAATCTCGGGCAAGTAACATACCGAAGACAAAGGGAATAATGTATGTTGTTATTGCGGTTTGACCGATAAAGATCTTTGTAGAATATGTAGGAACCAATATGCGCATCCAGGTTCCGCCATTAGTTATTGACCGGAGATGGGTCTCGCTCATGTCTACGTAGTTCTCGAACCCGTAGGGTCCGCACGCTTAACATTCTATGACAATTTGTATTTATGAGTTATGTGTTTTTGGTGGCCGAAGTTTGTTCGGGGTCCCGGATGAGATCACGGACATGATGAGGAGTCTGGAAATGGTCGATAGGTAAATATTAATATATTGGAAGGTAGTATTCGGACACCGGAAGGGTTCTGGAGTGTATCGGGTACATACCGGAGTACTGGAGGGGTTACCGGAACCCCCCGGGGAAAGATATGGGCCATAGGAGGGAGGCTAACCAGCCCACAAGGGGCTGGTGTGCCCCCCACAAGGGAGGAGGCCGAATTGGACTAGGGAAGCGGGCACCACCCCTCTTTCCTTCTCCTACACCCTCTCCTTCCCCTTTTCCCCCTCCGGTAGAAGGAAAAAGGGGGGGGGGCGAATCCTACTAGGACTGGAGTCCTAGTAGGACTCCCCTCTCTTTGGCGCGCCCCTTGTGGCCGGCCTCCTCCCCTCCTCCTTTATATACGGGGCAAGGGGGCACCTCAAAGCACAACAGTTGTTTCTTAGCCGTGTGCGGTTCCACCCTCCACAGTTTACCACCTCGGTCATATTGTCGTAGTGCTTAGGCGAAGCCCTGCGCGGATCACATCACCAACACCATCGCCGCACCGTCATGCTGAAGAAACTCTCCCTTGACCCTCTACTGGATCAAGAGCTCAAGGGACATCATCATGTTGAACGTGTGCTAAACACAGAGGTACCGTACGTTCGGAACTTGGATCGGTTGGATCGTGAAGACGTTCGACTACATCAACCGCGTTACTAAACGCTTCCGCTTTCGGTCTATGAGGGTACATGGACACACTCTCCCCATCTCGTTGCTATGCATCTCCTAGATAGATCTTGCTTGATCGTAGGATTTTTTTGAAATTGCATGCTACGTTCCCCAACAGTGGCATCCGAGCCAGGTCTATGCGTAGATGATATATGCACGAGTAGAACACAAAGAGTTGTGGGAGATAATAGTCATACTGCTTACCACCAATGTCTTACTTTGATTCGGTGGTATTGTTGGATGAAGCGGCCTGGACCGACATTACATGACCACGTTCATGAGACTGGTTCTACCGACGTGCTTCACACATAGGTGGCTGGCGGGTGTCTGTTTCTCCAACTTTAGTTGAATCGAGTTTGACTATGGCCGGTCCTTGTTGAAGGTTAAAACAACACACTTGACGAAAAATCGTTGTGGTTTTGATGCGTAGGTAAGAACGGTTCTTGCTAGAAGCCCGTAACAGCCACGTAAAACTTGAAACAACAAAGTAGAGGACGTCTAACTTGTTTTTGCAGGGCATGTTGTGATGTGATATGGTCAAGACATAATGAGATATAAATTGTTGTATGAGATGATCATGTTTTGTAAAAGTTATCGGCAACTGGCAGGAGCCTTATGGTTATCGCTTTATTGTATGAAATGCAATCACCTTGTAATTACTTTACTTTATCACTAAGCGGTAGCGATACTTGTAGAAGCAATATTTGGCGAGACGACAACAATGCTACGATGGAGATCAAGGTGTCAATCCGGTGTCGATGGAGATCATGACGGTGCATTGGAGATGGAGATCAAACGCACAAGATGATGATGGCCATATCATGTCACATATTTTTATTGCATGTGACGTTTATCCTTTATGCATCTTATTTTGCTTAGTACGACGATACCATTATAAGATGACCCCTCACTAAATTTCAAGGTATAAGTGTTCTCCTTGAGTATGCACCATTGCGTAAGTTCGTCATGCCGAGACACCACGTGATGATCGGGTGTGATAAGCTCTACGTTCACATACAACAGGTGCAAGACAGTTTTGCACACACAGAATACTCGGGTTAAACTTGACAAGCCTAGCATATGCAAATATGGCCTCGGAACACTGAGACTGAAAGGTCAAACGTGAAACATATAGTAGATATGATCAACATAGAGATGTTCACTATTAAAAACTACTCCATCTCACGTGATGATTGGACATGGTTTAGTTGATATGGATCACATGATCATTTACATGACTAGAGGGATGTCTATCTAAGTGGGAGTTCTTAAGTAATATGATTAATTGAACTTTAATTTATCATGAGCTTAGTCCTGATAGTATTTGCAAATTATGTTGTAGATCAATAGCTCACGTTATAGCTCCTCGTTTATTTTTGATATGTTCCTAGAGAAAAATAAGTTGAAAGATGATAGTAGAAATGATGCGGACTTGATCTGTGATCTGAGGATTATCCTCATTGTTGCACATAAGACTTATGTCCTTAATGCACTGTTAGGTGACGGACCTTTTGCAGGAGCAGGTACAGATGTTATGAATGTTTGGCAAGCTCTGTATGATGACTACTTGATAGTTTAGTGCGCCATGCTTTACGGCTTAGAACCGAGACTCCAAAAATGTTTTGAACGCCATGGAGCATATAAGATGTTCCAAGAGCTGAAATTGGTATTTCAGACTCATGCCCAAGTCGAGAGGTATGAGACCTCTGACAAGTACTTTGCCTACAAGATGGAGGAGAATAGCTCAACCAGTGAGCATGTGCGCAGAATGTCTGAGTACTACAATCGTTTCAAATTAGTGGGAGTTAATCTTCCAGATAAGATAGTGATTGTCAGAGTTCTCTAGTCACTATCACCAAGTCACCGGAACTTCGTGATGAACTATAATATGCAAGGGATGGAAAAGACAATTCTCGAGCTCTTCGCAATGCTAAAGGCTACGGAGGTAGAAATCAAAAAGGAGCATCAAGTGTTGATGGTTAACAAGACCACTAGTTTCAAGAAAAATGGCAAAGGGAAGAAGGGGAACTTCAAAAAGAATAGTAAGCAAGTTGCTACTTCCGGGAAGAAGCCCAAGTCTGGACCTAAGCCTGAAACTGAGTGCTTCTACTGCAAAGGGACTAGTCACTGGAAGCAGAACTGCCCCAAGTAGTTGGCGGATAAGAAGGATGGCAAAGTGAAAGGTATATTTGATATACATGTTATTGATGTGTACTTTACCAGTGTTCATAGTAACTCCAGGGTATTTGACACCGGTTCAGTTGCTAAGATTAGTAACTCGAAACAGGAGTTAAAAAATGAACAGAGACTAGTTGAGGGCGAGGCAACGATGTGTGTTGGAAGTGATTCCAAGGTTGATAAGATCACCATCGCATACTCCCTCTACCTTCTGGATTAGTGTTGAACATAAAAAATTTTATTTGGTGTTTGCATTGAGCATGAATATGATTGGATCATGTTTATTGCAATATGGTTATTCATTTAAGTTAGAGAATAATTATTGTTCTGTTTACATGAATAAAACCTTCAATGGTCATACACCCAATGTGAATGGTTTGTTGAATCTCGATCGTGGTTATACACATATTCATAATATTGATGCCAAAATATGCAAAGTTGATAATGATAGTGCAACATATTTGTGGCACTGCGGTTTAGATCATATTGGTGTAAAGCGCATGAAGAAACTCCATGCGGATGGACTTTTGGAATCACTTGATTATGAATCATTTGATGCTTGCGAACCATGCTCATGGGTAAGATGACTAAGACTCTGTTCTCCGGAACAATGGAGCGAGCCACTGACTTATTGGAAATAATACATACCGATGTATGCAGTCCGATGAGTGTTGAGGCTCGTGGCGGGTATCGTTATTTTCTAACCTTCACAATTGATTTGAGCAGATATGGGTATATCTACTTAATAAAACACAAGTCTGAATCATTTTGGAAAGTTCAAAGAATTTCACAGTGAAGTGGAGAAACATTGTAATAAGAAAATAAAGTTTTCTCGATCTGATCACAGAGGCGAATATTTGAGTTACGAGTTTTGGCCTTCATTTAAAACAATGTGGGATAGTTTCACAACTCACACCACCTAGAACACCACAGCGTAATGGTGTGTCCGAACATCGTAACCATACTTTATTAGATATGGTGCGATCTATGATGTCTCTTATTGATTTACAGCTATCATTTTGGGGGTTATGCATTAGAGACATCTGCATTCACGTTAAATAGGGCACCATCTAAATCCGTTGAGACGACACCGTATGAACTATGGTTTGGCAAGAAACCAAAGTTGTCGTTTCTTAAAGTTTGGGGCTGCGATGCTTATATGAAAAAGCTTCAACCTGATAAGCTCAAACCCAAATCGGAGAAATGCGTCTTCATAGGATACCCAAAGGAAACTGTTGGGTACACCTTCTATCACAGATCCGAAGGCAAGATATTCGTTGCTAAGAATGTATCCTTTCTAGAGAAGGAGTTTCTCTCGAAAGAAGTGACCCAGAGGAAAGTAGAACTTGATGAGGTAATTGTACCTTCTCCCGAATTGGAAAGTAGTTCATCACAGAAATCAGTTCCAGTGATGCCTACACCAATTAGTGAGGAAGTTACTGATGATGATCATGAAACTTCAGATCAAGTTACTACTGAACCTCGTAGGTAAACCAGAGTACATTCGGCACCAGAGTGGTATGGTAACCCTGTTTTGGAAGTCATGTTACGAGACCATGACAAACCTACGAACTATGAGGAAGCGATGATGAGCCAAGATTCCGTGAAATGGCTTGAGGCCATGAAATCTGAGATGGGATCCATGTATGAAAACAAAGTATGGACTTTGGTTGACTTGCCTGATGATCAGCAAGCCATTAAGAACAAATGGGTCTTCAAGAGGAAGACGAACGCTGATGGTAGTGTTACTATCTACAAAGCTCGACTTATCGCAAAAGGTTTTAGACAAGTTCAAGGTGTTGACTACTATGAGATTTTCTCACTCGTAGCGATGCTTAAGTCTGTCCAAATCATGTTAGCAATTGCCACATTTTATGAAATCCGGCAAATGGATGTCAAAACTGCATTCTTTAATGGATTTCTTAAAGAAGAGTTGTATATGATGCAACAAGAAGGTTTTGTCAATCCTAAAAGTGCTAACAAAATACGGAAGCTCCAGCGATCCATCTATGGACTGGTGCAAGCATCTCGGAGTAGGAATATACGCTTTGATGAGTTGATCAAAGCATATAATTTCATACAGACTTGCGGTGAAGCGTGTATTTACAAGAAAGTGAGTGGGAGCACTAAAACCTTTCTGATAAGTATATGTGAATGACATATTGTAGATCGAAAATGATGTAGAATTTTCTGGAAAGCATAAAGGAGTGCTTGAAAGGAGTTTTTCAAAGAAAGACCTCGGTGAAGCTGCTTACATATTGAGCATAAAGATCTATAGAGATGGATCAAGACGCTTGATAAGTTTGTTTTCAATAAGTACATACCTTGACAAGATTTTGATGTAGTTCAAAATGGAACAGTCAAATAAGGAGTTCTTGTCTGTGTTGCAAGGTGTGAAGTTGACTAAAGACTCAAAACCTGACCACGATAGGAAATAGAAAGAGAATGAAAAGTCATTCCCTATGCCTCAGTCATAGGTCCTATAAAGTATGCTATGCTGTGTTCCAGACCTATTGCGTACCTCACCATGAGTTTGGAAAGAGGGTACAATAGTGATCCAAGAGTGGATCACTGGACAATGGTCAAAATTTTCCCTAGTGGAATAAGGATATGTTTCTCGGTTATGGAGGTGACAAAAAGTTTGTCATGAAGGGTTATGTCGATGCAAGCTTTAACACTGATCCGGATGACTCTAAGTCTCAATCTGGATACATATTGAAAGTGGGAGCAATTAGCTAGAGTAGCTCCGTGCAGAGCATTGTAGACATAGAAATTTGCAAAATACACACGGATTTGAATGTGGCAGACCCGTTGACTAAACTTCTCTCACAAGCAAAACATGATCACACCTTAGTACTCTTTGGGTGTTAATCACATGGCGATGTGAACTAGATTATTGACTCTAGTAAACCCTTTGGGCATTGGTCACATGGCGATGTGAACTATAGAGTGTTAAATCACATGGCGATGTGAACTAGATTATTGACTCTAGTGCAAGTGGGAGACTGAAGGAAATATGCCCTAGAGGCAATAATAAAAATGTTATTTATAATTCCTTATATCATGATAAATGTTTATTATTCATGCTAGAATTGTATTAACCAGAAACGTAGTACATGTGTGAATACGTAGACAAAACGGAGTGTCCCTAGTATGCCTCTACTTGACTAGCTCGTTAATCAAAGATGGTTAAGTTTCCTAACCATAGACATGTGTTGTCATTTGATGAACGGGATCACATCATTAGAGAATGATGTGATGGACAAGACCCATCCGGTAGCTTAGCATAATGATCGTTAAGTTTTATTGCTATTGCTTTCTTGATGACTTATGCATATTCCTCTGACTATGAGATTATGCAACTCCCGAATACCAAAGGAACACCTTGTGTGCTATCAAACGTCACAACATAACTGGGTGATTATAAAGATGCTCTACAGGTGTCTCCGAAGGTGTTTGTTGGGTTGGCATAGATCAAGATTAGGATTTGTCACTCCGAGTATCGGAGAGGTATCTCTAGGCCCTCTTGGTAATGCACATCACTATAAGCCTTGAAAGCAATGTGACTAATGAGTTAGTTGCGGGATGATGTATTATGGAACAAGTAAAGAGACTTGCCAGTAACGAGATTGAACTAGGTATGATGTATTACGGATCGCAACAGTTTTCGAGGGTAGAGTATTCAACCCAAATTTATAGATTCGATGCAAGGGGAGCCAAAGAATATTTGAAGGTATTAGCAGCTGAGTTGTCAATTCAACCACACCTAGAGATTAATTATCTGCCGCAAAGTGATCAGTAGCAAAGTAGTTTGATAGTTTTGATAGTAGTGATAGCAGCAATAATAACAGTAACAGTGATAGCAGTAATTTTGTAGCAAGTGTAATAGTGATGATAGCAGTAGTAACTTAGCAGAAACAATATGGAAAAGTTCGTAGGCATTGGATCGGTGACTTGTTGGATGATATTCATCATGTGACAATTATAACCTAGGGTGACACGGCACTAGCTCCAGTTCATCGATATAATGTAGGCATGTATTCCGTAAATAGTCATGCTTTATTAAAAGAACCTGAATGACATCTTTTGTCCTACCCTCCCATGGCAGCGGTATCCATATTGGAAACTAAGGGATATTAAGGCCTCCTTTTAATAGAGAACTGAAACAAAGCATTAACACATAGTGAATACATGAACTCCTCAAACTACGGTCATCATCGGGAGTGGGCCCGATTGTTGTCACTCCGGGGTTGCCGGATCATAACACGTAGTAGGTGACTATAACTTGCAAGATCAGATCTAGAACATGGATATAATGATGATAACATGAACGGTTCATATCTGATATCATGGCACCCAGGCCCAAAGTGACAATCATTAAGCATGGCAAAGTCATAGCAACATCACTCTAGGAACATAGTGGATACTAGGGATGAAGCCCTAACAAAACTAACTCGATTACATGATGAATCTCATCCAACTCCTCACCGACCAGCGAGCCTATGAAGTAATTGCTCACTCCCGGTGGGGAGCATCCGGAGCCCCAGACGGACTCCAGATCTGCCGTCCCAAGGAAGAACAGGGCTTGGCCGCGGCTCCGTCTCGTGGATAGCGTTAATTCTTTCTCCCTGAATTTTTCTCCGAAAATAGGAATTTATAGCATTGGTTTCAGGGTCGCGGGGCCAGTAGGTGGGGAAAACCCACCTGGGTGCGCCAGGAGAGGGGGCGCGTCCTGGTGGGTTGTGCTCACCCAGTGGCCCCTCTCCGGTAGGTCTTGCCTCCAGAATTCTTATATGTTATATAAAAATTCCTCGCAAATTTTCGTTTCATTTCGAGAACTTCTATTTCTGCACACAAAAAAACCATGGTAGTTCTACTGAAAACAACGTCAGTCCGGGGCTAGTTTCATTCAAATCATGCAAATTAGAGTCCAAAACAAGAGGACAAGCATTAGGAAAACTAGATACGTTGGAGACGTATCAACTCCCCCAAGCTTAAACCTTTGCTTGTCCTCAAGCAATTCAGTTGATAAACTAAAAGTGAAAAAGAAAAACTTTTACAAACTCTTTTGCTCCTGTTTGCATAAATAAGCTTAAATAGCACCCAGGTTTTTAGCCAACATTATAACTAACCATGTCGACAATAACTCTTAAAGATTATAATGACTCATATCAATGACATAATCAGCTAGCGATCAATAATAAGATATCTGAAACAGCAACACGTTGTCGAAACAGCCATGATATAATATGACAATAGTGATATCTCACTAGCCCTTTCTCAGACCGCAAAACATAAATGCAGAGCACCTCCACAGTTCAAGCAGCGACTAAACATTGTAATTCATGATAGAAAAGATCCAGTCATAATGCACCCAACATTAGCTATACATAATACATAAATCATGACAACTGTGCTCTACTCAGTTTCTGGCGCTTGTTTTAGAAGGTGGTGACACAACATAAAAGTAAATAGAAAGTCCCTTCGCAGAGGGAAGCAGTGATTTGCAGAGGTGCCAGAGCTCAATTTTTAAAGAAGAGATAAATGATATTTTGAGACATGCACCCTTCTCATTTACTTCACGACCATCAGATATCAATATCTCCCATGCTAAATAGGCTAGTGGCGGTTTCCAAGCAATAAAAGTAAAGGTTATGCCTCCATTGAGAGTTTTTGTTTGATTATTCGAGCAATTAACTCTTTCTGTATTTTGCAGTTTGGGACTGGGCATCTCTATTACCGCCCTTTTCTCATGCGATGGCGAGTGAATAAACACTCGACCTGAGAATAACCCGCTTAGCATTGAAGATACCGACCACCTGCTGTCGTTCCATGAATGATCCAGGCACACAAAACAGATAATTTTTTTAGAAGTGTTTAGAGGTGGCACATGCAAATTTACTTAGGACGGCAGGGTAATACCGCATATAGGTAGATATCGTGGACTCATATAAAATAACTTTGGGTTCAAGGTTTTTGATGTACAAGCAGAATCCCCACTTAGTACAGGCGAATGCTAGGAATTAGATTGAGAAGCGGCCAGCTAGAGAGCAACAACGATCATGACCATGCATTATGCATAAGTAACATTGGACACTAGCATGAGTAGGATATGATCACCATGAACATAAAGATTATAGAGGCTATGTTGGTTTTGATTCAACTATATGCATGAAGATGTACCAAGTCAAGACACTTGAACATTCAGAGGAGGATACGATATCATCATACTACATCACAATCATTTTAATGCTATGTTGATATCCAAGATAAATCATTATCAACTCCCAGCTACTTATGCATGGCATGAGAAACTATAATCTCTAATTGTCATTGCAAACATGTTTAATCATAATGGGCTGAATCATGGATGCTAGGTTAAACATATTTACACAGACAGAACAAGTCGAGTTCCTACCAGTTTCTCTCTGCCACAGCCAGTTCATCGAATGTCATCATTATTGCCTTTCACTTGCACGACTGAATGATATGGAAATGATAATAGTGCAAGAGTGCCATGGACTAAGCTAGAATCTGCAAAACATTTTATTCAATGGGAGAATACAAGGTACAATGTGCGCTTTATTAGTTCAACAATTATTCAATTGAGAGCCACTCAACATTTTCATCGTGGTCTTCTCCTCAGTACGACTCGAATAAAAAGAAAAGAAATTCAGAGAAACACACTGAAATATTTTTGGAGTTTTTGATTTTCTTGAACAAGCAAATAAGGGAAAAATAAAAACAAGAAAAACTATTTACACGGGAAAGCTCCCAACAAGCAAAAGAAGAACAAGGAAATATTTTTGGGTTTTCTATTTAATACTACAACTAAGCATGCCTAGAAAGTAAATTAACTACAACTAATTTTTTTTGGTTTTTCTAAAGTTTATCAAACACACAAGAAGAAAGCAAGAAAATAATTCTAAGCATGGATGATACAATGAAAAAGTGTGGACACCCATAAATGGAATAAGTGAGCATGAATGTAAAGTCGGTGGAAACACATACTTCCCCAAGCTTAGGCTTTTGGCCTAACTTGGTAGTCGATCAGTAGCCTGGAGGGTAGTAGGGGTGCTGAGGAGCGGGTGTTCACTCATCCCACTGCGAAGGCCCCTCCTGTGCCGCTTCCGCAGCAGCCTGAGCGTTCCGGTAGGCGATGATGTCCGCGGGCATGATCCTATATCCGCCCCTGGCAGCAGAATCAAACAAAGCAGGTGCATGCAGTGGAATAATATCACGAGTTTTAACACTAAAAACCAGGTTATAAGGAATAGGAATGTCAGGATAATCTCGTGCAAGAAAATGATGGTGCTCCATGGCTGCCATGTCTAGGTAGACCTTGGTCAAAGGGTAATCATGAGGGCGTATCTCAACCTCAAAGTGAGCCGCCAAACGAGTAGCAAAAATCCCACCATGTATTTCACCCTATGATTTATTAAGATGGAGGCGACGAGCCACAGTAGCTCCCAAGATATGGGTGTTGTCGCCCTCTAGTGCTCGGCGTAAAACAACAAAGTCTGGTGCACTAAGCGCACCTACTTTCTTTCTAGCAAGCAAGCACTTAGCAACAAATAAAGCAAATAATGTACAACAGGAAAGTGTATGCTAACAGCCGTAGTGGCTGACACCCCTATCTCATCTCCCACTGTTAAAGTGCGATAAAAATCCTCAAACCCAGTCGGCCTAGGCTCGGCTAAGCTCCCATCAGAAGAGATCAAGCATATATCACAAAATTCAGTAAGTGGTATCTGATGGTTTTCAACATATAAATCGAAGCTCACTTCAGGAGGATTATTCCTAGGCAGGAAAGTAAAACTCTGAACAAAGATATTTGTGAGGATTTGGCGCTGGTCACACTCATCTGCGATGAAGTCGATGAGGCCGGCGTTTGCAACATATTGCATGAACTCCTGAAGGATTCCCACCTCTTCAAGGAACGGGGTATGCGGACATTCACACGGCCGTACCTCCGCCAACCTCCGAGGGTGGAGATCACCGTCAGAAGACTCCCCAATGACACCCTTGGAGTTCTTCTTAGAGCCAAACTTCCTGAAGATATTCATGTCCGCTTACAATTTTTTGAAAATAAAAATTTTGGAGTGACAAAAATTTGTCAACAAAACTTTGTAAGATTGATAGCAACTACTCATAGGGATACATATAAGCTGTTGGGAAACGTAGCAGAAATTCAAAATTTTCCTACGTGTCACCAAGATCTATCTATGGAGAAACTAGCAACGAGGGGAAGGAGAGTGCATCTACATACCCTTGTAGATCGCTAAGCGGAAGCGTTCAAGTGAACGGGGTTGATGGAGTCGTACTCGTCGTGATCCAAATCATCGGAGATCCTAGTGCCGAACGGACGACACCTCCGCGTTCAACACACGTAAAGCCCGGTGACGTCTCCCATGCCTTGATCCAGCAAGGAGAGAGGGAGAGGTTGAGGAAGACTCCATCCAGCAGCAGCACAACGGCGTGGTGGTGATGGAGGAGCGTGGCAATCCTGCAGGGCTTCGCCAAGCACCACGGGAGAGGAGAAGGACTTGGGAGAAGGGGAGGGCTGCACCAGAACATTGGTATGGCTGCCCTCCCACCCCCACATATATATAGGGGCAAGGGAGAAGGGGGGAGGCGCAGCCTTGGCCCTTCCTCCAAGGAAGGGTGCGGCTAGGAGGAGTCCCTCCTCCCCAAGGCACCTCGGAGGTGCCTTCCCCCTTTAGGACTCTTCCTTTCCTTATCCTTTGGCGCATGGGCCTCTTGGGGCTGGTGCCCTTGGCCCATATAGGCCAAGGTGCACACCCCTACAGCCCATGTGCCCCCCCAGGGCAGGTGGCCCCACCCGATGGACCCCCGGGACCCTTCCGGTGGTCCCGGTACAATACCGGTGACCCCGAAACTTGTCCGGTGACCAAAACAGGACTTCCCATATATAAATCTTTACCTCCGGACCATTCCAGAACTCCTCGTGACGTCTGGGATCTCATACGAGACTCCGAACAACATTCAGTAACCACATACAAACTTCCTTTATAACCCTAGCATCATCGAACCTTAAGTGTGTAGACCCTACGGGTTCGGGAGACATGCAGACATGACCGAGACATTCTCCGGTCAATAACCAACAGCGGGATCTGGATACCCATGTTGGTTCCCACATGTTCCACGATGATCTCATCGGATGAACCACGATGTCGAGGATTCGATCAATCCCGTATACAATTCCCTTTGTCTAGCGGTATGATACTTGCTCGAGATTCGATCGTCGGTATCCCGATACCTTGTTCAATCTCGTTACCGTCAAGTCTCTTTACTCGTTCCGTAACACATCATCCCGTGATCAACTCCTTGATCACATTGTGCACATTATGATGATGTCCTACCGAGTGGGCCCAGAGATACCTCTCCGTCACACGGAGTGACAAATCCCAGTCTCGATTCGTGCCAACCCAACAAACACTTTCGGAGATACCCGTAGTGCACCTTTATAGTCACCCAGTTACGTTGTGACGTTTGGCACACCCAAAGCACTCCTACGGTATCCGGGAGTTGCACAATCTCATGGTCTAAGGAAATGATACTTGACATTGGAAAAGCTTTAGCATACGAACTACACGATCTAGTGCTATGCTTAGGATCGGGTCTTGTCCATCACATCATTCTCCTAATGATGTGATCCCGTTATCAACGACATCCAATGTCCATGGTCAGGAAACCGTAACCATCTATTGATCAACGAGCCAGTCAACTAGGGGCTTACTAGGGACATGGTGTTGTCTATGTATCCACACATGTATCTGAGTTTCCTATCAATACAATTCTAGCATGGATAATAAACGATTATCATGAACAAGGAAATATAATAATAATCAATTTATTATTGCCTCTAGGGCATATTTCCAACAGTCTCCCACTTGCACTAGAGTCAATAATCCAGTTCACATCGATATGTGATTAACACTCAAGGTCACATCCCCATGTGACTAACACCCAAAGAGTTCTGGGTTTGATCATGTTATGCTTGTGAGAGAGGTTATAGTCAACGGGTCCGAACCTTTCAGATCCGTGTGTGCTTTACAAATCTCTATGTCATCTCCTAGATGCAGCTACCACGTTCTATTTGGAGCTATTCCAAATAACTGTTCTACTTGGAGCTATTTCTAAATTGCTGCTCCATTATACGTATCCGGTATCTCTACTCAGAGCTATCCGGATAGGTGTTAAGCTTGCATCGACGTAACCCTTTACGACGAACTCTTTTACCACCTCCATAATCGAGAAAATTCCTTAGTCCACTAGTTACTATGGACAACTTTGACTGCTGTCCTGTGATCCATTCTTGGATCACTCTTGTACCCCTTGACTGACTCATGGCAAGGCACACTTCAGGTGTGGTACACAGCATAGCATACTGTAGAGCCTATGTCTTAAGCATAGGGGACGACCTTCGTCCTTTCTCTCTATTCTGCCGTGGTCGAGCTTTAAGTCTTAACTTCATACCTTACAACTAAGGCAAGAACTCCTTCTTTGACTAATCCATCTTGAACACCTTCAAGATCATGTCAAGGTATGTGCTCATTTGAAAGTACCATTAAGCGTTTTGATCTATCCTTATAGATCTTGATGCTCAATGTTCAAGTAGCTTAATCCAGGCTTTCCATTGAAAAAACACTTTCCAATAATCATATATGCTTTCCAGAAATTCTATGTCATTTCTGATCAACAATATGTCAACAACATATACCCATCAGAAATTCTATAGTGCTCCCACTCACTTCTTTGGAAATACAAGTTTCTCATAAACTTTGTATACACCCAAAATCTTTGATCATCTCATCAAAGCATACATTCCAACTCCGAGATGCTTACTCCAGTCCTCAGAAGGATTGCTGGAGCTTTGCATACTTATTAGCATCTTTCAGGATTGACAAAACCTTCCGGTTGTATCACGTACAACCTTTCCTCAAGAAAATCGTCGAGGAAACAATGTTTTTTTTGACATCCTATCTGCAAGATTTCATAAATAATGCAGTAATCAATAACATAATTCCAACAGACTCTTAGCATCGCTACGGGTGAGAAAGTCTCATCGTAGTCAACTCCTTGAACTTGCCGGAAAACATCTTAATGACAAGTCGAGCTTTCTTAATGGTGATACTTACCATCATTGTCTGTCTTCCTTTTAAAATCCATCTGTACTCAACAGCCTCACGACCATCGAGCCGTTCTGCCAAAGTCTACACTTTGTTTTCATACATGGATCCTCTCTCGGATTTTATGGCCTCGAGCCATTTATCGGAATCTGGGCCCACCATCGCTTCTCCATAGCTCGTAGGCTCATTGTTGTCTAGCAACATGACTTCCAAGACATGATTACGTACCACTCTGAAGTAGTACGCATCCTTGTCATCCCACGATGTTTGGTAGTGACTTGATCGAAGTTTCATGATCAATATCATAAGCTTCCACTTCAATTGGTGTAGGTGCCACAGGAACAACTCTTTGTGCCCTGCTATACACTAGTTGAAGTGACGGTTCAATAACCTCATCAAGTCTCCACCATCCTCCCACTCAATTCTTTCGAGAGAAACTTTTCCTCGAGAAAGGACCCGATTCTAGAAACAATCCCTTATTGCTTTCGAATCTGAGACAGGAGGTATACCCAACTGTTTTGGGTGTCCTGTGAAGATGCATTTATCCGGTTTGGGTTCGAGCTTATCAGCCTGAAACTTTTTCACATAAGCGTCGCAGCCCCAAACTTTTTTAAGAAATGACAGCTTAGGTTTCTCTAAACCATAGTTCATACGGTGTCATCTCATCGGAATTACGTGGTGCCCTATTTAAAGTGAATGCGGTTGTCTCTAATGCCTAACCCATAAACTATTGTGGTAATTCGATAAGCGACATCATGGTATGCATCATATCAAATAGGGTGCAGTTATGATGTTCGGACACACCATCACACTATGGTGTTCCAGGCTGTATTAGTTGTGAAACAATTTTCACAATGTCTTAATTCTGTGCCAAACTCGTAATTCAGATATTCATCTCTATGATCATATCATAGATACTTTATCCTCTTGTCACGACGATCTTTCAACTTCACCCTGAAATTACTTGAACCTTTCAATAATTCAGACTCGTGATTCATCAAGTAAATATACTCAACATCTACTCAAATCATCTGTGAAGTAAGAACATAACGATATCCACTACACGCCTCAGCACTCATTGGACTGCACACATCAAAATGTATTACTTTCAACAAGTTGCTTTCTAGTTCCATTTTACTGAAAACGAGGCTTTCAGTCATCTTTCCCATGTGGTATGATTTGCATGTCTCAAGTGATTCAAAATCAAGTGAGTCCAAACGGTCCATTTGCATGGAGTTTCTTCATGCATATACACCAATAGACATGGTTCGCATGTCTCAAACTTTTCAAAACGAGTGAGCCCAAAGATCCATCAACATGGAGCTTCTTCATGCGTTTTATACCGACATGACTTACGTGGCAGTGCCACAAGTAGGTGGTACTATCATTACTATCTTTTGACATGAACATGTGTATCACTACGATCGAGATTCAATAAACTATTTATTTTAGGTGCTAGACCATTGAAGGTATTATTCAAATACACAGAGTAACTATTATTCTCCTTAAATGAATAACTGTATTGCGATAGACATAATCCAATCACGTCTATGCTCAACGCAAACACCAAATAACAATTATTTAGGTTTAACACCAATCTTGATGGTAGAGGGAGCGTGCGATGCTTGATCATATCAACATTGGAAACACTTCCAACACATATCATCAGCTCACCTTTAGCTAGTCTCCGTTTATTCCGTAGCTTTTATTTCGAGTTACTAACACTTAGCAACCGAACCGGTATCTAATACCCTGGTGCTACTAGGAGTACTAGTAAAGTACACATCAACACAATGTATATCCAATATACTTCTATCGACCTTGCCAGCATTCTAATCTACCAAGTATGTAGGGTAATTCTGCTCCAGTGGCTGTTCCCCTTATTATAGAAGCACTTAGTCTCGGGTTTGGGTTCAACCTTGGGTTTCTTCACCAGAGCAGCAGCTGAATTTCCGTTTCATGAAGTATCCCTTCTTGCCCTTGCCCTTCTTGAAACTAGTGGTTTTACTAACCATCAACGATTGATGCTCCCTTTTGATTTCTACTTTCGCGGAGTCAAACATTGCGAATATCTCAAGGATCATCATATATGTCCCTGATATATCATAGTTCATCACGAAGCTCTAGCAGCTTGGTGGTAATGACTTCGGAGAAACATCACTATCTCATCTGGAAGATCAACTCCCACTCGATTCAAATGATTGTTGTACTCAGACAATCTGAGCACAAGCTCAACGATTGAGCTTTTCTCCCTTAGTTTGTGGGCTAAGAAAATCGTCGGAGGTCTTATACCTCTTGACGTGGGCACGAGCCTGAAATCCCAATTTCAGCCCTCAAAACATCTCATATGTTTCGCGATGTTTCAAAACGTCTTCGGTGCCTCAACTCTAAACCGTTTAACTAAACTATCACGTAGTTATCAAAACGTGTATGTCAGATGTTCGCAACATCCACATACGACGTTCGAGGTTCAGCACACTGAGCGGTGCATTAAGGACATAAGCCTTCTATGAAGCAATGAGGACAATCCTCAGTTTACGGACTTAGTCCGCATAATTGCTACTATCAGCTTTCAACTAAATTTTCTCTAGGAACATATCTAAACAGTAGAACAGAAGCGCGAGCTACAACATAATTTGCAAAGACCTTTTGACTATGTTCAGGATAATTAAGTTCATCTTATGAACTCCCACTCAGATAGACATCCCTCTAGTTATCTAAGTGATTACATGATCCGAGTCAACTAGGCCGTGTCCGATCATCACGTGAGACGGACTAGTCAACATCGGTGAACATCTTCATGTTGATCGTATCTACCATATGACTCATGCTCGACCTTTCGGTCTTCTGTGTTCCGAGGCCATGTCTGTACATGCTAGGCTTGTCAAGTCAACCTAAGTGTTTGCATGTGTAAATCTGTCTTACACCCATTGTATGTGAACGTTGGAATCTATCACACCCGATCATCACGTGGTGCTTAGAAACGAACGAACTGTCGCAACGGTGCACAGTTAGGGGGAACACTTTCTTGAAATTTTAAAGAGGGATCATCTTATTTACTACCGTTGTTCTAAGCAAATAAGATGTATTAACATGATAAACATCACATGCAATCAAATGGTGACATGATATGGCCAATATCATATTGCTCCTTTTGATCTCCATCTTCGGGGCTCCATGATCATCATCGTCACCGGCATGACACCATGATCTCCATCATCATGATCTCCATCATCGTGTCTTCATGAAGTTGCCTCGCCAACTATTACTTCTACTACTACAGCTAACGGTTAGCAATAAAGTAAAGTAATTACATGACGTTTATGTTGACACACAGGTCATAAATAAATTAAGACAACTCCTATGGCTCCTACCGGTTGTCATACTCATCGACATGCAAGTCGTGATTCCTATTACAAGAACATGATCAATCTCATACATCACATATATCATTCATCACATCCTTTTGGCCATATCACATCACATAGCATACCCTGCAAAAACAAGTTAGACGTCCTCTAATTGTTGTTTGCATGTTTTATGTGGCTGCTATGGGTTTCTAGCAAGAACGTTTCTTACCTACGCAAAAACCACAACGTGATATGCCAATTGCTATTTACCCTTCATAAGGACCCTTTTCATCGAATCCGATCCGACTAAAGTGGGAGAGACAGACACCCGCCAGCCACCTTATGCAACTAGTGCATGTTTGTCGGTGGAACCGGTCTCACGTAAGCGTACGTGTAAGGTTGGTCCGGGCCGCTTCATCCCACAATGCCGCCGAATCAAGATAAGACTAGTAACGGCAAGCATATTGAACAAAATCAACGCCCACAACTACTTTGTGTTCTACTCGTGCATAGAATCTACGCAATAGACCTAGCTCATGATGCCACTGTTGGGGAACGTAGCAGAAATTCAAAAATTTCCTACGTGTCACCAAGATCTATCTATGGAGAAACTAGCAACGAGGGGAAGGAGAGTGCATCTACATACCCTTGTAGATCGCTAAGCGGAAGCGTTCAAGTGAACGGGGTTGATGGAGTCGTACTCGTCGTGATCCAAATCACCGGAGATCCTAGTGCCGAACGGACGGCACCTCCGCGTTCAACACACGTACAACCCGGTGACGTCTCCCATGCCTTGATCCAGCAAGGAGAGAGGGAGAGGTTGAGGAAGACTCCATCCAGCAGCAGCATAACGGCGTGGTGGTGATGGAGGAGCGTGGCAATCCTGCAGGGCTTCGCCAAGCACCACGGGAGAGGAGAAGGACTTGGGAGAAGGGGAGGGCTGCACCAGAACATTGGTATGGCTGCCCTCCCACCCCCCACATATATATAGGGGCAAGGGAGAAGGGGGGAGGCGCAGCCTTGGCCCTTCCTCCAAGGAAGGGTGCGGCTAGGAGGAGTCCCTCCTCCCCAAGGCACCTCGGAGGTGCCTTCCCCCTTTAGGACTCTTCCTTTCCTTATCCTTTGGCGCCTGGGCCTCTTGGGGCTGGTGCCCTTGGCCCATATAGGACAAGGTGCACACCCCTACAGCCCATGTGGCCCCCCGGGGCAGGTGGCCCCACCCGGTGGACCCCCGGGACCCTTCCGGTGGTCCCGGTACAATACCGGTGACCCCGAAACTTGTCCGGTGACCAAAACAGGACTTCCCATATATAAATCTTTACCTCCAGACCATTCCGGAACTCCTCGTGACGTCCGAGATCTCATCCGGGACTCCGAACAACATTCGGTAACCACATACAAACTTCCTTTATAACCCTAGCATCATCGAACCTTAAGTGTGTAGACCCTACGGGTTCGGGAGACATGCAGACATGACCGAGACATTCTCCGATCAATAACCAACAGCGGGATCTGGATACCCATGTTGGTTCCCACATGTTCCACGATAATCTCATCGGATGAACCACGATGTCGAGGATTCGATCAATCCCGTATACAATTCCCTTTGTCTAGCGGTACGATACTTGCTTGAGATTCGATCATCGGTATCCCGATACCTTGTTCAATCTCGTTACCGGCAAGTCTCTTTACTCGTTCCGTAACACATCATCCCGTGATCAACTCCTTGATCACATTGTGCACATTATGATGATGTCCTACCGAGTGGGCCCAGAGATACCTCTCCGTCACACGGAGTGACAAATCCCAGTCTCGATTCGTGCCAACCCAACAGACACTTTTGGAGATACCCGTAGTGCACCTTTATAGTCACCCAATTACGTTGTGACGTTTGGCACACCCAAAGCACTCCTACGGTATCTGGGAGTTGCACAATCTCATGGTCTAAGGAAATGATACTTGACATTGGAAAAGCTTTAGCATACGAACTACACGATCTAGTGCTATGCTTAGGATTGGGTCTTGTCCATCACATCATTCTCCTAATGATGTGATCCCATTATCAACGACATCCAATGTCCATGGTCAGGAAACCGTAACCATCTATTGATCAATGAGCCAGTGAACTAGAGGCTTACTAGGGACATGGTGTTGTCTATGTATCCACACATGTATCCGAGTTTCCTATCAATACAATTCTAGCATGGATAATAAACAATTATCATGAACAAGGAAATATAATAATAATCAATTTATTATTGCCTCTAGGGCATATTTCCAACATAAGCCACAACAAGCATTCAAACTACTTAGAACACTAAGAATTTAACATGCAAGCACATCTACAGCAGCACCAAGAGTAACTAATTATTCCAAATATAAACCACTAAAGCAAAAACTAATTGGACAAAGAGTGGAGTCACATACCAAGCAACAATCCCCCAAAACAGTTTTGGAAACGGAGCTTCGAGCAAAGAGATCGAAATCCGCGGGTTTGAGCTCAAGAACACGGGAAAGAGAGCAATGGATATTTTTCTGGAGGTAAGTGATTACGTGGAATGAAGAGGTAAGTGAGGGGGCCCACATGGGGACCACAACCCACCAGGGAACGCCTGGGGGTGCTGGCACGCCCAGGTGGGTTGTGCTCACCTGGTGCACCTCCCTCCGATGTTTATTGCACCAAAAATTCTCAAATATTTAGAAAAAATCGTGTAAAATTTTTAGGGCATTCTGAGAACATTTATTTTTGGGTCATTTTTTTTATTGCACGGGAAATTCAGAAAACAGACAAAACATGGCATTTTATTTTATTTAACTAATAAAACAGAAAACAAAAGGTAGGAACAGAAGGTAGTGCTTACTAAATTCATCAACTTCATACCGTTCAAAAATGATCCGTTAATAAGGTTGATCAAGTCTTATTAACAACCACTTTCGATTAGCATGAAACAGAAGAACTTTTGTAAATCACTAAGTTACCTCAATGGGGATATGCATTTCCCCAACAATAAGTATTTCATATTTCTTTTTGACAGTAGGTAGAGGTATTTGAAAACTTCCAATAATGATTGTCGGAGATTTTTCAATAACATTAATACGCGTTCACTTGGAATTGTTTCTTCGGAAAGTTCACCATATGCTCATTGCCATTAATATGAAAAGTGACCTTGCTTTTATTGCAATCAATAATAGCGTTCAAGAAGGGTCTACCAAGGATAATCGACATGTTGTCGTCCTCGGGCATCTCAAGTATAACAAAGTCAGTTAAAATAGTAACATTAGCAACAACAACGGGCACATCCTCACAAATATCGATAGATATGGCAGTTGATTTATCGGCCATTTGCAAAGATATTTCAGTAGGTGTGTGTCGTGGAATTGTCACGGCAAATGTCCTAGTGTGAGGACTTAGTCATGGAGCCATCGCGATGAGGTTAGCTTAAAGGGGTTAATCAGGACAAAGGACATGAGGAATTTATACTGGTTTGGCCCCTTACGATGAAGGTAAAGGCCTAATCCAATTTGTAGATGGTATTGCTAGGGTTTCGATGAGAAAGGAGCGAATACGCTTGACCCGGCTCTTGATCTGTTGTTTCTTGTCCTAAGGCTCCGCTAGGTCGTCCCCTTATATAGACGGGTTGACGCCCTGCAGTCTACAGAGTCCCGGCCGGCTTATACAAAGTATCCGGCTCGGTGACCTTTCTTACGTGCCTTACAATACAAGTTTACATACACAGTGGTTTATATCCATGGGCCTTTAAGCCGCCTTCGGGTCTAGGCCCTCTACCAAGCCTATCTATGAACCGCCGTATGATCTTGGGCTTCATTGTGATGAATCGTCATAGGGATGACCCGGCCCCTCCTGGGCGGGTTATACCTAATAGTTATATCCCCAACATTAGGCCCCAGGTTGATTTGAACTTGTTCATGTCAATCTTCAAGACTTAGGAAAATCCTTCCACATCTGTTGTGAAAACCTTATAACCCGCCATGACGTCATCTCCAAGAATTTCGGAAACCCGCCATGACTTCATCTTTAACGGATCTTTATCTTAATGTCTTACCAAAAATCGAGGCGCCCAATTAGCTGGATAACCATCATTTGGCCTCCTCGTCTTTCGCGCCTGCCTGTTTTTCTATTTCCTTATAAATAGGAGCATAGAGTCATCTTTCATTCTTCTCATTCTCCTTTCTTCCTCCTCGCAACGCACTGGCCCGCACGAGCCTCACCGCCGTCAACCTCCGTCTCCTACCTCAACTCCGGCCGCTGCATCGCCCTGAATAGACCAGAAAACTGCGGCGCCACTCCGCTGTCCTAACAACATCACTAAGTCCTTTTTTTCTTCGCCATAGATCTGTCATTAGGTTTTGTTGGTGTTTGTCGGTGTTCGTCAGTGTTCGTCGCCGCCCTTCTTTCTCCTTGTTTAGTTCCATGGGTTAGATCCAAAAACCATATGAATCTTGTGCGATAGTAGTTTTAGCACTTGTTCTTGACACTAGAATATATCCCCACCGCGACAGATCTCCTCTAGGGCACCTCTGTTTTTCCACTGTCACCTCTGTAAATTTCGAATTTATTTCCTTTTTATGAACAGCGGTAGATCCAAATTTGCAACCTCAATTCGCAGAACCTGTTTGTCCTAACACTTAGCAAATTATAGCCTTGGTAGATCTTGAATGCCTTTAGTCATGGTGGCTTATTCTGCCGGTTTATTGTTACTTCATATATCATTAGCCTTTGCTTAAGCTGCCATTCTAAACATGCACTGTATTTGTTAACTTGCAATTTTAACAATCATGTTGAGCTAGCAAATTCTTTCACGTCTTTTAGGTTGTCCTTTCACCATGCCACCCAAAACAATCATGACCCGCAACTGGGTTCCCTCCACAGTCACTGAGGACACCTTGAAGGATTTCGTCACCGTTGGATTACCGTGTTCCTGACCAGGGCGAAGAGAAGCCTCAGCCTAAGGATGGTGAAGTTATCATATTTACTGATCATATGAACCGGGGTTTCTTACTACCCGGCTCTAAATTATTTAGAGATATCCTACACTTCTTCAAACTCCATCCGCAAGACATTGGACCCAATTCCATATCAAGCATCTGTAACTTCCAAGTCTTTTGTGAGGTATACCTTCAAGAAGTGCCTAGTGTTGAGCTTTTCAGAGAGTATTTCTACTTGAACCGGCAGAACGAGTTCACAAATGGGCCCAGCTTGGAACTTGACGGGATTTCAATTCAACGCAGACGAGATGCCATCTTCCCTCAAGTAGCTCTACCAAGCCATCCTAAAGACTGGAACCAGACATGGTTCTACTGCAAAGATATCTCTCCGTCTGATGAGAATCCGTTGCCGGGTTAACGGCCTAAGCGCCTCGATTCAAAGTACCAACTCCCTGATAAACTTACTACCACCGAACGCAAGAAACTTGCCCATACAATCAGAAAAGTTCAAGCTTTTCTGGGAAACGGCTTAACTGGAGTCGACTTAATCCACTGCTGGGTCGCATGGCGGATCATCCCCTTAAGCCGCCAATCTGGCTTGATGTGTAACTATACCGGAGGAACAGATGATCCCTTATGACATAGCTCTCTACGACTGACTGAAGAGGCCATCGTTGAAATGGCAACCACACTTGTAAATAGTAAATATGAAGAATGCAGCAAAGTGGGTTTGAATCCTTTCTGCAAGCTTGACCCAGCACCCGAGGTAAATTTTTGACTTCTTTCTCCTTCAACACTTAAACATTGCATGAACTCCAATATGTTATCCTTCCATACGCTAAATCTGACTTCTAGAAGGCCAAATATGACCATGAGGCTGCTAAAAAGGCTAAGGTTGCTGCGAGAGCCGCCAAAAAGACCAGCAGGCGGTCTAGAAAGAAGCCAAGCGCCTCTGAATTGCTAAAGCTGGATGACGCCTCTGAGTCGAAGGTAGCCCTTGATTCTCTTGGCTTGTTTTTTAACAACCTTATTGACACTGACAATTGCCAAGATGACACGGGGGCCAGCCAGGCAGTCGAAGAAGAGGTAACTATTATTTCCTCCGGCTCAGAACCTTTACCAAGGCAGAAACTTCGGCGGGTAACCCGGAAAGTAAGGTTTTCACACCCTTGGCTTATTTAGATCCTCATTTTCTTTTGAAACGACAGCAACATGAGAGCCGCCGCCAGACCCGGACCGGTGGAGTTGAAGATTTAACCTCCGGTTTACCAAACACTCCTCGGAAACGGCAAAATTAGGTTCTTTTAACCTTAACTCTTGTATTTTCCAGTGAGTTACTTGTTGGGGAATGCAGTAATTTCAAAAAATTTCCTTTGCACACGCAAGATCATGGTGATGCATAGCAACGAGAGGGAAGTGTGTCATCCACGTACCCTCGTAGACCATAAGCGGAAGCGTTAACACGGTTGATGTAGTCGTATGTCTTCACGATCCGACCGATCCAAGTACCGAACGCACAGCACCTCCGAGTTCAGCACACATTTAGCTCAGTGACGTCCCACGAACTCACAATCCAGCAGAGCTTCACGGGAGAGTTCCGTCAGCACGACGGCGTGATGACGGTGATGATGATGCTACCGACGCAGGGCTTCGCCTAAGCACCGCTACGATATGACTGAGGTGGATTATGGTGGAGGGGGGCACTGCACATGGCTAAAAGATCAACGATCAACTTGTGTATCTATGGGGGTGCCCCCTTTCCACGTATATAAAGGAGCAAGGGGAGGAGGCCGGTGGCCTCATAGGGTGCGCCCCAAGGGGGGAATCCTACTCCTACTAGGAGTAGGTTCCCCCTTTCCTAGTCCAACTAGGAGGGGAAGGAAAGAGGAGGAGGGGATAAGGAAAGAGGGGGCCGACCCCCAAAACCATAAACCAATTCGGTTTGGGCCTAGGGGGGCGCACCCCACACTTCCTTGCTGCCCTCTATTTCCACTAAGGCCCATGAAGGCCCATTGACCCTCCTGGCGAATTCCCATAACTCTCCGGTACTCCAAAAAGTACTCGAATCACTCGAAACCTTTCCGATGTCCGAATATAGCCTTCCAATATATCGATCTTTACATCTCGAACATTTAGAGACTCCTAATCATGTCCCCGATCTCATCCGGGACTCCAAACTACCTTCGGTACATCAAAACACATAAACTCATAATACCGATCGTCACCGAATGTTAAGCGTGCAGACCCTACGGGTTCGAGAACTATGTAGACATGACGGAGACACATCTCCGGTCAATAACCAATAGCGGAACTTGGATGTTCATATTGGCTCCCACATATTCTACGAAGATCTTTATCGGTCAAACTGCATAACGATACACATTGTTCCCTTTGTCATCAGTATGTTACTTGCCCGAGATTCGATCATCGGTATCCTCATACCTAGTTCAATCTTGTTACCGGCAAGTCTCTTTACTCGTTCCATAATGCATCGTCCCGAAACTAACTCATTAGTCACAATGCTTGCAAGGCTTAGAGTGATGTGCATTGCCGAGAGGGCCCAGAGACACCTCTTCGATACACGGAGTGACAAATCCAAATCTCGATCTATGCCAACTTAACAAACACCATCGGAGACACCTTTAGAGCATCTTTATAATCACCCAGTTATGTTGTGACGTTTGATAGCACACAAGGTGTTCCTCCGTATTCGGGAGTTGCATAATCTCATAGTTAGAGGAACATGTATAAGTTATGAAGAAAGCAGTAGCAATAAAACTGAACGATCATTATGCTAAGATAACGGATGGGTCTTGTCCATCACATCATTCTCTAATGATGTGACCCCGTTCATCAAATGACAACACATGTCCATGTCTAGGAAACTTAACCATCTTTGATTAACGAGCTAGTCAAGTAGAGGCATACTAGGGACACTCTGTTTGTCTATGTATTCACACATGTATTAAGTTTCTGGTTAATACAATTCTAGCATGAATAATAAACATTTACCATGATATAAGGAAATATAAATAGCAACTTTATTATTGCCTCTAGGGCATATTTCCTTCAGTCTCCCACTTGCACTAGAGTCAATAATCTAGTTCACATCGTCATGTGATTTAACACCAATAGTTCACGTCTTTATGTGATTAGTTCACATCTCCATGTGACTAACACCCAAAGGGTTTACCAGAGTCAATAGTCTAGTTCACATCGCTATGTGATTAACACCCAAAGAGTGATCATGTTTTGCTTGTGAGAGAAACTTAGTCAACGGGTTTGCCACATTCAAAGCCCTATGTATTTTGCAAATTTTCTATGTCTACAATGTTTTGCACGGAGCTACTCTAGCTAATTGCTTCGACTTTCGATATGTATCTAGATCGAGACTTAGAGTCATCCAGATCGGCGTCAAAGCTTGCATTGACGTAACTCTATACGACGAACTCTTTGTCACCTCCATAACCAGGAAACATTTCCTTATTCCACTAGGGATATTTTTAACCGCTGTCCAGTGATCCACTCCTGGATCACTATTGTACCGTCTTGCCAAACTTATGGTGAGGTACACAATAGGTCTAGTACACAACATATCATACTTTATAGAACCTATGACTGAGGCATAGGGAATGACTTTTCATTCTCTTTCTATTTTCTACCGTGGTCGGGTTTTGAGTCTTTTAACTTCACACCTTGCAACACAGGAAAGAACTCCTTCTTTGATTGTTCCATTTTGAACTACTTCAAAATCTTGTCATGGTATGTACTCATTGAAAATATATCAAGCGTCTTGATCTATATCTATAGATCTTGATGCTCAATATGTAAGTAGCTTCACCGAGGTCTTTCTTTCAAAAACTCCTTTCAAACACTCCTTTATTTCTAGAAAATTCTACATTATTTCCGATCAACAATATGTCATACACTTATCAGAAATGCTGTAGTGCTCCCACTCACTTTCTTGTAAATACAGGCTTCACCGCAAGTCTGTATAAAACCATATGTTTTGATCACTTTATCAAAGCATATATTCCAACTCTGAGATGCTTGCACCGGTCCATAGATGGATCACTGGAGCTTGCTCACTTTGTTAGCACCTTTTAGGATCGACAAAACCTTCTGGTTGCATCATATACAACTCTCCTTTAAGAAATCCATTAAGGAATGCAGTTTTGACATCCATTAGCCAGATTTCATAAAATGCGGCAACTGCTAACATGATTCGGACAGACTTTTAAGCATCGCTATGAGTGAGAAAACCTCATTGTAGTCAACACCTTGAACTTGTCAAAAACATTTTGCGACAATTCGAGCTTTGTAGGTAGTAACACTACTATCAGCGTCTGTCTTCCTCTTGAAGATCCATCTATTCTCAATGACTCACTGATCATCGGGAAAGTCAATCAAAGTCCATACTTTGTTCTCATACATGGATCCCATATCAGATTTCATGGCCTCAAGCCATTTTGCGGAATCTGGGCTCATCATCGCTGCCTCATAGTTCGTAGGTTCGTCATGGTCAAGTAACATGACCTCCAGAACAGGATTATCGTACCACTCTGGTGCGGAACGTATTCTGGTTGACCTGCGAGGTTCGGTAGTAACTTGATCTGAAGTTTCATGATCATCATCATTAACTTCCTCACTAATTGGTGTAGGAATCACTAGAACCGATTTCTGTGATGAACTACGTTCCAATTCAGGAGAAGGTACAATTACCTCATCAAGTTTTACATTCCTCCCAATCACTTCTTTCGAGAGAAACTCCTTCTCTAGAAAGGATCCATTCTTAGCAACAAAGATCTTGCCTTCGGATCTGTGATAGAAGGTGTACCCAACATTTTCTTTTGGGTATCCTATGAAGACGCACTTCTCCAATTTGGGTTCAAGCCTATCAGTTTGAAACTTTTTCAATAAGCATCGTAACCCCAAACTTGAAGAAATGGCAACTTTGGTTTCTTGCCGAACCATAGTTCATACGGTGTCATCTCAACGGATTTAGATGGTGCCCTATTTAACGTGAATGTAGCTGTCTCTAAATCATAACCCCAAAAACGATAGTGATAATTGGTAAGAGACATCATAGATTGCACTATATCCAACAAAGTACGGTTATGACGTTCGGACACACCATTACGCTATGGTGTTCTGGGTGGCGTGAGTTGCGAAACTATTCCGCATTGTTTGAAATGAACACCAAACTCGTAACTCAAATATTCTCCCCCACGATCAGATTGTAGAAACTTTATTTTCTTGTTATGATGATTTTCCACTTCACTCTGAAATTCTTTGAACTTTTCAGAAGTTTCAGACTTATGTTTCATCAAGTGGATATACCCATATCTGCTCAAATCATCTGTGAAGATCAGAAAATAACGATACCCGCCACGAGCCTCAACACTCATCGGACTGCATACATCAGTATGTATTATTTCCAACAATTCTGTTGCTTGCTCCATTGTTCCGGAGAACAGAGTCTTAGTCATCTTGCCCATGAGGCATGGTTTGCAAGCATCAACTGATTCATAATCAAGTGATTCGAAAAGCCCATCAACATGGATTTTCTTCATGTGCTTTAGACCAATATGACCTAAATGGCAGTGCCACAAATAAGTTGCACTGCCATTATTAACTTTGCATCTTTTGGCTCCAATATTATAAATATGTGTATCACTATGATTGAGATTCAATAAACCATTCATCTTGGGTGTATGACCATTGAAGGTTTTATTCATGTAAACAGAACAACAATTATTCTCTGACTTTAAATGAATAACCGTATTGCAATATACATGATCAAATCATATTCATGCTTAATGCAAACACCAAGTAACATTTATTTAGGTTCAACACTAATCTCAAAAGTATAGGGATTAAGCGATGATGATCATATCAATCTTGGAACCACTTCCAACACACATCGTCACTTCACCCTTAACTAGTCTCTGTTCATTCTGCAACTCCCGTTTCGAGTTACTAATCTTAGCAACTGAACTAGTTTCAAATACCGAGGGGTTTCTATAAACACTAGTGAAGTACACATCAAAATCATGCATATCAAATATACCTTTGTTCACTTTGCCATCCTTCTTATCCGCCAAATACTTGGGCAGTTCTGCTTCCAGTGACCAGTTCCTTTGCTGTAGAAGCACTTAGTCTCAGGCTTAGGTATAGACTTGGGCTTCTTCACTTGAGCAACAACTTGCTTGCCGTTCTTCTTAAAGTTCCCCTTCTTCCCTTTGCCCTTTTCTTGAAACTAGTGGTCTTGTCAACCATCAACACTTGATGCTTTTCTTGATTTCTACCTTCGTCGATTTCAACCTCACTGAGGGAGTCCTGGATTAGGGGGCCTCCGGACAGCCGGACTATATCCTTTGGCCGGACTGTTAGACTATGAAGATACAAGATTGAAGACTTCGTCCCGTGTCCGGATGGGACTGTACTTGGCATGGAAGCCAAGCTAGGCAATACGGATATGTATATCTCCTCCTTTATAAACGACCTTGTGTAACCCTAGCCCCCTCCGGTGTCTATATAAACCGGAGGGTTTTAGTCCGTAGGACAACACACAATCATACCATAGGCTAGCTTCTAGGGTTTAGCCTCTCCGATCTCGTGGTAGATGAACTCTTGTAATACTCATATCATCAAGAATAAATCAAGCAGGACGTAGGGTTTTACCTCCATCAAGAGGGCCCGAACCTGGGTAAAACATTGTGTCCCCTGCCTCCTGTTACCATCCGCCTTAGACACACAGTTCGGGACCCCAACCCGAGATCCACCGGTTTTGACACCGACATTGGTGCTTTCATTGAGAGTTCCTCTGTGTCGTCATCATCAGGCTTGATGGCCCCTTCGATCATCGTTAGCGATGCAGTCTAGGGTGAGACTTTTCTCCCTGGACAGATTTTTGTATTCGGCGGCTTTGCACTGCAGGCCAATTCGCTTGGCCATCTGGAGCATATTGAAAGCTACGCCCCCGGACATCAGGTCAGGTTTGGAAGCTTAAACTACACGGCCGATATCCGCGGAGACTTGATCTTCGACGGATTCGAGCCCCTGCCGAGTGCGCCACACTGTCACGATGGGCATGATTTAGCTCTGCCGCCGAACAGTGTACTGGAGGCCGCACCCGCATCCGCTCCGACCTTTAATTCGAGCCAGCTGCGCCGACCGAGGGCAGGTGGTTAGACCCTGTCGCGGAGGCAGCAACCTCAACGGAGATCGAACCGAACACCAACCTTATCCTTCACGAGGCCCGTGACTCCACATTGTCGGACTCTCCTCCGAACTCTGAACCATCCGCGTCCCTGCCAATCGAATCCGATTGGGCGCCAATTATGGAGTTCACTGCCGCAGATATCTTTCAGCACTCGCCCTTCGGTGACATACTGAATTCACTAAGGTCTCTCTCTTTGTTAGGAGAGTCCTGGCCGGATTATGACCGGCAGGATTGGGATGCGGACGACGAAGAAATTCGATGCCCACCCACCACCCACTTCATAGCCACTGTCGATGACTTGACCGACATGCTCGATTTCGACTCCAAAGAGATTGACAGTATGGACGATGATGCAGGAGACGAACAGGAACCAGCGCCTATAGGGCACTGGAAAGCCACCTCGTCATATGATATATATATATGGTGGACACACCCAAAGAAGGCAATGGCGACGAGACAGCGGAGGATGACCCCTTCAAGAAGCAACCCAAGCGACAACGTCAGCGGCGCCGCTCTAAGTCCCGCCAAAGCAAAAGTAGTGATACCGACACAGGAGATAATAACACTCCGGATAGTGCTGAAGATGGAAACAATCCCCTCCAGCACGATTTAGGGCAGGAGGATGGAGAAGCCAGCCCTCCAGAAGGAGCGACAGATGGAGAGGCGGAGGATGATAATTACATGCCTCCCTCCGAAGACGAGGCAAGCCTTGACGATGACGAATTCGTCGTGCCAGAGGATCTTGTCGAACAAGAGCGCTTCAAGCGCCGGCTTATAGCCATGGCAAATAGCCTTCAGAAAAAGCAGCAGCAGCTTCAAGCTGAGCAAGATCTGCTAGCTGGCAGACAGACGTAAGTCCTGGCGGCCGAGGAATATAAACTCGAACGCCCCTCCAAGAGTTATCCAAAATGTAGGTTGCTACCCCGACTAGAGGAAGAAGCGTATGACGCGACTGACTGACCACCTTGAGGCCGGGACAGAGAGGCATTCCAGCCAAAAGCTCAGCCTACACCCTGACGCCATTCAAATAAAAAGGCATGGGGAAATACGCTAGACCCGCGAGACGTATGGGAGGACAAAGCAAAACACGCAAGATCGATCTACGGATCGCGGGGGCGCGCCACTATGCGAGACGATAATCGTCACGCTGGATACAGTAAAAGTAAATCCGGCCGGGCCGAGCACAGCGGGCAAGACTCATTGGAGCTGCGTCACAATATAGCCCAGTACAGAGGCGCCGCACACCCCTTATGCTTCACTGATGAAGTAATGGATCATCAAATCCCAGAGGGTTTCAAACCCGTAAATATAGAATCATAGGACGGCACAACAGATCCGGTGGTATGGATCGAGGATTTCCTCCTGCATATCCACATGGCACGCGGTGATGATCTACACGCCACTAAATACCTCCCACTAAAACTCAAAGGACCAGCTCGGCATTGGCTCAATAGCCTGCCAGTAGAGTCCATTGGCTGTTGGGAAGATCTGGAAGCCGCATTCCTCGACAACTTTCAGGGCACTTATGTGCGACTACCAGATGCCGATGACTTGAGCCACATAATTCAGCAGCCAGAGGAATCAGCCATGCAATTCTGGACATGGTTCCTAACAAAGAAAAATCAAATCATCGACTGTCCGGATGCAGAGGCCCTAGCAGCTTTCAAGCACAACATCCGCGACGAGTGGCTAGCCCGGCACCTTGGTCAGGAAAAGCCGAAATCTATGGCAGCCCTCACGACACTCATGACCCGCTTTTGTGCGGGAGAAGACAACTAGCTGGGTCGCAGTAATAACATATCAAAGAACCATGGTACTTCGAATACCAAGGACGGCAATAGCAGGTCACGTCGCAACAAACATAAGCACTGCATTAACAGCGATAATACTGAGGATACAGCAGTCAATGCCGTATTCAAAGGCTCTAAACCCGGTCATCGGAAAAAGCCATTCAAACGAAGCACTCTGGGCCCGTCCAGTTTGGACCGTATACTCGATCGCTCGTGTCAAATACACGGCACCCCAGACAAGCCAGCCAACCACACCAACAGGGATTGTTGGGTGTTCAAGCAGGCCGGCAAGTTAATTGCCGAAAACAAAGATAAGGGGCCACATAGCGATGACGAGGAAGAACCCCGGCAGCCGAACACCAGAGGACAGAAGAGGTTCCCCCCACAAGTGAGGACGGTGAACATGATATATGCAACCCACATCCCCAAGAGGGAGCGGAAGCGTGCGCTTAGGGAAGTATATGCGTTGGAACCAGTCGCCCCATAGTTCAACCCATGGTCCTCCTGTCCGATCACCTTCGATTGCAGGGACCACCCCACTAGTATCCGTCATGGCGGATTTGCCGCACTGGTCCTAGACCCAATCATTGACGGATTTCACCTCACTCGAGTCCTTATGGATGGCGATAGCAGCCTGAACCTGCTTTATCAGGACACAGTGTGCAAAATGGGTATAGACCCCTCAAGGATCAAACCCACAAAAACGACCTTTAAAGGCGTCATACCAGGTGTAGAGGCCCATTGCACAGGCTTAGTCACACTGGAAGTGGTCTTCGGATCCCCGGATAACTTCCGAAGCGAAGAGTTAATCTTCGATATAGTCCCGTTCCGCAGTGGTTATCATGCACTGCTCGGGCGAACCGCATTTGTGAGATTCAATGCGGTACCGCATTATGCATACCTCAAGCTCAAGATGCCAGGACCTCGGGGGTCATTACAGTTAATGGAAACACAGAGCGCTCTCTCCGAACGGAGGAGCACACTGCGGCCCTCGCAGCGGAAGCGCAAAGCAGCCTCTTAAGGCAATCCACTAGTTCGACGTTTAAGGACCCGAACACCTTCAAGCGCGCCCGGAGTAATCGGCAGCAGGACCGCCTGGCACGTCCCGAGCTTGCATAGCAATGCGGCCCCCACCTGGCCCAAGCCAAACGGCGAAACTCGTGGCACGCGTACATAATTACGCATTAAAAATACCATGGGCATAGGTAGGGAGGGGGCACGATTACGGCACGCCCCAAGACGCGGCTTAAACCACACTAGGGGCTTCCCGCTTTGTTATTTTTCTCTCTTTCAGGACTTTAATCTCTGGAAACCCTGTCCGGCAGCATGATTGCCGAACATATGATGCAGCATCCAAGAAGGCAGAAAGCTACGTCACACCACGGAACTCCCAGGTGGATTACGATAACGAGTGCAATACTTGCTTTAATACTATTCTTCAGCTTGCCCTTGGAGGGGACATAGTCCTACTTTTTGCTTATCACACTACCTGTATCATTCTGCTTTAACGCACCTTTTTGAATAAACAATGCATAGCACTAGACTATTATCGCATTCTTTATTCTTCCTTTTTATATATATACATATATATGTTCGTTCATGACATCAAGCACCCGTACACTCTGGTATGGCTAATACGCTAGGGGCTTAAGCATACCCCTTATTACGGCGTGAGAAGTCCGAACACTTTCAACAGTGCGGCACCCCGAACTTATATCATTATATGCATCAGCTCCGAATCATGTCTTTGGTCAATAGTTGGGTTTGCCCGGCTCCCTTGTTTTGGTACCTTACGTTCCGCTAAATCGGCTAAGGTAGCACTGGGAGAACTACTGCGATTGTGCCCCGGTTCTGCTGGGCTAAGCACCTCAGTAGAGAAAGCTAAAACTGACTGTCATGATAAGGCGAGAGACTGGTCGCTGTTCGATAGGTTTTCGAGTCCCTAAAGACTTATGCCGCTTAGAGCGAGGAGTCGGCTTTGTCCGGCTTAAGGCGTGTATAGCGCCCCGAATTCGGCCTTCCGAATACTAGGGGCTTCGCCAGAATTTAAAATTATAGAATTCTATGGCTAAGTGAGAGTGATAAAGCATTATAGTCTGATTGCATTGTTCGTTGTGCAGAGAACCTCCCTCAAAGGACCCAAAAATGGGAACAAGAGTGCTCAGGTTTATCCCGAACACCCAACACTTGTGGCATGGGGGCAGAAGCCGACGACTAGCCATCTCTCAGATTTGATAAACAGCCGAACAGAAGGTAATATTTTAAATTCAAACAAGCGTTGCATAGCGCATATGAATAAGTTCTCATGAATACAGGATTACACGAGCAAGTTTACTCAAATATTATATCTTTTGTACACTCATCCGCTACGAGGCGGGCACCCTTCAGGACACCCTCATAGTACATCTCGGGGTGGCGATCCTCCTTGCCCTCTGGCGGCCCTTCCTTGATCAGCTTCACGGCATCAAGCTTGGCCCATTGCACCTTCACACGGGCGAAAGCCCGGCGTGCACCTTCGATGCAGACGGACCGCTTGATGACTTCCAGCCGTGGGCAGGCATCCGCAAGCCGCCTCACCAGGCCAAAGTAGCTGTTGGGAAGGGTGTTGCCAGGCCACATCCGTACTATAAAGCCCTTCATGGCCTATTCGGCCGCCTTGTGTAGCTCGACCAGCTGCTTTAGCTGGTCGCTCATAGGCACCAGGTGATCGGTCCCAGTATACTGAGACTAGAACAACTTCTCCGTTGAGCTTCCCTCCTCGGCCTGGTAAAACTGTGCAGCATCCGACACGCTGCGGGGCAAATCTGCGAATGCTCCTGGAGAGCTCTGGACTCGGGTAAGTAACAAGTAATTTACTTTCACATGCTTGCTTTGCATATTGAATGCCTTACCCGCCGCTATCTTCCTCATCGCCTCAATCTCCTGGAGGGCCTTTTGGGCTTCAGCCTTGGCATTCTTCGCGCTCTCAAGGCCTGCGGCAAGCTTAGACTCTCGCGTCTTCGAGTCAAGCTCCAACGCCTCGTGCTTCGTCACGAGAGCTTGGAGCTCTTGCTGCACCTCGCTCACCCGTGCCTCTTGCCTTCCTCACTCGATGCGCTCCTTGGCCGCTTTGTTTTCGGCCTCAGATAGCGCTTGTTTCAGGGTCGCCACTTCGGTAGTGGCCCCTGGAAAATTTATGATGGTCCTATCATTTTGCAATCACATCTTTTTTATATATACACATCTATAGACTAGGTATTACTTACCTTTGTTCTCTTCGAGCTGCCTCTTGGCAAGGTCGAGCTCTCCCTCGGACCGCTCGAAGTTCTGCTTCAGAGCGGTGACCTCCGCAGTCAGTACGGCAGAGGTCAGCAGCGTAGCCTGCAAACGCATACAGGCATACTTAATTAGACTCCTGCGAATATTATTTGATCCTCTCTTCGGTTTTTCTTTGTGAATACCAAACAGAGCATCAGGGGCTATTGTCTATGCGGTAATATTTTCCCCTACTTACCTCAAAGCCTGTCAGAAGGCTTGCACATGCTTCAGTCAGTCCGCTCTTGGTGGACTGAACCTTCTGGGTCATCACACTCATAATAGTACGGTGCTCTTCGTCGATGGAAGAACTGCGAAGCGCTCCCAACAGACTGTCCGGTGCCTCGGGATGGACAGAGGTCACCGGCACAGGCGTCTTGCCCCTTTTGGAAGGAGGCCGCCTTCCCGAGTCCGGAACCACGGGAGGTTCCGGCGCGGTGTTCTGCTGAGGGCCGAACTCGGAGCCCTCGGGAGCCTTGCTCCCTCCGCTCCAGGAATCCGGAAGGTCGCCCTGAGGCGCCTCCGGGAATGTCTCCCCTTGACCCGGTGCCTCTTGAGACAATACCTCGGTGTTGTCTGTAGGGCAAGGGGAGGTGGCGGTTGGAAGTAGATCGCTATCCATATCCGACGAGTCCAGGAAGCCATCCGACGAGGATACGTCGATACGGGCTCGGGGTGGTCTGCATAACCATAATTCGGCATTAGGAGAAGCAGTGCGACAAAGGTATGCTATGAGTTACTCTGGTATCTAAATACTTACGACTTCGCCAGGGGCTTGGCCCTGAGCAGCCACTCGTCTTCGCCTTCGGCGGCGGTGGTGGAGTAGTCCGGAAGGAGAGTCCTTCCCTTCTTGGACCCTTCGGCCCCCCAGTTGGGGCGGCCTTCCTTTTCTTGTCTCCCCCGGCTGGAGGGGGAGCATCTTCATATTCCTCCTCGTCTTCGGGGGAGAAGTGCGTCGCGGAGTTGTCATACGATGAGTCCGATAGCACCTGGCGCCGGGAACTCTTTCGGGTTCCCTTGGCCTTCTTAGTCTTCTCCGACACCTTGTAAGGAGCCGGAGTCAGCATCTCCGTTAGGAGAGCGTCCGTAGTGTCTTCGGGCAGAGGGGCCGGACAGTTAATCTGCCCCGACATCTCCACCCAGTCCTGTCAAAGGCGTGGAGCTCAGACCCCGCACATGGTTAAGCTAGGGGAAATAAATATCCTACCGGATGTATAGAACTCACCGAATGCGCTCGGCGCTTCGCGCTTAGCCCGCGGTCCTCGGTGAGAGAGGGAGGGACCTCGGCGCCCTTGAACAACACCCTCTAGATGTCCTTGTGCGTCGTGTCGAAGAGCTCGCTTAGAGTTCGGTGCTGGGCCGGGCCGAACTCCCACAAGTTGAAATCCCGTTGTTGACACAGGAGGATCCGGCGGATGATCATGACCTGGACTATGTTGACAAGCTTGAGTTTCTTGCTTGCCATGTTTCGGATGCATTTCTGGAGTCCATCTAGCTCCACCGATGAACCCCACGACAGGCCCTTCTCTTTCCAGGAAGTGAGCCGCGTGGGGAATCTGGATCAAAACTCAGGGGCCACCACCCAGTTGGTGTCGCGCGGCTCGGTGATGTAGAACCATGCTGATTGCCACCCCTTTATGGTCTCCAGGAAGGAGCCTTCGAGCCATATAACATTGGGCATCTTGCCCACCATGGCTCCACCGCATTCCACTTGTTGGCCTCCCACCACCTTCGGCTTGATATTGAAGGTCTTCAGCCACATGCCGAAGTGGGGCCGGATGCGGAGGAAAGCCTCACACACGACGATGAACGCCAAAATGTTGAGGATGAAGTTCGGGGCCAGATCATGAAAATCCAGCCCATAGTAAAACATAAGACCGCGGATGAATGGATGGAGGGGAAACCCCAGTACGCGGAGGAAGTGGTGGAGAAAAACTACCCTCTCGTGAGGTTCCGGGGTAGGGACAATCTACCCCGTAGCGGGCAGCCGATGCGCGACATTCGCGGATAAGTATACGGCTCCATGCAGCTTTTTGATGTGTCCCTCCGTGACAGAGGAAGCCATCCGCTTTCCTCTCGCTCCGGACATGTTTGGAGAAGGTTAAGGAGAAGGATGTGGACTTGGGCGTTGGAGCTCGAGTGCGCAAGAATGGATGAGCAAGGAGGAAGAAGGCGAGGGTAGAAAAGGCGAGATCTTGTCCCTTTATAAGGGCGGACTAAACTATGCACCTCCACTAGCCTGGTAAAACTCGCTTATCCACCAAGCGCCATAAATGATGGCGCGGTTGGGTTACCCACGTCCGTATTGATGAGAATCCCGTAATAAGGGGAACACGATATCTGCTTTGACAAGACGTGTCAAGAAACTGCCTCGCGTTATGTGTGGGGCTAGTTAAAGAAAAATGGTTCGAATAATCACCGAGCCATGGCATGATGTCATGTTGCCTAAACGTGTCAGCAGATTAGATTTGTGGAAATATTATTCTCTCTACGGTGGTATGTGGAACTTATTTTGCAGGGTCGGACACTATCCTTTATTTGAACTCTTCTGTGGTATATCCAGAGGAGGAACCCGCCTTGAAATGCTGAAGACAACACTGCACGCCGGACTCATCGTCATTGAAGCCTGGTTCAGGGGCTACTGAGGGAGTCCTGGATTAGGGGGTCTCCGGACAGCCGGACTATATCCTTTGACCGAACTGTTGGACTATGAATATAGAAGATTGAAGACTTCGTCCCGTGTCCGGATAGGACTCTACTTGGCGTGGAAGGCAAGCTAGGCAATACGGATATGTATATCTCCTCCTTTGTAACCGACCTTGTGTAATCCTAGCCCCCTCCGGTGTCTATATAAACCAGAGGGTTTTAGTCCGTAGGACAACACACAATCATACCATAGGCTAGCTTCTAGGGTTTAGCCTCTCCGATCTCATGGTAGATCAACTCTTGTAATACTCATATCATCAAGAATAAATCAAGCAGGACGTAGGGTTTTACCTCCATCAAGAGGGCCCGAACCTGGGTAAAACATCATGTCCCCTGCCTCCTATTACCATCCGCCTTAGACACACAGTTCGGGACCCCCTACCCGAGATCCGCTGGTTTTGACACCGACAATCACGAAGAGCTTGGGAATCGTTTCCGTTATCCCTTGCATATTATAGTTCATCACGAAGTTCTAGTAACTTGGTGATAGTGACCAGAGAACTCTGTCAATTACTATCTTATCTGGAAGATTAACTCCCACTTGATTCAAGTGATTGTAGTACTCAGACATTCTGAGCACATGCTCACTAGCTGAGCTATTCTCCTCCATCTTGTAGGCAAAGTACTTGTCAGAGGTCTCATACCTCTCAACTCGGGCATGAGTCTGAAATACCAATTTCAGTTCTTGGAACATCTTATGTGCTCCGTGGCGTTCAAAACATTTGTGAAGTCCCGGTTCTAAGCCATAAAGCATGGTGCACTAAACTATCAAGTAGTCATCATACCGAGCTTTGTCAAACGTTCATAACGTGTGCATATGTTCCTGCAATAGGTCTGTCATCTAGCGGTGCATCAAGGACATAATTCTTCTGTGCAGCAATGAGGATAACCCTCAGATCACGGAGCTAGCCCACATCATTGCTACTAACATCTTTCAACTTATTTTTCTATAGGAACATATAAAAAATAAACGGGGAGCTACATCGCAAGCTATTGATCTACAACATAGATATGCAAATACTATCAAGACTAAATTCATGATAAATTAAAGTTCAATTAATCATACTACTTAAGAGCTCCCACTTAGATAGACATCCCTCTAGTCATCTAAATGATCACGTGATCCAAATCAACTAAACCATGTCCGATCATCACGTGAGATGGAGTAGTTCTCAATGGTGAACATCACTATGTTGATCATATCTACTATATGATTAACGCTCAACCTTTCGGTCTCCAGTGTTCCGAGGCCATATCTGCATATGCTAGGCTTGTCAAGTTTAACCCGAATATTCCGCGTGTGCAAAACTGGCTTGCACCCATTGTATGTGAACGTAGAGCTTATCACACCCGATCATCACGTGGTGTCTCGGAACGACGAACTGTCGCAATGGTGCATACTCAGGGAGAACACTTATACCTTGAAATTTACTGAGAGATCATCTTATAATGCTACTGCTGAACTAAGCAAAATAAGATGCATAAAGGATAAACATCATATGCAATCAAAATATGTGACATGGTATGGCCATCATCATCTTGTGCCTTTGATCTCCATCTCCAAAGTATCGTCATGATCTCTATTGTTACCGGCATGACACCATGTTCTCCATAATCTTGATGTCTTTCAACGTGTCGTCACATGGTCATCTCACCAACTATTGCTCTTGCAACTATTGCTATCACATAGCGATTAAGTAAAGCAATTATTTGGCACTTGCACCTTATGCAATAAAGAGACAACCATAAGGCTTCTGGCAGTTGCCGATAACTTCAACAAACCATGATCATCTTATACAACAACTTATATCTCATCATGTCTTGACCATATCACATCACAACATGCCCTGCAAAAACAAGTTAGACGTCCTCTACTTTGTTCTTGCAAGTTTTACGTGGCTGCTACGGGCTGAGCAAGAACCGTTCTTACCTACGCATCAAAAACCACAATGTAGTATAGTGATTGCTTTTTGATCTTCAGAAAGAACCCTATTCATTGAAATCGATTCAACTAAAGTTGGAGAAACAGACACCCACTAGCCACCTGTGTGCAAAGCACGGCGGTAGAACCAGTCTCGTGTAAGTGTACGCGTAATGTCGGTCTGAGCCGCTTCATCCAGCAATATCGCTGAATCAAGAATCAACTAGTAACGGCAAGCAATATGTATATACCCACGCACACAACTCCTTTGTGTTCTACTCGTGCATATAACATCTACGCATAGACCTGGCTCTGATACCACTGTTATGGAATGCAGTAATTTCAAAAAAATTCCTATGCACACGCAAGATCATGGTGATGCATAGCAACGAGAGGGAAGAGTGTCGTCCATGTACCCTCGTAGACCGTAAGCGGAAGCGTTATGAGAACGCGGTTGATGTAGTTGTACGTCTTCACGATCCGACCGATCCAAGTACCGAACGCACGGCACCTCCGAGTTTAGCACACGTTCAGCTCGGTGACGTCCCACGAACTCACGATCCAGCAGAGCTTTGCGGGAGAGTTCTGTCAGCATGACAGTGTGATGAAGGTGATGATGGTGCTACCGACGCAGGGTTCACCTAAGCACCGCTATGATATGACCGAGGTGGATTATGGTGGAGGGGGGCACCACGCATGGCTAAAAGATCAACGATCAACTTGTGTGTCTATGGGGTGCCCTCTGGCCACGTATATAAAGGAGCAAGGGGAGGAGGCCGACGGCCTCATAGGGTGCGCCCCAAGGGGGGAATCCTACTCCTACTGGGAGTAGGTTCCCCCTTTCCCAGTCCAACTAGGAGGGGAAGGAAAGAGGAGGAGGGGAGAAGGAAAGATGGGGCCGACCCCCAAAAAACCATAAACCAATTCGGTTTGGGCCTAGGGGGCGCACCCCACACTTCCTTGCTGCCCTATATTTCCACTAAGGCCCATGAAGGCCCATTGACCCTCCTGGCGAATTCCCGTAACTCTCTGGTACTCCAAAAAAAACCTGAATCACTCGGAACCTTTCCGATGTCCGAATATAGCCTTCCAATATATCGATCTTTACGTCTCGAACATTTAGAGACTCATCATCATGTCCCTGATCTCATCCGGGACTTCAAACTACCTTCGGTACATCAAAACACATAAACTCATAATACCGATCGTCACCGAACGTTAAGCGTGCGGACCCTATGGGTTCGAGAGCTATGTAGACATGACCGAGACACGTCTCCGGTCAATAACCAATAGCGGAACCTGAATGTTCATATAGGCTCCCACATATTCTACGAAGATCTTTATCGGTCAAACCGCATAACGATACACGTTGTTCCCTTTGTCATCGGTATGTTACTTGCATTCGATCGTCGGTATCCTCATACCTAGTTCAATCTCGTTACCGGCAAGTCTCTTTACTCGTTCCGTAATGCATCATCCCGAAACTAACTCATTAGTCACAATGCTTGCAAGGCTTAGAGTGATGTGCATTGCCGAGAGGGCCCAGAGACACCTCTTCGATACACGGAGTGACAAATCCTAATCTCGATATATGCCAACTCAACAAACACCATCGGAGACACCTGCAGAGCATCTTTATAATCACCCAGTTATATTGTGACGTTTGATAGCACACAAGGTGTTCCTCCGTATTCGGGAGTTGCATAATCTCATAGTCAGAGGAACATGTATAAGTTATGAAGAAAGCAATAGCAATAAAACTGAACGATCATTATGCTAAGATAACAGGATGGGTCTTGTCCATCACATCATTCTCTAATGATGTGATCCCGTTCATCAAATGACAACACATGTCCATGGCTAGGAAACTTAACCATATTTGATTAACAAGCTATGCAAGTAGAGGCATACTAGGGACACTCTGTTTGTCTATGTATTCACACATGTATTAAGTTTCCGGTTAATACAGTTCTAGCATGAATAATAAACATTTATCATGATATAAGGAATTATAAATAACAACTTTATTAATGCCTCTAGGGCATATTTCCTTCATTACTTCCATTAATCACTCAATTTTGATTCCATCTTGGCAGGAAATTTCCCGTTCCTTGATACATCCATTTTGCATCATGCTTTTATATCGATATTTATTGCATTATGGGCTGTTACTACACATTATGTCACAATACTTATGCATATTCTCTCTTATTTTACAAGGTTTACATAAAGAGGGAGAATGCCGGCAGCTGGGATTCTGGGCAGGAAAAGGAGCAAATATTAGAGACCGATTCTGCATAGCTCCAAAAGTCCTGAAACTTCACGGAAGTTATTTCCAGAATATATAAAAAATACTGAACGCAAGAAGTACCAGAGGGGGGCCACTCACCAGCCACGAGGGTGGGGGGCGCGCCCTACCCCCCATGGGCGCGCCCCCTAGCTCGTGGGCCCCCTGGTGGCCCTCCGATGCCCATCTTCTGCTATATGGAGTCTTTCGTTGAGGAAAAAAATCATAAGCAAGCTTTCAGGACGAGACTCCGCCGCCACGAGGCGGATGATACGTCTCCAACATATCTATAATTTTTGATTGTTCCATGCTATTATATTATCAACCTTGGATGTTTTATATGCATTTATATGCTATTTTATATGATTTTTGGGACTAACCTATTAACCTAGAGCCCAGTGCTAGTCTCTGTTTTTTCCTTGTTTTAGGGTTTCAAAGAAAAGGAATATCAAACAGAGTCCAAACGGAATGAAACCTTCGGAAAAGTTATTTTTGGAAAGAAAGCAATACATGAGACTTGGAGTGCACGTTAGGGGATCAACGAGGAAGCCACGAGGCAGGGGGGCGCGCCCACCCCCCTGGGCACCCCCTCCACCCTCGTGGGCCCCTCGTGGATCCCTTGATGTATTTCTTCCGCCTATATATATATCCATATACCCTAAAACGATCAGGGAGCACAATAGATCGGGAGTTCCACTGCCAGAAGCCTCCGTAGCCACCGAAAGCCAATCTAGACCCGTTCTGGCACCCTGCCGGAGGGGGAATCCCTCTCTGGTGGCCATCTTCATCATCCCGGTGCTCTCCATGACGAGGAGAGAGTAGTTCTCCCTCAGGGCTGAGGGTATGTACCAGTAGCTATGCGTTTGATCTCTCTCTCTCTCTCTCGTGTTCTTGATTTGGCACGATCTTGATGTATCGCGAGCTTTGCTATTATAGTTGGATCTTATGTTTCTTCTCCCCCTCTACTCTCTTTTAATGGATTGAGTTTTCCCCTTGAAGTAATCTTATCGGATTGAGTCTTTAAAGATTTGAGAACACTTGATGTATGTCTTGCCGTGCGTATCTGTGGTGACAATGGGATATCACGTGATTCACTTGATGTATGTTTTGGTGATCAACTTGCAGGTTCCGCCCATGAACCTATGCATAGGGGTTGGCACACGTTTTCGTCGTGATTCTCCAGTAGAAATTTTGGGGCACTCTTTGAAGTACTTTGTGTTGGTTTGAATAGATGAATTTGAGATTGTGTGATGCATATCGTATAATCATACCCACGGATACTTGGGGTGACATTGGAGTATCTAAGTGACATTGGGGTTTTGGTTGATTTGTGTCTTAAGGTGTTATTCTAGTACGAACTCTAGGGCTATTTGTGACACTTATAGGAATATCCCAACGGATTGATTGGACAGAATAACTTTGAGGTGGTTTCGTACCCTACCAAAATCTCTTTGTTTGTTCTCCGCTATTAGTGACTTTGGAGTGACTCTTTGTTGCATGTTGAGGGATAGTTATGTGATCCAATTATGTTATTATTGTTGAGAGAACTTGCACTAGTGAAAGTATGAACCCTAGGCCTTGTTTCAACGCATTGAAATACCGTTTGTGCTCACTTTTATCATTAGTTACCTTGCTGTTTTTATATTTTCAGATTACAAAAACCTTTATCTACCATCCATATACCACTTGTATCACCATCTCTTCGCCGAACTAGTGCACCTATACAATTTACCATTGTATTGGGTGTGTTGGGGACACAAGAGACTCTTTGTTATTTGGTTGCAGGGTTGCTTGAGAGAGACCATCTTCATCCTATGCCTCCTACGGATTGATAAACCTTACGTCATCCACTTGAGGGAAATTTTCTACTGTCCTACAAACCTCTGCACTTGGAGGCCCAACAACGTCTAGAAGAAGAAGGTTGTGTAGTAGACATCAGCGGAACCTTGGCAGAACCAATCTAGGGCTCCGGCGGAGCTGTTCTACCGGGGACACTTCCCTCCGGGAGGGGGAAATCATCGCCATCATCATCACCAATGCTCCTCTCATCGGGAGGGGGCCAAACTCCATCAACATCTTCACCATCACCATCTCCTCTCAAACCCTAGTTCATCTCTTGTATCCAATTCTTGTCTCTAAGTTTGGGATTGGTACCTGTGGGTTGCTAGTAGTGTTGATTACTCCTTGTAGTTGATGCTAGTTGGTTTACTTGGTGGAAGATCATATGTTCAGATCCATTATGAATATTAATACCCCTCTGATTATGAACATGAATATGCTTTGTGAGTAGTTACGTTTGTTCCTGAGGACATGGGAAAAGTCTTGCTATGAGTAGTCATGTGAATTTGGTATTCATTCGATATTTTGATGAGATGTATGTTGTCATCCCTCTAGTGGTGTCATGTGAACATCGACTACATGACACTTCACCATTGTTTGGGCCTAGAGGGAGGCATTGGGGAGTAATAAGTAGATGATGGGTTGCTAGAGTGACAGAAGCTTAAACCCTAGTTTATGCGTTGCTTCGTAAGGGGCTGATTTGGATCCATATGTTTCATGCTATGGTTAGGTTTACCTTAATACTTCTTTTGTAGTTGCGGATGCTTGCAATAGGAGTTAATCATAAGTGGGATGCTTGTCCAAGTAAGGACAACACCCAAGAACCAGTCCACCCACATATCAAATTATCAAAGTACCGAACGCGAATCATATGAACGTGATGAAAACTAGCTTGACAATAATTCCCATGTGTCCTCGGGAGCACTTTCTATCATGGAATTGACACGGCAGATGTCCTAGAGCAAGGACTTAGTCGTAGGGCCATCGCACTAGGAAGCTTAAATGGGTTGATCGGGACAAAGGACACATGAGAGAGTTTTTATACTAGTTCGGCCCCTTACGATGAAGGTAAAAGCCTACGTCTAGTTGGGATTGGTATTGCTGAGGTTTCGATCTCCAAGAGGCTCAACTCGTCGGCTTGGCTATCGACTTAGTTCTCTCTCCCTAAACCGCCACCGGGTCATCCCCTTACATACACGGGTTGACGCCTGGTGGCCTATAGAGTTCCGCCGGCTTATAACGTGTCCGGCTCAGTGACTTCCTTTACATGCCTTTCTTTACAAGTCTTTCCTTACATACGGTGGTTTACAATATCGGGCCTTAATCCGGCCCCAGGCCTTTGGGCCTTCTATATGTTTCATAACCTATCATCTTGAATGTATATTGGGCTTCTTATGTAACCCGCCATTAAGGCTGACCCGGCCCCTCCTGGCTGGGTCATACTGGTAGTAATATCCCCAACATTAGGCCCCAGGTTGACTTTGAACTTTGTTCTCTGTCAATCCTCAATACTTAGGTGGAATCCATCGTCTGTCTGAAAACTTCGGTAACCTGCCGTGACGTCATCTTTTGTAAACATAAAAAACCTTCATGACGTCATCTTTCAACGGATCTTTCATTTTTTTAATGCCTTCCAAGAATCGAGGCGTCCGCTTATTTTGGATAATCATTATTCAGGTCTCCTTGATTTTCGCGCCCGCCTGTTCGCTTACTCCCTTATAAATAGGTACCACTTAGGTCTCTTTCATTCTCCTCCTTCGGTCGTCTTCCTACTCTCACTGCTTTGCTGCCGCTTGAGCTCTGCCACCGCCGCCGTCATAGATCTCCTCGTCTCCACCTCAGGCCGGTGCATCAACCTGACTTGTCCAGAGAAACGCAACGAGCATCCGCAGCGAATCCGCACCCGTAAGTCTCGCCTTCTCAATCTTTTTTGATCTGCATTAGGGCTTTGCGAGTTCGTCGGTGTTCTTCATCATTCTTCATGAACTTTCCTGGTAGTTCTTCCTCCGCAACGTCGTTTGATCCAAAAAAGAGATATGACTCGCGCGTTAGCTGTTTGGCATTCATTTTTGATATCAGTAGATCCCTTTTACCTGCGTAGATGCTTCTTTATAGCCGACGAACTCATCTATACTAGGTTTTTAGGTCTAGAATATTTCCTTTTTGGAACAACCATTTGATCCAAAATAATAATGATAGCTTGGTGAAACTTGTTTATACCAACACTTAGCTAAATCTGCTTTCTGATAAAATCTATAGTCAGGTCGGCTTACCATTCCGGCTTTCTTTTCTATACATGTCATTAGCCCTTAGTTAAGCCGCCGTTACTTGTTTTAGACCTTCAACCTTTAACTGTTAATCTTGCTGTAAACTGAACGGACAAGTTGTTTTTTTCTTTTTTAGTCCCCTGCACATCATGCCGTCAAAGACACCCAGCATCTGCAATTGGGTCCCCTCAACCATAACCGAAGAGCATTTAAAAGAGTTCTTCCTCATTGGGTTTCTACCCTCAAAAAACATCATGTCTTATCGTGCTCCTGACCCGGAAGAAGAACGACCAAATCCAAAAGACGGCGAAGTGATCGTCTTTACTGACCACATGAACCGGGGCTTCTCACCGCCCGGTTCAAAGTTTTTCAGAGAAGTTCTTCACTTTTTCAAACTCCATCCTCAGGATATCGGGCCCAATTCCATATCCAATATTTGTAACTTCCAAGTGCTCTGTGAGGTATATCTTCAGCAAGAGCCGACTGTGGAACTATTTAGAGAGTATTTCTATCTGAACCGGCAGAACGAGTGCACCAATGGCCTTAGCTTAGAGCTTGGAGGCATCTCAATTCAGCGCTGGCAGGGTGCTGTCTTCCCTCTTATAGTTTTACCAAGTCACCCAAAGGACTGGAACCAAACATGGTTTTACTGTCAGGACATCTCACCTGTAAACGAGAAGCCACTGCCGGGTTACCGCCCGATCGTCTTGACTCCAAGTTCGCTCTGCCAGATAAACTTACTGTTGCTGAACGCAAGAAGTTGCTTCCATCTATCAGAAGACTCAACGGTTTTTTGGGGAATGGTTTAACCGGAGTCGATCTAACCCGCTGCTGGATCTCATGGCGGATTATCCCATTAAGCCGTCGTTTAAAATTGATGTATGAATATGGCGGAGAAACGGATGATTCTCTCCGTCATACCCCGGCTGAGCTAACTGAAGAGGACATTGTTGCAATGTCAAACCTTTTGGTAAATGCGCAATATGAAGACTGCAATGTTGTTGGGTTAAGTCCCTTTTGTAAGCTTAACCCGGTACCACAAGTAAGGATATGCTGATCTTTTTTCCTTTGTATTTTGTCCAGCCGTATTTGTTTATTATTGATCCGTCCTCTTGTCTTTGTAGGCCAATTCTGACTTTTGGGAAGTGAAATACGATCACGAAGCTGCCAAGAAGGCGAAACTCGCCGCCATGAACACCAAGCAATCAACCCGGAGATCAAAAAAGAAGAAGAAGACCACTGTTGAAGATTTAATGAAACTTGATGACAACGTCTGACTCGGAGGTAGCCCTTGACTTCCTTGGCCAATTTTTTAACAATCTTATTGACACCGATCCTTACCAGGACGATACTGGGGCCAGTCAGGCCGAGGAAGTAGAGGTAACTATCATTTCCTCTGACTCAGAGCCCTTACCAAGACACAAAGTTCGATGAGTGATCTGTAAAGTAAGGTTTTCTAACCCCTTAGCTCACTTGGATCCCAACTTTCATTTGAAAAAGCAGCAACATAAAAGCCACCGTGAAGTTGGAATTGAAGATGAGCCGGCTGTTGTCCTTCAACAGACCCCTCGGAAACGCCCGAATGAGGTTTACTTATGAATGTATTTAACTCGTTTTAATGAATCCCGCTCCTTACATTTCTTTTAACTCTTTCCTTTATCTTTTCAGGAGGTGTCTCGTTCTTCAGGTGACTCATCACAAACACAATTTCTGGCTTTCAAGACTGCTCCTAGGTAATCAGAACTCCTCCTTTCTTCCAGGTTGCTCAATTGTATCTTTATGCTGACAATTCTGCAATATTATTCCTTAGTGGCCAGGCTAAATCCAAGAAATCAAAGGTGGCTAAACCGGCGGAAGACCCGCCAATGCTATCATCTGAACCAGCTAGGCCGCATTCTCCCTTGGCTAACGCTCCAGAACATCCGCCTAAAGCAAATCCTCCGGAGCCGTCCCTTGACGAAGCCACTGTGAATCCTTCCACAGCCGGACCGTCAAGCTCAACCAACCCATCATCTCCACCTGCTGAAGATGTTCAGATTACTGGGAGCCGCTTTGTTGAGCCGGGGAACCCAACGGTGTTGGCTCGGTGCACAGCTAAGCAAGAAGCATTGGAGAGGTAGAAGGTTCGCTTTGATGTTGCCAACTACGACCGTTTTAATGCCAGTGATATCTTATCCGGCTATCTCAGTCATGTACATTCCAGCCGTGAATTTGAGATCGAGATAGTCAAGCAGCTTTAGTTGAAATATGAGGTACGTTGTTTCCGGTTTACCAATATTCCTTCAGCCCGCAAGTCTGTAGATTATGAGAGGAACGGAATAACCTGTAGACTTAAAATATAGACCGAGACCTTTACCTCCGAATCTTTTCCTGATATTGATAGAACAAGACTTCACCCGTAGTCCCCAAGTACCGGTTTATTTTGATCATTAATGAATCGATACTTCAAAATTTCAAAACCATCTGCAAAGTACTTAACCTTCCGGTTTATCCTTGATAAACTTGCTGAACTGCGTACATTAGCCCCCAAGTGCCAAGTGCTGTTACTTTGTAAGGGACTTGGGACTTCAAAATGTTGGTAGAGTCGTAAAAATTTGATTTGGCATACATTAGCCCCCAAGTGACAAGTGGTTTATTCGTAAAGTACTTGGGACTTGAATCTTGAATTTGGATACTGGAATTTAAAACCAAGTCTTGACTTTACCTGAATGTTTCACAAAATGCATTGTCTGAACTAAACTCTCAACTGACTGACGCAAAGATCCGGCTAGCGAGCCAGGAGTCAGAAATCAAGTCTTCCGCCTCCAAACTGCAAATAAGCCTTTCTGAAACGGAGAATTTGAAGACCAGCTTTGCTGCTAAAGAGAAAACTTGGGAAGATGAGAAAATACTTCTGACCTGGTGAGCTGAGACAGCCAAAACAACTCCGAAAGAAATAACAACCGAGCTGAACGGTTTAAAGGGCCGGGTGTCCCAGATGGTCGCTGCTATCTTTGGTAAGCTTCCTGATTTGATCTTTCATATATTTTTCTTGTCAAACCGGAATATGATCTGCCAACTGACTCCATGAAAAATATATGCAGGTCCATGAAGTAAGAATCTGAACCAAGACCCGTTGATTAAGCTGAAGGCAGTATACACTTTAACTGCACAATTGTATATCGGTGCACAACGAGCTCTGGCTGCCATCTCTCCTACTAATCAAGGATCTAACCGGATCAGTGACGTCCTGAAAAAGCTGTCCATCCTTCCTGCCAGGTTCCAAGAAGTGAAACGCTCTTGCACGCAAGTCAGAGCTTTGACTGCCCTAAGCCGCTCCAAGGCTTGGGTGCCAGATCTAGACCCGGCGGACGTGGCAAGGGGCTATCCTACCATGAAGGAGGACGGGTCTCCTTTTGATCAGGATGACTTTATAGCTTGCGTCTGTGAAGTCCGGCCTCAGGCGACTAGCCTTGGAGATGACACCAATGTGGACAAGTATCAGTCGGGTTTTGATAGTGAGAATAAGAAGATGGCCCCTCCCTCATCTAAAGTAACAGACTTGATCCCACCGGTGAGAGAAGCCACATTTGCCCTGGAGGTTGACCCGGTCGGCCTGATTGATGACGAAGCTGAATTTCTTGCCATGAACGACTTTGACTAGACAAGACCCAACTTCCAGCAGATTGAAGATGTTGAGCCGGCGAGGGAGGGATGTCGGTGTCAAAACCGGCGGATCTCGGGTAGGGGGCCCCAAACTGTGCGTCTAGGTCAGATGGTAACAGGAGGCAGGGGACATGATGTTTTACCCAGGTTCGGGCCCTCTTGATGGAGGTAAAACCCTACGTCCTGCTTGATTAATATTGATGATATGGGTAGTACAAGAGTAGATCTACCACGAGATCAGAGAGGCTAAACCCTAGAAGCTAGCCTATGGTATGATTGTTGTTCGTCCTACGGACTAAAACTCCCCGGTTTATATAGACACCGGAGAGGGCTAGGGTTACACAGAGTCGGTTACAATGGTAGCAGATTTACATATCCGTATCGCCAAGCTTGCCTTCCACGCCAAGGAAAGTCCCTTCTGGACACGGGACGAACTCTTCAATCTTGTATCTTCATAGTCCAGGAGTCCGGCCGAAGGTATAGTCTGGCCACCCGGACACCCCTTAATCCAGGACTCCCTCAGTAGCCCCTGAACCAGGCTTCAATGACGATGAGTCCGGTGCGCAGATTGTCTTCGGCATTGCAAGGCGGGTTCCTCCTCCAAGTACTTCATAGAAGATTCTGAACACAAGGGTAGTGTCCGGCTCTGCAAAATAAGTTTCCACATATTGCCATAGAGAGAATAACATTTACACGAATCTAATCTGCTGACGTATTCCGCAGCGTGACATCATGCCACGGCCAAGTCTTTATTCGAATCGTTTTACTGTCCCACCTCAGCGCGTTTAGCGAGGCAGTTTCCTTGGCACGTCTTGTTAAAGCAGAGATCGTGTCCCCTTATTCCGGGATTCTCATCAATACGGGTGTGGGTAACCCAACCGCGCCATTGACTGTAGTGCTTGGGAGATAAGCGAGTTTTACCAGGCTGGTGGGGGCGCATAGTCGCGTCTGCCCATATAAGGGGATAAGGATCCACCTTTTCATCCACGCCTTCTTCCTCCTTTGCCTATCCATTTCTGCACACTCGAGCTCCAGTGCCCAAGTCGCACACCCCACCTCAACCTTCTCCAGCCATGTCCGGAGCGGGAGGCAAGTGGATGGTCTCCTCCATCACAGAGGGACACATCAAAAGACTGAGGAAGGCCGAATACTTGTCTAACGACATTGCGCACCGGCTTCCCGAATAGGGGCAGCTCATCCCCACCCCTAGGCCCCATGAGAGGGTGGTGTTCCTCCCCCATTTCCTCCGCGGACTGGGCTTCCCTCTCCACCCATTTGTCCGGGGGCTCATGTTCTACTATGGCCTGGATTTCCACGATCTGGCCCCGAATTTTGTCCTCAACATCTCGGCGTTTATCATCATGTGCGAGGCTTTCTTCCGCATCCGCCCCCATTTCGGCCTATGGCTCAAGACTTTCAATGTCAAGCCGAAGGTGGTGCGCGGCACCCAAGCGGAGTGCGGAGGCGCCATGGTGGGCAAGATGCCCAACGTCCTATGGTTCGAGGGCTCCTTCGTGGAGTCCCTAAAGGGGTGGCAGTCGGGGTGGTTTTACATCACCGAGCCGCGTGACCCTGAATGGGTCGCAGCCCCCGAGTTCTGATACAGACCCCCTACGCGGCTCACCTCCTGGAAAGAGACGGGCCTGTCGTGGGGTAAAAAAGGAGAGCTGACCAGACTCCAAACATGCGTCCAAACCGTGGTGGATAGGAATCTCAAACTTGTCAACGTAGTCCAGGTTATGCTCATCCGCCGGATCCTCCCGTGTCAACAACGGGCTTTCAACCTGTGGGAATTCGACCCGGCGCGGCACCGAACTCTAAGCAGGCTCTTCGACACGACGTACGAAGATGCCTGGAAGGTGCTTTTCAAGGGCGTCGAGGCCCCCATCCGCTACCGAGGATCGCGGATTCAGCACACAGCGTCATGCTCGTGCGGTAAGCTGTTTTCACCTTTTACAGGGTATTAGTTTTTCATAGTGTGACTCCATGCGGGATCTAAGTTCCCTTACCTTTGACAGGATTGGCAGAAGACATCCGGACAGATCAACTGTCCAGCTCCTTTGCCCGAAGGCCTAGCGGATGCTCGCTTGGCGAAGTTGTTGGCTCCGGCACCTTACGTGGTGCCAGAGAAGAAGGCCACGGGGACTCGAAAGAGCGCCCGACGCCAGGAGGTGTCGGATTCACCATCCGACGATTCCAAGGCGCACTCCTCCCATGAAGACGAGGAGGAGGAAGAAGACACCTCTCCCCCTCCAGCGGGGGGAGGGAAGAAAAGGAAGGTCGCCCCAACCGGGGAGGCCGAAGGGTCCAAGAGGGGGAAGACCCCTCCTCCGGACTACTCCACCAATGCCGATGACGGCGAAGAGGAGTGGCCGCACAGGGACAAGCCCCTGGCGAGATCGTAAGTATCCGGATACTCGAGTGATTCATAGTATTCCCCCATTGCACAGCTTTTCCTTACTCGAACATGATTGTGCAGTCCGCTCAAGGCCGGGCTCGACGAGTCATCGAGGGGCTCCCTGGATTCGTCGGATGTGAATTCGCTTCCGACGGCTTCCTCCCCCACCCTACGAATGGCGCCGAGGTGGCGTCCCAATAGGTTCGAAGCCAGGAGGAGGTGGTCCCGGAGGCACCGCAAGGCAACCTCCCGGACTCCAGGCGTAAAGGGGATAGAACCCCCAAGGGCTCCAAGTCCGGCCTTGAGCCGGACACCGCGCCGGAACCTTCAACAGTTCCGGACTCCGGTAGGCAGCCTCCTTCCAAGAGGAGCAAGCTTACCGAGCCAATGACCTCCGTCCAACCGGAGGCACCGAACAATTTGCTGGAGACGCTTAACGGCGCCTCCATCGACGAGGGGCACCACACTATTATGAGTGCGGTGATCCAGAAGGTTCAGTCCGCCAAGAGCGGACTGACTGAAGCCTGTGCCAGCCTTCTAACAGGCTTTGAGGTAAGTAAAGAATATGTAAAAATATTACCGCATAGACAGTAGCCCCTGATGCTCTGTTCGGCGTTTGGAAAGAAAAGCCGAATAGAGGATCTAATAATCGCAGGAGTCTAACATAATCAAGTCAATATGCATATGCAGGCTTCGCTGCTGGCCTCCGCCGCACTGACTGCGGAGGTGGATACGCTGAAGCAGAGCCTCGAGCGGTCCGAGCAAGAGCTCGGCCTAGCCAAGCAGCAGCTCGAGGAGAAGGAAGGTAAGAAATACCTTACTGAAATATGTGAAAGGTGCAATTGCAAAAAGTGATAGGATTGACGCGGCTATTGTAGGGGCCACAACTGAGGTGGCGACCCTTAAGCAAGCACTGTCTGAGGCCGAAAAGAGGGCGGCCACGGAGCGCACCGAGCGGGAGAAGCATGATACGCAGGTTGGCGAGGTGCGGCAAGAGCTCCAGGCTCTCATGAAAAAACATGAGAGTTTGGAGTTTGACTCGAAGACGCGAGAGTTTGAGCTCGCGGCGGCCATTGAAGATGCCAAGTCTGCCAAGGCCGAAGCCCAGAAGGCCCTCCAGGAGGTTGAGGCAGTAAAAAAGATAGCAGCGGGTAAGGCATTCTTTATGCAAAGTAAGCACGTAAAAGTGAATTACTTGTCACTTACCCGAATCCGGAGCTCTCCAGGAGCATTCGCAGACTTGCCCCGTAGCGTGTCGGATGCCGCCGCCTTCTACCGAGCCGAGGAGGGAAGCTCGACGGAGAAGGTGTTCTGATCTCAGTATGCTGAGGCCGAACACCTGGTGCCCTTAAGCGACCAGCTGAAACAGCTGGTCGAGCTCCATAAGGTGGCCGAACAGGCCATGAAGGGCCTCATAGTCCGGCTGTGGCCTGGAGAGGCCATGCCTGGGAGTTACTTCATGCTGGTAAGGCGGCTGGTGGAGGCCTGTCCAAGGCTCGAAGTCATCAAGCGCTCCGTATGCATCGAGGGTGCCCGTAGGGCGCTTGCCCGTGCGAAGGTGCACTGGGGCAAGCTAGATGCTGAGAAGCTTGTGAAGGACGGGCCACCGCCGGGCAAGGAGCATCGCAAGCCCGAGATGTATTATGAGGGCGTTCTAAAGGGTACCCACCTTGTGGCGGATGAATGTTCTATGAATGTAATTTTTCAGTGAACTCGCTCGTTTTGTCCTGTGCGCTAAGCAATGCTTTATGAATTTAAAATACTACCTTCTGTGCGGCCGTTTATCAAATTTTGAGAGATGGCGAGTCGTCGGCTTCTGCCCCCATGGCACGAGTGCTGGGGTGTTCGGGATAAACATGAGCGCTCTTTTTCCCATTCTTGGGCCCTTCGAGGGAGGCGCCCAACACAACGAACAAGGCAATCGGACTATAATGCTTGAACACTCTCACTTAGCCATAGAATTCTATAATTTTAAATTTCGGCGAAGCCCCTAGTGTTCGGAAGACCGAGTTCGGGGCGCTATCCACGCCTAGGCCGAACAAAGCCGACTCCTCGCTCTAAGCGGCATAAGTCTTTAGGGACTCGAAAACCTCTCGAACAGCGACCAGCTCTCGCCTCATCATGACGGTTAGTTTTAGCTTTCTCTACTGAGGTGCTTAGCCCAGCTCAACTGGGGCACAATCGCAGTAGTTCTCCTAGTGCTACGTTAGCCGATATAATGGAACGTAAGGTACCAAAACATAGGAGCCGGGCAAACCCAACTATTAACCCAAGACATGATTCAGAGCCGATGCATATAATGCTATAAGTTCGTGGTGCCGCACTTGTGAAAGTGTTCGGACTTCTCACACCATGTTGTGGGGTACTTAAGCCCCTGGCGTATTGGCCGTACCAAAGTGTACGGGTGCAACATGTCATTAATGAACATATATTCATAAAAAAGAGGTAATGCGGTAATAGACGTAAGCTATGCATTGTTTATTTAAAAAAGCTGCGATCAAAGCAGAACGATACAAATAGTGCGATAAGCAAAAGATGGGACTATCAAATATGTCCTTTCTAGGGGCGAGCTGCGGAATGTTATGCGAAACAGATATACTGCTCGTTATAGAGACCACCTTAGAGTTCCGTAGTGCGGCGTAGCTTTCTGCTTCCTTGGTTGTATCGTTTGTGCGACAATTGTACTGCCGGAGAAGCCTTCCGAAGAATGGAGTCCTGAAAATAAGAGAAAATTTAAGAAATCGGCAGCCCCTAGTGCAGTTTAAGCTGCGTTTCGGGCTTGCCATGATGGTGCCCCTCCCCCTGTGCCCATGGTATTTCCAGAGCGTAGTTATGTACGCGCGACACTGGTTTCGCAAGTTCGCGAGGGCTGGGGTTGGGGCCGTATTGCTACGCTTGCTTGGAACGTGCTAGGTGGTCTTGTTGTAGGTTACTCCGGGCGCGCTTGACGGTGTCCGGACGTTTAATGGCCGGACTGGAGAATTGCCTTGAGAGGCTGCTTTGTACTTCCGCTGCGATAGTCGCCGTATGCTCCTCCGTTCGGAGAGAGTGTTCGGTGTTTCCATTGACCGTGATGACGCCTCGAGGGCCTGGCATCTTGAGCTTGAGGTATGGGTAGTGCGGCACCGCATTGAACTTGGCAAATGTGGTTCGCCCGAGCAGTGCGTGATAGCCACTGCGGAACGGGACTATGTCTAAGATTAACTCCTCGCTTTGGAAATTATCCGGAGATCCGAAGACCACTTCAAGTGTAACTGAGCCTGTACAGTTGGCTTCTACACCTGGTATGACGCCTTTAAAGGTCGTTCTGGTGGGTTTAATCCTCGTGGGATCGATGCCCATTTTCCGCACTGTATCCTAAAAAAGCAGGTTCAGGCTACTGCCGCCGTCCATAAGGACTCTAGTGAGGTGAAATCCGTCAATAATTGGGTCTAGAACCAATGCGGCAAATCCGCCATGATGGATACTAGTGGGTTGGTCCCTTCAATCAAAAGTGATCGGGCAGGAAGACCATGGGTTGAACTTTGGGGCGACTGGCTCCATCGCGTATACGTCCCTTAGCACACGCTTCTACTCCCTCTTGGGGACGTGGGTTGCGTATATCATGTTCACCGTCCGCACTTGTGGGGGAAAACCTTTCTGTCCACTGTTGTTTGGCGGCCGGGGCTCCTCCTCGTCATCGCTATGCATCCCCTTGTCTCTGCTTTCGGCATTTAACTTGCCTGCCTGCTTGAACACCCAACAATCCCTGTTGTTGTGATTGGCTGGTTTTTCAGGGGTGCCATGTATCTGGCATGAGCGGTCGAGTATTCAGTCCAAACTGGACGGGCCCGGAGTATTTCTTTTGAATGGCTTTTTCCGCTGACTGGGTTTAGAGCTTTTGAATCCGGCATTAACTGCCGTATCCTCAGCATTGTCGCCGTTAATGCGGCGCTTTTGCTTGTTGCGACACGACCTGCCACTGCTGTCCTTGGTATCTGAATTACCAGGGATCTTGGTCATGTTATTGCTGCGAGCTAGTCAGCTGTCTTCTCCCGCGCAAAAGCGGGTCATAAGTGTCGTGAGGGCTGCCATAGATTTCGGCTTTTCTTGTCCTAGGTGCCGTGCAGGCCACTCGTCGCGGATGTTATGCTTGAAGGCTGCTAGGGCCTCTGCGTTTGGACAGTCGACGATTTGATTTTTCTTGGTTAAGAACCGTGTCCAGAATTGCCTGGCTGATTCCTCTGGCTGCTAAATTATGTGGCTTAGGTCATCGGCGTCTGGTGGTCGCACATAAGTGCCCTGGAAATTGTCGAGGAATGCGGCTTCCAGGTCCTCCCAACAACCAATTGATTCTGCTGGCAAGCTGTTAAGCCAATGCCGAGCTGGTCCTTTAAGCTTGAGTGGGAGGTATTTGATGGCATGTAAGTCATCACCGCGGGCCATGTGGACATGAAGGACATAGTCCTGGATCCATACCGCAAGAACTGTTGTGCCATCATATGATTCGATGTTCACGGGTTTGAAACCCTCGGGGATTTGATGATCCATTACTTCATCTGTGAAGCATAGTGGGTGTGCGGCGCCTCTGTACTGGGCTATATCACAACGCAGCTCAAACGGGCTTTGTCTACTGTGTTCGGCCCGGCCGGATTTACTATATCCGGCGTGACGAGTACCGTCTCGTGCCGTGGGGCGCCCACGTGATCCGTAGATCGATCTTGTTTGCCTTGCCTTGTCCTCCAATATGTCTCGCAGGTCTGGCGCATTTTCCCATGCCTTGGTATTTTTGGAGCGGCACCGGGGTGCAACTTGAGTGGAGGGCCGAGAGGCCTCTCTGTCGCGGCCACGGGGTGGCCGGTCGGCCGCATCATGCGCTGGTGATGTAGGTTTAAGTGCTTCCTCCTCTAATTGGGGTAGCAACCTGCGCTTTGGGTAGCTCGTGGAGGGGTGTTCGAGTTCATACTCTTCGGCCGCAAGGACTTCAGTCCATCTGTCGGCTAGCAAATCTTGATCAGCTCTAAGCTGTTGCTCTTTTTTCTTGAGGCTGCTCGCCGTGGCCATAAGCCTGCGTTTGAAAAGCTCTTGTTCGACGGGATCCTCCGGCACAACAAATTCATCATCGTCGAGGCTTGCCTCATCTTCGGAGGGAGGCATATAATTATCGTCCTCAACCTCTCTGTCTGCCGCTCTCTCATGAGGGCTGGCTTCTCTATCCTCCTGTGTTGAATCTTGCTGGAGGTGGTTGTCTTTGGCACTGTCTGGGGTGTTATTATCCCCCGTGCCGAAATCACCGTTTTTGTTTTGGCGGGATTTAGAGCGGCACCGCTGACGCTGGCGCTTAGGCTGCTTCTTGGAGGGGTCATCCTCCGCTGTTCCATCGCCATTGCCTTCTTTTGGGGTGTCCACCATGTATATATCATACGACGAGGTGGCTTTCCAGTGCCCTATAGGCCATGGATCTTGATCGTCTCCTGCATCGGCGCCCATACCGTCGATGTCTTCGAAGTCGAAGTCGAGCATGTCGGTTAAATCATCGACAGTGGCTATGAAGTGGGTGGTGGGTGAGCTTTGAATTTCTTCATCATCCGCATCCCAACCTTGCCAACCATAGTCCGGCCAGGGCTCTCCTGACAAAGAGAGAGACTTTAGTGAATTCAGAATATCGCCAAAGGGCGAGTGCTGAAAGATGTCCGCGGCGGTGAATTCCATGATCGGTGCCCAATCGGGTTCGATCGGTTGGGGCGCAGAGGGCTCGGAGTCCGGAGAGGAGTCCGGCTCCTTGGAGTCACGGGCTTTGCAGAGAATAGTGCTGGTGTTCGGCTCGATCGCCGTAGAGATTGCAGCCCCCGAGGCGGTGTCTAACCACCTATCCTTGGTTGGTGTGATCGACTCCGAGCTAGGGGTCGGAGCGGACACAGGTGCGGCCTCCAGGGCACTGTTCGGCGGCAGAGCTAAATCATGCCCATCGTGACAGTGCAGCACGCTCGGCTGTGGCTCGAATCCGTCGAAGATCAAGTCTCGGCAGATGTTGGTCGTGTAGTTCAAACTTCCAAATCTGACCTGATGGCCAGGGGCGTAGCTTTCGATCTGCTCCAGATGACCAAGCGAATTGGCCCGCAGTGCAAAGCCGCCGAATACGAAGATTTGTCTGGGGAGAAAAGTCTTACCCTGGATCGCATCGCCGTTGATGATCGGAGAAGCCATCGGGCCTAAAAGTGACGACACAGAGGAACTCTCAATGAAAGCACCAATGTCGGTGTCAAAACCGGCGGATCTCGGGTAGGGGGTCCCGAACTATGTGTCTAGGTCGGATGGTAACAGGAGGCAGGGGACATGATGTTTTACCCATGTCGGAGTAATGGGCCACGGGTAGGTCAACCCGAGCCCCAGAACCTTTCAAGACATCGGGGCAGGCTGCGCCCCTCAAGACCCCAGGACGAAGAGCCGCCTCCTAAGGAGTCGACGGCAAGACGGCCGACTGCCCACTCACGGCCGAGCCCCAGGGACGACTTCCAGAGAAGCCGGCTTTGGGGAGTCGGCCTGCGACTCCAACAAACCCCATGACTTCATCAAAGGGGACGGGGCAGGGGCGTGGCTACAGCGAAGCCCACCCCCGCCCCTTACCAAGGGCAGGCATGGCCACAGCACGCCGTACCCCGGAAGATCTCCGTGCGGCGTGGCACTGTTGCCATGCCGGCCCTGACATCAGCACCACAGGGCCGAATCCTGCACCCACGACGGCTTGTCTGTACGGCCTAGAGGCAGCCGACCCCACCAGTCAGTGAGACCTCGGGAGACGGCAGGAGAACCACCAGTCGGACCCGTCGGGAGTTGGCCCGGGGGAGTGGGCCGAGCCCTCCCCCGGGGCCCACGCGCCATTAATCAAGATGTGATAGGGAGTGGAAATAGTGATCGCCCGCCAGGCGGCGGGGCTGTTGCCACGACCTCATGATCAAGCCCGCGTCATCAGAAGCACGACAATAGTAATCAGCAGCCGGCAAGACCCGCCCGCGGCGGACGCAGCCTGTCGGCTCCGTACCAAGCCAGTCGGCGGGGCCCACCAGTCGGAGGGCCCCAGTATTCGGCAGAGAAGACGGAGGCCAGAGGCACTGACGGCTGGGCCCGCATCTAGCCAGATTACCATTGTACCCCTGGGGGGTAGGCCTATATAAACCCCCCAGGGCACCCATGCAAAGTGTTGGAACCCATTAGCTCTAGACCAGATCATATAGAAGGGAGGGAGCTAGCCTTGCCCTCTCCTACCTCCAAGGAACAGCTCAAGGAGCAACCGTGTAAACACTTGGCCATAGTGATCACGCGGAGACTCTGCAGAGCAGCAGTAGGGGTATTATCTCCTCGGAGAGCCCTGAAGCTGGGTAAGATTCGCCGGCATGCATGTCTTCGCCTCATCCCGTTTCCAGGCACCGGCGACGATCTACTCGCCCCCACCATGATAAGCCATCCTTTGGCATATGTCGCACCAAACCCCCGACATTTGGCGCCCACCGTGGGGCCTGGTGCACCGCCGTTCGGAGATTTGTTCTGGACGGGAACCCTTTTCCTCCCTGGCGAGCGCAGCCAGCCACGCACGCCAGACGGAGTTTGCGCTGACGCGCTAAGAGGCGTTGAGATCGCCTGCGCGGTCAGCTCCTTGGCCGAACTTGTTGGTGAGGTCCGCCTCTCCGACGAACCCGCATCCAATGTAGGCACGGGCGGCCCCGAGAACCTCCTCGCGGGCCTCCTCGATCAACTCCACGTTTTCGGCGAGCCTGCCGTAGACTTGGAGTCCGTAGGCTCCACCGACCCGATGCTGGTTGACTCCGACACCGCGTCGCTCGACGCGTTCGCCACCAACGTGGTGGTCTACGACGAACCTCTCCCCCGGGCAGAGAGCAACGGAAGCACCGTCACTGAGGTGCTAGTCAATAGTCATGATGAGCTCCCCGGCGGAGGAGCGCCCGACTCACTCGGCGCGGCGCTGCAAGACCTAACTGTGCCCATTCCGGAAGACGCTGACGTAGAGACGTTGGAGGCGCGCTGCCTTCAGCTCGTTGAAGGCGCGAAGAAGCTGGCCAGTATGAGGCGCTTGTCAGAAGCCTACCAGCGGGAGATGGATCGCGCCGTCGGCGGCTCGCCGGCCCCAGCGGGGCCCAGCCGCCTTGGCGCGGTCCGGCAGCGCGGCGTAGCCATCACCAACCTATTTGGGGCAAGCTGCCCTGTGTACGCTACACTAGCGGAGAACATCCGAGCCGCCCAGGCAGCGGCGGACGAGCTGGACAATTTAGAGGGCGAAGAATGCCGCCTCATGATGGAGCGAGTCCAGCGGCTCCTCAACGCGGCCGCCGCGCAGTATGAGGCCGGCTGCCGCACGGAGGCGCCTCAACGACCCAACGACGACCTTCACCGAGATCAAGGCGCAACGTCTCGGACGCCGACTGGCGGCGCCCGAGGAAGAAGAGACAAGGAGCCGGCTGTCAGCCACAGTCGGACTCGCATTACCATAGAGAGCGACCGAGACGGCCGCCCAAGAGTAGTGGAACGACGGTTACGACTGTCCGCCTCCCCCGCCCCACAAGGAGAGGCGAGTCTTCCCACCGCCTGTTGACCATCCGACTCTCGGTGATCGCCTTGGCCGCCGAGAGGGAGTTGGAGAGAATGACGCCCGCCACCGGATCGACCGACTTCACCGATCCTTGGCACTGCAAGAAGAAGACAAGCTGGGTCCGCCTTGTTTCGGGCCCCGCATTCGGGACGAGCCCTTTCCCAGAGGGTTCACGCTCCCAACAGACACGCCCAAGTATACCGGCTCCGTGAAGCTGGAAGACTGGCTAGTCGACTACTCCACGGCTGTCAGCATAGCAAACGGCAACAAGCGTGTCGCCGTAAAGTACGTTCCGCTCATGCTCCAGGGCACGGCCCGGACATGGCTGAACAGCCTAAAGCCCCGCAGCATCAACAGCTGGGTCGACTTCACCGAAGCGTTCGTCTGCAACTTCACCAGCACGTACAAGCGTCCTCCCAAGCCTCGTCAGCTCTCCTTGTGCGTGCAAGGCCCCGACGAGTTGACTCGCGATTACCTCACCCGTTGGGCCGAGCTCCGGAACTCCTGCGAGGGCGTGCATGAGGTGCAGGCCATCGAGTACTTCACAGCCGGGTGCAGATAAGGCACCCTCCTCAAGCATAAGCTCCTTTGCGACAAGCCAGAAACCCTCGACGAGCTACTGATCATAGCCGACAAGTACGCCACGGCCGACTCCTCCATGAAGGCGGAGATTCAAATCAGCACAACTGGCAAAGTGGCCCCTCAAGCTCCAAGAACTCCGGCGGCAGACGCCAGCCAGCGATAATAGCACGGCGACCACAATCGCAAGGCCCCACAGCCGGCTTCCAGTAGCCGGCAAGTCGCAACCATTGAAGCCCAGCAGCCAGATGAGCAGCCCCCGCCCAAGCGACAGAAAGGCGGCAAGCCAAACTGGTTGCCGGCCTTCTCCTATGAGCAAACCCTGGATGGACCTTGCAAGTTCCACAGCGGCGCAAAGCCGTCGAATCACACCACCCGGAAGTGCCACTGGCTCACCAGGATCGCCAAGGGAGACGGCCTCCTGCCTCCCCCGCCTGCTGGGCAGCCGCCTCCGCCACCGCCCCAGCAGCCGGCTGTCAGGCCAGTCGGCGCAGTACAAGACGAATACCCTGAAGAGCACGGAGCCTATGTGGTGTTTACCAGTGTGGCTGATGATCGACGCAGCAGGCGGCTGCAACGACAAGAAGTGAATGCAGTAGCATCGGAGACGCCAGAGTTCATGCACTAGCCCGAGAAGCCCATCAGCTGGAGCAGGGCTGAACACCTAGAAGTGATGCCGAGTCCGGGCTCCTATGCCTTGGTCCTGGATGCCACCTTTGCTACGGACAGACGAGCCACGCGTTTCTCGCGAGTTCTGATAGACGGAGGCAGCAACATCTATATCCTGTATAAGGACACCATGGAGAAGTTAGGAATCAAGCAAAGACAACTTCAGAACAGCTGAACTGTGTTCCACGGCATTGTTCCTGGGCTTTCCTGCTCGCCAATCGGCAAGATCCTGATGGACGTCCTCTTTGGGGACAAAGATCACTTCCGTAGAGAGCCTGTTTGGTTTGAGGTGGTGGACCTTGAGAGCCCATACCATGCGCTGCTTGGCCGACCTGCCTTGGCCAAGTTCATGGCGATCCCCCACTATGTCTACCTCAAGATGAAGATGCCCAGTTCCAGGGGAATTCTGACTGTGGCTGGCGACTACCGGAAGTCGTCTGCTTGCACGGCTGAGAGCAGTCGGTTGGTCGAGTCCCTGGTAATCGCGGCCGAGAAGCGGCTCCTGAGCGAGTTGTGGCGATGGCCGGCAAGCAGCGTGAGGTATTGCCCAACCCAAAAGAGTCGGAGGCTGAGGGTTCGTTCAAGCCGGCCAAAGAGACAAAGAAGATACCTTTGGATCCGGAGCACCCAGAGAGGTACTCTGTCGTAGGGGCAAACCTCGACAGCAAATAGGAAGGCGAGCTCGTCGATTTCCTCCGTGAGAATCGGGACATCTTCGCATGGTCCCCCAAAGACATGCCAGGTGTACCGACGGAATTCGCCGAGCACAAGTTACATGTCCGATCTGATGCAAAGCCAGTTAGGTAGCCCTTGCGCCGCCTGTCAGAAGAGAAGAGAAGAGTTGTCGGAGAAGAGATAGCCCGACTCCTAGCAGACGGCTTCATTATGGAAGTGTTCTTTCCAGAATGGCTAGCAAATCCGGTCCTGGTACTGAAGAAGAACAAGCAGTGGCGAATGTGTATCGACTACACGAGCCTCAACAAGGCCTGCCCCAAGGACCCATTTCCTCTACCAAGAATCGATCAGGTGATAGACTCCACAGCCGGATGCGAGCTGTTGAGTTTTTTGGATGCATACTCAGGATATCACCAGATCAAGCTGAGCCTGGCTGACAGACTGAAGACCGCCTTCATCACGCCGTTTGGAGCCTTCTGCTACCTCACCATGACGTTCGGCTTAAGGAATGCCGGCGCCACCTTTCAGCGTTGTATGCAGAAGTGCCTCCTCAAGCAGCTCGGCAGGAACGCTCACGTCTACGTGGACGATGTGGTGGTGAATACGGAAAAGCATGGGACACTGCTAGAAGACCTCAAGGAGACTTTTGAGAACCTGCTCCAGTTCCAGATCAAGCTCAACCCCGAGAAGTGTGTCTTCGGAGTACCAGCCGGCCAGCTCCTTGGCTTCCTGGTCTCTGAACACGGCATAGAATGCAACCCAGTAAAGATCAAGGCCATTGAGAGAATGGAGGTACCCAGCCGACTGTTGGATGTGCAGAAGTTCACCGGCTGCTTGGCATCCATCAGCCGATTCATCAGTCGGCTGGGCGAGAAAGCTCTCCCCTTATACCAACTCATGAAGAAGACCACTTTTTTCGAGTGGAACCATAAGGCAGACGAAGCTTTTCTCCAGTTGAAGAAGATGCTGACTACTCCACCGGTCCTGGTGGCTCCGACTCCAAAGGAACCTATGCTCCTGTACATCGCCGCCACCAGCCGAGTAGTCAGCACGGTCATTGTAGTGGAACGCAAGGAGGAAGGAAAGGCGCTACCTATCCAGAGACCGGTGTATTACCTGAGCGAGGTACTGTCGACCTCCAAGTAGAACTACCCCCACTACCAGAAGATGTGCTACGGCGTGCACTTTGCTGCCAAGAAATTGAAGCCTTACTTTAAGAGCATCCAATCACGGTGGTCTGCACGGCCCCACTTGCCAAGATCATTGGTACCAGAGATGCTTCGGGCCGAGTGGCCAAGTGGGCCATAGAGCTGGCTCCTTACACCATCCACTACCAGCCCCGCACCGCTATCAAGTCACAAGCACTGGCCGACTTCCTTGTCGACTGGGCCGAGACCCAGTACCTACCTCCAGCGCCTGACTCCACCCATTGGCGGATGCATTTCGACGGCTCCAAGATGCGCACCGGCTTGGGAGCCGGCATCGTCCTCACCTCCCCCAAAGGCGATAAGCTCAAATATGCGCTGCAAATCCACTTTGCCGCCTCCAATAACGTTGCCGAGTACGAGGCGCTCATTCACGGGCTCCGGCTTGCCAAAGAAGTTGGCATCCGCCAGATCTTGTGTTATGGCGACTCGGACTTAGTGGTCCAGCAATCATCTGGCGACTGGGACGCGAAAGATGCAAACATGGCGAGTTACCGTTTCCTCCTGCAGCAACTCAGCGGGTATTTCGAAGGGTGCGAGTTCCTCCATGTGCCAAAAAATGACAACGACCAAGCAGATGCCTTGGCACGAATCAGCTCTACCCGCCAAGCAATACCATCTGGCGTCGCCCTTCAACACCTCCTCAAGCCGTCTGTCAAGCCTTCACCAGAATCAGACTCCATTTTTGTGCCGGCTCCTCCTGAAGATGTTGGATCCGACTCCAGAGCTCCGGCAGTCGGTACGGGGATTTTGGCGGACAACCCCAAAGATGCCACAGTCACACCCGGCCCGGGGACTGCGGTGGCGGACTCGAAGACTCCAGAACTTGGCCCAAGGACCACGCCAGTCGGCCTGGGGACTTCATCAACCCAGCAAGCGGCTGTTGACTCCAACCCGCCGCCTCCCAGCCCAACCACCCTCGTCCAAGTCGCAGTTCTGATAGTCGAAGAAATAGCAGCACCCTCATGGGCCCAGCCCATCCTCAAATTCCTGGTGAACAAAGAGCTTCCAAATGATGAAACTTCAGCTCGGCAAATACAACACCGGGCGGCAACCTACACCATAGTCAACAGAGAGCTGGTCAGGCGCAGCGTCACTAGTGTCTACCAGCGCTGCATAGAGCCAGAGCAAGGCCAAGCGATTCTCAAAGACATCCATCAAGGCGAGTGCGGCCACCATGCGGCTTCAAGAGCACTCGTTGCCAAAGCCTTTCGGCACGGTTTCTTCTAGCCAACTGCCTTGGAAGAGGCCAAGGAGTTGGTCCAAAAATGCAAAGGCTGCCAGAAGTTCAGCTCCAAGCCGCACCAGACAGCTTCTGCACTCAAGACCATCCCCATTGCCTGGCCTTTCACAGTTTGGGGTCTAGACATGGTGGGACCATTCAAGACATCACGAGGTGGTTTAACTCACTTACTTGTCGTAGTGGACAAGTTCACCAAGTGGATAGAAGCAAAGCCAATCAAGAAGCTGAATGGTCCAACTGCCATGACTTTCATTGCCAATATCACAATTCGGTACAGCATACTACACAGCATCATCACCGACAACGGCACAAATTTTGCCAAAGGCGCCTTGGCCCGTTTCTGCGCAACACAGGGCATCCGACTAGACCTAGCGTCCGTCGCCCATCCGCAGTCAAAACAGCCAAGTGAGCGGCAAACGGCCTCACTCTGTCCGGCATCAAGCCTCGGCTGATCGAGCCTCTGGAGCGCTCGGCTGGCTGCTGGCTCGATGAGCTGCCAGCCGTCCTCTGGAGTCTGCACACGACTCCAAACAAGTCAACCGGCTTCACGCCCGTCTTCCTCGTCTACGGTGCCGAAGCCGTCATCCCAACGGATATAGAGTTCGACTCCCCACGAGTCACCATGTACACCAAGGAGGAAGCAGAAGAAGCACGACAAGACGGCGTCAATCTGCTGGAAGAGGGCCGGCTGTTGGCACTCAGCCGGTCCAGCATCTACCAGTAGAGCCTGTGCCGATACCACAACAGGAAGGTCGGGCCAAGATCTTTCCAAGAAGGCGACCTTGTGCTCTGGCTGATCCAATGAACAGCCGCTCAGCACAAGCTGTCGACGCCCTGGGAAGGCCTTTTCATCATCAGCAAAGTACAGGGCAACGATTACTACCTGATCGATGCTCAGAAGCCCCGAGCACGCAAGAGGGACGACTCCGGCAAGGAGACAGAGCGGCCATGGAATGCAAATCTCCTCCGAAGATTTTACAGTTGATGCAGTATGTACCACACTACCTTTTGTATTAAAGTACCAAGACTTCGGCCCCCCCTGAGACGAGCTCGGGGACTGCCCTCTTTTGTCTGTATGATAAAAATTATTCCTACAAGTATGTTCCTCTTTGTCATGCCGCTTGGCATCGGGCTCGACAAGTCAGCTTGGGGACTTGCCGCCTTGCACTGTGAAATGCTTCCTGCAGCCGGACAAGTAGTGTGTAACACCTAAACCATCTTCTGTCAGAAGCCGCAGCTCGCAGAGCGACTGTACGGTGGGCAGAGGTAAGGTAGGATGGGTGTTCGCATGAAAAATGGTTAAGGACTCAAAGCATAAAACATAGCTCAAGACGGCTTCCAGCCTTTCTCGCAAACCGGCTCTCGGATAGTCGGATTGCCGTCTTTTATCCAACTTGCTCAAAAACTCTTAAAAACGGCTAAGTATTTGCTTTCCCAAAGTAGCCAAGCACTTGATCCAGCATCAGTCCACAGAGCGGCTGCCCGATTGGCAAGGCAGGCAACTAAGAGAAAGCGGCAAAGGAAAAAAAGCCAAAAGAGCAATGAGCAAGAAAAGATAGAACTCAGATAAATTTATTTACATAACATAGGCCCTTGGCCGAATTTTCGAGCAGAGGTTCAAAATACACCCGCGGGTGGAATTGTGCGAATTAACAAGTTCTTCAAATACTACTGAAGCAGACAAAACATAGATACAGCGGCAGCTTAGGAAGCAGCAGATGGATTCAGAGGGTCGGAGGAGGCGCCAGCACCAGGCGTCGGGGCGGCCGGCTGGCTAGTCTCGGCTTGATCGCCTCCGGCGGCACTCGGGTCGGTCGCACGCGGCTCGTTGCTGGAGGCATGGTCGAGCTGAGGCTGGCCGTCTGCTCCGTCTTCTAGTGCCTCCGCCTCGCCTCCGTCCTCCGCCTCGTCCTCTTCCTCGATGTTGGAGCCAATCACCTTCGCCGAGTCCTCGCCGTAGTCTGGGTTCATCGCAAACCACTCCGGCGGTACCTCCTCGCCGTCTTCAGACTGCTCGGGGATGAAGATGCTGGTGTCGGTGTACTCGGTGATCGCCGCAGCACGCTTGACGAGGGCGTCTTCCCCGGCTGCCAGCTCCGGCTGGGCCTCCGACCGAAGCGTGGCCAGCCGGTCTAGGTCTAGCCTCGGATACCGTGCCTTGACGAACTCCAAGGCCCGGCGCGCTCCAGCTTGGGCCGAAGAGCCCTTCCAGGCCTCAAGACGACCAGCCGCGACCTCCAGCCACTCGGCCGTCAGGCTGGGGGTGCGCGGAGCCTGCATATCCGGCCACAGGGCGGCAATCGCCTGGGCACTGACACGCTGAAGCCGGCGCAGCATCCGGTGAGCCGGCCGAAGGCGAGCCTCGATGCTCAGGATGTGCTCGTCAGGAGTTCGGGGGGCGTCGGCGGCAATCTCTGCACCCTCCGCCCTCTGACCTTCACGGTCAGCCTTGATGTCTTGGATGGCGGCCTACGACTGCCCAGGGAAGAAGTCTGCAAAGACAGGAAGAAACGAAGAAGCAAGTCAAAAACCAGGAGTCGGCACGACTTAAGTCGGTATCTCGAAGAAAGAAAATAAGGAAACTCACCATCAACGATGTCTTCAATCTCGTGGAAGCCGGAGGACAGCAACGCCTCCTTGTCAGACCATAGGAGGGCGGTTTCCGTGAACTCGGCCAGGAGGGCGGTTTCCGTCTCCTCCGCCTCCCTCTGTGTCTTCACAAGCAGCTCCTTCTGCTCTACCAATTGAGTGGCCAGCAGATCGCGCTCCGTGGCGAACTTGCTGCACTCCTCCTCTTTGGCGCGCAAAGCGGAGTTGGTGTCGCTCAGCTGCTGTTGAAGAGCAGCGTTGGCCCCTGAGAAGAAGAAAGAAAGAAGGTGTCAAGTCATCAGTAAAGAAGGTCGCCAGGGAGATCCGGCCCGACTGCTCAAATCTCGGGGACTACAGCCTGCGGGTGCGCCAGCGCGCCCCCGCGAAGAAGGAAAAGGACTTACTCTGGCTCTCCGACAGATCGGCGGTCCTCTTGCCCAACTCTTCAACGTTACGGTTGAAGGCAGTGACGCGGAAGTTGTGGTAATCCTGTGACGAATGTTTCAGACAAAAAGTTAATACCCAAAGTTCATCAATTGAAGTTCCGGGCTGCCTGCTCAGCAGCCAACCTGAAACTCGGGGACTACACCCAGTGGGTGCGCTGGCGCGCCCCCACAGAGAGGAACAAGAAAAACAAAGGCCAAAGGAAAAACATACCTGGACGGCTGGCCGTGACGCCAGGTACGCCTTGGTGCAATTCTGGCGAGCGTCGCCCTCGGCACGAAGCTTCGCTTGGACGTCTAGAAGCGCCTGGTTCAGCGGCCCTGTGCCGCCTCCTCGCACCCACCCAATGGGCGCGGCGCTCGTTGCTTCGGCGTCTAGGATCGCCGAGCTGGCGGTGCCGGCTTCCAGGGGCGGGGCGTCGAAGTCGCCTTCTCCAGACGGCGGCGCGTTGGCGAGCCGAATTGGAGGAGCAGCCTCGCCACGGCCTCGTCTTCGGTCGGCGGCACCGGAGGGTCCGCTGGCTGCTTGCCTCGCGCACCTTCAGACGGTGGCGGAGGCGGCGGCGGAACGTTCACGTCCGGCATAGAGGGGTCGCCGCCTTCCCTCTCCACGATGGGGTTCTCCCAGCCGGTTTCCCCAGTCTGCCCCGTGAACTCCGGAGGCGGCGGCGCAGAGTTCAACTGGGTGATGAACACCGCCGACTGGCGGCGTCCGGCTTTCTCAGCCTTCCTCTTCGTCGCGGCGGCGGCTTCGGCCTCCGCCAGTTTTTTCTTGGCGGAGGCCTCCGCCCTGTCGGCCTCCGCCTTCTCCAGGCGGAGGGCCTCTTCTTCGTTGCGCTTCTCCTGCGCATGCCGCTCTGTCGCCTCCCGGAGGTCAGCAGTGGGGTCAATCAGCCGAGTGGTGGCAGACGTCTCCGCTGACCCCATGACGGAGGCGGCGGCGACCCTCTCAAGAGAGAGGGAAGCCCTGAAGCAAGAGGGGCAAGCAGAGACTCAGACATAGTCACAAAGAAAGAATAAAACTTTCAAGACAGAATACTTACGCGGAGACCAATGGCGGCTTCTTCACTCCCTTATGGAAGCGGATGGCCTTCGCGGCCGCCTGGTCCCGCCGGGTCGCCGCAGCCGAACCCTTGGGCCTCTTCGGCCGATTGCCGAACAAGGTCGGCACGGCCCTGTGCTTCTTCCCGCCGCCTGGAGTGCCCGGCGCGGCAGAAGAGCCCACGCCAGGCTGGCTAGCTCCTGGCCGATGGTGAGGGGCGACTTCTCCCTCGGTGTCGTCGTTAGGCCAGTCAGCGAAAGTGGTCAAAGGCCTGAAGTCGCCTGCTATTCCTCCTCCTCCCTCGGCGTCGTCCTCCAAAGCCGCCGCCCCTAGATCTGGGTCATCGACGTCGCTCTCCGCTCGGTCGGCGAGGAACTCGCGGGCCGGCTCCTAGGTGTCGGCTGGTGGGTGGAGGAGGGGATTCTAACCAAAGCCGACTGGTCAAAACAAAACTCAGCAAGAAAGAGGACAATCCAAAGAAAGAAAGGAAAGGCGACTCACCACGGGCGGAGGGTTGACGCGGGAGTATGGCTCCTTGCCGAACCGCCAATCCTCCAGGAGCTTGCTGTCCGAGAGATAGTTCACCATGAAGGCCACCTCTTCGTGAGGCATGTCCTTGGTGCACATCCGACTCGGGTCGCGGTGCCCGCTCATCTGGCATATCATATGGGGGCGGCCTTGGAGTGGGAGAACTCGGCGCGCCACGAAGGCGGCCAGCAGGTCAGGACCAGTCAGACCCTCCGACTGCGTCAGCACTCGGAGTCTCGTGACGGCGCCGGCTCCTGTAGGCGTCAGCGACTTGGCCCGGTACGACCAGTTGGGCAGTCGCCCAGCCGGCGGGCCGGCTTCGAAAGCTGGCAGGTTGACCCAGTCCCCCCTCGCGGAGGCGTTCTTGACGTAAAAGTAGGATCTCTACCACATCTTCACCGACTTGATCAGCGAGATGGAGGGGAAGGGATTGTCGGCCCCCGACCTTCGCACGACGATGAAAGTGCCGCACTGAGCCGGCACGCCCGCAGCCTGGGCGCCGAGCTTGGAGAAGAAGAACTGCCGCCAGAGCTCGAGGGTGGGGAGGACTCCGAGGAAGCCTTTGCACATGGCCATGAAGGCGGACAGCAGCACCACTGCGTTGGGGGTGAGGTGGTGCGGCTAGAGGCCGTAGAACTCCAGGAAGGATCAGAAGAAACTGCTCGCCGGCAGCCCAAACCCGCGCAGGCAGTGCGAGCGGAAGATAACTCGCTCACCCTCCTGCTGCACGGGGGAAATCTCCCCCTTCGGCGCAAGACGCACCTGCACGCGATCCTCGCCGGGGAGCCGACGAGTCCGACGGAGGAACTCGATATGGTCTTCATGAACTTCGGAGACGTCCCAGGTGCCGGGGCGCACTGGGGGAGGCGCGACGGCGGAGGAAGAACTCATCTCGAGCTGTCATCACAACGTTCGCCGGAGCTTGGGCGCGCGTAGGAGAGCGAGGAGCAGCAAGAAGGAAGAAAACGAGGAGTAGTGGGAAGGAGGGGCGCGCGTGCCCCCCTCTTCCCCCTACTTATAGCCTCGTGGGCTGCGAAGCCGAGGGGGCGGACATGGGGATTTACTGCGCCCATGACCCCACGACCCCACGATCCACGATAAAGTTACTGCGCGCAGTAACTCCACAGGAATGCCAACCGTCCACCGGGGCCGTGGCGGATCCGCTCGGGCGCAGAGGCGCGGTAGTGGCGGGCCCCACCTATGGGCCTGTCCCATCGCGCACGTAGGCTGGCAGGACGGCCTAGCCACGTGCCATCGCGTGACAGGCCTAGAATGGGCGGCGGCCTGAGGCTTAGCAAGCACGCCACTTGAATCCCGCCGCGACGTTCGAAACACTGAGTGAGTCGGAATTGAGTGAGTCCGAGTTGGAAAGTCCGACTCCTTCTAGTCGGCCCAGCAGAAGTCAATCAAAGACCATGTGTTGAGCACCCGAAAAGAGAAACTGCTGAGGCTTCTCGGCCAATCGTCCGCGGCGCCTCACCAGCTTCGGGGACTACTGTCGGAGTAATGGGCCACAGGTAGGTCAACCCGAGCCCCAGAACCTTTCAAGACATTGGGGCAGGCTGCGCCCCTCAAGACCCCAGGACGAAGAGCCGCCTCCTAAGGAGTCGATGGCAAGACGGCCGACTGCCCGCTCACGGCCGAGCCCCAGGGACGACTTCCAGAGAAGCCGGCTTTGGGGAGTCGGCCTGCGACTCCAACAAACCCCATGACTTCATCAAAGGGGACGGGGCAGGGGTGTGGCTACGGCGAAGCCCACCCCCGCCCCTTACCAAGGGCAGGCATGGCCACAGCACGCCGTACTCCGAAAGATGTCCGTGCGGCGTGGCACTGTTGCCATGCCGGCCCTGACATCAGCACCACAGGGCCGAATCCTGCACCCACGACGGCTTGTCTGTACGACCTAGAGGCAGCCGGCCCCACCAGTCAGTGAGACCTCGGGAGACGGCAGGAGAACCACCAGTCGGACCCGTCGGGAGTCGGCCGAGCCCTCCCCCGGGGCCCACGCGCCATTAATCAAGATGTGATAGGGAGTGGCAACAGTGAGCGCCCGCCAGGCGGCGGGGCTGTTGCCATGACCTCACGATCAAGCTCGCGTCATCAGAAGCACGGCTACAGTAATCAGCAGCCGGCAAGACCCACCCGTGGTGGACGCGGCCTGTCGGCTCCGTACCAGGCCAGTCGGCGGGGCCCGCTAGTTGGCGGGCCCCAGCGGTCGGCAGAGAAGACGGAGGCCAGAGGCACTGACGGCTGGGCCCACGTCCAGCCGGATTACCATTGTACCCCTGGGGGGTAGGCCTATATAAACCCCCAGGGCACCCATGCAAAGGGTTGGAACCCATTAGCTCTAGACTAGATCATATAGAAGGGAGAGAGCTAGCCTTGCCCTCTCTTACCTCCAAGAAATAGCTCAAGGAGCAACCGTGTAAACACTTGGCCATAGTGATCATGCGGAGACCCCGCAGAGCAGCAGTAGGGGTATTATCTCCTCGGAGAGCCCTGAAGCTGGGTAAGATTTACCGGCGTGCATGTCTTCGCCTCATCCCGTTTCCAGGCACCGGCGACGTTCTACTCGCCCCACCATGATAAGCCATCCTTTGGCATATGTCGCACCAAACCCTCGACATCCCAGATTCGGGCCCTCTTGATGGAGGTAAAACCCTATGTCCTGCTTGATTAATATTGATGATATGGGTAGTACAAGAGTAGATCTACCACGAGATCAGAGAGGCTAAACCCTAGAAGCTAGCCTATGGTATGATCATTGTTCGTCCTACGGACTAAAACTCCCCGGTTTATATAGACACCGGAGAGGGCTAGGGTTACACAGAGTCGGTTACATTGGTAGGAGATCTACATATCCGTATCGCCAAGCTTGCCTTCCACGCCAAGGAAAGTCCCTTTCGGACACGGGACGAAGTCTTCAATCTTGTATCTTCATAGTCCAGGAGTCCGGCCGAAGGTATAGTCCGGCCACCCGGACACCCCCTATTCCAGTACTCCCTCAAGGGACAATGATCATCTTCATAGGCTTATAAAGCCTTGTAATAACTTAGATGTTAAAACACTGCCTGTTTTCTTGTGCTATCGTGCACAAAATACTTATATGTGAATCTGTGTTTCAGATGTCAATGTATGCATTGCTTAACGTTTGTCTCTGCAATGTTTAAATCTCTGTTCCTGTGAATATAAGAAAAAAGACTGGCAAGGCGGTTTAGAACGAGCTAGACTTAAACAGCTAATGTACAACCCATAAATTTACCTTATCCTTGTTGCTCCTTATATCGCCGGTTTAAATAACCCGGGTGATGAATTGATAATTCAATATGTATGAAAAGTTAATACTCCTTGAATACTCAATGATCATCATATCTTAGTAGCTCATACCTTTGAATACTTGAACCACCGGCTTGAATAGCCCGGGCGGCTGTGTTGTCCAATAATTGAGCCGGCGAAGAAAACCAGGCTATCTTATTTGTAATATTGAAAACAACCAAAACTCAAAGGCAAGCAACAGATAATAAACATAATTTTAACTATGTATTCAAAAGGCTGGGGGTTTCTGATTCGAATACGATCAGTAAACCGGACCAAAGGGGTTAAGCTAAGGTTCGAATACGACCATATAGCCCCCAGTGGCTTTGGCGTTGCGCCGATCAAAAGGGTACCGACAGCTATGTTCTCTTTGGTTCGAATATGACCTATGTTTGAACAGGAAGCCCCCAAATGACCTTGAGAGGTTTTTAACGACCCTGATTCGAATACGATCCAAGTTGGACTCAAAAGGGGTTAAGCTATGATTCAGATACGATCAAGAAGCCCCCAAGTGAGTTTGGCCTTGAGCCGATCAAGAGGGTTACGACAGCTATGTTCTCTTTGGTTCAAATACGACCTATGTTTGAACAAGAAGCCCCCAAGTGAACTTGAGATCTGCAGCTAGATTCGAATACGATCATAAGCCGGACTAAAAAGGTTAAACTTGATTCAAATACGATCAGCTCCTTAATAGTCATTTGTGAATAAAGAATAATAAACATGCATAGACTTTGAAAAGAAAAGAGACCGATGGTCTTACTTTATTGCTTATCATTGTATATACAATGTGAACGTATGTACATGATGAGAGCCGGTAGCTCAGGTGTAGTACGGCCGAAGTTGAGCAATGTTCCACGGCCGGCGGGTCTCTTCCTCCGACTTACGTGAGTCTTTGTGCTCTCGAACGTCAATGAGGTAATATGACCCGTTGTTTAAATTCTTACTGACCACAAAAGGTCCTTCCCAAGGCGGGGATAACTTGTGCGCATCTGACAGATCCTGGATGAGCCGGAGCACCAAGTCGCCTTCCTGAAAAGTCCTGGACTTAACCCGGCGGCTGTGATAACGACGCAGGTCCTGTTGATAAATTGCTGACCGTGCCGCCGCTAGGTCTCTTTCTTCGTCTAATAAGTCAAGTGCATCCTGTCTGGCTTTTTCATTGTTAGCTTCTACATAAGCCGCCACACGGGGCGAGTCATGACGGATGTCACTGGGCAATACTGCTTCTGCTCCATAAACAATGAAGAAGGGTGTGTAACCCGTAGACCTGTTGGGCGTAGTATTGATGCTCCATAACACCGAGGGTAACTCCTCTACCCAACAACCCGGCATTCGCTGTAGAGGAACCATAAGCCGGGGTTTTAGCCCTTTCAAAATTTCCCGATTGGCTCTCTCAGCTTGCCCATTGGATTGAGGATGAGCCACAGAAGAAACATCAAGCCGGATGTGCTCTCGCTGACAAAACTCTTCCATGGCTCCTTGATACAGATTGGTGCCATTGTCTGTGATGATACTGTGTGGAAAACCAAAACAGAAGATAACTTTTTTCATGAACTGAACTTCCGTGGCTGCATCACACTTACTCACAGGCTCTGCCTCAACCCACTTAGTGAACTTATCAACCGCTACTAGGAGATGCGTCTTTTTATCTTTAGACCTTTTAAAAGGTCCCACCATGTCAAGCCCCCAGACTGCAAACGGCCAAGTAATTGGAATCATCTGGAGTTCCTGAGCCGGCACATGCGCTCGTCGTGCAAATTTTTGACATCTGTCACATCTACTGACCAGATCTTCTACATCAGCATGAGCCGTCAACCAGTAAAAACCGTGAGAAACGCCTTAGCCACTAAAGATTTTGACTCGGCATGATGACCACAAGTGCCTTCATGGATCTCACGAAGAATTTCTTGACCTTCTTAGGGGGAAACACATCGTTGAAACGCTCCGGAAACACTGCGATGAAACAATTCTCCATCTGAAATCGTCATGGACTTAGACCGCCGGGTTATCTATCGATCCAGGGTCTCATCCGCTGGCAACTCTCCCCGGGTCATGTAAGCCAGGAATGGCATTGTCCAATCTGGGATGACATGAAGAGCCGCCACTAACTGTGCCTCCGGGTCAGGAACAGCTAAATCTTCTTCTGTGGGCAACTTGACAGAGGGGTTATGCAAAACATCTAAAAAGGTGTTGGGTGGTACCGGCTTATGCTGAGAGCCCAGCCGGCTTAAAGCATTAGCTGCTTTGTTCTTTCGACGGTCAATGTGTTCCACCTAATAACCTTTAAAATATCCTGCAACAGCATCGACCTCTCGGCGATAAGCCGCCATGAGAGGGTCTTTGGAATCCCACTTGCCAGATACTTGCTGAACCACTAGATCTGAGTCACCAAGACATCTAACTCGGCTCAAGCTCATCTCCTTTGCCACTCGAAGACCATGGAGCAATGCTTCATACTCTGCTGCGTTGTTAGTGCATGAAAACATCAACCGCAACACATAACAAAATTTATCACCTCGTGGGGAAGTTAATACGACTCCAGCCCCTGAGCCTTCCAATTGCCTGGATCCATCAAAATGAATAGTCCAATATGTGTTGTCCGGCTTCTCTTCTGGCATCTGCATCTCTGTCTAGTCATTGATGAAGTCAACCAAGGCTTGAGACTTAATTGTAGTACGTGGAACATACTTCAGCCCATGAGACCCAAGCTCAATTGCCCACTTGGCAACTCTCCCCGTGGCTTCTCTGTTTTGAATGATGTCCCCCAAAGGAGCAGAGCTAACCACAGTAATTGGATCTCCCTGAAAGTAATGCTTAAGCTTCCGGCTTGCCATGAACACCCCATAAACAAGCTTCTGCCAATGTGGATATCGTTGCTTAGATTCAATTAGCACTTCACTGACATAATAAACCGACCGCTGAACCGGATGCTCTTCGCCAGCCTTCTTGCGCTCTACCACCATAGCCACACTAACAGCCTGTGGGTTGGCAGCCACATATAACAATAGCAGCTCTTTCTCAATTGGAGTAGCTAGGACCGGCGGCTCAGCCAGTTGTGCCTTCAGATCCTCAAAAGCAGCGTTCGCAGCATCGCTCCAAACAAAAGCATCCGCTTTCTTCATCAACTGATACGGAGGCATAGCCTTTTCCCCTAACCGGCTTATGAACCGACTCAAAGCAGCCACACGACCCGCCAGTCGCTGAACATCATTGACGCAGGTTGGTTTGGCTAGGGATGTAATTGCCTTGATTTTCTCTGGGTTAGCTTCAATACCTCGGTTAGACACCAAAAACCCCAAGAGCTTGCCGGCTGGCACTCCAAAAACACACTTGGCCGGGTTAAGCATCATTTTGTAAACCCGGAGATTATCAAAAGTCTCTTTCAGGTCCGTGACCAAGGTTTCCTCTTCCCTGGATTTCACCACTATATCATCCACATAGGCATGAACATTGCACCCAATTTGATTGTGAAGACAATTCTGCACACACCGTTGGTAAGTCGCCTGGGCACTCTTAAGCCCAAAAGGCATAGACACATAGCAGAAAGCCCCAAAAGGAGTTATAAATGCTGTCTTCTCTTGATCCTTGACTGCCATCTTAATCTGATGGTAACCGGAGTAAGCATCTAAGAAACTCAACCGTGCGCAACCCGCCGTAGCATCAATGATCTGATCAATACGGGGAAGAGCAAAAGGATCAGCCGGACAAGCTTTGTTCAAATCTGTGTAATCCACACACATACGCCAGGTGCCATTCTTTTTGAGTACCAGCACCGGGTTAGCTAACCATTCTGGGTGAAAGACCTCCACAATGAACCCGGCTGCCAAGAGCCGGGCCACCTCTTCTTCGATGGCCTTGCGCCTTTCTTCATTGAACCGTCGGAGAAACTGTCTAACAAGTTTAAACTTTGGATCAATATTAAGAGTGTGCTCAGCGAGTTCCCTCGGGACACCCGGCATGTCTGAAGGTTTCCATGCAAAGATGTCCCGGTTCTCATGGATGAACTCGATGAGCGTGCTTTCCTATTTCGGATCCAAGTTTGCGCTGATGATGAACTGTTTGGATGAATCGCCGGGCACAAAGTCAACCATCTTAGTGTCATCAGCTGATTTGAATTTTAACTCCGGCTCATGCTCTGTCGTTGGTTTCTTTAATGACGTCATGTCTACCGGGTCAACATGATCCTTGTAGAATTTCAACTTCTCTGTTGCACAAATAGATCCAGCATAGGCAGCATCCCCTTCTTCACATTCCAAGGCTATCTTCCGGCTCCCATGGACTGTAATGGTGCCCTTGTGGCCCAGCATCTTGAGATGCAAATATACGTAACACGGCCGAGCCATGAACTTAGCATAAGCCGGCCGCCCAAACAGAGCATGATATGGGCTTTTGATTTTAACCACTTCAAAGGTTAATTTTTCTGCTCTGGAGTCATACTCATCCCCAAAGGCTACTTCCAGCTCGATCTTACCAACTGGGTACGCTGACTTACCAGGTATCACACCATGAAAAACAATGTTGGATTGTTTAAGATTTTTGTCCGTCAATCCCATCCGGCGGAACGTCTCATAGTAAAGGATGTTGATGTTGCTGCCTCCATCCATGAGTACCTTAGTAAACTTATACCCACCAACCTGAGGTGCCACTACCAAGGCCAAGTGACCCAGATTATCAACCCAGGGCGGGTGATCCTCTCTGCTCCACACAATGGGCTGCTCCGACCAACGTAAATAACGTGGAATTGCCGGCTCAACGGCATTGACGGCCCTCATGTGGAGCTTCTGGTCCCTCTTACATAAACTGGTAGTAAAGACATGATATTGTCCGCTACTCAACTGCTTCGGGTTGCTCTGATTGCCGGATTGCTGTTGCTGCTGATTCCCCTAGCCGTGTTGCTGATTATATCCTCCTTGGTGACCAGGATAACCCTGACCGTGAAAACCTCCTCCGCTTGAACCAGCGCCCGGGCCCTGAAAGTCGCCTCCACCTGAGCCGCCACCTGGGCCGTGACCCCCATCAAATGCGTTTGAATTTTTAAATGCCTTCATGATCGTGCAATCTTTCCACAAGTGGGTGGCTGGTTTCTCCTAGGTGCCGTGTTTTGGACAAGGTTCGTTCAACAACTGCTCAAGGGTGGGGCCTGACCCGCCCGATCGAGGGGGTTGTCTGCCCTTGTGCCGCTGATTACCACCCTGCGCATTGGTATTAGCAACAAACTCATCAGCCTTATGTTTATTACCTCCTTGATTCGCCGGGTTATGCTGATGACCCTTGCCATTGCCGTTCTTCTTTCGCTTCGTTGCCTTTTCTTCATCAGACACCGGGTCTTTGGTGGTATCAGAGTCAGCATACTTGACAGGAGCCGCCATCAATGTTCCCATGTCATTACAGTCATGTTTAAGCCACCCCAACTTCTGCTTTAGAGGTTCAAAACGGCATTTTTTCTCCAACATCAAAACTGCTGAGCCGGCATCCATCTTATCAGATGAATGTATTATCTCCTTGACCCGGCGCACCCAATGGGTTGTAGACTCTCCATCCTCTTGCTTGCAATTGGTCAGGTCCACAATCAACATTGGCTGCTTACATGTATCCTTAAAGTTCTGGATGAACCGTGCCTTTAACTCTGCCCATGAGCCGATAGAATTGGGTGGCAATCCTTTCAACCAGGTCCAAGCCGTTCCATCCAACATCATGGTAAAATACTTGGCCATTGCAGCATTGCTGACCTCCAACAGCTCCATAGCCATCTCATAACTCTCAATCCAAGCCCCCGGCTGTAAGTCGGCCGTGTAATTAGGCACCTTACGAGGCCCCTTGAAATCCTTGGGCAACTGCTCATTGCGTATGGCTGGGACCAAGAAAGGTACGCCTCCGGTTCTTGTGGCCACTCCTGCTTCAATCGAGGTCGCTGGATAGGCCGGAAAGGTCTGGTGAGCCGCCTGCTCTGCTGCTATCTGAGCCGCCCGTTCCGCCTCTTGACGAATCATCTCCTGATCCGCCAAGTTAAGAGCTCCAGCCCGCACCGGCTCATGCCTGTACGGCCGGTTGTGGCGTTGAGCGTTACTTAATATTTCTGCAGACTCCATGTGCCTACTGTAGCTCGGGCTCCGGCTTGGGTGAGGGGTTGAATGAATCATGTCTCGAGTGTAAGAGTACGCATCCTGCTGGGCCAAAGCTGTCTGAAGTAGTTCTCTTACCCTTCGGGTTTCAATGGCTGCTGGTGAGTCGCTTTCCATTGGGAGAGCTACCAACCGAGCCGACGCTGCAATGAGGTTTTCCATGGGGTTGGAGAAGTGACCCGGAGGTGTTGCTACATAACAAGGAGGAGCCGGATTTATGCGAGGCGGCTCCATGGTCTGTGGCTGGGCCGGTGCACCGGGTGTCGTGACCCGGTTTGCTTCCGGCGGGTTGCTCCTCCCAGCTCCGGGTGTATGTAACAGGTTCCTCGGATCCAGCGTTAGAGGTAGACGCAACTGAGTTTTCTGATGCCTCCTCCTCATGACCTCGTTTGATGCATTAAGATCCACCGAGAGCTGGAAAGTTTTTGCTTGAAGTTGCTGGGCACGAGCATCCATAGCTGCTCGTTCTGCTGCCATCTGGGTTTCTTCTGCGACTAGATTTTCCTTTGCTTGCACGATCTCCACCTGCACGCGTGCCACTTCTGCATCATGCTGGGCTTTATCCGCCGGTTCTACCACAATGGTTAATAGAGCTGTCAGTTTATCCATGAGGTCCATTAGAGCCTGAGCCGGGGGGCGTGCGGGGTCTCCTGACCCGGCAGCTGCCGGCCCGGTGGCTGCTGCTGTCGCTGCGATGGAGTTCTACCCGGGTTGTGTCCCCGCCATGAAGACTCCGGCCCAATTCGGCGGCTCAAGGGGGTCCGGAATACTGCTGCCATCGGAACATCCCCCGAGCATGCCGTCTTGCAATTGGTACAATGAGTCTGTTTCTCCTGTTGATGATGCGGTATCAGAACAGATGGCCGTCTCCCTGCCTTCCATCGATCCTTCAGAGTACTCGCCGCCATGGACGCAGCCTACGAAGGCATGCTTCACAACAGATTGAACACGGGCGGACCCGGCACGCTGAGCCGTTTCGACGAGGTTGGTGTGGACGTCCGGCTCAGGGCCTGACTCGCCGATCCGGCCGATGAAGACGTGAATTCCGCCGAAGGGGACCCGGTACCCGTACTCGATCGAGCCAGTCTCGGGGCCCCAGCCTTCGTGGTCGATGTAGAGTTTGCCGCGACGACTCTTGTTCATCCGGCCCACAGTGTATCCCTTGAGCCCTTCGAAGTTGCCCTTCAAGAACTCAAATCCATCGTGCATTGGCCCCACGGTGGGCACCAACTGTCGTGGAATTGACATGGCAGATGTCCTAGAGCAAGGACTTAGTCGTAGGGCCATCGCACTAGGAAGCTTAAAGGGGTTGATCGGGACAAAGGACACATGAGAGAGTTTTTATACTAGTTCGGCCCCTTACGATGAAGGTAAAAGCCTACGTCTAGTTGGGATTGGTATTGCTGAGGTTTCGATCTCCAAGAGGCTCAGCTCGCCGGCTTGGCTATCGACTTGGTTCTCTCTCCCTAAACCGCCACCGGGTCGTCCCCTTATATACACGGGTTGACGCCTGGTGGCCTACAGAGTTCTGGCCGGCTTATAACGTGTCTGGCTCGGTGACTTCCTTTACATGCCATTCTTTACAAGTCTTTCCTTACATACGGCGGTTTACAATATCGGGCCTTAAGCCGACCCTAGGCCTTTGGGCCTTCTATATGTTTCATAACCTATCATCTTGAATGTATATTGGGCTTCTTATGTAACCCGCCATTAAGGCTGACCTGGCCCCTCCTGGGCGGGACATAATGGTAGTAATATCCCCAACACTTTCTTCTATATAAGAGTTTGTCCAGGCTTGTCCTTCGCTACAGAAAGGATTGGGCCACCTTGCTGCACTTTATTTACTTTTGTTACTTGTTGCTCGTTACAAATTATCTTATCACAAAACTATCAATTATCTATAATTTCAGTGCTTGCAGAGAATACCTTGCTGAAAACCGCTTATCATTTCCTTCCGCTCCTCGTTGGGTTCGACACTCTTACTTATCGAAAGGACTACAATAGATCCCCTATACTTGTGGGTCATCAAGACTCTTTTCTGGCACCGTTGCTGGGGAGTGAAGCGCCTTTGGTAGGTGGAATTTGGTAAGGAAAAATTTATATAGTGTGCTGAAATTTACTGTCGCTTGTTACTATCGAAAGTAATCTTCTGAGGGGCTTGTTCGGGGTATCTTCACCCTGACCAGTAGAGAAAAGAGTTGCTCCTCAACCTACTGAACCTACTGAAAATGAAAATGTCTACTTTGAAATTCCTTCGGGTATGATAGAAAAACTACTAGCTAATCCTTTTGCAGGAGATGGAACATTACATCCTGATGAGCACCTAATATATGTGGATGAAGTTTGTGGATTATTTAATCTTGCAGGTATGCCCGATGATGTTATCAAGAAGAAGGTCTTCCCTTTATCTTTGAAGGGAGATGCATTGACATGGTATAGGTTATGTGATGATATGGGATCATGGAACTACAAACGATTGAAATTGGAATTTCATCAGAAGTTTTATACTATGCATCTTGTTCATCATGATCATAATTATATATATAATTTTTGGCCTCGCGAAGGAGAAAGCATCGCTCAAGCTTTGGGGAGGCTTAAATCAATGTTATATTCATGCCCAAATCATGAGCTCTCAAGAGAAATGATTATTCAAAAAATTTATGCTCAACTTTCTGACAACAATCGCACCATGCTCGATACTTCTTGTGCTGGCTCTTTTATGATGAAGACTATTGAATTCAAATGGGATTTACTGGAAAGAATTAAATGCAACTCTGAAGATTAGGATCTCGACGAAGGTAAGGAGTTAGGTATGACACCGAAGTTTGATTGTGTTAAATCTTTTATGGATACCGATGTTTTCCGTAAATTTAGCACTAAATATGGACTTGACTCTGAGATAGTAGCTTCTTTCTGTGAAACCTTTTCTACTCATGTTGATCTCCCTAAGGAGAAGTGGTTTAAATATAATCCTCCCATAGAAGTAAAAGTAGGTGCACGTATTAAAGTTGAAGAAAAGACTATCACTTATAATGATCCTATTATTCCTACTACTTATGTTGAGAAACCACCTTTTCCTGTTAGGATAAAAGATCATGCTAAAACTTCAACTGTGGTTCGTAAAAGCAATATTAGAACCTATACACCTCCTGAGCAAGTCAAAGTTGAACATTTCTATTGTTAAGGATCTCTTGGCTGATAATATTGATGGGCATGTTATTTATTTCTGTGATGAAACTGCTAGAATTGCTAAACCTTGGGCTAAAGATAAACATAGACCTGTGGTAGGCATGCCTATTATTTCTGTTAAAATAGGAGATCATTGTTATCATGGCTTGTGTGATATGGGTGCTAGTGCTAGTACAATACCTATTGACTTATACAAAGAAATTATGCATGATATTGCACTTGCTGAGTTAGAAGATATTGATGTCACAATTAAACCTGCCAATAGAGATACTATTTCACCAATTGGGATTGTTAGAGATGTTGAAGTCTTGTGTGGGAAAACTAAATATCCTCCTGATTTTCTTGTTATTGGTTCCCCACAAGATAGCTTTTGTCCCATTATATTTGGTAGACCCTTCTTAAACACTGTTAATGCTAGGATAGACTACGAAAAGGATGTTGTTACTATTGGTTTAGGTGATATGTCTCATAAGTTCAACTTCTCTAAATTTCGTAGACAACACCGTGAAGAGGAATTGCCTAGTAAAGGTGAAATTATTGGTCTTGCTTCTATTGCCGAACCTCCTAGTGATCATTTAGAACAATATTTGCTAGACCATGAAAATGATATGTTTATGAATGAAAGAAGGGAAATAGATGAAGTGTTCTTTAAACAAGGACCTATTCTGAAACACAACTTGCCTGTTGAAATCTTAGGGGATCCTCCTCCACCCAAGGGCGATCCCGTGTTTGAGCTTAAACCATTGCCTGATACTCTTAAATTGTAGCGACCAGACCTCAAACGGTATGATCTCTGTGCTCAGGTGTCATCCCTGGATCAGTAATGCTGACACCACACAGTACTCGGAGGATTTATAATAGAGTAGCAATCACACACTTATTACATCGAGTGTCTCAATAGAGAACTTATTACAATAAATATGGCTTAAGGCCATCTAATAATGATAACAGCGGAAGGCTTGGAAGATAAGTGAGTCCATCAACTCCAACGGCATCACTGACTATAGAACCACGGCCTAAAAAATCCTTAATCGTCGTCTGAAAAGTCTGCAACATTAACGTTGCAGCCCGAAACGGGTCAGCACATGGAATTTGCTGGCAAAGTAACACATAGAGAGTAATGGAATGAAACAGCTATTCTATATGCATATTTGGCTGGTGGAAAGCTCTATGGTTACAGTTTTGCGTAAAGCCAATTTTTCCCTACTACAAAGGAATAAATTTTAAATAACTATCATGGTAGTTGTTAAACATTGAGAATGGTTGACAGCATTCTCAATCCCAATTAAGCATCATCATTAAACAAAACCCAACAAAATTAAATTTTAGAGTAACATGTTGAGATTCACATGATAATCCAAGTACTAGATACTCAAGTTATCCATAACCGGGGACACGGCCAACCATGATTAGTTTATACACTCTGCAGAGGTTTGCGGACTTTTCCCCACAAGATTCGATCGCCTCCGTTTGGTTTCTCGCACTACATGGTGTTTGAGAAGACGGATGACCGAGACATAGTCTTTCAGAAGCGCTAGCACCTTACGATGGATAGACCGTTACACCTACTTTCCCCTACATCTGCTAGTCTACCCTGTAAGAGTTCGCACGACTTAATCAACTATGCTAGAGCCCATATGTCACACCCTAGCTAGTTCAAGCATTAGAGTGTGCATCATGTTTAATTTTCTCTTAAATTTGAAATGGGGATGACAGAACCCCCAGAACCCCCCTGGAACATCTAGGGTTTACTAAAAACTTTTTCAATGAACCTGAAATGCCCTTCTAAAAATCCTACCCTTTTTGTTTTGGGTTAAAACCTTTGACAAAAATGGTGCACATTTTTCTAGGACATCTAAGGTCATCGGATTAATCCTTATAGTATTTGCATTTGAGCATTTAAATGCTATAAAATATTTTAAATGCTCAAATAATCATAAACTAAAATGTTTGCTGTTGGATATATTCTAAGGAGTGGCCATGATTAATTTTATGATTTATGGTAATGCCCTGGCATTTTTAATAAAGCCCTGAAGTTACAGAAATAATAGAATAAATAAAAAACAAAAAAGGAGAGAAAGAACAGGGACTTACCTGGCGTAGCCCACCAGCCCACCCGGCTCGGCCCAGTCCACTGGCTCTTGCGAGTCGTCCTCCTCCTCTTGCCAGGAGGACGAGGAGTGCGTGGCCGGCGCCCGCGGCCACACACCGGTCACCTCCTGCTTCCGCCGACGCCCTGGAGGCGTCTCGAGTGCCACGCCGACCCCCACGTCTCCCTCTCTTTCTTCCCACTCTCCCCATGGCCTCTCCCCCTCTCTGGCTCTCTCCCCATCTCCCTGCCGAGTGAAGCCGTCACCGCCGACAAGCTCCACCGCAGCCACCGCCGTCCATTCGTTGCCTCGTCGTGCCAGGAAGCTTCGCCGTCGTCGACTACATCAAGTAGGCTGAGCCTCAAGCGCTCGCTCGCCCCGGAGACGCTACACCGAGCTCGTCCTCAACTCCGGCCACCGGAGATCCCCTTCGCTGTCCCCACCGCATCAGCTCATCCCCGACCTTGCCGACTGCCTCGACGAAACCCCCGTGAGCTCAGCCAACTCCCCACCCTCTCCGTTCTCTCTCTCGAGCCCCGTAGTGACCGCATGTAGCTCACCCGCATGCACCACCGCGGAGCTCATCACCGACGAGGCTCCGACCACCCAATGGCCGCGCCACCCTGTCCACTAGTCCTACCGCACCTCCAGGAGCTCAACGCACCAAACCATGAGCCTCCCCGTGCCCCCTAGCGACTAGTTCAACCTTACCCGAGCTCCGGCCGCCGCCAAACTCGTCGCCGGCGACGTTTCCGTCCACCCCAGCTCCACCCACTGCCACCACTCGACGCGGCTTCCTCCCCGCATCACGTAGATAGTCTCCACCGTCCTTTTGGTCTACAGAGTGCAAATCCCGCGCTGCTCCGCCATGTCTGGCCTCGCCGGCGGCTAGACGCCGGCGAGTTTGAATCTGTTTGACCCCGTGTGGGCCCAGGTTGACTCCCCTCCTGAGTCTATGACAGGTGGGGCCGGCCTGCTAATTAGTTTAGGATTAGTTTTACCTAATTTTAATTAGTTTAGTCACTGACATGTGGGCCCAGGCCCCACTGACAGTTAATTAGTGTTAATTTAATTCTGTTAATTAGCTGAGTCACTGACAGACAGGGCCCACCAGTCAGGTTTGACCTGGCCGACCCAGTTGACCGCTGACATCACACCTATGTCATGTTGACGCATTAATTCAATTACTAGATTTAGTCTTTAATAGGAAATTCCAGAAAATAGCCAAAACTTCTAAAAATCATAGAAAATCAACCATAGCTCCAAATGCAAAGATTTATATATGAAAAATGATCAGAAAAATTCAATCTATCCATCTGTAATGGTTTCATGCATGACAAAACAAGTTAACCTTGCTGTTTAAGCAGAATAAGATAATGCACTAATAAGGCTATGTTAAATGAGCTAACATTTGAATCTTTGATTCAAATGAGTTCATTCCCTTCTGTTTTAGCTTGCATTAGGCCAAGACACATTCATTTTGCCATGTCATAGCATGCATCATATTGTTGCATATTGTCATGTGTTGATTATGTTCGGTGTGTCTTTCGTGGTAGGTTCTGCCTCCGAGGATAACCCCGAGTATCCGTCTGAAGGGCAGTACCCTACTACCACTACAACAGGCAAGCAACCCATTGATCATTCCGATACAAACCCATGTTCTCGCTTCTGCTCTTGTTTACTGCATTAAGACAACGCGATTCAAACTGCTGTGTGCTACGGTAGTTGAACCCTTATCCTCTGCATGACCTGTCATTGCCACAGTAACTAGATGAAACCCACTAGCATGTGTAGGAGTTGATTGAGCCATGTATGTGATTCCTACCTTGCTATGCCTGCTATGCTTAGAGTTGTGTCAGGTCTGGTTCATCTGGGTGATGGGCTAGAGTGAAATGATTATGTCGGTAATGTGAGGGATGTGTTGAACATGTTTTGGTAAAGGTATCGATGAGAGGCCATGTAGGAGTACATGGTGGGTTGTTTCATTGAGGCCGTCCATAAGAACTGAGATCTGTATGCGTGATTTAAGATTCAGCTACTACCACACATTGGGCCCTGAAATATGACCCCGCTCGACTTACTGACCCCTCTCGCCCTCTGTCCAGGAGTTGCAACTAGTTTCTGGTGTTTGTAGGTTATGTGTTGGCGGCCGTGCGTAGCGCTGACCCTAGGGGTGGGCTATGATGCGGTAGATACACTGTGGCCGGGTATGCCGGGCGCCCGTTTGGCGTCTCGGGACCCTGTACACATCGTTTGGGGCCGTTGAGGACACCCCGGCCGGATTTCCTTGCGGATGGAACCTGAATAGGCGATAAACCTGGACTAGAGACTTGTGAGGTTAGTCAGGTCGTGGTCTACACCCACGTCGGTTTTCGCTTGAAGTCTGCCGAGCACATGTCGTGTGCAGACGCTAAGTGGTGGAAACATGTGTGACGAAGTACACCCCTGCAGGGTATAAAACTATTCGAATAGCCGCGTCCGCGGTAAAGGACTACTTGGTTGCCTATACAGTTCATAGACAAGTTAATGGATACTACTAAAAGACTCAAGATAAGTGTGAGTACCGAGGATGGCCCTCTCGTAGGATGACGAGGGAGGATCCCCGGTGGAGTATTGTGTTGGTGAGTAGTGGACTCGTGTGCGAAAACTATTTTACTAGTGGAGTCTCGTAGGATAGCTTAGCCAAGAGTCAAAGCTGGCTTGCTGCAATAACTCCACCACCTTCTTGAGAATGAGCATGTATAGTAGGTTCTGTTGTAAGACTTGCTGAGTACCTTTGTACTCATGTTTGCTTAATTACTGTTTTCAGACGACAACACCGCCCCCTCCGATGGGTTCTACGTAGACCTTGATGTCGACGAGTGACTAGCCACCCAGGTGGTGATCCTGGCCATGGAGGGCCCTATGTAGATAGACAGGCTTCGGAAGCCTTCTTGCTTTCTAGTGTCTGTACTCAGACTATTTACTTCCGCTTGTGCTTGTATGCTTGTATGACTTGAGTGTCGGGTCATGTGACCCCTACCTGTATGAACATGTTATGTATGGCTCTCTGGAGCCTTTAAATAAAGTACTTGAGTTGTAGAGTTTTGTTGTGATGCCATGTTGTATGTACTCATATCGGGCATATTGTGTGTATGATTGAAATGCTTGGTATGAGTGGGATCCGACAATCTAGTTGTTTATCCTTGGCAGCCTTTCTTATGGGGAAATGTAGTCTAGTGTTCCTCGAGCCATAGTAGTCCGCTACAGCCCGGTTCACCGGAGTCCTGCTAGCCCAGCACTACTGCTTCAGGACACTTGACTGGCCGGCATGTGTTTCACTTTGTTCCTATGTCTGTCCCTTCGGGGAAATGTCACGCGGTGACATCCGGAGTCCTGCCTAGCCTGCTACAGCCCGGGTTCCCCGGAGTCCTGTTAGCCCAGTGCTACAGCCCGGATTCACTCGCTGATGACCGACATGCTCGATGTGATTCATGTATGCCTGTCTCCATAGGTCTGTGCCGCTTTGGGTTCACGACTAGCCATGTCGGCCCGGGTTCTCTGTCATATGGATGCTAGCGACACTATCATATACGTGAGCCAAAAGGCGCAAACGGTCCCGGGCCATGGTAAGGCGACACCCGTGGGATACCGTGCGTGAGGCCGCAATGTGATATGAGGTGTTACCGGCTAGATCGATGTGACTTGGAATCGGGGTCCTGACAGCGTTGGCATCAGAGCCGGACTGCCTGTAGGTTCGTTGAGCCAAACTGGTCGATGTCGAGTCTAGAAATGCTTTAGTTATATGTAGGGGAATTGATTGTGGGAGGGAACGTAAGGCTCTTTTACTCCTTTACCTTATGCCCTCTGATCTGAGTCATTCTCTTCTCATTCAACGTGGGTTAAGGACTAGGCTCTCTTCTTCTATCAGGTTCACGTGTTACTAATCCGTAGTAGCTTATAGGATTGTTGTTACAAGCCTCAGTACAGTTTCTACTACTTTTAGTATGTTGCCAGTTGAATCAGAACCTTGATATGATGTTGTTGAGTGGTATTGCAAACTGTTGTGGATGTCTCAAATCTTTTTCTGAGCATTTACAGCTGTTATGCTGTCCAATTTTCCCTAGAAATTCTAATGTCTTTGCATTGTGGTTGTGCTTTCAGATGGCCACTCGTGCTCAAAACCAAGTGGTTCGCCTGACCCGGTGCCTTGATGTGCCCGGTCATACTGCTATGTTAGTCCGGGTAATGATCGAGACGGGTTACCGTTGGTATCCCGAATACACTGTCGAAGAGCAGTTCCGAGACTTTAATCAAAGCCAATATTTCTGCACCGTCAGGATATTTCCTTCTTATCCTGGATCTACCGAGCCCCTCCACTGTTCCTATGGACTCGGGGTTACTGTTGAGATGGCTGTGCAGGATGCTGCCTATTCCATGATGACCATCATGCGAGTCCGGACTGGCCTGCTTCGGAACACCGACTTCCGTTACATGCCAGCTTCACTTCCGGGAGCGCAAGGGTATCTTCAGGCTATCTATGCTGACTCCACTCAGGAGGACTCATTAACTCGTACCACTGCCGAGATGCTCGAGGATAAGGACCGAGAGAATCGGGCCTTGAGGCTGGAGCTTTTCAACACCCGTGCTGATCATTGGGCCACATTGACTCGGTTTGCACCTGCGGTGCAAGCTGGATGTATGGATACAAGGGATCTGTATCCTGTGAGATCTGCTCTGCCAGACATGGTGGATTGGCGTGATGTGGGAGGCATCACCCCTCCCCGTGGTCCCCGCAGGCCACCGTTTGTTGGTCCAAGACCTCATCCTAGCCCCTTTGGTCCACAAGCTCCTCAGGACCGTCTGTTCCCGGATGATCACGTTGAACTTCCAGGCTATGGAGGTGACTTCTATGAGGACTACTACGGAGCTGTCTGAGTTAGTAGTAGTATCACTAGTATTGTAATAGTTGTATCTCCACTGTCCTGCGTGACTTGTGGAATATGACTTTGTGTGTAATCAATTCCGGAGGTGTAGACAAATAATGTATAGGAGCTTGGAATGCCTCCGATGAGATGTAACGTCTTTCATCATAGTTGTACTGTAGCCTGGGCTTGTACTAAACTATGTATGGTGTGTATGACCGTTGGTATATATATGGCAGTTTTATATTACCATGACATACGGATGAACATCTCTGCATTCCGTGTTATCCATTACATTCTGCACTTCCTTGCTAAGTTTGAGCCATCCTTATCTAAACCGTTGTCTTGTTTTCTCCTAGGATGGTCAACACCCGCAGCAACCCTGCTGCCCCGGAGCAGGGGGAAGCCAGTGCAGCTAGGGGTGAAAATCTGCCTCACCCGCCTTCTCTGGCCGAAGTGATGCTGGAGGCGGAAAGAAACAAGCGTGAGACTAACCGCTTACTGGAGCGGATTGAGCAGAACACTGCACGCCATCCGCGAAATGACTTGGTGTCAATCAATGACTTTATCAAGCTGTACCCACCAAAGTTTAACCATTCCGTCGAGCCCCTCGACGCGGATGACTGGCTTCGCAGCATCACCCACAAGCTACGTTCTGCCAACGTAGCCGAAGCCGACAAGGTTACTTATGCTGCCTATGATCTCGAAGGCCCTGCTAGCCTTTGGTGGGAAAATTTTGAAGCTATGCGCCCGGTCGGCCAAATCACTACTTGGGCTGAATTTAGTGAGGCTTTCCGTGAGCATCACATTCCGGAAGGTCTCATAGATCGCAAGAGGGAGGAGTTCTGCAATTTCACCCAAGGAAGACTGACTGTGGATGCATATAGTCGTGAATTTGGGAATCTGGCACGTTATGCTCCTGAAGAGGTATCTACCGATGCTAAGAAGCGGGCAAGGTTCCGCAAGGGACTTAGCCCTGAGCTTCGCCGCGATCTTCGTCTGCACGAGTCCACATCCTTTCAGAAGTTGGTCAATAAAGCCATCAGTGCTGAGACAGGCCAGTCTGACTATGACGCTTCACGCAAGCACTCCCGTGATTTTGGCTCTTCATCCGGCTCTGGAGCTCAGAAGCGCCGGGTGTGGATCCCAAGCACGGCACTGCCACCCAGGTTCATTCCGAGGCCATCCTTTGAGGCGCCTCGTCCCAACCAGCAGCTTGCACCACCCAAGCCCTATGGTGGCCCCGCTGCTAATGCTGCTCCACGCCCCAATGTGGTGACATGTTTCAAGTGTGGAGAGCCGGGTCACTATAGTCGAGAGTGTCCTCAGAACAACAACCCCAATCAGTCTGGAAAGTCCGTTGGTCGTGGTAAGCCAGCGGGAAAGACATTCTACGCCAAGCCGGTCACCACTGCACGTGGCCATGTCAACTATGTTTCAGCCGAGGAGGCTCATGAGGATCCTAACGTCGTCCTTGGTACGCTCCTTGTTAATTGCCATCCGGCATCTGTTCTTTTCGATACTGGAGCATCTCATTCATTCATATCCGAGAACTATGCTCGATTGCATAACACGACATTCTGTGACATGCCCTCTACCATGGAAATTCAAACCCCTGGCTCTAGATGGCAAACTTCTAGAGTAAGCCATGGGAACGAAATTCTTGTCGATAGACTTGTCTTCCTTGCATCCTTAATAGCTCTCAAGTCCTCGGACATAAACATCATCTTGGGTATGGACTGGATGTCAGCTCATTATGCTAAGATTGATTGTGCCACTAGAACCGTTCAACTTACCCACCCATCGGGCAAGACAGTCAATGTCTTAACTCGAGTGGCCAAGCGCCAGCTTTACTCCCTAAATGCCAACCCCCTTCCAGACCTTGAGGATGTTCCGGTAGTCCGAGACTTTCCGGATGTCTTTCCAGAAGAACTGCCAGGTGTTCCACCTGACAGGGATGTCGAGTTTGTGATAGACCTTGTTCCAGGAACCGTTCCAATTTCTAGAAGACCCTATAAGATGGCACCCTTAGAACTAGCCGAGCTTAAGAACCAACTCGATGAGTCCTTGAAAAAGGGTTTCATCCGTCCTAGTTCCTCTCCTTGGGCTTGCCCCGTCCTCTTCGTCAAGAAGAAGGATGGAACGGATCGAATGGTTGTAGATTACCGACCTGTCAACTTGGTCACTATCAAGAACAAGTATCCGCTTCCCAGGATCAACGATCTGTATGATCAGCTCGCTGGATCCTCAGTCTTTTCCAAGATGGATTTGAGGTTGGGCTACCATCAAATCAAAATCAGAAACGGGGACATTCCCAAAACGGCCTTTGTTACTCGTTATGGCCAATACGAGTACACCGTTATGTCCTTCGGTTTAACCAATGCCCCAGCCACCTTCTCTCGGTTAATGAACTCGGTCTTCATGGAGTATTTGGATAAATTCGTCGTAGTATACCTCGATGACATACTCATCTACTCCAAGAATGAAGAGGAACATGCCGAACATCTAAGGCTGGTATTGACGAAACTTCGAGAGCATCGCCTTTATGCCAAATTCTCCAAGTGTGAATTTTGGTTGCCAGAAGTGACCTATCTAGGCCATGTAATCTCTGGTAAGGGTATTGCTGTCAATCCCGAGCGAGTTCAAGCTGTCCTTGATTGGACTCCACCTGAGACGGTCAAGCAAGTTCGGAGCTTCCTTGGCTTAGCGAGCTACTGCCGTCGCTTCGTCGAGAATTTCTCCAAGGTTGCTAAACCTCTAACTGAACTCCTCAAGAAAGATAAAAAGTTCGAGTGGACTCCACAGTGCGAGTTCAGCTTTCAGGAACTGAAAAGACGCCTGACATCTGCTCCCGTACTGGTACCACCAGATTTCTCCAAGGACTTTATTATCTATTGCGACGCCTCGCGACAAGGACTAGGTTGCATACTCATGCAAGATCGTCAGGTAATTGCCTATGCTTCACGGCAATTACACCCACATGAGGAAAACTATCCCACACATGATCTAGAGCTTGCAGCTGTAGTCCATGCACTCAAAACTTGGCGACATTACCTCCTCGGTAATCGTTGCGAGATCTTCACCGATCACCAAAGTTTGAAATATATCTTCACCCAACCAGATTTGAATCTCAGGCAACGACGTTGGGTCGAGTTGATCTCGGATTACGACTTAGGAATAACTTACACCCCGGGAAAAGCCAATGTCATGGCTGATGCACTAAGTTGTAAGTCCTATTGTAACAACCTGATGTTACAACAAAGTCAACCACTTCTCCATGAGGAATTTCATAAGCTTAACCTTCACATTGTTCCTCGAGGTTTTCTATCCACCCTGGTGGCGAAACCTACCCTTATGGATCAAATCATAGCTGCCCAGAAGCGATGATAAGGGCATATTCCGGATTAAGGAAAACATTGCTAGCGGAGTTGCTAAATGTTTTTCCATGGATGAGCGAGGTGTTGTCTTCTTCGAGAACCGCTTGGTGGTTCCCAAGAAACAACATCTACGCCAGTTGATCCTTAAGGAAGCTCATGACTCCCCTCTCACCATTCATTCCGGTAGTACCAATATGTATCAAGACCTACGCCAGAGGTTTTGGTGGACTAGGATGAAGAGAGAAATTGCTCAATACATTGCTAGCTGCGACGTTTGTCGTCGTGTTAAAGCAGAGCATCAACGGCCTGCTGGCACCCTTCAACCTTTGGCTATTCCTGAGTGGAAATGGGATAAAATCAGTATGGATTTCATCACTGGGTTTCCCAGGACCAAGAGAGGGAATAATGCCATCTTCGTCGTGATCGACCGTCTTTCCAAAGTAGCCCACTTTCTACCTGTTCGTGAGAGTATCACCGCTAGCCAGCTAGCTGACTTATACATCTCCCGAATAGTGTCTCTTCATGGTGTTCCATTGGAAATTAACTCAGACCGTGGGAGTCTCTTCACCTCTCGATTTTGGGAAAGTTTCCAAAATGCTATGGGAACTCGTCTCTCTTTTAGCACCGCCTTCCATCCTCAATCAAGTGGTCAAGTAGAGCGAGTCAATCAAATTCTGGAAGATATGCTCCGAGCTTCTGTCATCTCGTTCGGAATGGGTTGGGAGAATGCCTTCCATTCGCGGAGTTTGCTTATAACAATAGTTATCAAGCTAGCTTGGGCAAGGCTCCTTTCGAAGTTCTCTATGGACGAAAATGTCGAACGCCTCTTAACTGGTCAGAAACCGGGGAAAGACAACTCTTTGGCCCGGATATGATTCAGGAAGCAGAAGAGCAGGTTCGCGTTATTCGTGAGAAATTGAAAACAGCCCAATCTCGTCAAAAGAGCCAATATGATCGTAAACATAAGCTCATGACTTTGAAGTCGGCGAGAAGGCTTACCTTCGGGTTACTCCGTTAAAGGGAACCCATCGTTTCGGTATCAAAGGCAAATTGGCTCCTCGCTACATTGGACCCTTTCGCATTCTTGCCAAACGAGGAGAAGTTGCCTACCAATTGGAACTACCTTCGCATCTTTCCAGAGTTCACGATGTCTTCCACGTTTCTCAACTCAGGCGTTGCTTCGCGGATCCTATCCGTGGAGTGGACCACGAAACGCTTGATCTACAAGATAACCTCTCATATCGGGAATATCCCGTTCGTATCCTTGATCAAGCCGAGCGTACCACTCGACGTCATAATATCAAGTTTCTCAAGGTTCAATGGTCACACCATTCTGAGAAAGAAGCCACTTGGGAAAGGGAGGATCGTCTTCGACTCGAGTACCCCACCTTCTTCCCGGAGGATCCTAAATCTCGGGACGAGATTCTTTTGAGTGGGGGTGAGTTGTCACACCCTAGCTAGTTCAAGCATTAGAGTGTGCATCATGTTTAAATTCCTCTTAAATTTGAAATGGGGATGACAGAACCCCCAGCACCCCCCTGGAACAACTAGGGTTTACTAAAAACTTTTTCAATGAACCTGAAATGCCCTTCTAAAAAGCCCACCCTTTTTGTTTTGGGTTAAATCCTTTGACAAAAATGGTGCACAATTTTCTAGGACATCTAAGGTCATTGGATTAATCCTTATAGTATTTGCATTTGGGCATTTAAATGCTATAAAATATTTTAAATGCTCAAATAATCATAAACTAAAATGTTTGCTGTTGGATATATTCTAAGCAGTGGCCATGATTAATTTTATGATTTATGGTAATGCCCTGGCATTTTTAATAAAGCCCTGAAGTTACAGAAATAATAGAATAAATAAAAAAACAAAAAAGGAGAGAAAGAACAAGGACTTACCTGTCGAACCCCACCAGCCCACCTGGCTCGGCCCAGTCCACTGGCTCCTGCTAGTCGTCCTCCTCCTCTCGCCAGGAGGACGAGGAGCGCGTGGCCGGCGCCCGCGGCCACACGCCGGCCACCTCCTGCTTCCGCCGACGCCCTGGAGGCGTCTACGAGTGCCACGCCGACCCCCACGTCTCCCTCTCTTTCTTCCCACTCTCCCCGTGGCCTCTCCCCCTCTCTCGCTCTCTCCCCATCTCCCTGCCGAGCGCAGCCGTCGCCGCCGACAAGCTCCACCGCAGCCACCGCCGTCCATTCGTTGCCTCGTCATGCCAAGAAGCTCCGCCGCCGTCGACTACATCGAGTAGGCCGAGCCCCGAGCGCCCGCTCGCCCCGGAGACGCTACACCGAGCTCATCCTCAACTCCGGCCACCGGAGATCCCCTTCGCCGTCCCCGCTGCATCAGCTCATCCCCGACCTCGCCGACTGCCTCGACGAGGCCCCCGTGAGCTCAGCCACCTCTCCACCCTCTCTGTTCTCTCTCTCGAGCCCCGTAGCGACCGCACGTAGCTCACCCGCACGCACCGCCACGGAGCTCGTCGCCGACGAGGCTCCGGCCACCCAATGGCCGCGCCACCCTGTCCACTAGTCCTACCACACCTCCAGGAGCTCAACACACCAAACCACGCGCCTCTCCGTGCCCCTAGCGACTAGTTCAACCTTACCCGAGCTCCGGCCGCCGCCAAACTCGTCGCCGACGACGTTTCCGGCCACCCCAGCTCCACCCACTGCCACCACTCGACGTGGCTTCCTCCCTGCATCACGTAGATAGTCTCCGCCGTCCTTTTGGTCGCCGGAGTGCAAATCCCGCGCTGCTCCGCCGCGTCTGGCCTCGCCGGCGGGTAGACGCCGGCGAGTTTGACTCTGTTTGACCCCATGTTGGCCTAGGTTGACTCCCCTCCTGAGTCTATGACAGGTGGGTCCGGCCTGCTAATTAGATTAGGATTAGTTTTACCTAAATTTAATTAGTTCAGTCACTGACATGTGGGCCCAGGCCCCACTGACAGTTAATTAGCAATAACATTATTCTGTTAATTAGCTGAGACACTGACAGACAGGGCCCACCAGTCAGGTTTGACCTGGCCGACCCAGTTGACCGCTGACGTCACACCTATGTCATGCTGACGCATTAATTCAATTACTGGATTTATTCTTTAATAGGAAATTCCAGAAAATAGCCAAAACTTCTAAAAATCATAGAAAATCAAGCATAGCTCCAAATGCAAATATTTATATATGAAAAATGATCAGAAAAATTCAATCTATCCATCTGTAATGGTTTCATGCATGACAAAACAAGTTAACCTTGCTGTTTAAGAAGAATAAGATAATGCACTAATAAGGCTATGTTTAATGAGCTAACATGTGAATCTTTGATTCAAATGAGTTCATCCCCTTCTGTTTTAGCTTGCATTAGGCCAAGACACCTTCATCTTGCCATGTCACAGCATGCATCATATTGTTGCATATTGTCATGTGTTGATCATGTTCGGTGTGTCTTTCGTGGTAGGTTCTGCCTCCGAGGATAACCCCGAGTATCCGTCTGAAGGGCAGTACCCTACTACCACTACAACAGGCAAGCAACCCATTGATCATTTCGATACAAACCCATGTTCTCGCTTCTGCTCTTGTTTACTGCATTAAGACAATGCGATTCAAACTGTTGTGTGCTACGGTAGTTGAACCCTTATCCTCTGCATGACCTGTCATTGCCACAGTAACTAGATGAAACCCACTAGCATGTGTAGGAGGTGATGGGCTAGAGTGAAATGATTATGTCGGAAATGTGAGGGATGTGTTGAACATGTTTTGGTAAAGGTATCGATGAGAGGCCATGTAGGAGTACATGGTGGGTTGTTTCTTTGAGGCCGTCCATAAGAACTGAGATCTGTATGCGTGATTTAAGATTCAGCTACTACCACACATTGGGCCCTGAAATATGACCCCACTCAACTTACTGACCTCTCTCGCCCTTTGTCCAGGAGTTGCAACTAGTTTTTGGTGTTTGTAGGTTATTTATTGGCGGCCGTGCGTAGCGCTGACCCTAGGGGTGGGCTATGATGCGGTAGATACACTGTGGTTGGGTATGCCGGGCGCCCGTTTGGCGTCTCGGGACCCTGTACACATCGTTTGGGGCCGTTGAGGACACCCCGGCCGGATTTCCTTGCGGATGGAACCTGAATAGGCGATAAACCTGGACTAGAGACTTGTGCGGTTAGTCAGGTCGTGGTCTACACCCACGTAGGTTTTCGCTTGAAGTCTGTCGAGCACATGTCGTGTGCAAACGCTAAGTGGTGGAAACATGTGTGATGAGGTACACCCCTGCAGGGTATAAACTATTCGAATAGCCGCGTCCGCGGTAAAGGACTACTTGGTTGCCTATACAGTTCATAGACAAGTTAATGGATACTACTAAAAGACTCAAGATAAGTGTGAGTACCGAGGATGGCCCTCTCGTAGGATGACGAGGGAGGATCCCCGGTGGAGTATTGTGTTGGTGAGTAGTGGACTCATGTGCGAAAACTATTTTTACTAGTGGAGTCTCGTAGGATAGCTTAGCCAAGAGTCAAAGCTGGCTTGCTGCAATAACTCCACCACCTTCTTGAGAATGAGCATGTATAGTAGGTTCTGTTGTAAGACTTGCTGAGTACCTTTGTACTCATGTTTGCTTAATTACTGTTTTCAGACGACAACACCGCCCCCTCCGATGGGTTCTACGTAGACCTTGATGTCGACGAGTGACTAGCCACCCAGGTGGTGATCCTGGCCATGGAGGGCCCTATGTAGATAGACAGGCTTCGGAAGCCTTCTTGCTTTCTAGTGTCTGTACTCAGACTATTTACTTCCGCTTGTGCTTGTATGCTTGTATGACTTGAGTGTCGGGTCATGTGACCCCTACCTGTATGAACATGTTATGTATGGCTCTCTGGAGCCTTTAAATAAAGTACTTGAGTTGTAGAGTTTTGTTGTGATGCCATGTTGTATGTACTCATATCGGGCATATTGTGTGTATGATTGAAATGCTTGGTATGAGTGGGATCCGACAATCTAGTTGTTTATCCTTGGCAGCCTTTCTTATGGGGAAATGTAGTCTAGTGTTCCTCGAGCCATAGTAGTCCGCTACAGCCCGGTTCACCGGAGTCCTGCTAGCCCAGCACTACTGCTCAGGACACTTGACTGGCCGGCATGTGTTTCACTTCGTTCCTATGTCTGTCCCTTCGGGGAAATGTCACGCGGTGACATCCGGAGTCCTGCCTAGCCTGCTACAGCCCGGGTTCCCTGGAGTCCTGTTAGCCCGGTGCTACAGCCCGGATTCACTCGCTGATGACCGACATGCTCGATGTGATTCATGTATGCCTGTCTCCATAGGTCTGTGCCGCTTTGGGTTCACGACTAGCCATGTCGGCCCGGGTTCTCTGTCATATGGATGCTAGCGACACTATCATATACATGAGCCAAAAGGCGCAAACGGTCCCGGGCCATGGTAAGGCGACACCCGTGGGATACCGTGCGTGAGGCCGCAATGTGATATGAGGTGTTGCCGGCTAGATCGATGTGACTTGGAATCGGGGTCCTGACACCATAATAGCTTGTGGCTGCACACAGAAGTTTCTAGTATGAAAAATCTCATGATCCCTTTGGGCCTGGGTGGCTGTCCATAAAGAAAAATAGGCAATCTTGGAATACCCAGGTACCTCAGTCCACCCAGATGTGTGTTTAAGTTGCCACCTTAGATAAACCATTAATTAACAAACTCACATCTGTCATGGATATCACTCACCCCATCCACGTCTACTAGCATAGCATGGCATAATAGGCAAACATAGAAGTAACTCCCAAAGGTTTGATAATATAACAGGTAATAGGTTCTACCTCAACTACTTCCCATCCCACAATTTAATTAGATCCTAATCATGCAATGTTTGAGGATTGATCTAATGCAATAAAACTAGGTAGTAGGAGGTATGATCAAAGTGTTACTTGCCTTGCTGATGATCCACGAAACCTAGAGATTCGAAGTAACAGGCGGCGCACTCCGGGTATTCTATCGCAGACAAACAAACAAGCATACAATAAGTATTCATCTAATGCACAGGTAAAACTCAAATAAGAGATCTAACCGGAAGGTTCAACTTAAGAACTCCGGTTTGCAAAAAGAATCAAATCAAACGAAGCAACGAAAGTCAAACGGCAAAAGAAACAGGCTTCGTTTACTATTCTGGATCTAGGGCAATTTTTACAGTGGCAAAAACTTGTTTAAGTTGGTTAAACGGATAGAGAGTTTCGAGACGAAACTCCAGGCGCTTGAATCGCCTTATTCCGATAAACGAGCGAAAAGTTATACTAAAACGAAAATCGGATCAGAAATCGCGATCAGAAATAATCGCGGAAAATCTGAGAAAAAGAAAAACGACGAATAGATTAACGAATGAACATTCCTTACCTGGATCTAAACGACGAACACGTACGTTAAAACGAACGAATGAACGAACGCTTGCTATTTAAATAAATCGGAAAAAACGATCTATTTAAAAAAACGGAAACAAAAAAACCGACGAAAACCGAACGTTTTTTTCGAGAAAACCGGCGACGCGAAAATCTAGGCAACCTCGGGCGGTGGATCGGCGGCTCCGGCGACGGCGGCGCGGCAAGCGGCGGTGGGGCGCTAGGGTTTCGGGGCGCGTGGGCTGGGGTTTTGGCTGGGCCTCCCCCGGCTTATAAAGCCGGCCGGGCCGGGAGTCCGGGTCGAACACGACCCGTTAGGTCGGTTCGTTTTTTTTAAATAATAACACGCAGAAAAACAAATAAAAGAAATACTAAAAGGACTCAAAAAAATCTGAAATAAATTTTCCCGGGCTTCTAAAATCAAGCTGCACAAGGTGAACATTTATATGGGGCCTAAATGCAATTTTGAAAAACGCACATTTTTCCTAAATTCAAATAAAATACCGAAAAACTCCGAAATCAAATCTTATTTGATTTTATTATTAATCCTCAATATTTCTTTATTTTGGGAAAGTCATTTTATTCCCTCTCTCATATTTTTGTAATAGAAATAATTGACGATAAAATAATTAAAATCAAATGATCCTATTCTCAAAATTTGAGAAAACTCAAATATGAAAATGACGAAATCCCCAACTCTCTCCGTGGGTCCTTGAGTTGCGTAGAATTTCTAGGATCAAAGCCAAAGGCAATAAATTATGATATGCAATGATGAGCTAGTGTATAACATTCCAAATTGAAAATTTGGGATGTTACAAACCTACCCTCCTTAAGATGAATCTCGCCCTCGAGATTCGGGTTGGCTAGAAAATAGGTTAGGGTGGTCCTTGAGCAAATCTTCCTCTCGCTCCCAGGTGGCTTCATCCTCCGTGTGGTGGCTCCACTGAACCTTGCAAAATTTGATAACCTTGCTGCGGGTGACTCGACTGGCATACTCTAGAATCTTAACTGGTTTCTCCTCATAGGTCAAATCACTGTCCAACCGAATTGCTTCCAGTGGTACCGTCTCTCTCAGCGGTATGTCAGCCATCTCCGCGTGGCACTTCTTCAACTGAGAAACGTGGAACACATCATGAATTCCTGACAATCCTTCAGGCAATTCCAACTTGTAGGCCACTTCTCCCATACGTTCCAATACTCGGTATGGTCCTACAAATCGTGGCGCTAACTTTCCTTTAACACCAAAGCACTTTGTTCCCTGAAGTGGAGATACTCGAAGATAAGCTCTATCTCCAACTTCGTAAACTGTCTCCTTGCGTTTAGAATCTGCATAACTTTTCTGCCTGGACTGGGCTACCTTGAGCCTATCGCGAATCAATTTCACCTTCTGCTCAGACTCCTTAATCACATCAGGTCCAAACAACTAGCGGTCTTCAACTTCATCCCACAACAATAGTGTCCTGCACCTTCTTCCGTACAAGGCTTCGAATGGGGCCATCTTTAAACTGGATTGATAGCTGTTGTTGTAAGAGAATTCGGCATAAAGAAAATTCTCGTCCCAACTAGATCCATAATCTAGCACACAAGCTCTCAGCATGTCCTCCAAAATTTGATTGACTCTCTCGGTATGTCCATCTGTCTGTGGATGAAAAGCGGTGCTGAACTCTAGCCTGGTACCCAAAGTTTCGCGCAACTGATTCCAGAACTTTGAGGTAAACTGGGTTCCTCTATCTGATACTATACTCCTCGGAACTCCATGTAAGCATAAAATCCTGGTCATGTATATCTTTGCCAACTTAGCACTGGTGTAAGTGGTCTTTACTGGGATGAAATGAGCTACTTTCGTCAACCGATCGACTACAACCCAAATCGAGTCATAGCCTGAACGAGTCCTGGGTAATCCTATGATAAAATCCATGCCTAACTTATCCCACTTCCATTCGGGTATAGGCAATGGTTGTAGCAATCCTGCTGGCTTCTGATGCTTTGCCTTTACTCTCTGACATACATCACAAACTGCTACATACTCCGCAATATCTTTCTTCATTCTAGTCCACCAGAAAATATCCTTCAAATCCAAATACACCTTGGTATTTCCTAGGTGAATCGAATACGGTGAATCATGTGCCTCTTGCAGAATCAACTTCCTGATCTCTGGGTCATTGGGCACATAAACACGGTCTTCAAACCATAGGGTGTCGTGCTCATCCTCATGAAATCCTTTAGCCTTTCCTTTGCTCATTTTCTCCTTTATAGAGGCAATCTCCTTGTCAGTCTTCTGAGCTTCTCTGATTCTATCCATCAAAGTTGACTGAATCTCCAATGCTGCTACATAGCCTCTCGGAACTATTTCCAAACATAGTTCACGAAGATCCTCGGCTAACTCCTTTGGTATTTCTCCCGTCATTAGTGTATTGACATGGCTTTTGCGGCTTAATGCATCAGCTACTACATTAGCCTTTCCGGGGTGGTAATGCAATCTCATATCATAATCCTTGATGGGCTCCAACCATCTCCTTTGTCTGAGGTTTAACTCCTTCTGTGTGAAAATGTATTTCAAACTCTTGTGATTCGTGTACACCTCACAATGATTTCCAATGAGGAAATGTCTCCATGTTTTTAATGCATGCACTACGGCTGCTAACTCCAAATCATGTGTAGCATAATTCAACTCATGAGGCTTAAGCTGTCTTGAGGCATATGAAACAACTCTCCCTTCCTACATAAGCACTGCTCCAAGTCCTCGACGTGAAGCGTCGCAGTACACCTCATAATCTTTGGTATGGTCTGGCAAAATCAACACTGGTGAAGTAACCAAGCGTTTCTTCAACTCCTGGAAACTAGCCTCACATTCCTTAGTCCATTTGAACTTGGTATCCTTCTTTAGTAACTCCGTCATAGGCTTCGCAATCTTTGAGAAACTCTCAATAAATCTCCGGTAGTATCCTGCGAGTCCAAGGAAACTCCAGATCTCTCCAACTGTTGTTGGCGCTTCCCAATTTGTCACAGTGTCAACCTTAGTGGGATCTACTGCTATACCTTCTCCGGATATAACGTGTCCAAGGAATCCTACTTCCTTCAACCAAAACTCACATTTGCTGAACTTGGCATACAACTGATGTTCTCTAAGCTTCTCAAGTACCAATCGCAAATGTTCCTTATGCTCCTCTTCACTTTTTGAGTAAACCAGAATATCATCAATGAACACTACGACGAACTTATCCAAGAACTCCATAAACACTTTGTTCATCATGTTCATAAAATATGCAGGTGCGTTAGTCAGACCAAATGACATAACGGTATACTCATACAGCCCATACCTGGTGGTAAAAGTTGTCTTAGGTATATCCTGTTCTCAAATCTTCAACTAGTGGTATCCTGATCACAGATCGATCTTGGAAAATACCTTAGCTCCTTGCAATCGATCAAATAGATCATTGATCATTGGTAGTGGGTACTTGTTGTTGATGGTTACTTCATTCAATCCTCGATAATCAACAACCATCCTTAACGATCCATCCTTCTTCTCCACTAGAAGTACTGGCGATCCCCAAGGCGAAGAACTTGGGCGAATATATCCCTTATCTAATAACTCCTTAATCTGCTTCTTAATCTCCACCAAATCCTTTGCAGGCATCCTGTATGGTCTCTTTGATATTGGCCCTGTGCCTGGCAATAGCTCAATCAAAAACTCAATATCTCTATCCGGTGGCATGCCTGGCAACTCTTCTAGAAATACTTCAGGGAAATCCCTTACCACTGGTACTTCCTCCTGCACAACTCCTATTAAACAATTTACTTGAGTCCCTTTTGGCACATGTCGGGATACATACTTGATCATTCTCCCTTCTGGGGTGGTAAGCAAAATTGTCTTACTGGCGCAATCGATGTTTCCTCCGTACATCGACAGCCAACCCATACCCAAAATTACATCCAATCCTTGTGATTCCAAAATGATTAAATTCGAGGGAAACACATGCCTACCTATACTCAATGGCACTTGAAAACATCCTTGACTGGCCATATACTCCGCTCCTAGTGAGCTTACTAGCATAGGTGTTCTAAGAACCTTAGTGGGCAGGTTATACTTATCCACAAATCCCCTTGATATGTATGAATGCGATGCACCAGTATCAAAAAGAATGAGTACAGTAAATGACTTAACCAAAAACTTACCAATTACGGCATCCGGCTGCTCTTCAACCTCCTCCACGTTAACGTGGTTCACCTGTCCCCTATTGAAAGGGTTCGGCTTCTTCCCAGAGCTTCCATTGCCATTCTGGCCTTCAGGACATTCATTGGCATAATGTCCGGTCTTCTGGCACTTAAAGCATGTGACCTGGCTCAGGTCCTTCTTGGCTGGGGTTGATGGGTTGGTGCGATTCTGGCCATTGCTTCCTCCATTCCCATTACCATTCTTGGTGCCATTGTGATTGTGCGAGCTATCTCCTCCATGGGTATGCTGAAAATGTCCTCCCGGTCTAGGGGTAAAATGTGGCTTCTGCTGTGCTCCTGAATTATACTTCCCTTGTCCATACTTCCTCTTGCGGTTCTCAATCTGCTGCTGCTTCCCTTCAATCATAAGAGCGCGGTCTACCAACTCCTGGTAGTTGTTGAAGGTTGCTACCATCAACTGCATGCTCAACTCATCATTCAGTCCATCCAGAAACTTCTCCTGCTTAGCTGCATCTGTAGCAACGTCATCAGGGGCATAACATGCTAATTTACTAAAGTTCTCCACATACTAGCCAACTGTCCGTCCTCCTTGGCACAAGTTGCGAAACTCTCGCTTCTTCATGGCCATAGCTCCTGCTGAAACATGGGCAGTATGAAAAGCCTGCTGAAACTGGTCCTATGTGACAGTGTTGATAGGGAAAGTGGCTGTGAAATTCTCCCACCATGATGCTGCGGGTCCTTCAAGCTGATGTGCGGCAAACTTCACCTTCTCCGCATCTGTCCATCCTGCTGTGGTCAACTCTCTAGCTGTCTTGCGGAGCCAATCATCTGCTACTATCGGCTCGGTGCTACTGGAAAACACTGGCGGATTCAGCCTAAGAAAACGGGCTAAGTGATCAACAAGTGGTGGTGGTGGTGGTGGGTTGTTGCTGTTGTTCCCCTAATTCTGATTCTGGACTAGCAACTGCATCAATGTGTTCTGCTGCTGGATCAACTGGGTGAGCTCCGGTGGATAGGTAAATCCAGGGTCACGTCTCGGAGGCATCTGAGGGTTTAGAAAAGATGAGATTTAAGAATAGAGGGGGTCTAAAGAGAAAACAGTACCCATATGCACATGAGGCAAAAGCAAACAATTCACTTCATTCAATCAAACAAGGGCATACAATCGATCTAACTATCGCAAAAGTGCTCGGACTACTGTATTTACATGGTGGACTACTACTGCTGGTAAGGTGGCCTACTAGAAATATTCTTCGGTTGCAGACTCCATGATATCTGCTCCGGCTTCATCAACATAGTCGTCATCGCTGTCATCTGGGTCCGAGTCGGTGTCGTCGATGATGATGTAGTCTTCCGGGCGAATCTCCTTGGGTTCTTCGTCTTCATCTACTGGTGTAGGGCCTCCCATAAATATCCCAATCTTCTTGATCAGATCGTCATTCTTCTCCACCAATACCTTGATTTCTTCTTCATAATCTTCATGTGTACCCTTGAGTTCTTCCTCCAGTTCCTTGATTCTTGTCTTAGCCTTCTTCAGGTCCATCATGTCAGTGCACATCTGGTTCTCCTGTCGTCGAATGTGCTGGTTTAGTTCCTGGATAAAAGCTGCAATTGATCTATCCTTTTTGGTGCTGATCATCTCCCAGTGCTCATCTCGGCGCCCACAAATCTGGTAGATAGTATCCTTGAGATCATTGCGGTAGACTTCTCCAATGCGTCCCATGGCGATGTGAGCTGCCATGCTCTTTCCTAGACTCCAAGTTGGTGCATCAAAAGAAAACTCTATGGGCTTAGTGACTGGCATGAACGTCCTTCCTGGAACTTGAACTTGAATCATCCAGCGCTCTTCTTCAGGTAAAGTGGCGTTGTAGGTTCCGGTGAAGCTTGGTACTCCTATGTTCAGGTATCTAGTGACTTCCTTCAAGTGGCGTCCAAAGGGTGTATCGTCATCCGGTTGCGTGAACTTGTTCCTTGCATCCGCCATCCTAAAGAGTAGAAAAGAGGAGAGGTTAGAAGAGAAGAGAGTGAATAGTGTTCTAGGTCTTTAGCTTAGTGGCCGTGTCCTACAGTCAGTGTGTGCTCTGATAACATCTCTGTGCTTAGGTGTCATCCCTGGATCAGTAATCCTGACACCACACAGTACTCGGAGGATTTATAACAGAGTAGCAATCACACACTTATTACATCGAGTGTCTCAATAGAGAACTTGTTACAATAAATATGGCTTAAGGCCATCTAATAACGATAATAGCGGAAGGCTTGGAAGATAAGTGAGTCCATCAACTCCAACGGCATCACTGAGTATAGAACCACGACCTAAAAACTCCTTAATCATCGTCTGAAAAGTCTCCAACATTAACGTTGCAGCCCGAAACGGGTCAGCACATGGAATATGCTGGCAAAGTAACACATAGAGAGTAATGGAATGAAACAACTATTCTATATGCATATTTGGCTGGTGGAAAGCTCTATGATTACAGTTTTGCGTAAAGCCAATTTTTCCCTACTACAAAGGAATAAATTTTAATTAACTATCATGGTAGTTGTTAAACACTGAGAATGGTTGACAGCATTCTCAATCCCAATTAAGCATCATCATTAAACAAAACCCAACAAAATTAAATTTTAGAGTCACATGTTGAGATTCACATGATAATCCAAGTACTAGATACTCAAGTTATCCATAACCGGGGACACGGCTAACCATGATTAGTTTATACACACAACAGAGGTTTGCGCACTTTTCCCCACAAGACTCGATCGCCTCCGTTTGGTTTCTCGCACTACATGGTGTTTGAGAAGACGGATGACCGAGACATAGTCTTTCAGAAGCGCTAGCACCTTACGATGGATAGACCGTTACACCTACTTTCCCCTACATCTGCTAGTCTACCCTGTAAGAGTTCGCACGACTTAATCAACTATGCTAGAGCCCATAATAGCTTGTGGCTGCACACGGAAGTTTCTAGTATGAAAAATCGCATGATCCCTTTGGGCCTGGGTGGCGGTCCATAAAGAAAAACAGGCAATCCTGGAATACCCAGGTACCTCAATCCACCCAGATGTGTGTTTAAGTTGCCACCTTAGATAAACCATTAATTAACAAACTCACATCTGTCATGGATATCACTCACCCAATCCACGTCTACTAGCATAGCATGGCATAATAGGCAAACGTAGAAGTAACTCCCAAAGGTTTGATAATATAACAGGTAATAGGTACTACCTCAACTACTTCCCATGCCACAATTTAATTAGATCCTAATCATGCAATGTTTGAGGATTGATCTAATGCAATAAAACTGGGTAGTAGGAGGTATGATCAAAGTGTTACTTGCCTTGCTGATGATCCGCGAAACCTAGAGATTCGAAGTAACAGGCGGCGCACTCCGGGTATTCTATCACAGACAAACAAACAAGCATACAATAAGTATTCATCTAATGCACAGGTAAAACTCAAATAAGAGATCTAACCAAAAGGTTCAACTTAAGAACTCCGGTTTGCAAAAAGAATCAAATCAAACGAAGCAACGAAAGTCAAACGGCAAAAGAAACAGGCTTCGTTTACTATTCTGGATCTAGGGCAATTTTTACAGTGGCAAAAACTTGTTTACGTTGGTTAAACGGATAGAGGATTTCGACACGAAACTCCACGCGCTTGAATCGCCTTATTCCGATAAACGAGCGAAAAGTTATACTAAAACGAAAATTGGATCAGAAATCGCGATCAGAAATAATCGTGAAAAATCCGAGAAAAAGAAAAACGACGAACAGATTAACGAATGAACGTTCGTTACCTGGATCTAAACGACGAACACGTTCGTTAAAACGAGCGAACGAACGCTTGCTATTTAAATAAATCGGAAAAAATCGATCTATTTAAAAAATGGAAACAAAAAAACGACGAAAACCGAACGTATTTCTTTCGAGAAAACCGGCGGCGCAGAAATCGAGGCAACCTCGGGTGGCGGATCGGCGGCTCCGGCGACGGCGGCGCGGCAGGCGGCGGCGGCGCGGGCGGCGGGCGGTGGGGCGCTAGGGTTTCGGGGCGCGCGGGCTGGGGTTTCGGCTGGGCCTCCCCGGCTTATAAAGCCGGCCGGGCCAGGAGTCCGGATCGGACACGGCCCGTTAGGTCGGTTCGTTTTTTTAAATAATAACGCGCAGAAAAACAAACAAAAGAAATACTAAACGGACTCCAAAAATCCCGAAATAAATTTTCCCGGGCTTCTAAAATCAAGCCGCACAAGGTGAACATTTATTTGGGACCTAAATGCAATTTTGAAAAGCGCACATTTTTTCTAAATTCAAATAAAATACCGAAAAACTCCGAAATCAAATCTTATTTGATTTTATTATTAAATCCTCAATATTTCTTTATTTTGGGAAAGTCATTTTATCCCCTCTCTCATATTTTTGTAATAGAAATAATTGACGATAAAATAATTAAAATCAAATGATCCTATTCTCAAAATTTGAGAAAACTCAAATATGAAAATAACGAAATCCCCAACTCTCTCCGTGGGTCCTTGCGTTGCGTAGAATTTCTAGGATCAAATCCAAAGGCAATAAATTATGATATGCAATGATGAGCTAATGTATAACATTCCAAATTGAAAATTTGGGATGTTACATAAATATGCTTATCCTGATGAAAAGAAGATATATCCTGTTATTATTAGTGCTAACCTTTCAGAGAAGGAGGAAGAAAAATTATTGAAAACTCTAAAGAAGCACCGTGCTGCTATCGGGTATACTCTTGATGATCTTGAGGGCATTAGTCCCACTCTAGGTTAACACAAAATGAATTTGGAGAAAGATGCCAAACCAGTTATTGATCACCAATGACGGCTGAATCCTAAGATGAAAGAAGTGGTAAGAAAAGAAATACTAAAGCTCCTTGAGGCAGGTATAATTTATCCCGCTACTGATAGTCAGTGGGTAAGTCCTGTCCATTGTGTTCCTAAGAAGGGAGGTATTACTGTCGTTCCTAATGATAAAGATGAATTGATTCCGCAAAGAATTATTATAGGTTATAGGATGGTAATTGATTTCCGCAAATTAAATAAGGCTACTAAAAAGATCATTACCCCTTACCTTTTTATTGATCAAATGCTAGAAAGATTATCCAAACATACACATTTTTGCTTTCTAGAAGGTTATTCTGGTTTCTTTCAAATACCTATGTCGGCTGATGATCAAGCTAAGACCACCTTTACTTGCCCTTTCGGTACTTTTGCTTATAGACGTATGCCTTTTGGTTTATGTAATGCACCTGCTACCTTTGAAAGATGCATGATGGCTATATTCTCTGACTTTTGTGAAAAGATTTGTGAGATTTTCATGGACGATTTCTCCGTTTATGGATCCTTTTTTGATGATTGCTTAAGCAACCTTGATCGAGTTTTGCAGAGATGTGAAGAAACTAACCTTATCTTGAATTGAGAGAAGTGCCACTTTATGGTTAATGAAGGTATTGTCTTGGGGCACAAACTTTTTGAAAGGGGCATTGAAGTTGATAAAGCCAAAGTTGATGCTATTGAAAAGATGCCGTGTCCCAAGGACATCAAAGGTATAAGAAGTTTCCTTGGTCATGCCGGCTTTTATAGGAGGTTCATTAAGGACTCCTCAAAATTTTCTCGGTCTCTGACTAATTTATTACAAAAAGATATACCATTCGTCTTTGATGATGATTGTGTAGAAGCATTTGAAATACTTAAGAAAGCATTGATCTCTGCACCTATTGTTCAGCCACCTGATTGGAATTTACCTTTTGAAATTATGTGTGATGCTAGTGATTATGTTGTAGGTGCTGTTCTAGGGCAAAGAGTTGATAAGAAATTAAATGTTATTCAATATGCTAGTAAAACTCTAGACAATGCCTAGAGAAATTATGCTACTACTGAAAAAGAATTATTAGCAGTTGTATTTGCTTGTGATAAGTTCAGACCTTATATTGTTGATTCTAAAGTAACTATTCACACGGATCATGCTGCTATTAAATATCTTATGGAAAAGAAAGATGCTAAACCTAGACTTATTAGATGGGTTCTCTTGCTACAAGAATTTGATTTGCATATTATTGATAGAAAGGGAGCTGAGAACCCCTTTGCAGATACCTTGTCTAGGTCAGAAAATGTTCTTGATGAGCCACTAGCTATTGATGATAGCTTTCTTGATGAACAATTAAATGTCATAAATGCTTCTCATACTGCTCCATGGTATGCTGATTATGCTAATTACATTGTTGCTAAATTTATAGCACCTAGTTTCACATACCAGCAATAGAAAAAGTTTTTTCTATGATTTAAGACATTACTTTTGGGATGACCCACATCTCTATAAAGGAGTAGATGGTGTTATTAGACGTTGTGTACCTGAGCATGAACAGGAACAGATCCTACGCAAGTGTCACTCCGAAGCTTATGGAGGACACCACGCTGGAGATAGAACTGCACATAAGGTATTGCAATCCGGTTTTTATTGGCCTACTCTCTTCAAGGATGCGTGTAAGTTTGTCTTATCTTGTGATGAATGTCAAAGAATTGGTAATATTAGTAGACGTCAAGAAATTCCTATGAATTATTCACTTGTTATTGAACCATTTGATGTTTGGGGCTTTGATTATATGGGACCTTTTCATGCCTCTAATGGGTATACACATATTTTAGTTGCTGTTGATTACGTTACTAAGTGGGTAGAAGCTATTCCAACTAGTAGTGCTGATCATAACACCTCTATTAAGATGCTTAAAGAAGTTATTTTTCCGAGGTTTGGGGTCCCTAGATATTTAATGACTGATGGTGGTTCACATTTTATTCATGGTGCTTTCCGTAAAATGCTTGCTAAGTATGATGTTAACCATAGAATTGCATCTCCTTATCACCCACAGCCTAGTGGTCAAGTAGAATTGAGAAATAGAGAACCCAAATTAATTTTGCAAAAGACTGTTAATAGATCTAGAAAGAATTGGTCGTGAGTTTAATGTAGGTGATTATGTATTGTTATACAACTCTCGCTTAAGATTTTTTGCAGGAAAACTTCTCTCTAAATGGGAAGGTCCTTACGTTATCGAGGAGGTCTATCGTTCCAGTGCCATAAAAATCAACAACTTTGAAGGCACAAATCTAAAGGTGGTGAACGGTCAAACAATCAAACATTATATCTTAGGTAATCATATAAATGTTGAAACCAATGTTATTGAAACCGTAACCTCGGAGGAATACATAAGGGACACTTTCTGGAACGTTTCAGACTCCGAAAAGGAATAGGTATGTGGTACGGTAAGTAAACCGACTCCAAAACAGTTCTAATGCCAATTTTTCTCCGTTTTGTAATATTTAGAAAAATAGAAAAATAAGAAGCAGTCCGGGAAGGACACAGGGGCTCCACGAGGGTGGAGGGCGCGCCCTACCCCCCTGGGCGCGCCCCCTGCCTCGTGGGCACCTCGTGTGCTCTCCGGACTCCGTTTTCTCGCACGATACTTCTTTTGGTCGGTAAAAATTCATTATTTAATCTCCCGAAGGTTTTGACCTCCATATCAGGCAAATATCTCCTGTCTTTGTTTCGAGCTGTCCTGCTGCAGATTAGAGCAACATGTCGTGCCAGGATTTGGAAGGAGAAAGCTATGTGGCTGATTACCTTGCAGATCCTAAGGTCTATGGGGATGTGGAGCATTGTGGTTGGACTACGGAAGAAGAAGAGGACTATGAACCCAAGGGAAGGGAGGAGACGAGCTCAACAGAAGATGAAGTCCCATTACCTCAACCTGGGGACATGCATGTGGAGTTAAAAAAGTCAAGCCTCTCGAATAGAATAAAGAAACCTAAGATCGAGTTTATCCCTTTTCGCCTCTTGCGGGAATACAAGCAGGAACTATGCAAAAAGATATTGAGCCTGGAGAAGGAGATCAATGACCTAAGGGACCAAAATTCTGTCCTCAAGCGCAAATTAAGGAAGAAGACTACGCCGTCAACAAAACCATCACCTTCTCCACCAACAAAGAAGAACTGAGCATCGGGTATGGGCACTCCCCTTGGCAAATGCCAAGCTTGGGGGAGTGCCCCGGTATCGTATCACCATCACAACTTTTATCTTTACCGTTTTTCTTAGTCCAATCCTTTTGATAATATCTTGATCTAGTAGAATAAAGTTTTACTATGATCTAGTTGTGAGTTTTGCTTTATGATCCTTCTATGTAATCGAGTCCGTGAGCTGTATATAAAAAGTTTAGTGTTGAGTAAAGGGCCTAATTATTTTGCTATGATCTTGAGTGAATAAAAGAAAAGAGAAAGAATAAAAAGAAATAAAAGAGATCATATGGATCTTATGGAGAGTAATGAGCTCACATATAAAGAGTATGATGAATAAAAGTTGTTGAGAGTTGACAAACATAGTTTTGGTCATCGTTGCAATTAATAGGAAGTAATAAAGAAAGAGAGGTCTTCACATATAAATACACTATCTTGGACATCTTTTATGATTGTGAGCACTCATTAAAATATGACATGCTAAAAAGTTGACGTTGGACAAGGAAGACAACGTAATGGGTTATGTTTTCTTACATCTAAGATAAATTATATTGTCATGGATCATCCAACATGATTGAGCTTGCCTTTCCCCTCATGCTAGCCAAATTCTTTGCACCAAGTAGAGATACTACTTGTGCTTCCAAATACCCTTAAACCTAGTTTTGCCATGAGAGTCCACCATATCTACCTATGGATTGAGTAAGATCCTTCAAGTAAGTTGTCATCGGTGCAAGCAATAAAAATAGCTATCTAAATATGTATGACTTATTAGTGTGGGAGAAAATAAGCTTTATACGATCTTGTGATGTGGAAGAAATAAAAGCGATGGACTACATCATAAAGGTCCATATCACAAGTGGCAATATAAAGTGACATTCTTTCGCATTAAGATTTTGTGCATCCAACCATAAAAGCGCATGACAACCTCTGCTTCCCTCTGCGAAGGGTGTCGTGGTTCTAAGCCTGACAGTAGAGTGGGGGTAGGTATGGAGAGGCAAGGTCCTAGCTATGGAGAGGTTGTAAGCACAAAGGATGTACGAGTTCAGGCCCTTCTCGGAAGAAGTAACAGCCCTACGTCTCGGAGCCCGGAGGCGGTCGAGTGGATTATGAGTGTATGAACTACAAGGTGCCGAACCCTTCTGCCTGTGGAGGGGGGTGGCTTATATAGAGTGCGCCAGGACCCCAGCCAGCCCACGTAGGAGAAGGTTTAAGGTGAGTTAAGTCTGGGGCGTTACTGGTAACGCCCCACATAAAGGCCTTTACTATCATAAAGTCTACTTGATTACAGGCCGTTGCAGTGCAGAGTGCCTCTTGACCTCCTGGTGGTCGAGTGGGTCTTCGTGGTCGAGTCCTTCAGGCCAGTCGAGTGAATCCTCGTTGGTCGACTGGAAGGCGACCTCTTCTAAGGATGTCCTGGGGTAAGTTACTTGGATCAGGTCCATGACCCTACCCTAGGTACATAACCCCATCAAAGGGCCTATCTTTTACTTTTATCTCCCACCTTACATAAGAGTCATGGTGATCTTCACCTTTCCTTTTTACATTTTTATCTTTTGGCAAGCACAATATGTTGGAAAGATCCTGGTATATATGGCTAATTGGATGTGAGTTTTCATGAACTATTACTGTTGACATTACCCTTGAGGTAAAACGTTAGGAGGCAAAACTATAAACCCCTATGTTTCTCTATGTCCGATTAAAACTCCATACCAATAAGTATTGCGTGAGTGTTAGCAATTGTGAAAGACTATATGATAGTGGAGTATGTGGACTTGCTGAAAAGCTCTTATATTCACTCTTTCCTATGTTATGATAAATTGCAATTGCTTCAATGACTGAGATTATAGTTTGTTAGTTTTCAGTGAAGTTTATAATTCATACTTGAACTTGTGATTGAATTGTTACTCTAGCATAAGAGATCATATGACAATAATTATATAAGCTGTTGTTCTAAGAATGATCATGATGCCCTCATGTCCGTATTTTATTTTTATCGACACCTCTATCTCTAAACATGTGGACATATTGTTCGATTTCGGCTTTCGCTTGAGGAGAAGCGAGGTCTAAGCTTGGGGGAGTTGATACGTCCATTTTTCATCATGCTTTTATATCGATATTTATTGCATTATGGGCTGTTATTACACATTATGTCACAATACTTATGCCTATTCTGCCTTATTTTACAAGGTTTACGTAAAGAGGGAGAATGCCGGCAGCTGGGATTCTGGGCTGGAAAAGGAGCAAATATTAGAGACCTATTCTGCACAGCTCCAAAAGTCCTGAAACTTCACAGAAGTTAATTCCAGAATATATAAAAAATACCGAGTGCAAGAAGTACCAAAGGGGGGCCACTCACCAGCCATGAGGGTGGGGGGCGCGCCCTACCCCCTTGGGCGCCCCCTGCCTCGTGGGCCCCTGGTGGCCCTCCGATGCCCATCTTCTGATATATGGAGTCTTTCGTTGAGGAAAAAATTATAAGCAAGCTTTCGGGACGAGACTCCGCCGCCACGAGGCGGTACCAATCTAGGGCTCCGGCGGAGCTGTTCTGCCGGGGACACTTCCCTCCAGGAGGTGGAAATCATCGCCATCATCATCACCAACGCTCCTCTCATCGGGAGGGTGCCAATCTCCATCAACATCTTCACCAGCACCATCTCCTCTCAAACCCTAGTTCATCTCTTGTATCCAATTCTTGTCTCTAAGTCTGGGATTGGTACCGGTGGGTTGCTAGTAGTGTTGATTACTCCTTGTAGTTGATGCTAGTTGGTTTACTTGGTGGAAGATCATATGTTCAGATCCATTATGCATATTAATACCCCTCTGATTATGAACATGAATATGCTTTGTGAGTAGTTACGGTTGTTCCTGAGGACATGGGAGAAGTCTTGCTATTAGTAGTCATGTGAATTTGGTATTCGTTCGATATTTTGATGAGATGTATGTTGTCATCCCTCTAGTGGTGTCATGTGAACATCGACTACATGACACTTCACCATTGTTTGGGCCTAGAGGGAGGCATTGGGGAGTAATAAGTAGATGATGGGTTGCTAGAGTGACAAAAGTTTAAACCCTAGTTTATGCGTTGCTTCGTAAGGGGCTGATTTGGATCCATATGTTTCATGCTATGGTTAGGTTTACCTTAATACTTCTTTTGTAGTTGCAGATGCTTGCAATAGGAGTTAATCATAAGTGGGATGCTTGTCCCAGTAAGGACAGCACCCAAGCACCGGTCCACCCACATATCAAATTATCAAAGTACCGAACGCGAATCATATGAACGTGATGAAAACTAGCTTGACGATAATTCCCATGTGTCCTCGGGAGCGCTTTCTTCTATATAAGAGTTTTCTTGGCTTGTACTTTGCTACAGAAAGGATTGGGCCACCTTGCTGCACTTTATTTACTTTTGTTACTTGTTGCTTGTTACAAATTATCTTATCACAAAACTATCTGTTATCTATAATTTCAGTGCTTGCAAAGAATACCTTGCTGAAAACCGCTTATCATTTCCTTCTACTCCTCGTTGGGTTCGACACTCTTACTTATCGAAAGGACTACGATAGATCCCCTATACTTGTGGGTCATCATTCCTCTTCTGGCGACTCATCGCAGACTCAACTGCCGGCTTTCAAGACTGCCCCTGGGTAAAGATAATTATCTCTCTTTTGTTCCTTTATATCTTCATCATTATGCTGGCTTGTCAAAATTCTTTTTAGCGGTCAAGCAAAGACCAACAAAAAAGCAAAGGTGACAAAGCCGGCCATGAATCCAAAAGCTGCTGAACCGGATCAGTCAACCCTTGTGCCAGACCACCCTGAATAACCAGAAGACCCTGCTCTCAATGTTCAACCGGATTTACCTAAGCCGTTTGTTAATGAGACCGCTATTGATCCGTCAATTATTGAACCGTCAAGCTCAGCTAACCCACCAGAAACTCATGGTGATGATGTTTTGATCACTGACACCAGATTTGTTGAACCGGGGAATCCAACTGTACTAGCGAGACACTCTGCCAAAAAAGAAGTCATGGAAAGATAGAAAGTGAGGTTTGATGTCTCCCGCTATGCTCACTTGAGTATTAGTGAAGTCTTATGTGGCTACGTCAGTCAAGTGCATTCCGGCCGTGACTTGGAGATTGAAATGGTGAAGCAAATGCACCAGAAGTATGAGGTATGTCATCCGGCTTATATCTGTATCCTGCTAGCCCCCAAGTCTTCTGATTATGAGAAACTTGAATGATCTGTAGACTTGAAATATTTACAAGCTTCTGTTCTATACTCCCTCCAAGTCCGGTTTAAAAAACTTTAAACTGGATTCTGATGATAGCAAAACTTTGCATTTGTAATCCCCAAGGGTTGGCTTAATCAGTATGAATGAGCCGGTCCTATTAGTCATTATGTAAAAGACCAAAACTTAACTGCATATCCCTCATGAGTCGACTGGGACTGTCAATAGCACACCCGACTCAACCTTAACAAGAAAAACAAGCAATATGCATTAGCCCCAAAGTGCCAAGTGTTATTGCTTGCAAAGCACTTGGGACTTTTTAGAAAGAGCCAATTCCTTTTTGAAAAATTTGGTTGACCGACATTAGCCCCCAAGTGCCAAGTGTTGTTGCTTGCAAAGCACTTGGGACTTGTATTTTGTAATCCACCATGAAACTTAACGAATTTATGATGTATGCAGGCTACGACCATAGAACTGGAAACTCAATTGTCCGAGGCCAAGACCCGGCTGGCGGCTCAGGAGACTGAGACAAAAAAGGCAGAAAAATTGAAGACCAGCTTTACTGTGGAGAAAGAGGTTTGGGCCAATGAGAAGACTGCCTTGATGTAGCATGCTAAGAAAGCCGAGGCGGCTCTGGAAGAGGTTACCACTGAACTCACCAGTTTAAAGAACCGTGTGTCTCGGATGGTTTCTGCAATCTTCGGTAAGTCACCTTGGTATTTACCCAAAGTGAGTATTTGTCATCATAATATAAGCCGCCACTTAACCAATTGTGTAAACTTTGCAGGTCCCAGGAGTAGCTATCTGAGCCGAGATACATTGGTCAAGCTCAAGGCGGTTTACACGCTTGTTGAGCAATTATACACTACAGCTCAGCGGACTCCTGCCACTATCTCCCCGGCGAATCAAGGACCAAATCTGTTAAGTGATGTCTTGAAGAAGTTGTCCATCTTGCCCACTAGGTTCCATGAAATCAAGCGATCTCGTGCTAGAGCCGGAGCTGTGACAGCCTTGAGCCGTGCCAAAGCCTGGGTACCGGAATTAGACCCGGCAGACGTAGCCAGTGGGTATCCTAGTCTCAAGGAAGATGGAACCCCTTTTGACCAACAAGACTTTGCTGCCTGTGTCAAGGAGATTCGCCCTCATGCAACAATCATTGCCGAAGAGACCAACCTCACCAAGTATCAGCCGGGTTATGATGCAGATAATCAGAAGATGTCGACCCCTTCATATAAAGTGATGGACTTAATTCCGCCCATTCATAAGCACACTTTCGCCCCTGATATTGACCCGTTTGATCTGATTAACGATGAAGCTAAATTTGTCGCCTTGCGTGGCTTTGATTGGTCCAAACCCAACTTCCAGACGGTGGAGGAGGAAAACGAACCAGCGAGGGATAAAGCACAACCTTCGAGTCAGCCAGGCCAAGATTCATGAACCGGGGCCGGTTTATCATCTGTTGATTGGGAGACTTAAAAACAATTATCTTGTGGGAACCAAGCGCCTTGTAATAGGCTAGCTTCAAACACGTATGCTGCTATGCCATCATGCATATTTTGCTATTTATGATACTTATTTATCCGTTATGCAATAATATGTCATATATGCTCTATGATATTATCAATTTTGAATCTGTTCCTCCATGCAATAGAGGAAAAGTGACCTGGCGGTTTACCGCTGGACGGGTTATAATGCCCCAATAGAAATTATCATAATTGGTAACCAAGCCTGGACTGAATAATAACCATATATGATTAAAAATATGTCATGCCTGTGATATTTGATCACACTTGTTGGTTTACCAAGCCAGTGTAGTAAGGGCGATAACCCAAGACATTGGACAGTGGTAATTATCAAAGATTGCCGGCTTATGAACAAAGCCGGACCAGGTTAATGAACACCGGATATTATTTTTATTTCATGATGGCGACCTATAGGTGAAGACCAGGCCGGGTTAATAAACTCCAGATGTTATCTCATACTGGCGACTTATAGTCAAAGACCAGGCCGGGTTAATAAACACCGGTGATTTACAATAAAGCTTTATAAGTTTTATCAAATAAACCTCAAAAAGAAAGAATATATTGAAAACAAACCAGAAGTGAGGCTTTTCATGGGCTGCCAGGCCCAAAACGAGGCTTTTCACGGGCTGCCAGGCCACTGAGTTGAACCATTTTACAAACCTTATAAGATGGGCCTCACATTAACCAATCATCGTTTTAACTTTGACAAGTTTAGGGTGTGTATAAGATTGACTTGTCAAACGTTCGATGGGTCTCTCCAGGATTACCTGGGCAGAGTGACTTACTTAAAAAGCAGGATAACCCGGGGTTTTAGGTGAATACACCTGGCTTCCAAGCCTGGCTTTTATAGCCTATCACAAGGTTACAGACTCTTTGTTCTTTAGAACAAAAGAGCCCCCAAGCAATATTTTGAGCTGTGCTCAAGGGGTACCTATGTTTGATTTGTGCTTTTGCAACAGACTCTCTTTGGTCTCTTTAACCCGGGTAGCAAGCCCCCAAGTTATGTGGCTTATAAGCCGGATCAAAGGGTAATCATAACTTTGTTGTATAAAGCAGAAGCCCCCATGTGACCAAAAACTCATTATTGAAGAGGAAAAAATGACAGAGGCCCTGCTTTAGCAGGGATGCCGGCTTTATTATATCGATCATAATATATACATTGTCAAAATATGTACATTGGAAGAGCCCGTGACTCAAGTGTAGTAAGGCCGAAGATGAGCAATATTCCATGGCCGGCGGGTCCCTTCCTCCAACGTGCGTGAGTCCTGGTGGTCCCGAACATCAATAAGGTAATGTGACCCATTATTCAGATTCTTGTTGACCACAAAGGGTCCTTCCCAAGGTGGGAATAACTTGTGCATATCAGTCTGATCCTAGATAAGCCGGAGCACCAGATCGCCTTCTTGGAAAGTTCTGGTTTTAACCCGACGGCTGTGGTAACGACGCAGATCTTGCTGGTAAATCATTGAACGAGCCGCCGCGATGTCACGCTCTTCATCTAACAGGTTAAGTGCTTCCTGATGCGCCTTTTCATTGTTAAATTCAACATAAGCCGCCACCCGAGGTGAGTCATGACGGATGTCACTAGGGAGAACCGCCTCTGCTCCGTAAACCATGAAGAAAGGCGTGTATCCCGTAGATCTGTTAGGGGTGGTATTGATGCTCCATAACACGGAAGGTAACTCCTCCACCCAACAAACCGGCGTTCTCTGCGGGGGAACCATAAGCCGGGGCTTGATGCCTTTCAAGATCTCTTGATTGGCTCTCCCCGCTTGACCATTAAATTGAGGGTGAGCCACTGACGACACATCAAGCCGGATGTGCTCACGTTGAAAAAAATTCTTCCATAGCACCCTTAGAGAGATTAGTGCCATTGTCTGTTATGATGTTGTGTGGAAAGCCAAAACGTAAGATCACCTTCTTCATGAATTGAACCACCGTTGCTGCGTCACACTTACTGACTGGCTCTGCCTCTACCCACTTAGTGAACTTGTCAACCACCACCAAAAGGTGGGTCTTTTTATCCTTGGATCTTTTGAAAGGTCCAACCATATCAAGCCCCCAAACTGCAAGCAGCCAAGTAATTGGAATCATCCTCAATTCTTGAGCCGGCACATGAGCTCATCGTGAATTTTTTTGACATCCATCACACCTTCTGACCACGTCCTCCGCATCAGCATGAGCTGTTAGCCAATAAAATCCATGACGAAAAGTTTTAGCCAAGAGAGATTTTGAACTGACATGATGACCACAGTCTCCATGAATCTCACGTAGGATCTCACAGCCCTCCTCTAGAGAAACACAATGTTGAAATGCTCCCGTGACACTGCGATGGTGTAACTCTTCATTAACAATTGTCATTGACTTAGACCACTGGGTTATCTGTTTGGCTAATGTTTCATCCTCAGGTAACTCGCCCCGGCTCATATAAGCCAAATAAGGAACTGTCCAATCCGGAATTACCTGAAGAGCCGCCACCAACTGAGCCTCTAGGTCAGGGATAGCCAAATCCTCCTCTGTAAGTAACTTGACCGATGGGCTATGCAAAACATCAAGAAAAACATTAGGCGGCACCGGCTTACGTTGGGAACCCAACCAGCGCAAAGCATCCGTGGTTCATTTTTCCTCCAATCAACATGCTCAACTTGATAACCCTTGAAGTGACCAGCAATAACGTCCACCTCACGCCGATAAGCCGCCATGAGTGGATCCTTAGAATCCCAAGTACCAGAGACTTATTGGGCCACCAAGTCTGAGTCGCAAAAGCACCTAACACGGCTTAAGTTCATCTCCTTAGACATCCGAAGACCGTGGAGCAAGGCCTCATACTCAGCTGCATTGTTAGTGCAAGGAAACATCAAACGGAGAACATAACAAAATTTATCACCTCGAGGGGAAGCAAGCACAACTCCAGCCCCCAAGCCCTCCAACTGCCTGGACCCATCAAAGTAAATAGTCCAATACGTGTTATCTGGCTTTTCCTTAGGCATCTACAGCTCTGTCCAATCATTGATGAAATCCACCAACGCCTGAGACTTGATGGCCGTGCGAGGCACACATTTTAACCCGTGAGGTCTAAGCTCAATAGCCCACTTAGCAACCGGGCCAGTTGCCTCCCTGTTTTGGATGATATCTCCCAAAGGAGAAGAGCTAACCATAGTGATGGGATGACCCAGAAAATAGTGTTTAAGCTTTCGGCTGGCCAACAACACCCCATACACAAGCTTCTGCCAGTGCGGATATCTCTGCTTGGACTCAATAAGCACCTCACTGATATAGTAAACCGGCCTTTGAACCGGATATTCCATGCCTGCCTCCTTCCTTTCCATCAGAATGGCTACACTGACAGCCCGGCTATTAGTAGCCACATATAACAACAAAGGCTCTTTATCAACAGGGGCAGCAAGCACGGGCGGATCAGCCAGCTGTTTCTTCAAATCCTCAAACGCTTCATTGGCAACATCACTCCAGACAAAATTATATGTCTTTTTCATCATCTAATACAAAGGGATAGCTTTCTCTCCCAACCGGCTTAACGCCGCAATATGGCCCGCCAGACGTTGCACATCATTAACACACACCGGCTTAGCCAGAGAAGTAATGGCCTTGATTTTCTCCGGATTAGCTTCAATGCCCCTGTTAGATACCAGAAAACCCAAGAGCTTGCCTGCCAGCACACCAAAAACACACTTGGCCGGGTTAAGCATCATCTTATAGACCCTGAGATTATCAAAGGTTTCCTTCAAATCATCTATCAATGTCTCTTCCTCTCTGGACTTCACCATAATATCATCCACATAAGCATGAACATTACGCCCAATTTCATTATGAAGGCAATTTTGCACACATCTCTGATAAGTCGCCTGGGCACTCTTGAGCCCAAAAGGCATAAACACATAGCAGAAAGCTCCAAAAGGAGTTATGAAAGTTGTCTTCTCCTGGTCCTTAACTGCCATCTTGATCTGATGACAACTAGAATAAGCATCCAAAAAACTCAAACGCTCACAACCCGTTGTAGCATCAATAATCTGATCAATACACGGGAGAGCAAAAGGATCAGTCGGACAAGCCTTGTTCAAATTTGTGTAGTCCACACACATACACCAAGTGTCGTTTTTCTTAAGTACCAGCACCAGGTTAGCCAACCACTCAGGATGGAAAACTTCGATGATAAACCCAATTGCCAAGAGCCGGGCTACTTCCACTCTGATGGCCTTCCGTCTCTCCTCATTAAAACGGCGAAGAAACTATTTGACCGGCTTAAAATTTGGATCAATATTAAGAGTGTGCTCGGCGAGTTCTCTCGGTACACCCGGCATGTCTGAAGGCTTCCATGCAAAGATGTCCCGGTTCTCACGGATGAACTTGATGAGCGCACTTTCCTATTTCGGATCCAAATTAGCACTGATGCTAAACTGCTTGGATGAGTCGCAAGAACAAAATCAACCATCTTGGTATCATCTGCTGATTTAAACTTTAAAACTGGATCATGCTCTGTGGTTGGCTTTTTCAAAGATGTCATATCTGCCGGGTCAACATTGTCCTTGTAAATTTTTAACTCCTCTGTTGCGCAAACCGACTCAGCATAAGCCGCATCCCCTTCTTTACATTCCAGAGCTATCTTACGGCTCCCATGCACTGTAATGGTTCCTTTGTGACCCGGCATCTTGAGCTGCAGATACACGTAACACGACCGCGCCATGAACTTGGCATAAGCCGGCTGTCCAAACAGAGCATGACATGGCCTGTGGATCTTGACCACTTCAAAGGTCAATGTCTCTGACCTAGAGTCATGATCATCTCCAAAAACAACTTCTAGAGCTATCTTACCAACTGCATATGCCAACTTACCAGGCACCACGCCATGGAAAACAGTGTTTGACGGCTTAAGATTTTTATTAGTTAATCTCATGCGACGGAAAGTTTCATAATAAAGGATAATGATGCTGCTCCCTCTGTCCATGAGTACTTCGGTAAACTTATATCCTCCGACCTGAGGTGCGACCACCAAAGCAAAATGACCCGGATTATCAACCCGGGGCGGGTGATCTTCCCGACTCCACACGATGGGTTGCTCAGACCAACGCAAGTAATGGGGAACCGCCGGCTCAACGGCATTGACTGCTCTCTTATGAAGCTTCTGGTCACGCTTACATAAGCTAGTGGTGAAGACATGATATTGTCCACTATTCAACTGCTTCGGGTTGCTCTGATAACCAGACTGCTGCTGTTGACCCCCCTGATTATTCTGCTGGTTGTAACCACCCTGGTTGCTGTGATTACCTTAATTTCCTTGGAATCCAGAGTTAGAACCACCACCGCCATAACCCGGACCATGAAAGCCGGATCCAGAATCGCCACCTGGCCCATGACTGTCTTGAAAAAGATTGGAATTCTTGTACTCTTTCATAATGTGACAATCCTTCCAAAGGTGCCCCGATGGTATTTCTCGCGTACCATGTCCTGGGCAGGGCTGATTTAACATCTGTTCAAGATTGATACCAGATCCTCCGGCCCATGGGGGTGGCTTACCCTTACGACGCTGACCATTATTCTGTGCATTGGTGTTAGCCACAAAGTCAAAACTATTATCAGCCTTGCACTTGCCGTTGCCTCCCTGGTTCGTCGGGTTATGCTGCTGCCCCTTGGTGTTGCTGCTCTTCCTTCCCTTCCCCGGCTTTTCATCATCAGACTCGGGGTCCTTGGTACTATTAGAGTCAGCATACTTAACCAGAGCCACCATGAGAATCCCCATGTCATTGCAATGACGTTTGAGCCACCTTAGCTTCTGCTTTAGGGGTGTGAAACGACAATTGTTCTCCAACATCAACAATACTGAGTCGGCATTGATGCGATCCGAGGAGTGCAAAATTGTTGAGACCTGGCGCACCCAATGGGTTGTTGACTCACCTTCTTCTTGAACACAGGAGGCCAGATCCACAATTGACATGGGCTGTTTACATGTGTCTTTGAAGTTCTGGATGAATCGGGCCTTTAACTCGGACCATGACCCGATGGAATTAGCAGGGAGCCCCTTCAACCAAGTATGGGTCGTTCCTTCCAACATTAGGGGGAAATATTTAGCACATGCAGCCTCGCTGACATCCACCAACTCCATAGCCATCTCATAACTCTCGATCCATGCCTCGGGACTTAAATTGGAGGTATAGTTAGGCACCTTACGAGGACCTTTGAAATCCTTGGGCAGGCGCTCATTACGCAGATCCGACACTAAGCATGGCACGCCCAAATTTCTAAATGTTACACTTGGCTCCACAGAAGTGGTTGGACGAACCGGAGTGGGTTGACGGGCCGCATACTATGTCGCTAACTCAGCCTCTCGACGGGCTCTTCCTTGATCCACCACATTCTGAGCATCAGCACCACCGCCCGCTGTTATGTCCGCATGGCGGGTTATGGTTCCGTCCACTGCTTGACACCGCGGGCTCACCAAGATGCCTGCTGTAACTTCGGCTTGGGCGAGGGGTGGAATGAATCCTATCATGACTGTAAGAATAGGCTTGTTGCTGAGTCGGTGCCGTCTGGAGTAGCTCTCTAGCCCTCCGTGTCTCAACTGCTGTTGGCAACTCACCATCAACCGGGAGAGCCGCCAATTGTGACGCCACAGTGATCATGTTATCCAAAGGGTTAGAATAATGACCCGATGGTGTTGGCACGTGCTGCGGCGGGTTATTGTTCTGACGAGGAGGGTCTGTTGTACATGGCTGAACTGGCATACCCGTCCCAGGCGCCTCGACCCGGTTTACTACTGCTGAGTTACTGATTCCTGCTCCTAGCGTGTTAAAGAGATTCCTTGCCTCATAAACCGAAGGTAGACGAGTCTGATGCCTCCTCCTCATGACTTCATTAGAAGCGTTCTGATCTAACATGAGCCGGTAAGATTGTGACTGAATCCGTTGTGCCTGTGAATCCAAAGCGGCCCGCTCCTCCGCCATCCTAGCGTTTTCTGCATTTAGCTCCTCCTTGGCATGTGCTATCTCATCACGCAACTTTGTGATTGCTGCGTTATGCTGATCTTGATCCACCAGGTTAACCACCGCTGTTAACAGCACTGCCAGCTTATCCAGTAAGTCGGTTAAGACCTGAGCCGGTGGGTGCTCAGGGCCTCCTGCCCCGGCAGCCGCTGCCGCTGCTGACCCGGAAATCAACTCTGCTGTCGTTGATGAATGTTGCATGGGCTGTGTACCGGCCATGAAGATTGCAACCCGATTTGGCGGCTCATAGGGGTCCGAAATACTATCGCCATCAGAACAGCCCCCAAGCCGGCCGTCTGGCAGTTGATACAATGACTATGTCTCACCGGTGGATGACTCGCCATCAGAGTAAACGACAGTCTCACCACCAGATGCCGGCTTGTCCTTCGATTTTGCTCCATGGATAAATCCCACGAAGGCACGATTCATGGCAGGCCGAAATCGGGCGGGTCTCGCACACTGAGCCGTCTCGACGATGTCGGTGCAGATGTCCGGCTCAGGGCCCGGTTCGCTGATCTTGCCGATGAAGACGTGAATTTCGCCGAAGGGGACCTGGTACCCGTACTCAATTGAGCCGGCCTCGGGGCCCCAGCCTGCATCGTCGATGTAGAGCTTGCCTCGACGACTCTTGGTCATCCGGCCCACAGCATATCCCTTGATCCCTTTGAAGTTTCCCTCCAAGAACTTGAAACCGTCGTGTGATAGCCCCACGGTGGGCGCCAACTATCATGGAATTTTCACGGCAGATGTCCTAGTGTGAGGACTTAGTCGCGGAGCCCTCACGATGAGGTTAGCTTAAAGGGGTTAATCAGGACAAAGGACACGAGGAATTTATACTGGTTCGGCTCCTTACAATGAAGGTAAAAGCCTAATCCAGTTTGTAGATGGTATTGCTAGGGTTTCGATGAGCAGGGAGCGAATACGCTTGACCCGGTTCTCGATCTGTTGTTTCTTGTCCTAAGCCGCCGCTAGGTCGTCCCCTTATATACACGGGTTGACACCCTGCAAGCTACAGAGTCCCGGCCGGCTTATATAATGTATCCGGCTCGGTGACCTTTCTTACGTGCCTTACAATACAAGTTTACATACACAGGGTTTATATCCATGGGCCTTTAAGCCTCCTTCGGGTCTAGGCCCTCTACCAAGCCTATCTATGAACCGCCATATGATCTTGGGCTTCATTGTGATGAATCGTCATAGGGATGACCCGGCCCCTCCTGGGCGGGTTACTAATAGTTATATCCCCAACAGTGTGAGTTTATTCAAGTCAAGTCTTTTATATAAAGAGAACATACCACTAACACCTGCTCCTAAATCACACAAAGCAATTTTCACATAATTCTTTTTGATAGAGCAAGGTATAGTTGGTATTCCCGGATCTCCAAGTTTTTTAGGTACTCCATCTTTAAAAGTGTAATTAGCAAGCATAGTGGAGATTTCAGCTTCCGGTATTTTTCTCTTATTTGTGATGATGCCTTTCATATACTTTGCATAAGGAGGCATTTTCAAGATATCAGTCAAGCGAGTACGCAAAAAGGCTGGCCTCAACATTTCAGCAAAGCGTTCAAATTCTTCACCATCATTCTTTTTAGTTGACTTGGGTGGAAAAGGCATAGGTTTTTGAACCCACGGTTCTCTTTCTTTACCGTGTTTTCTAGCAACAAAGTATGTTTTGTCATATCTTTTATTTTTAGCTTGTGGGTTATCAAGATCAACAGGTGGTTCTATCTCAACATCATTATTTGGTTCTTTATCATTGGTTGGTTGAGAGTCTTCATGAAAACCATCATTAACTTTTTCATTATCAGTAGGTCAGTGTTCATTGCCAGATTGAGTTTCAGCATCAGAGATAGAAATTTCATTATCATTATCAGGAGGTTTTTCTATTTCAGGTTCACTAGGAGCATGTGAAGTCCTATCATTTTTCTTTTTCTTTTTCTTTTTACAAGAACTAGGTGCACAAGTGTTAGCTCTTTGTGAATCTTGTTCAATTCTTTTAGGGTGTCCCTCAGGATAAAGTGGTTCCTGAGTCATTTTACCTCCTCTAGTTGCAACTCTAACAACAAAGTCATGCATATTATTATTCATTTCATCAAGTAATTCTCTTTGAGATTTAGCAACTGGTTCTAATTGAGTTTGAACCATAGAAGCATGTTTTCCAACACCTCTAACATCATTTCAGATTCTAAATAACAAGTCACTCGAGCGAGCAATCATATCAGAATTATATTTCAATTATTTCATAACATTTGCATTGAAGTGATCTTGTTTTCTAATATAGTTTTCAAACTCAAAAAGGCATTGACTAGGATGCATATTGTGAGGATTATCATTATCATTAAACTTCATAAAATAATTTACCTCTACCACCTTAGGCAGTGGTGGTGTATTAAGCCCATGTATTTCTTCAAAAGGAGGTAAAATTTTAACATCCTCAGCTTTAATACCTTTTTCCTTCATAGATTTCTTTGCCTCTTGCATATCTTCAGGACTGAAATATAATATACCCCTCTTCTTCGGAGTGGGTTTAGGAGGTGGTTCGGGAATAGTCCAATCATCATAATTTTTTAATATATTATTCAATAATTCTTCAGCCTGTCCAACAGTTCGTTACCTGCAAACACAATCAGCCCAACTATCTAGGAAGTCCCTAGAAGCATCGGTTAGTCCATTATAGAAGATATCAAGTATTTCATTTTTCTTAAGAGGATGATCAGGCAAAGAATTAAGTAACTAGCAAAGCCTCCCCCAAGCTTGTGGGAGACTCTCTTCTTTAGTTTGAGCAAAGTTAAATATTTCCTGTAGGGTAGCTTGTTTCTTATGAGCAGGAAAATATTTTTCAGAGAAGTAGTAAATCATATCCTGGGGACTACGCACACAACCAGGAGCAAGAGTATTGTACCAAGCTTTAGCATCTCCCTTTAATGAGAAAGGAAATAATTTGGGAATAAAGTAATTGCGAGTTTTCTCATCATGAGTAAAAAGGGTGGCTATGTCATTCAACTCAGTAAGATGTGCCACAACAGTTTCAGTTTCATAACCATGGAAAGGAGCAGATTCAACCAAAGTAATTAACTCTGGGTCGACAGAGAATTCATAATCCTTATCATCAATAAAGATAGGTGAAGTAGCAAACTTAGGATCACATTTCATTCTAGCATTCAGAGATTTTTCTTTATACTTGCATAATAATTTCTATAGATCATCTCTATCATTACAAGCAAGAATATCTCTAGTTGTTTCTTCACTCATAACACAACCTTCTGGTACCTTTGGCAATTCATATATAGGAAGGCTAGTTCTAGTAGGTGTTTCAGGAGATTCAGTTTCAAGCTCGTCATCAGATTCAACAACATCATGTTGTATTACTCTAGCAATTTGTTTATCAAGAAATTCACCAAGTGGAACATCATCATTATCAGCAAGGTACTAGCATCATCATAGGCATCATTCATAGTGGAAGTAGCATCATCAATAACTAGTGACATATCAGAATTAATAGCATGTGGTGGTGTTGCAAGTTTATTCATAACAGAAGGTGAATCTAAAGCAGAATTGGATGGAAGTTCCTTACCTCCCCTCATCCTTGAGGGAAATATCTTAGTCTTAGGATCCTTCAGATTCTTCATAGTGATAAATTGTTAATAATCCCAAGTGACTCAACAAATATAGCTATTTTCCCCGGCAACAGCGCCAGAAAAAGGTCTTGATAACCCACAAGTATAGGGGATCACAACAGTTTTCGAGGGTAGAGCATTCAACCCAAATTTATAGATTTGGCACAAGGGGAGCCAAATAATATTTGAAGATATTAGCAGCAGAGTTGTCAATTCAATCACACCTGGAGATTAATTATCTGCATCAAAGTGATCAGTAGCAAAGTAGTTTGATAGTAGTGACAGCAACAATAGTAATACTAACAGTGATAGCAGTAATTTTGTAGCAAGTGTAACAGTGATGATAGCAGTAGTAACTTAGCAGAAACAATATGGAAAAGCTCGTAGGCATTGGATCAGTGAATTGTTGGATGATATTCATCATGTGACAGTTATAACCTAGGGTGACATGGCACTAGCTCCAGTTCATCGATATTATGTAGGCATGTATTCCGTAAATAGTCATATGTGCTTTATTAAAAGAACTTACATGACATCTTTTGTCCTACCCTCCCGTGGCAGCGGGGTCCATATTGGAAACTAAGGGATATTAAGGCCTCCTTTGAATAGAGAACCAGAACAAATCATTAACACATAGTGTCGTGGAATTGTCACGGCAGATGTCCTAGTGAAAGGACTTAATCATGGAGCCATCGCAACTAGGAAGCTTAAACGGGTTAAAACGGGACAAAGGACACGAGGGTTATACTGGTTCGGCCCCTTGCGGTGAAGGTAAAAGCCTAATCCAGTTTGAGGTGGTATTGCTTATGTTTCGATTACTAGGGAGCGAATTCGCTTGACCTAGCTTCCGATCTGATCTTACTTGCCCTGAACCGCCGCCGGGTCGTCCCTTTATATACAGAGGCTGACACCCGGCGGCTCATAGAATCCCGCCCGGCTCACAAACTGTGTCCGGCTCGGTCTCTAACTATTCCTGCTTCACAATACAAGTTATGCACATATGGCGGTTTATCTCTACGGGCCTTGAGTCACCTTTGGGTCTTGGGCCCTTAACTGAACCTCCATCTTCCAGAGCTGTCTTGGGCTTCATGAATCGCCATAGGTATAACCCGGCCCCTCCTAAGCGGGTCATACCTAATAGTTATATCCCCAACATTAGGCCCCAGATTGATTTGAACTGGTTCATGTCAATCTTCAACACTTATAGGAAATCTTCTGCTCTTTATTGCGCGAAAATTTGTAACCCGCCATGATGTCATCTCCGGGATTTGTGATAACCCGCCATGACGTTATCTGCCATTACTTCACACTTCATCTAACATATCTCAACGGATTTTATATTAATGATCATCCCGAGAATCAAGGTGTCCTGGTAGCTGGATGACCATATTTTCGGCCTACTCGTATTTCACCCCTACCTGTTCCCTATCTCCTTATAAATAGGATCCGAAAGCCATCTCCCATTTTTCTCCTTCTTCCTTCTTTCTCTCGCAACCCTTCTGCCGCTCGAGCTCCACCGTCGCTGCAGACCACCTCGTCTTCCTCAACCTCGGCCGTTGCATCAACCTGAGTCGATCTAGATAACGCGGTGACCCTCCACAGCAGATCTACAGCTATAAGTTTCTACCTTCTCATACCTTAGATCCGCATTAGGGTTTGCGAGCTTCTCTGTGTTCTTCGTAGTTCATCGTAGTTCATCTTCCAGGCTGTACCGCGAGCTTCTTTGATCTGAAGACGGGGTTAAACCAATGCGGTAGTTGTTTTATTTCCACTTTTAATATCAGTAGATCCCCTTTCCTGGAAGAAAATTCTTGTGCAAGCTCATGAACTCATCTGTACTGATTTTTAGGTTTAGATTTATTTTTCTTTTCCCGAACAGCCGTTGATCCAAAATAATAGCTGCAACCTGTAAAACTTGTTTATCTCGGTACTTAGCCAATTTTTCGTTGCTGGCAACTCTTGAATATCTTTAGTCATGGCGGCTTACCATGTCGGCTTATTTTTCATTCATATACCATTAGCCCTTATTTAAGCCGCCATTATACATCTGTACTGCAATCATTAGCTTTTAATTCCAACAATTAATTTGAGCCGGCAAATTACTTCCTTTTAGATTGTCTTTTCGCCATGCCGCCGAAGACGATGACAACTTGCAACTAGGTCCCTTCCACAGTCACTGAGGATACTCTAAAAGATTTAGTCACTATTGGATACTTACCAGAGAAGAGTGTCATGTCTTACCGCGCCCCTGACCCGGCCGAAGAGAGACGTCAGCCAAAGGATGGTGAAATCATCGTCTTCACTGATCATATGAACCGGGGCTTTTCGCCGCCCAGCTCAAAATTCTTTAGAGATGTTCTGCATTTTTTCAATCTTCATCCGCAGGACATTGGACCCAATTCCATATCAAACATCTGTAACTTCCAAGTTTTCTGCGAGGTTTATCTTCAAGAAGAACCTACTGTTGAACTCTTTAGAGAATACTTCTATTTGAACCACCAGAATGAGCACACCAATAGTCCCAGCTTGGAACTTGGTGGGATTTCGATTCAGCGCAGATGGGATGTTGTATTTCCTCTAGTAGTCTTGCCAAGCCATCCCAAGGACTGGAACCAAACCTGGTTCTATTGCAAAGACACACCATCGGCTGATGAAAATTCAATGCCGGGTTATCGTGCTGAGCGTCTTAATGCTAAATATTTACTCCCTGATAAAATTTCTGCCGCTGAACGCAAGAAGCTTGTCCCAACAATGAAAAAGGTTCAAGCCTTGCTGGGAAACGGCTTAACTAGAGTTGACTTGATCCGCTGTTGGATCGCATGGCGGATCATCCCTCTGAGCTGCCGATCTGACTTGATGTGCAACTATACCGGAGGAACAGACGATCCATTACGTCATAGCTCCCTGCGTCTGACTGAAGAAGCCATTGTTGAAATGGTGACCACCCTCGCCAACAGCAAATATGAAGACTGTAGCATAGTAGGGTTGAATCCTTTCTGCAAGCTTAACCCAGCACCAGAGGTAAATCTTCTTGACTCATTTTTCCTCAGCAGTTAAGTATTTGCATGAGTTTCAACACATGTTATTTTTCTACAGGCTAAATCTGACTTTTGGAAGGCCAAATATGATCATGAGGCGGCCAAAAAAGCTAGAGCTGCTGCAATAGCCACCAAGAAAACCGCTAGAAAGTCTAAGAAGAAAACAACTTCTTCTGACTTACTCAAGCTGGATGAGACCTCTGAGTCGGAGGTAGCCCTTGACTCTCTTGGCCTGCTTTTTAACAACCTTATTGACACTGACTATTACCAGGAGGACAAGGGGGCCAGCTAGGCAGTTGAAGAAGAGGTAACTATTATTTCCTCCGACTCAGAACCTTTACCAAGGCAGAAACTTCGGCGGGTAACCCGGAAAGTAAGGTTTTCACACCCCTTGGCTTATCTGGATCCTCATTTTTTTTTGAAACAACAGCAACATGAGAGCCGCCGTCAGACTCGGACCAGTGGAGATGATGAGTTAACCTCTGGCTTACCAAAAACCCCTCGGAAACGCCAAAATGAGGTTCTTTTAAACCTTAATTCCGATGAATGAGTCACTTTTATAAGTCACTCAATTATAATTCCACTTTTGTAAGAGATTCCTCGTTCCTCCTCTGGTGATTCTTCACAAACTCAGCTGCCATCTTTTAAGACTGCCCCCGGGTAAAGATAATTATCCTTCTTCTCCACCTTTATGCCCGTATCGTTATACTGACTCATCAAATTCTTCTTAGTGGTCAAGCAAAGCCCAAGGAAGCAAAGGTGGCAAAACCGGTTGAGGATCCAAAAGCCGTTGAACCGGCGCAGCCGACTCTTGCCCCGGAACAAACTGAAGCACCGGAAGACCCTGCTATCAACGTTCAATCAGATCTACCTGAGTCGTCTGTTGATGAAACCATTCTTAATCCATCCACTGCTAAACCGTCAAGCTCAGCTAACCCGCCAGAGACTTACGGCAATGATGTTTTAATCACTGGCACCAGATTCATGGAACCGGGTAATCCGACTGTGCTGGCAAGACACTCCGCAAAACAAGAAGTCATGGAGAGGCAGAAAGTGAGGTTTGATGTCTCCCACTATGCTCATCTGAGTATTGGTGAAGTACTATCTGCCTATCTTAGTCAAGTCCACTCCAGCCGTGATTCAGAGATTGAAATGGTCAAACAGATGTACCAAAAATATGAGGTATGTTCTCCGGTTTATATAAGTTATGTACCCTGACTCCCCCAAGTCTGTGGAATATGATAAGAGTGAATGATCTGTAGACTTTTAATAAACTTATAAGCTTTTTCCTTAGACTCCTTTCGATTCCTGGTTTACAACCAAACCAAATGCTAATAGTTTTTCAATTTGCATGTATAGTCCCCAAGGGCCGGTTTAATCAGTATGAATGAGCAGGTCCTATTAGCCAATATGTAAGAGACAAATACTTTGACCAGATATTCTTATGAGCCAGCTGAGGCTATTAATAACACATCCAGCTTACCTTCAGTAGGAAAAACAGCAATATGCATTAGCCCCCAAGTGCCAAGTGGTCTTGCTTGCAAAGCAATTGGGACTTCTAGAAAAAATCCAATTCCTTTGAAAATAAAATTGCACTGACAGACATTAGCCCCCAAGTGCCAAGTGTTATTGCTTGCAAAGCACTTGAGACTTGTTTTTATAATCTGCCATGAAACTAAACAACCTTATTCTGTATACAGGCTGCAACCGTAGAACTGGAATCCCAATTGTCTGAAGCCAAGATCCGGCTGCCGACTCAGGAGACTGAAACAAAGAAAACGGAAGACCAGTTTTAGTGCAGAGAAAAAGGCTTGGGCCAATGAGAAGACTGCCCTGACGCAGCGTGCTGAAACGGCCGAGGCGGCTTTGAAAGAAGTTACCGCTGAACTCATCGGTTTAAAGAACTATGTGTCTCAGATGGTTTCTGCAATCTTTGGTAAATCACCTTATTACTTACTCAAAGTCTATATTTGTCACCATAATGTAAGCTGCCTACTTAACTTATTGGGAAAACTTCACAGGTCCCCAGAGCAGCAATCTGAGTCAAGATACTCTGATAAAGCTCAAGGCGGTTTACACTCTTATGGAGCAATTGTATACTGGAGCTGCCATTATCTCCCAGCGAACCAAGGACCAAACTTATTGAGTGATGTCTTGAAGAAGCTGTCCATATTACCCGCCAGGTTTCAGGAAATCAAGCGGTCTTGTGCGAGAGCCGGAGCCGTAACTGCTTTGAGCCGCTCCAAAGCCTGGGTACCGGAGTTAGACCCGGCGGACGTAGCCAGGGGTACCCCAGCCTTAAGGAAGATGAAACTCCCTTCGACCAAGAAGACTTTGCTGCCTATGTGAAAGAGATTCGTCCTCATGCCACCATCCTTGCTGAAGAAACCAATCTCACCAAGTATCAGCCGTGTTTTGATGCAGAAAATAATAAGATGATGACTCCTTCATATAAAGTGACAGACTTAATCCAGCCGATTCGTAAGCACACTTTCGCCCCTGAAATTGACCCGTCTGGTCTGATTGATGATGAGGCTGAGTTCGTCGCCCTTCATGGCTTTGATTGGTCCAAACCCAATTTCCAAACGGTGGAGGTGCACGAACCGACAAGGGATGAGTCGCAACCATCCAGTCAACCTGGCCAGGATTCATGAACCGGCTCCAGTTTATCATCTACTATGTGCGAGAGTAAAAAACAGTATTATCCTTTTGGGCTCCAAGCGCCTTGTAATAGGCTAGCTTAAAACTTCATGTTCTGCTTATGCCATCGTGCATATTGTGCTGCGTACAACACTTTTATCCATCATGTGAGGATATGCTTTACATCCCTTACAATATCAGTAGTTTTGAATCTTTTCCTGCATGCAATATATGAAAATTGTCCTGGCGGTTTATCGCCGGATCGGTCATAACGCCCAATACACAACCATGGAAACCAACATAGTTGTATAACCAAGGCTGGATGCAAGAATAATCAACATGAAATATATCATTCCTATGATATTGAATTATATTGGTGTCTTACCATAGGGTGGGTCATAATATCTTACATACGACCATAAATATTGAAAGAAGAGACACAGATATGCCTGTTAGGAATTATAGCTTTGAAACACAACGGCAATATCATACCTGTGATTTTGAATTTGCACTGCCGGTTCATGTGACCCGAGTAGTAAGGGTGATAACCCAATCTTTTAGAAGCCAACACTTCCACATGTATGATGATTGTCATACACTGGCGACTTATCGTCAAAAAACCAAGCCGGGTTAAATTGAAACCATACTTATACTTAGAAAAAGCCGCAGAATAAAAACAAAGATTGTTTTTCAAAAACTTAAGCCAAATAAAAAGAAAAATTTAGAGGCTTCTGATTCGAATACGATCAGCAAACCAAACCAAAGGGGTTAAGCTAGGATTCGAATATGATCATGTAGCCCCCAGTGGTTTTGGCATTGCGTCGATCAAGAGGGTACCGACAGCTATGTTCTCTTTGGTTCGAATACGACCTATGTTTGAATAGGAAGCCCCCAAATGACCTTGAGAGTTTTTTTAACAACTCTGATTCGAATACGATCAAAGTTGGACCCAAAAGGGGTTAAGCTATCATTCGAATACGATCAAGAAGCCCCCTAGTGAGTTTGGCATTGTGCCGATCAAGAGGGTACTGTCAACTATGTTCTCTTTGGTTCGAATACGACCTATGTTTGAACCGGAAGCACCCTAGTGATCATATGGTTTAACGGCTAGATTCGAATACGATCATGAGCCGGACCAAAGGGTTAAGCTGGATTGGAACACAATCAGCCCCCAACTGGTCGTTTTGAAATTATAATGATGAAGACATATGATTATTGAGGATGAAAAGGACAGAGGTCCTTCTTTATTACTTATCATAATATATACAACATCAAAATATGTACATCATGAGAGCCGGTGGCTCAAGTATAGTAAGGCCGAAGATGAGCAATATTCCACGGCCTGAGGGTCTCTTCCTCCGACTTACGTGAGTCTTTGTGCTCTCGAACATCAATAAGGTAGTATGACCCGTTGTTCAAGTTCTTGCTGACCACAAAAGGTCCTTCCCAAGGCGGGGATAACTTTGTGCATCAGTTTGATCCTGGATGAGCCGGGCACCAAGTCACCTTCTTGAAAGGTTCTGGACTTAACTCGGCGGTTGTGATAACGGCGCAGGTCCTGTTGGTAAATCACCGAGCAAGCTGCTGCTAAGTCACGCTTTTCATCTAACAGGTCAAGTGCATCCTGATGGGCTTGTTCGTTATCAGCTTCAACGTAAGCCGCCACATGGGGCGAGTCATGACGGATGTCACTAGGTTGGACTGCCTCTGCTCCGTAAACCATGAAGAAAGGCGTATAACCCATAGACCTGTTAGGGGTAGTATTGATGCTCCATATCACAGAGGGTAACTCCTCCACCCAACAACTCGGCGTCTGTTGTAAAGGAACCATAAGCCGGGGCTTGAGACATTTCAAGATTTCCTGATTGGCTCTTTCAGCTTGACCATTGGATTGGGGGTGAGCTACTGATGAAACATCAAGCCCGATATGCTCACGTTGGCAGAATTCCTCCATAGCACCCTTGGACAGATTAGTACCATTGTTAGTTATAATGCTGTGTGGAAAGCCAAAACGAATGATCACCTTTTTCATGAATTGAACCGCCGTGGCTGCATCATACTTACTAACCGGCTCTGCCTCAACCCACTTTGTGAATTTGTCAACTGCCACCAGAAGGTGTGTCTTTTTATCTTTGGATCTTTTGAAAGGTCCAACCATGTCGAGCCCCGAGACTGCAGACGGCCAAGTAATTGGAATCATCCGCAATTCTTGAGCCGGCATGTGTGCCCGTCGTGAGAATTTCTGGCAACCATCACATTTACTGACCAGATCCTCCGCATCAGCGTGAGCCATCAGCTAGTAAAATCCATGACGGAAGGCTTTGGCTATAAGGGACTTTGAACCGGCATGATGGCCACAATCACCTTCATGGATTTCACGAAGAATTTCTTGACCTTCCTTAGGAGAGACACAATGTTGAAACGCCCTTGTGACACTGCGATGATGAAACTCACCATTGGCAATTGTCATTGCTTTAGACCGTCGGGTTATCTGTCTAGCCAAGGTTTCATCTTCAGGCAACTCGCCTCGGGTCATATAAACCAAATATGGTACTGCCCAATCTGGGATGACGTGAAGAGCCGCCACCAATTGTGCTTCCGGGCCTGGAACAACCAAGTCTTCCTTCGTAGGCAACTTGACAGAAGGTTATGCAAGACATCTAAGAAAGTGTTAGGTGGTACCAGCTTACGTTGAGACCCCAGCTAGCTTAAAGCATCAACCGCTTCATTCTTTCTGCGATCAATGTGCTCCACTTGGTAACCCTTGAAGTGTCCAGCAATGGCATCAACTTCACGGTGATAAGCCGCCATGAGAGGATCCTTGGAATCCCACTTGCCTGATACTTGTTGAGCCACCAAATCTGAGTCGCCAAAGCACCTTACCCGGCTTAAGCTCATATCCTTAGCCATCCGAAGACCATGGAGCAAGGCCTCATACTCAGCTGCATTATTAGTACAGGGAAACATCAACCGTAGCACATAACAAAATTTGTCACCTCGAGGGGAAGCTAAAACAACTCCAGCCCCCGAGCCCTCCAATTGCCTGGACCCATCAAAATGAATAGTCCAATATGTGTTGTCCGGCTTCTCTTCAGGCATCTGCAGCTCTGTCCAATCATTGTTGAAGTCCACTAGTGCTTGAGACTTGATAGCGGTGTGTGGCACATACTTTAAACCATGAGGCCCAAGTTCAACGGCCCATTTGGTGACTCGTCCTATGGCTTCTCTATTTTGAATGATATCTCCTAAAGGAGAAAAACTAACCACAGTGATGGGATGACACTGAAAATATTGCTTAAGCTTCCGGCTTGCCACGAACACCCCATAAACGAGCTTCTGCCAGTGCGGATATCTTTACCTGGACTCAATAAGCACCTCACTGACATAGTAAACCGACCGTTGAACCGGATATTCCTTGCCAGCCTCCTTGCACTCGACTACAATGGCCACACTGATAGCACGTGTGTTAGCAGACACATATAACAATAATGGCTCTTTATCAATAGGATCAGAAAGGACCGGCAGCTCAGTGAGATGTTTCTTCAAATCTTCAAAGGCAGCGTTATCAGCATCACTCCAGACAAAGTCGTCTGTCTTCTTCATCATCTGATACAGCAGTATGGCCTTCTCACCTAACCGTCTTATGAACCGGCTTAAAGTAGCAATACGGCCCGCCAAATGATGAACATCATTAATACACGCCGGTTTAGCCAAATAAGTGATTGCCTTGATCTTCTCCGGGTCAGCCTCGATGCCTCTGTTGGAAACCAGAAAACCCAAAAGCTTGCCCACTGGCACTCCAAAACACACTTGGCCGAGTTAAGCGTCATCTTGTAGACCCGGAGGTTATCAAAGGTTTCCTTCAAATCATTTATCAAGGTCTCCTTTTCTCTGGATTTCACCACAATGTCGTCCACATAAGCATGAACATTGCGCCCAATCTGATTGTGAAGACAGTTCTGCACACATCGCTGACAAGTCGCCTGGGCACTTAAGCCCAAAAGGCATAGACACATAGCAGAAGGCTCCAAACGGAGTCATAAAAGCCATCTTCTCCTGGTCCTTAACCGCCATCTTGATCTGATGATAACCAGAATAAGCATCCAAAAAGCTCAAACACCCACAACCCCGCCGTAGCATCAATGATTTGATCAATACGAGGGAGAGCGAAGGGATCAGCAGGACAAGCCTTGTTTAAGTCCGTGTAATCCACACACATATGCCATGTACCGTTCTTTTTAAGCACGAGCACCGGGTTAGCCAACCATTCTGGATGGAAAACTTCAACAATGAAACCGGCCGCCAAGAGCCGGGCCACTTCCTCACCAATGGCTTTACGCCTCTCCTCATTGAACCACCGAAGAAATTGCTTGACCGTCTTAAACTTTGGATCAATATTGAGAGTGTGCTCAGTGAGTTCTCTCGGTACACCCAACATGTCAGAAGGTTTCCATGCAAAGATGTCCTGGTTCTCACGGATGAACTCGATGAGTGCGCTTTCCTATTTGGAATCGAGATTAGCATTGATATTGAACTGCTTAGACGAGTCGCCTGGAATGAAATTGACAAGTTTGGTGTCATCAGCCGATTTAAACTTCAGCACTGGCTCATGTTCTGTGGTCGGCTTCTTCAAAGACGTCATGTCTGCCGGGTCAACATTGTCCTTGTAGAACTTCAACTCCTCTGTTGCACAAACAAATTTGGCGTAAGCAACATCGCCTTCCTCACATTCCAAGGCTATCTTCCGACTCCCATGCACTGTGATGGTGCCCTTATGACCCGGCATCTTGAGCTACAAAATAAACATAACATAGTCGTGCCATGAACTTGGCATAAGTCGGCCGTCCAAATAGGGCGTGATACGGGCTCTTGATTTTGACCACCTTAAAAGTTAACTTTTCAGCCCTAGAATCATGCTCATCTCCAAAGGCTACTTCCAGTTCAATTTTACCCACTGGGTACGCCGTCTTACCAGGAACTACTCCATGGAAAACAGTGTTGGACGTCTTAAGATTTTTGTTAGTCAACCCCATGCGACGGAAAGTCTCATAATAGAGGATGTTGATGCTACTGCCTCCGTCCATGAGCACCTTAGTGAATTTATATCCACCAACCTGAGGTGCCACCACCAAGGCTAGGTGACCCGGATTGTCAACCCGGGGAGGGTGATCTTCCCTACTCCATAGAATAGGCTGCTCAGACCATCTCAAATAACGAGGAACTGTCGACTCAACAACATTCACAACCCTCTTATGAAGCTTCTGATCCCGTTTGCACAAACTAGTGGTGAACACATGATACTGTCCACTACTCAGCTGTTTTGGATTGCTCTGATATCCAGACTGCTGCTGCTACTGACCTCCCTAGCCAGATTGCTGATTATAGCCACCTTGATTTCCTTGAGAGCTTTGAAAGGTGGAATTTGAACCGCCGCCCAGGCCATGAAAACCGCCGCCACCTAAGCCACCGCCCGGCCCATGATTGTCGTCGAACATGTTAGAGTTCTTGAAAGCCTTCATGATCGTACAGTCCTTCCATAGGTGAGTGGCTGGTTTCTGCTGAGTACCGTGCCTCGGACAGAGCTCATTTAATAACTGCTCAAGAGTAGGACCTGACCCGCCGGACTGGGAAGGTGGTCTCCCCTTACGTCGTTGATTGTTGCCCTGTGCATTGGTATTAGCCACAAATTCCGAGCTACCATCAGCCTTACGTTTATTATTACCTCCTTGATTCGCCGGGTTATGCTGATGACCCTTGGCATTATCGTTCTTTTTTTCCTTCCCTGTCTTCTCATTGTCAGACTCGGGATCCTTGGTACTATCAGAGTCGGCGTACTTGACTAGAGCTGCCATTAGCTGGCCCATGTCATTACAATCGCGCTTGAGCCGCCCCAACTTCTGTTTTAGAGGCGTAAAATGACAATTTTTCTCCAACATTAAGACTGCAGAGCCGGCATCCATCTTATCAGATGAATGTATTATGGCTTTGACCCGGCGCACCCAATGGGTCGTGGACTCACCTTCCTCTTGTTTGCAATTAGTCAAATCCACAATTGACATGGGCTGCTTGCATGTGTCCTTGAAGTTCTGAATAAGCCGGATCTTTAACTCTGCCCATGAACCAATAGAATTAGGTGGCATCCCCTTTAACCAAGTGCGGGCCGTCCCGTCCAACATCATGGTGAAGTACTTGGCCATTGCAGCGTCACTAACCTCCAGTAGTTCCATGGCCATCTCATAACTTTCAATCCATGCCCCGGGCTGTAAATCGGCCGTGTAATTAGGCACCTTTCGAGGCCCCTTGAAATCCTCAGGCAAACGCTCGTTACGCAGAGCCGGTAGCAAGCAAGGGACACCTCTAGTCCTCGTGGTCACGCCTGCCTTAAGAGAAGTCGTCAGATAAACTGGGAAAGACTAGTAAGCTGCTTGCTCAGCTGTCTGTTGAGCCGCCCGCTCAACCTCTTGGCGAATCCTGTCCTGTTCAACCAAGTTAGGAGCTCCATCACGCGTCGGGTCATTCCCGCACGGCTGGTCACGGCGCCGGGCGTTGCTTGAAACGGCTGCTGAATCTATATGCCTGCTATAACTCGGGCTCCGGCTTGGGCGAGGGGTCGAATGAATCCTGTCTTGACTATAAGAATATGCCTCCTGCTACACCAGAGCCGTCTGAAGAAGTTCTCTGACACTTCGTGTTTTAATTGTCGTCGGAGAGTCACCCTCCATCGGGAGAGCTGCCAACCGTGCCGTTGCGGCGATCATGTTTTCCAAAGGGTTGGCATAATGACCTGGTGGTGTTGGTACATGATGAGGTGGAGCAGTATTCATACGAGGAGGTTCCATCACCCGTGGTTGAACCGGTGTCCCTGCCCCGGGCGTTGCGACCAGGTTTACCTCCGGCGGGTTGCTGGGGCCTGCACCGGGTGTGCGGAAGAGGTTTCTAGGATCATAAGTCAGAGGCAGATAGGATTGAGCTTTCTGGTGCCTTCTCCTCATGAACTCATTTGATCCATTCAGATCCATCGTAAGCAGAAAAGCCTTTGATTGAATCTGCTGAGCCCGAGCATCCAAAGCCGCCCACTCAGCGGCCATCCTGACATCCTCAGCTACTAGGTTTTCCTTGGCTTGTGCTACCTCCTCACGTAACCGTGCCACTTGTGCGTCATGTTGAGCCTGATCCACCGGGATAACCATGGCAGTTAATAGTGCTGTCATCCTACCCATGAGATCCATCAGTACCTGAGCCGGCGGGCGCGCAAGGCCTCCTGCCCCGGCCGCCGCTGACCCAAAGGTTATTGCTGCCGCAGCCGTAGAGTTTTGAACGGGTTGCGTGCCAGTCATGAAGATCCCTGCCCTTCTTGGCGGCTCAAAGGGGTCCGGAATACTCCTGCCATCGGAACAGCCCCCAAGCCCACCATCTTGCAATTGATACAATGAATCCGTCTCACCTGTGGATGACTCACCATCAGAGTAGACGGCCGTCTCACCGCCAGACACCGATCCTTTAGAAAATTCTCCTCCATGGATGCATCCCACGAAGGCACGCGTCATGGCAGGCTAAGTCCGGGCAGGTCTCGCACGCTGAGCCGTCTCGATGATGTCGGTGCAGATGTCCAGCTCAGGGCCCAGCTTGCCGATCTGGCCGATGAAGACGTGGATTCCGACGAAGGGGACCCGGTACCCGTACTCAATTGAGCCAGCGTCGGGGCCCCAGCCTGCATCGTCGATGTAGAGCTTGCCGGGACGACTCTTGGTCATCCGGCCCACAATGTATCCCTTGAGACCTTCAAAGCTGCCCTTCAAGAACTCAAAACCACCGTGCGCAGGCCCCACGGTGGGCGCCAACTATCGTGTAATTGTCACGGCAGATGTCCTAGAGAAAGGACTTAATCGTGGAGCCATCGCAACTAGGAAGATTGAAGGGGTTAAAACGGGACAAAGGACATGAGGGTTATACTGGTTCGGCCCCTTGCGGTGAAGGTAAAAACCTAATCCAGTTTGAGGTGGTATTGCTTATGTTTCGATTACTAGGGAGCGAATTCGCTTGACCTAGCTTTCGATCTGATCTTACTTGCCCTGAACCGCCGCCGGTCGTCCCTTTATATACAGAGGCTGACACCCGGCGGCTCATAAACAGTGTCTGGCTCGGTCTCTAACTATTCCTGCCTTACAATACAAGTTATGTACATATGGCGGTTTATCTCTACGGGCCTTGAGTCACCTTTGGGTCTTGGGCCCTTAACTGAACCGCCATCTTCCAGAGCTGTCTTGGGCTTCATGAATCGCCATAGGTATAACCCGGCCCCTCCTGGGCCGGTCATACCTAATAGTAATATCCCCAACACATAGTGAATACATGAACTCCTCAAACTACGGTCATCACCGGGAGTGGACCCGCTTGTTGTCACTCCGGGGTTGCTGGATCATAACACGTAGTAGGTGACTATAACTTGCAAGATCGGATCTAGAACATGGATATAATGATGATAACATAAATGGTTCAGATCTGAAATCATGGCACCCGGGCCCAAAGTGACAAGCATTAAGCATCACAAAGTCATAGCAACATCAAACTAAAACAGAACATAGTGGATACTAGGAATGAAGCCCTAACAAAACTAACTCGATTACATGATGAATCTCATCCAACTCCTCACCGACCAGCGAGCCTACGAAGGAATTACTCACTCTCGATTAGTAGTACTTTCGATGTGCGCCACATATTGCCTCCACTTGAATCTAATCCATGTTCATTTCACCCACTGATATATATAATAACTCATCATGCTCATATATATATATAACAACTTAGTATCATGCATCATCATAATAATAAATAACTCATCATTGTTATCACAATAACAAGTCCTACTCATCATCATCATACAACTTCTACTCTTTATCATAATAACAAGTCATACTCATCATCATCATAGTCATCTAACCAACCCTGCTTAATTGTTCTTAGCACATGATCATGAGTATTAGCTAGGACCTACTACCCTCTCTAAGGTAAAATAGTATAAAACAAGATAGGCCCTGACTCTACATTATGGAGAATGGAGATTATCCTGCCTCCAATTCTTGCGCTTCACACAATGTTGCTTCCAAGTAGCTCCCTACGATTGTCCATATATTTTTTTCTAATCTTTGATTTTCATGTCTTCATCGGTTTTAGAAATCCAGTATGAACAACAGTGAAGCCTAGGATGACTTGGCCGTAAGCTAATAATATCAAGGCGACCTTTCGGAAGCATCAGATCAGGCACACAATCCTTCGGGATTTTCTATTGAAAAACATAGTAATAACTTCATAGTTAGCAATGTAGGTTAGCTTTAGAAGAATTTATGCAAAAGATGCACGGATGTCGTAATAGTAAAAAATCTTACCATGACATCTCCATGGATGTTACCGTAGTTCAACACGTGCACTAGTGCACATATTGACCATAATATGCAGGAGTTTGATAATTGATATTGTAATTCTGAACATCATTAATAAATGAGATAAGATGATCTTTCTACTGATAAGTTAATTCCGCGCCATCAGTGTAGTAGGTTTTGTCTACCATCTTTCGTACATTTTTTGAAGAATGAAAATAAGTTGTTAATGAAAATAAGTTGACAACTATTTTGAAATAAACAATATAAATTACTTAATAAATATGTTTGAGAAACTCACATAGAGGTAGAAGTGAAGCGTATCAACAAGGACCCAAATGCCATCGTCATGATCACCAACATCGAAGGTGACATACATCCCCTCCTGAAAATCGTATGCCTTGCACAGTGCTTCCCAATTCGAGCAACCAAAATGGGATACGCTCTCCGAATTGTATAGCTTTACAGCAAAATCATAACCATGATGGGTCCTGAGATGAACTATCTTTGTCTCCATATTTTCATGATCTTCGAAATCTAGATGCTCCAAGACATAGTGTCTTGCATGGCATGGGATAAGCTAGTCGAATTATAAAAAACGAAAATTACACGTTTGAAGAAGCATAAGTCATGCTTAATTACGAAAAAAGACTTGTCGTTGCGTACCGTTTCAACATCGAAGGTCTCATCAAGCTTAACACTGTAGCGCCGACCGTCTATCAGGTGAGGCATGTCGCACAGACCCCAGTCATCGCCGCAGTAGTCGCACTCCGGGATCCTACCGTCGTTAGACATTTCCCATGTCCATAATTCAAAGATTAAACTTGTAAAATTCAATATATGTACTACAAAAACTAAATTAGATCATTATTATTCATCCCGGGTTGACTGTCAGTTTGTCGAGTCTTTTCTTGAAAACTGTCATCTCATCTCATGTGGTGTATATGGTGGACACTCCCTCAATGATTTTTCAACCGCCGGTGATGGTCGTTACTCCTCCTTCCCCTAGTGCATAACAAAGGTATAGCAGAAGGAGAAGAAGGAGAAATGACCCCCACGACAACAGTCAGGATTCTTCGTCCTCTCTCATATATGGTGGACACTCCCTCACTGATTTTTCGACCGTCGGTGATGGTCGTTACTCTTCCTTTCCCTAGTGCATAACAAAGGTCTAGCACCCAGAGAAGAAGGAGAAACAACAGTCGGGATTCTTCATCCTCTCTCATATATGGTGGACACTCCCTCACTAATTTTAATTATCGGTGATGGTCGTTTCTCCTCCTTCCCCTAGTGCATAACAAAGGTCGTCTAGCACCCGGAGAAGAAGGAGAAATGACCCCCACGACAACAGTCGGGATTCTTCCTCACTCATTTTTTGACTGTCATGTATGGAGCCTCGACAGACTTAAATTCAACCCAAAATATCATTTAATTATCTTTCTAGAAAATCCAGGAGACTCAAGATTTCCTACATATTCTAGCACAAATCATGCTGAAATTCACGGAATAATCCGGCATGTCCTTTGCTAGAAAGGACATATCGAGCGCCTAAAATTTGCCGGGATGGAAATTAATCGAACTCCGGCAAAACATAGGCCACTTGGAGGTGTTTGGCTGGTCATCATATTTTCACAGTTACTCATCTACTACTCGACTACATCTATCAAAACATCAACATCATCATCGACATGGGGATTTGGCTGGTCTCACCTCGAGGTCGGAGGGGGTCGGTGATGGGGACGACGGCGGCCGGGATGATGCAGGGGCTCCTTGATTTCTACAAAAACAAAATATAAACAAAACATTATTAGGATTTAGTGAAACCATATGTCTAAAACAGAAACAAAATTTGTAAAACCTAGTTCCAACCCTAATAATTTGTAAAACCTTGTTCTAACCATAAAAATTGAAAAGAATAAAATTTACTAAAAAATTCCTATTCTGTTCAAAAGACCTACATTTACTGATTTTTTTGTTCTGTTCTACAATTACTAATTTTCTATTCTATTCAAAAGAAGAAAATTTACTAAAATTTTCCTATTCTATTCAAAAGACCTAAATTTACTGATTTTTTTATTCTATTCAAAAAAACCTACATTTACTAAAAAAACCTCATATTGCTTTCTAATACATTTTTGTGCCTAAAAATTTCTATTACTAAATTCTTTTACTAAAAATTTGTATACCTAAATTTTTATACAGAGAGAGGTGGGAGGAGGAGGAGCGGGAGGGAGGAGTGAGCAAGAGGGCATTGGGCAGCGGCGGGAGGGAGGAGAGAGGAGGGCAGTGGGAGGAGGGAGGAGGGAGGGGGCATAGGGCGGCGACGGGAGGAGGGTGGAGAGAGGAGGGCATAGGGCGGCAGGGGGAGGGAGGAGAGAGGACGCCAGTGGGAAGAGGGAGGAGGGAGCAAGGAGGTCGGATGAGGTGAAAGGAGAGCATTGGGCGCCGGCGGGAGGAGGGAGGAGAGAGGAGAGAGGACCGCTGGAGGGAGGAGAGAGGAGGGCGACGAGAGGAGGAGGGAGGGAGGAAGGCAGATACCTTGGGGGCGATGGTGGGTGACGGTGGGCGACGGCGCACGGCAGAGAAAGAGCGAGTGAGTGTGAGGAGAGAGTGAGAACGCGCGGGATGTGGATATGGTGCCCATAGTAATAGCGCTGGTTGGTAACCACCGCTACTACTAAGCTCCATAGTAGTAGCGCATTAAGGGAATCAACGCTACTACTATGATCAATCGCAGTAGCGCTTCCAGAGAACCAGCACTACTACTAAGGCTAAGCATATAAAAAACACATAAAAAAGCATTGGTCATCAATGATCTTTTTGTGTAGAATCTAAATTGTCAGTATGAATCTTCGCCGGTTTAGGAACCAGCGAAGATTCATATTGCCACAGATCCTACACATAGAGTACAATGAAGACCAAGTGATTGTGATAGTTTGAGAAGCACCATATTTAAGGTGGTAAATATTCTGTTCGCGGAGCGAGGTGGAACTAAACTTGGGTCTTAGGAGGGGACTGAATTCGGCAGTACCGCCGGTTGGAGGAGAACGCTATTGCTAAGTACAATAGCAGTAGCGCTTTTTACGTAAAAGCGCTACTAGTATACCTAGCCTGCCGGCAACGGTGTGGCAATTATAATAGTAGCGTGTTTTTTAACTAGCGCGCTACTGCTATGTGCATAGTAGCAGTGCTCTTTCTATGCAAGCGCTACTACGCTTCCTTTTAAAAAGCGTTACTGATCAGCTTCTGTGTATAATGTTTTTCACATCAGTGTGTCATTAAATGTCCATTTGGGACCGACACGATTTGCTGAAGGAGCAATTAAGAAATAGATGATTTACCGTTTCTTCAATGTGACAGCCGCGTAGGAGATAGTCGAGGTTGTAACATGTTGCGGGTGCTCAGTCGATCAGAGAGAAGCAACCACCCAAATACCATTATCTTCTTGACGCTTTTGGATTTCCAAACCAAATGAAAGCCTGATGAACATTTACATCTTGGGATAAGAAAGTGTAGTAGGTATTGGCGTTGAAATCACGGGATCCCCAAATCTAGTGCTAAGAGTCATGATCAGTATTAGATAGAACCACATCTCTAGTGTCATCTTGAATTTGTCGTACCTCATCATGTGCGTGCATGGAGAGCAGGACGTGGAAGGCCTCGCCCGAGATTCGTGATCCCCATGTAACACAAGAAAAAGCAAGGGGGAACGATTCCGAAAGAATAGATTGTTGCCGAAGATCTTTCCAAATAAGTGTTCTACATCGAACATCAACCACTGAAAATTTCCACAGTAGCTGGTACATGGCTGCATCTCGGCACACCACCAAAATGATCCACAAGGCGCTACTTTCAAATTTTCATGAACACTTAAAAAAATGTAATGACCACATTTCTAAATGTGTGTTTTTTTAAATGTCATGAACAATTTTTTGAATGCTATGTACGTTTTTAAATAATTTCATGGGTTTTCATAGCGCAAGAACATTCTTCTGGAATATCATGAGCATATTTTAAAAATGCATGAACAAATTAATAAATGCGGTGAACAATTTTTGAAATGATATGAGCATTTTTAACTAATTACACAAATAACATTTTACATTACACGAACATATCTAATGGCCGGTAAAATATTTAAAAATGAAGTCAAATAATGTTTAAAACATGTATACATTTCTTAAATATGAACAGGAAATACCCGCCGTACCTGCTTTCGTGTGTACACAAAGCGGTGTGTGGCAGATGCAGGTCGCGCTGGGCCTGGTACATACACATTTACTCGTAGTAAAAAGAGTCACGTTATAATTTCATGCTGAAGCACGCATCACTCACAGTTATTACTAATAAAAAACTAACTAACTTTTTTTGAGTAAATTAAAAACTAACTAACTACTATATGCGCTCGCTAGTGGCTGTTGTTAATTGAGCACTTACATTTAGAAACGGAGAGAGTATAATATTAATTATACGCTGAACATATTGAGCACTCATCATTGGAGTAGTATGGGTTGTTGAATTGACATGATTTGATGGTCGAGATTACTTATATTTGCCCCTTTGGGTCTTTTATATTGAAAGTAGGTGGTAGATAGCAGGTAGGAGATTAAACAGTCGGCTCGCTTTTTTAGTGTGCCTGGTTTCCAAGGCTTTTTATTTTGGTTTTTCCCTTTTTAAACCAGGTTTTGAGAAAATTTCACAAATCTAACAAATGTTAATGATTATGGAACACAAATCCATGATTTTTATAAATAATTTTTTTTTCACGAATTCAGAAAGATATCCATGAATTAACAAAATATAACAAATTGCAAAGAAAGATCTCAAATTCAAAAAATGTTCATAAAATTATAAACAAAGTTCACGAATTTCAAAAGAGTTCACAAGTCAAAAAATGCTCACAATAAAAATTCTTATCAAAAATATTTTCATGAATTTTTCAAAAAATAGCAAGTTCAAGAAAGTTCCCACATTTGAATTTGTTTCATTAATTTCAAAAGGTTGGCTAATTTAGATAAAGTTCATGATTTAAAGAGAAGTTAAAGAGTCCAAAAACTTCATGAAATAAATAAAGCATAGATTTTTAACTTCTTCTTGTGAAATTCAAAAATTGAACGCAAAATTTTAAAAGGTATGAAAACAAAAAACGTGCATATATACAAACAATTCTTGGAAATTAAAAAACAGTTCAGAAATGTGAAAACAAGTCATTAATTAATTTAAAGTTCAGGAATTTTAAATGTATATTTGAATTCCCCAAAAAAATTACAAAATCATGAAGATGAAAAACTTCCGGAAAAAACTGATAAATAAATAGAAAAATTACATTTTAAAGAGATAATGGAAATTTCTATGGAATTGGGGGGGGGGGGGGGGGATAGAAAACAAACGAATAAAGCAAATACATGTTTTGGGGGTTCCACGCATTTCCCTTTTTATTTTTGTTTTTATTAATTGACTTTCATTGGTTTTCCTTTCATTTTCTATTTTATTTCCCCTTTTTATTAAATTTTTTATTATTATTAAAATAGATGTTGACTTATTTCATACACGCTGTGCATCTTCACACACAGGTCGAACATTTTTAAGATGGACATTGAACATTTTTAACCGAATACATGTTGAAAAATTGCAAATTTCGTATTGAATACCTTTTAAATAAACTCTGAATATTTCTAATCAAATATTGAATTTTTTTCTAAAATATAATGAAAAAATTATTAGATTTCATGAGCATTGTTTCAATGCCATAAAACTATTTTTAAATGTTTGAAGTTTTTAAAACTATCTTGAAATTTTTGAATGGTATGAATATTTTCTAATAATTAAGAAAATAATTCTTCATATTTTCATGAACACTTTTAGAAAATGTCATGGCCAAATTTAGAAAAGAGTGACATTTTTTAAATGTCAGGAATAACAGTATGAAATATTTGAAAGAATTGTGTGCATTTTTCTTTACATTGTATGACCTTCTTTTACAATGTCATAACAATAATTTTAAGCGCATGAACAATTTGACAAATGTGATGAACAATTTCTGAGTAGTATGAGCAGTTTTTACCAAATTATGCGAACAAAATTTTACATTCCATGAATATTTATTTTGCACCGTGAATATTTCAGAAATTTAAGTCAAGTAATGTATGAAATATTTATATTTAGTTATTTTTAAAATGTAACAAAAGGGGTACTTAACATGTCTGCTTGCGTGTGTAGACATAGCGGTCTGTCGCAGATGCACGCACACTGGGTCTGGCCCATTAATGAAGACACTTGAGGCGACATGAGCTTCGATCTCGCTTGTTGCGTGGCCAAGACTGTCCCATCTTTGTGTGAACCCTGCCCGGATGAAACAAAAAGACGACAATCGAGAAAAAAAAAACTCGACCTAAGGGGAGAGAAATCCCGAAGGCATTATATTGTAAGGTCGATAAAGGCCCCGAACGCTGGCTTGCGCAGTTCAAGTATTCACAGCGAACTCGCTGGCTTGCACAACACAATTAGATACAGCGAGAGGCTTTTTTTTGTGAGAACCAGGATTTGAACCCTGATTGGTAGGCCCACTTCAGGAGGTCTTTACCAATCGCGCGACCAATATTGCTTGGCTACAGAGTCGACTGTGATTTAACATCTCAGTTGACAGAATTAGCAAATCTGATTAATTTATGGGTACCATAAAAAGCTAGCAGCTCTTATTTCCAATAAACACTATACACCTGGATCATGTAGAGTGCAAGTAGCGTTTTTATAGGGCGTAGCTGGTAGCTACACACACACCACACAGGCACACATAACATGCGCAAGGGCGTAGCTGGTAGCTACGCACACAACACACAAGTCACAACACTCACAAGCACAAACGGAAGCAGGACAGGCCGGCTAGCCAACGACCGGAGTCTGGGCGACTATCTGCTGGTCGAGGAAGACGCGGACGCGGTGGTCGTCCTCGTCCGGGGACACGTTGTCGCCGACGGCGTGGAACTCTATGGTGACGTCCTGCCTGTCAGCCTTGATCTTGATCATCGCCGTAAAACCGTCCCAGCCCACAACCTCCGGCCAGGACGACTTCCCGTCGTCAACCGCACCAGCACCGCCGACGGCCATGGCTCTCCCCATCGATCGTACGCGCACTAGCTGCAAAATACCAACCAACAAGTATATGTACGCACGTTTAATTAACAGAGGATCATATGTATAATATACTAGAGGTAGAAGTACATTTTTAAAGTAGAGGGATACGGCCGCGGAAAATAGTATGGGCACGTCTCGTACCAGCAAATGAGAAGAAGAAAGGTAGACACTAGAGAGTGATCTGTTGATCGACGACGCTTGTGGTTATGGTGCAGACAGGTACCTAAAGTACGTATATATACACGTGCTTAGGTGTACATACGTTATTCTTTTGTGGAAGTAACTAAGCACAAGGGGCATCGCCTGTACCGCCATAGCTCATACATTCGCATTGTAAACTGAGTCTCCTGACTTGTTTCCCGATGCATGCGTACCGGGCCTGTGTTGTTTACTGAAACAACTGACAACACGTTTTTTTTTAAACGGAACTGACAACACGTTCGTCATGAGTGTGCGTTTCGCTTCGACACTTATCCGTTCACCATGTATCTCTATCTATGTGCCAGAGCAGGATACAATATATTGATGGATATAATTAAAACTTTGATGTGGAATCTTTTAGTCCGGTGCCATATATGCACAGTACTTTCTTTCCAGCACTCGGACTTGATATTTGGACGAGGCGTGGTTCGTTTTATACATAATAAAGCAAGACAAAGGCATGTTTGCAGATCATTGATGCACTAGTTCATTCGACCATTTGATCACTTTGATTTATATACCTTAACGTCTCCATAATAGATCCTTCGGAATACCAGAAATAGAAATCGTCAGTGCTAAAATATTTATAATTTTTTGAGAAAAGTATACTTTTCGTCCCTCAACTCTTCGCTGAGTTTACTTTTCGTCCCTCAACTCTAAAACCGGACAGAGTGCACCCCGAACTCTCGAAACCGGTTATTTTTCGTCCCTGCGACTGAGTCAACCCGGTTTTGACCACGTGTGAACAGTACACTAGATGAACAGTAAATTCGAAAAATAGAGCAAAAAGAATTAAAAAAAATCTGCAATGTTATGACATCGAAGATACTCAGGTGTGCCATGTGCGTGCAAATTTTCATCATGTTTGGAAGTTCGAGGAGCTCGCAGCAAAAATAAAAAATTAATCTACTCTGAAGTGAACAGTAAAATAAAAAAATAGCAAAAAAATTCATTCGACCATTTGATCACTTTGATTTATATACCTTAACGTCTCCATAATAGATCCTTCGGAATACCAGAAATAGAAATCGTCAGTGCTAAAATATTTATAAATTTTTTATCTCCAGTTTGAAAATTTCAAGTTAATGTTTATGTCGACACTGCTATTTTTCTTCTGGAATGTTTGTCCCCCTTGGTTGATTTCTTTGGCCCAAGAGTCACTGCTCGATTGATGTTGGTACCTGTCGTATGATCTCCTGCCAAACTGCGGCATGACATCTACATGCCGGGGTATATGATACCATCGGCATCGGCAAAGCTCATTGATAATTAACACTCAGACGACAAGATAATTGAATTGTAATTGTTCATCACGTCTCACATTTATGACTTTACCCCTTGAACAATGGTACACACTTCTAGTTACCCTAATATTTTTTGGAGTACGAAACAAAATCTTACCTTTATACTACTAGACAAAACTATTCATCAACCATGGGACTGCATGGCCAGTTATCCTATATATCTAAGAGAGTCATCTCCACTAACTTATGCAAGCATGTCAACTAATCATACAATTATGAATGTACTAAGGCCCACCTCAACATGCAATCATGCATGGAAAAAACCACCACAACATTCAATAATGCATGGGAAAATATTTTCCATTCAATTATTCTACTTATATTCAATATTTTACAACTATACATAATTAAATATGATAAGTCCCATGTATTTTAATTTTGGTTATCATGCTATCAACCCAAACTTTCATCAACCATTTCACGCAGCAACGCGCGGCGTATGCTCTAGTTTAGACAATAACTAAGTATAACAATTTTGCAAAACAGGTTGCTGGTGAATTCTGGAAAAAAAATCAGAGATATCGGGTAAACTTGACTCCCTTTGTTCCATATTATAAGGTGGATTATACAGTTAAAAAATTAAAAAACTTCAATGTTCCACAAAGTCTATAGAAAATTCATCTACATCTACAATAACACATTAGTGTCATTAGACCATGTAAATGTTGATTCAAATTTTATTTTGTTTTCCTTTGAATTTTTTTATAGTTTATTCATTTGATATTATAAATATTGATGATTTCTTCATGTTTCATTCATTTGATTTTGTAAATGTTAAATTTTTGTAAACCCTGTCAAACTTATAAATGGTTGACTTCTAAAATATTAATGCATCTTATACTGTAAAACAGAATGAGTATTCAAAACATATGCTAAATTCATTCTTCTAACATTACATTCAGCAAGCTGTGACCAATTTACTGACATCTAAGATCAAGAAACTAAATCTTAACCTTGTTGAATATCCTAGAGAAGTACACTACATACACACTGGATATTGCTATATTGGCCTTCAAGACTATCCAACTCTCTACGGGCAGAATAAACAATCCTTCCAATGATATTAGAGCAACAACTACAATTAAACATAAGAAAACATTAATAATCGACTCGAACTATACCAAGGAATTCACCTCAGGTCATCAAGAGTATGTACAATCTATGGTTCAGGCATGATCTAGAGGACAAGGGGAGGCATAGCTGGCATCTCCACCTTGCACCGGCATAACACAAGTCAACGAGAGATATGCCGGACAATACGACATCCCCACTACTTCAAGGATGAAACGCCGATTAGAGATCCTTTTGGATGTCTTTTGAGGAAAAAAGCGAGGTGGATTGATATTGGAGAGCAGTCGTGTTGCACCTAGGAAAGGCATGGGGCATCATGTATGCTAGTTCTCCCTAAGACTATGGATAGACCATGGGATAATCTTGTGGGGAATTTGTTCTAAACGAGAATGTCCTATAAGGGAGAGAGGACATGCAAGGATGAGGAATCTGTCATCTCATGCTGACATCACTACATTGATTGCTTCTTTTTTTGAAATGGTTTATCACACGAATCGCTAATGCGATCAGCGATCCATATTCACCAGCAAGCTAATCTCAACAACGGCTTCAAAACAAGATATCATGTTTACATGTTTTGACATCAAGCAATTTCCACAATAATAGTGTATGGTATGATGCAATAGTTTACATGTTTTTTGTAGGCATGCCAATGTTATATAGAGTTAGAAAGTGAGTTTTTTTTTAGAATTTACCACTAAGTATAAGATGATCTCATCTTATAAAGATAATTTAATACAAGTCTTACATGACTGAAAAATTATATTCAGTAACCCGGCAACTAATTTTTCATAATTTGATAACTAGGTGACTATGATGTGACACGTAAGAAAATCAATCTTGTAATTGCAGATGAAAAAGTTATTAAGACATATTCCTTGGACCAGGTTTATTTAAAACAATCTATACTTTTACAATAACAAATATATATGGTATGGAAATATTTTGAATGATGATTCAAATGGTATTGAATTGGTATTGTGAGTGTATAATTTTTTGTATAATTATATCTCGTGTAATGTACTCCCTCGGTTTCTAAATATAAGACCTTTAGAGATTTCAATAGGGACTAATACGGATGTATATAGACGCATTTTAGAGTGTAAATTGACTCAATTTGATCCGTATGTACTTCCTGCGTCGCATAATGTAAGAGTGTTTTTGACACTACACTAGTGTCAAAAACGCTCTTATATTATGAGACAGAGGGAGTATATTTTTAGGGGAAAAGCTCGTCCGGATAGCTTGGGATTCGACTATGCTTGGACAAAAGATCCTCTCAAGTTTGATAATTCCTACTTCATGTAAGCTTAATCGCCACATTGTCTATATAATTTTTTTGAATTTTTCTGATTTTACCGTTCACCGAGCTCATTTGACCTCGGCAGCAGAAACTTTGCATTCACATATAGCACATTTTTTGTCTCTTTTATATCGCTCTGTTTCTTGCACTTTCTAGTACTCTCTGACAGGGTTTCCTATTTGGTGGTCCTGCTTGGGAGGAACCGAACGGTCACTTTCCCACTAGGTGTTTTCCCATTTTAAAAGTCAATGCCTAGTCAAACTTTTATTTTTTCACAAGTTTAGCGAAGAGAAAACTTTCAGAAAACCGCGAGTCGCTTTTGGGGGATTTCTAACTATCAGATAATCCACGTTGAATATTCAGGAATGTAAACTTTGAGAATTTTAAATTTTGTATAATTAAAAATACATTTTTTGGAAATATCCAATTTTCTGAAGAAAAATAATTGGAAAGCTCAAAAACTTGGATAGATGTCATATCATGCTGGGACCTGCACTTATTCACAAAGCTGAGAAAAGGCGGAGAGAAGCCATTCTGCCTACAACCCTCCGTACAAGTGGCCATGCGGCGCGGTCGAGCCAAGTGATTATGCTTCCACACGAAGGATTGAGGAAATATACAACACACATGGACTATTTGGATGATAGAGAGTGGTTTATGTGCACCCACACACGTATTGGACCCTGATGCACCCACGATAAAAATCTTAGCAAAACATTTAAAAAAATCTGAAACTTTGTGGATGTGATTTTGACCAAATGGTTTAGGTGCTAGTAAAATTTGGCGGCGAAATGACATCTGAGGAGCTCTGTACAAAAAAAAAGTTTATGCTGAAAACATGTGAACAGTAACATTGGTGCAGAGCATCATTTGTATTTCGTTTTGTATGGAGATCATTTGATGTTTTTTGGTGACCAAACTTTGTAAGCGCCTAAAATATTTTCTTATAATCGCATCCACAAAGTTTCAGATTTTTTTTTGAATTTTTTCTATTTTTAATTTAATATTCACTTCGTGGGTGCACCCAAGATGAGTGCAACCACTACTTTCCCTTTGGATGATACCGTTACAAGATAGCTAGATCAAGGCATAAATGCAACATACAACTTGAATTACACTGCAAGTACAAAATGCTTGCATGGTTTGTGAATATAATTGGCTTACATAATGCAGTGTTTTTACCACAGAGTAACAAAAGGATCCACAATTTATGGTCCACGATATGGACCAAGAGAAAGAATATTATGAAGAAGACGCTAGGTTAACATGCATCAAAGAGAATGAAATTTTCACAGGGATAGAGGATATCAGAGCAAAAACAATCTTGAAACCTGAACGTGCATGTACAGACGAAACAAGCTAGTCACTGAGAACTAGTCTGTGATTCAATGGATGGTTACGCTCTCAGTCTATCACGGATCAAACCTAGGTTTGACATCCTCTGTGTCTTATTGAGGTGTAATATTTGTGTTACACGCCCATATGTATATTTTCTTCTAACCACATGAAAAACGAGTAATACGGCATGAAGGAATATTCTTCGGGTACATTCCGCTCGGAGTACAACGTCACCATTTGCGACACTGAGGCAGAGGTATAAAATCCCCGCGCAATATATGTCACTGGCAACGTAGAAACCCGTAGTCGAGGGCGGCGTACGCGATGCATGCAAATTCTAATTTACAATTAACATATAATGCATGAAGAATATTATCCTAGCCAGCTCCTAGCTACCAATAATAGTATATAGGAGACCAGCAGCAAGCTATATATCCACCCTCTCTTCGCAAGCCTGGCCACTATCTTCGAGAATGAGAGCCCAGCCAGGACTAGCAGCGGCAACTAAGGTTTACCTGGCCCTAATCTCGCTTATTCATTTCTCGCGTATCTATATAGCAAATTCAAGCATTCATCCATGTGTGGAGAATTAACTGGTGTGGTCGATTTCAGGTGATGGGAGATGTCAAAGTGAAGCCGATGGACCAGGCGGCGCTGCCGCCGCCGGACCCGTCGAAGACGTCCTGGCCGGAGCTGGTGGGCTACAGTTCCTTCGCCGCCGGGATCCTAATCTGCTACGACAGGCACGACGTGCATGTCGAGTACTTCGAAATCAACACGGATCCGGGGCATGGGGACTCCAAACGCGTCGTCGCCTGGACCGACGGCCACGACACGGTTGTCTACCCACCATACGTCGGCTAGACTTTCCGAGCTAGGCTACCGACCTACGGATCCAAGCTAGGTCTACAAGAATAACGGTGGAGATAGTATACTTGTCACTTCCTATACGTATATACTGCATGCATGGAGTGTATACGTGGTTTGATGGTCCTATATGTACGCTATCATCCTAGTATATGTGTATCCAAATATATATGTCCTTACTTTTTTTTTTTGCGGGGGATATATGTCCTTACTTTACATTTTGAGATTTGCTATATAAGTCTAAGTCGGTGCACTACCAGAAATCGTACTTTTTCTGTGGGTGCAGTATTTCCTTGTGTGGCCTGAAGCACCTCACAGGAATATAAATTATCCTGACGGGCAAACTTGAGCCCACTGGAAATATGTCAATTTTACTGTAGGAACAATTACGCCCCAGTGAGTAAATTGCACAAGACCACCACTTTGAAAGTAAGATTTGCGAAAACCACTACAATACATTTTTTTGCAAAAAACACCATATCTTCAGTAATCTTTTTGCAAAAACCACTGCTCGGCAGATTAGAGTCGTTTGAGCGCGTTTATGATAGATGGGTCTCTGTTTTTGCTTACGTGGCGTAACGGTTTGGGTTTAAAGCAAAAAAGTTCCTCAACTTTTTCCCCCATGCAGCCCAGACCCTCCCCATGGGCTCCGCAGATGACTAGCATGCCCGCCGCTGCTCCCTCCACGGGCCGCCACCGCCCCTCCCTCCGCACGACGCAAGACTCCGCCACTGCTCCCTCCACGGCCGCCGACGCTCCCTACGCAGGACGCGGGCCGCCGCCTCTACCTCCACGGCCGCAGCCGTCGCCTCCCTCCGCAGGACGCAAGCCGCCGCCGCCTCCCTCCGCAGGATGCAGGCCGCCGCCGCTCCCTCCCCAGGATGCAGGTCGCCGCCGTCGTCGCCCATCACCGGATCCGGTCAAATCGGCCTCCAACGTCCCCAGACCAGCTCGCGCCTGCATCCCGGCCCGCGAGCGTCGCCTCTGCTCCGCGCCGGCTCCGCATCCCGCGCCGTCCGGCTTGCCGCTGCTGCCTCCTGCACGCCGGCTCCACCCGGGCCGAGCCCCTTGTCTGCGCCCTTCGCAGGCGTCCGCCTGCCCGCGTGGCCGGTTCCCCGGCCAGCCCGGCTCCGCCTCCGTGCGCCGCGCCCGTCGGGTGCGCCCGTGGCCGCCTGCTCCACCGCCGGCTGCCGGCTCCCCCCAGCGTCGCCCCGGCTCTGTCCGCAGGGCCGGCTTCGCCAGCGCCCGGCCAGGTCGCTGCGCCCCTCTGCTTCGGCCAGGTCGTTGCGCCCCTCTGCTTCGCCCTGGCCGCATCACGGCCCCGGGTGGTCGAAGCGGGGGCTAATTGCTTTTTCATTTTTGATTTAGGGGCATCTATGTAAAATTCTAGGGTCTAGTTTGTAATTTTAGATTAAAATCTACCTGGCACAAAAAGTCATGCCACATAGGCAAAAAACGGCCACACCTATCATAAACTCACTTAACTGAGCCCGATCCGCCGATTAGTGTCTTTTGCAAAAAGATTACCGAAGACATGATGTTTTCTGCAAAAAAATGTATTGTAATGGTTTTCGCAAATCTTGCCTTCAAAGTGGTGGTTTTATGCAATTTACTCCGCCCCAGTCCGCCATTGCACCACCACAAAACGGGCTTTGGCGTTGAAAATTCTTAACGCGCGTGATTTCTTTACTTTGGCGCCTCAAATGAAGCTTCCTCGCGACAAGATTGAAAAGAATCGCGCAAACTTATGTTTACCTATGTGGTATGGGCGTACAGGAAAAAAAATGCCCAGCGATAAACAGAAGCCCCTAGAACAATTCCCCACTGCCTTCTCTCTCCATCTCGTTCGCTCCATGACCGCCTCCCTCCTCCAATTTCCTCACGCAGCCGCTGGCCGCCCTACTCCACCATCGCCGCTCGCCTTCCACTCCTTTGACCTGACCTCCACTGCTGCTCGTCTCTCACCTCCTCCACCGCGCCCAGGGACAATCTACGATAGCCAGCGCCACCCGTCTTCTATCCCTGCCACCACCAGCCGTCGTTCTGCCCCCACCTCCGTTCGCCGTCGCGTCCCACCTCCCCCGGCTCACCGCCTACCACCCGACCCCAACATGACCGCCATGTATGCATGGCTTGCACCCCGTGCTCCCTGCTCCAGATCCGGGTTAGTCCCCGTTGCACATCGAGCAAGCCACATCCTCAACCCCTAACATGGCAACAATCCACTCCTCCTCTGGCGGCACGGGGGGAACCCTAGCCGCCGTAGCAAGCGGCCACCTCCGACGCCCACCCCCGCATCGCTGCCACCGGAGGGACGACCGGCGAAGCCGTGCCGGGCCCCAGGAAGGTGGCGGCAGGGCGGATCTGACCTCTCGTGCTCCCCACCCCAATCCCCGCTCTGCATCGCGTCTCCATCGCCCCCTCCCCGGCGGCTCCCCCTTATCGGTCCGGCGAGGCTGCAGTGCGCCCAGGCCGTGCGCCGTGTCTCCCCCGACCCCGAGCTTCCCTAGCCGTCGAGGGCGCCTCCACCCCCTCCCCACCCCGCGCATGACCCCGGGTCTCTTCCCCGCCGCTCGGCGCTTCGCCGGCGTCTTCCCTAGCTGCTGCCTACGCTTGCCGGTCTCTCCGGCGGCACATCCTCCCCCCTGAGCTTCAGTGACAGCTCCTGGATGGAGGCGACGAGGCTTTTAGGGATGTGGCAGACACGCGGCACCTCTCGGCGGGTCCTTCTGGGTGTTGTTCCTGCCCCGGCGGTCTTCGGCCTGCGTCTCTCCAGTGTCCCCCACCGTCGTCGCCCTCTGCCGGGCAGCTCCAGCCTTGGTGACCGGGTGGCTGCGTCCCTTCCGACTCACCTGGTTCGCCCACGTCCCGACGGCTAGGCCATGATAGTTTGGATCTGCGTCCCTCCAGTCCCTCTTGACGGTGTTGCAGACGTCGTCGCCCAGACCCGCGCATGGATTGCTTTGTCGCCCGCCCTTCCCTACACACTTCAAAGCCTCCTCCTTTTGCCAGATCCAATGCTCTTAGTTACGGAGGCGGTACCACCCTCCGACGGCAGGTGCAACCCCGTCAATCCGCTTCCGACATGGTGGTTCCGACCAACATTGACTTCCCCATCATCAATTCCCAATTCGGCGCCTATGGGATTGCTTAGCTTCAGGCCAGGGAGAAATCCCTGCTCGGCTTGCCAGGGCTGGCAACGGCGGCACCTGCAGATGTCGTTTCCTTCTTGGAGGTGTTGCCAAGGCCTTCAGCTGCGCCCCTCTTAGAGCTTAGGTGAAACTCAATGTCTGGTTTCGTCGGACCAGATGGCGACGGCGTCTCGGCGTCGTTTTCCTGGCTCGGGTGATGTTGATGTTTTGGCTGGTTCGGCTTGGCCACTCTTCATTTTGGGTGGGTTTGGTAGGCTTAGGTATGTTGTATCCTCTTTTCGGGCCGAGCATCCCTTCTCTCTGTTTCGTGCATCATGTTCATGCCTGCCTGCGTTTGTGTCATGTGTTGTATCTCTCGATGTATTCATTTCACTCCTTCTATCAATGAATGATATGCAAGCTTTGCATATTCGCGAAAAAAAACAGTCCAGTCCTCCTGTCCTTGTGCAAGCAAAATCATACATGGTCAAGGGTAAATCTCCGGGTGCTCCATTCTTCTATGGTAAGTCTCAACCATGGTCAAGCAAAAAAGAAGTCAGGATCTCTAGTTTTTCAGACAATTTATTATGCAGAATGTAGATCTCGTGACCGCATGATCTTGGTGAATTATTTAGTCTGTTATCATTTTGCACCAAAGTTCCTCCGCAAATTTCCTCCTCCCCTTCCTCCGCCGCCGCCGGAAGACGCCGCCGGGCTAAGCCCAGGGGCCGACGACGGTGGTGGGGGATCTCCTCTCTCGCGCGTCTCCGGGGTGGGGAGGACCCCAAGGCGTGTGGTGGCGCGACCGATCTGAGATCTGCAGCGCGGCGGATGGCGGCAGGCGGCGGGAGGCCGGCCCGTCCTCGGACGGCGACAGCTTGGCGCGGCGGAGGCCAGGGCCGCGGGCGCTGCGGATGGCCCTTCGGGCGGCGGCAGCGGCTGCGTCAACGGCGGCCGGCTTGGCTGCGCGGCGTGCATGCTGCCTTCAGATCGGGCGACGGCGGCGTGGAGGGCCTGTTGGTCTCGTCGGCGGCACCTCCGATCAGATCTGTTCTGACCAGTGCAGCCTGCGGTGGTGGTCATCTCTTCCGTCAGAGGTGGTCGGCCTGAGGCTGGGTGTTCGGATCTCGGGATCCATCATCTGGCACCAGCTGCGAGTCGGGGTGACGTAGTTGCCGGTGAAAACCGAGCCGACGGCGGGCGATGGCGGCGTTCCACGTCGTTACCTTGATGAAGGCATCGTCATGTGACTACCGTCGACCTACTCGTATTGCTCCGTGGGAAACCCTAGGATCTGGTGTTCCAGACCGGACGATGGCGGCACCGCGGTGTCGTTTCTCTCTTGAGAGCGTCGTTTTGTGGAGCAGCGCTGGAAGTCCGAGGCAGGTGGTGGAGCGGCTTCGTCTTGCACGGAGCTTCGGTGGAGATGTCAAGTCATGCCTGACCGACAGGTGCTACGCTTGGTCATGCCTGGTCGGCAGGTGCTACGCACGACAAATCCTCCAAGAGCTTCAAGCTGTGTCGGCTGGTGGTACGTGGCAGCATGACGCTGAGGTGTATCAGTGACGACCGCGACGTGTACGGCTGTTTGCGCGCAGGGAGGAGGTGTCGTTGGGCACCGTGGTGGCGTCGACAATAGCTGGACCGAGCAAGGTTGATGCATCAGTATAGTTCTGAAGATGGAGCAGTGGCAGTTGGCGGCGGCGGCCTCTGAGAGCACGCCGGACCAGTATGTGCCCCAGACCCGGCAAGTGGCTAGGTTGGGGTCTCAGGTCTTAGATGTTAGGCTTGGCTGCGATGTCTGTTTGGTATTAGGCCCAGGCTATCTGCGCCCCTTCATCAACTAGATAGGTGCAGCGACAGTTTGTTGCTTAGACGGCGGCTTTAGTCTTACTGTTGTATGACTTTGTAAGGTCTTGTGAGAATAATTAATAAAGTGGCCATATGCATCGTTCAGATGCAGAGGCCGGGGGTCATCCTCCTTTTCTAAAAAAAATCATTTTGCACCAAAGTGCTTTTCTCTGTTGTATCCCCAAAATTTAGAAGCTACTATTAGGTGTGTTATTAGCACTCCTATTCATTGATGTCAATCAAAAGAGAAAAGGTTATTGTTCGTGTAATTTGTATCGTTGCTAGTTATGGTGCTTCTAGGAAATGTACTATTTATGAAGATGATGCCTATCTCTTTTCTCATTGGTTGTATGTACATATCTAATGTCTTGAGAGTAGATACGTCAAATGTTTACTCCTTTTCATGCTTGATTTTACTAGCTTGAATCTGCTGTATCGTCGAATCGTTGTTGAAGATGCAGCCCACATATACAATATCTAGATATCGCATGCTTTGAGAAATCATTTTGGGTAAGTGTTCAATTTTTATAAGCAAGTTATCCATATTTTTAGTTGAAAATGTAAGCAATGGTTTGCATAATTGTGCCAGTCTCTTGTAGGTATTGCTTGACATCTTTATAAATCTTTGTGCCGGCAGAAGGAGGCCGTATATTCCTCCCTCCGAAAATATTTGTTATCAAAATAGATAAAAAAGATGTATTTAGACATATTTTAATTTTAGATACATTATTTTGTATCCATTTTGATGACATGTATTTTTGGATGGAGGGAGTATCATAGATGGAGTGAAGAGCAAGGCAAAACGTATCTCAGGTTCATCGCAAAAAAAAAAACGTATCTCAGGTATCTCTCACACTTTTGGAGTCCTTGTGCTCGGTTGCTAGTTAAAAAGAAACGTATCTCTCCCCCGGCTCGTGGCCACACACCTCTCGCGGTAGACTTGATCTTCTCGTGTCTGCTCATCCACTCGTTTCTTCTCTCCCAAAAGCAGCGCCACATCTCTCTCTGTCTCTCTCACATTCTGTCGCTCACCATGGCCCTCCGCGCGGGTTTACCACCGCCACCGCACGCCCAACAGCCCTCGCTTACTGCTGAAAAGCGTACGCACTGGGATTTTGCTGCTGCTAGGAAGTTGCGGTGGGTTTTGGCTGCCGTTGTGAGCAGCAAATGCGCGCAATGTTGGCGTGGCCCTAACTAGCTCTCTCTCTCTCTCTTAGCTGGAGGTAGAAGAAAGAGCAAAGACAGCAGAAACTTTTCCATGGCGCACGTACGCCATCACAGGCGCACCAACGCATTGTTTCTTCTTTTCTCAGCTGACTCGCCACAGCCCTTACAAAGGGACTACAACATTTATACCGGGGGCTGGCGCATGCACAAGACAAAGCCCACCCCGCCTCACTCCGTGCCCATCATCTGCATTCCCCGGCCACACGCGCCCACGATGCGATCAACACGCTCGTTACGTCCAGCTCGCAACAGATCGCTAACAACCTGGTTAACTAGCTCACGCGGCTGTATCACCACACAACACACACGCCACGCACATCTACGCACACACGTCATATTCCCGCTGCGCCCAGCACATTTCGCGTGCACCCGACGTGCCGGACCGCATCAATGTGTCTCGCACGTCCCGCGCGCATCCAACGCGCCCGACGAGCACGACCATACTAGACATCGTGACTTATTCCAATACACATCCCCAAAGCCACGGCCTAGAGGAGTCGGTCGGCGTCGGCCAGGAGATCCTGCTCCGTCGCCGGTCCTTTCCGCAGCTGCGGGCACTCGCGCCGGAAGTGCCCGTGCTCTCCACATTTGTAGCAGCGTCCATGGCGCTTCCCTCCGTTACCCGACGATGTGCTCGCTGCACCGTCGTCATCGTGATCGCCGAAGCCGCGTCCACCTTGCCGTCGCTGCCGAGTTGCCTATTGTGCCGCCGTCATCATCAGGTGCCCGTCTGCACGCTTGCCGCCGGCCTACACACGCTGCCGCGTCCTCTCCTCAAACGCCTTGAGCCATCCGAGCGCCTGCTCGAACGCCATCTCCTCCATGTTGCAGAACTGCTCGATGCCGGTGACCGCGGCGTACAACCGGTCCGCCACGGTGTTGAGTAGCTTCTTCACAATGGCGCTGTTGTCGAGCGTCGATCCGAGCACCACGTACCTCGCCGCCATGCCGCTGACCTTCCCGGCGTAGTCGACCAGTCCGTCCGCAGGCGATCGAACTTGCCGCGCAGCATCGCAAGCCTCGCCGCCCGCACCCGATCGGCACCGACGAAGCGCACTTTGAGGGCGTCCCATACCTCCTTCGACGTGGTCTTTGTCGCCACCTGCATCAGCAAGTCGTCTGGCAGCCGGCCCAGCATCGCCGCCCGCACCGCCTTGCTCTTCCCGGCGTCGACCGCCGCGCCCTCCGTCGGAGCCACCGCACTCCACAGCCCTTAGATGTAAAGGATAGCCTCTGCCTTGATCGCCCAGGAGGTGTAGCTCGTCGTCGTCAATGATGGCAGCTGCAACGACATCGCCCCGCCACCACCGGCGTGAGGGATGAGCGACATGGCCGCCGGCAGGATCGCATCGAGGCTCTGTATACAAAATGTTGCCGTAGCCCTAACTAGCACTCTCTCTCTCTCTCTCTTAGCTGGAGGTAGAAGAAAGAGCAAAGACAACAGGAACTTTTCCACGGCGCGTGTACGCCGCCACGGACGCACCAACGCATTGTTTCTTTCTTTCTCAGCCGGCTCAGCACTTACAAACGGACTACAACATTTATATCGGGGGTTGGCGCATGCACAAGACAAAGCCCACCCTGCCCCACCGCGTGCCCACGATCTGCATGCCCCGGCCACACGCGCCCACGATGCGATCAACACGCTCGTTGCGTCTAGCTCACAACAGCTCGCTAAGGGCATCTCCAGCCGCGCGAATGCCTCCCAGACGTTTTTTTTACGCCGGCGCCGAAAAAACGGCCCAGTCGCGCCCTCAGGAGCCCGATTTTCGCCGGCTTGGGCCGAAAACAGCGCCGGCGGACCCAGGCCGAACCCGGCGCGCTGGGGGGCGCCCGGGGGCGCCGGGGCGAATTGTTTTGGCGCGAAACAGCCGCGGGCCCGCCGCGTCAGCGACTCTACCCTCTTCTCGCCCCTTCGTCGTCCTCATCGCCTCGTTTCCCACGGCGAATCAATGCCAAAACTGCCGCGCTGCCGCGCCGGTCAGCCTGCGCCATTGGTGCTCACGGGCGGCGCAGTGAAGGCCGGATGACGCGCGTCCCTCACCCTCCCTCGCCCGCCACGCGTGCTCACGGCGGCTCGCACACGGGGCGGCGCCTCGGGCTATATAAGACGCGCCCCAGCGCACTCGGCGACTCGTGCTCTCTCGCCGCCGTCGTTCCTCCCTCTCCTCTCTCGCCGTCGTCGTTCCTCCCTCTCCTCTCTCTCGCCGTCTCCAGAACCCATGGCCGAGCGCTTCCCAGGCGACGGCGCGGCGGCGAACGGCTTCGGCCGCCGCCATCTCCACGAGAACGAGGCTCGCCTCCTTTTCAAGGCCGAGTACCCGGTCCCGCCGGACATGCGGGTGCCCGGGGCTTGGAGGATCAGCGCCGGCGGCGTGCCGGTGCCACCACCACCCACCGGGGCGGCGCGGCGTGCGGAGATCACACACATCCGCGCGTCCCTGCCGCGGGCGGCGAGGGAGGGGCCATGGTACGTCCCCGACAACCCGCTCTGGGAACCTTACTTCCGCCGCCGTCACGCCGAGCAGCTCGAGGCCACCAACGGCGTCGTGCCCTCCGGCAGGCTCAACTCCAATGGCCGGCGCCGGTGGTGGGGCGTGCCCGGGCGCACGTTGGAGGCCGTCCTCGAGTACATCGAGGGCGGCAACACGCCGCGCCTCGAGTACTCCGCTCCCCCGTCCTTCTCACGCCGCCGGGGAAGCTCCTGGACCCCGAGGCGCATGGAGACCGGGGGGTCCTCCTCCTCGTCCGGCGGCTCGCCCTGCCTCCGCCCCGTCAAGCCGGAGCCCCAGGACACGCCGATCAGCGCGCGCACCGGCAGCTCCGGTGTACGCATCGGCGCCAACGCCTCCCCACCCACCGGCCGCTTCGGCCTCGTCGAGCCCAAGCCGGAGCCCGACCTCCCGCCGGAGTACGAGGAGAGAGCCCGGCGCGGCATCTCCGACGAGGACGCCCTGCGGTGGGCGCGGGACGACTACCTCCGCGACGAGATGGTCCGGCAGCGCCGGGCCCTGGAGGAGATCGCCGCCCGCAAACGTGGGCGCGAGGATGAGCACGGCGTCGTGGTCCTCGACAGCGACGACGACGACGATGACGCCCCCGGACCGTCCAACCCGCCGCGCCAACCGGGGGAGGGATGCAGCAGGGACGGTGGAGGCGCAGGCGGGGGCGGCGACGACGACGACGACGACGACGACGGCGGCGGTGACTACACGCGGTTCTACAGCCTCCTCGGCATGTAAACCGCGTGGGCGGGCAGCGAGGCGGGCGGCGAGGGAGACGGCGGGGGTAGCCCGCGCAAGTTTTTTTTTTCTTTTTTGGTAAAATATGTTTAAGTTTGAACGAACTCGCCGATGTTTGCGTTAAATTTCAGTCGTGTTTGCGCGGTATTTGAATTTTTTAAAAACACATGGGCGCCGCTGTCGTGGTTCTAACTCTGACAGTGATGTAGGAGGGTATGAATGGAGAGGCTAGATCTCAGCTATTGGGAAGTCGTAAACACACCAAGATGTACGAGTTCAGGCCCTTCACGGAGGAAGTAACAGCCCTACGTCTCGGTGCCCGGAGGCGGTCGATTGGATTATAGGTGTGTGAATAACAGGGGTGCGAACCCTTCATACTGAGGAGGGGGGTGGCTTATATAGAGTTCGCCGGTCCTCTCCTGCCCTCAGAAATGCAGGGTTTAAGGTACATTTAAGGTTGGGCGTTACTGGTAACGCCCCTAATAAAGTGCCATAATGACCATAAAGACTACTTAATAGCCGACCGTTTGCATGCGGAGTGACTTTAGTCTCCTGGCAGTCGAGTGGTTGGCTTCATGGTCGAGTGATGGCTTCTTGGTCGAGTGTCTTGGACCCGTCGAGTGGGATACCTTTAAGTCGATTGAAAGGTGACTTCTTCTAGGGATGTCCTTGGGTGGGGCTCTTTAGGCAGGTCCGTGCCCCTACCCTAGGTGTATAGCTTCATCATTAGCCCCCGAATGGATCAAGGTTTGAGTAGGGAAAGAGTTGGAGATCTTTCCGACTGGTTCTTTGGGCTTCATGAGTGCCTCGTTTTGGGTCAATCGTCACGGATGACGACGCCAACCTCTTTCAGTCGCCTTGATCCATTTCAGGTTTTTCGTCGAGTGAATTTCTTTACTTGTGACATACCGAGCGTCGATGTGGACGGGGTCTTCTATTTTGACAAGTTGTTCCGCAGCCCGCGGAGGCCGTGGGATTTGGATTTCAGGAAGCGTGCGGGACGGGGGCGGCCGCAGTAATCGGAAGCGATAAAGCAGAGGCTCCTCGATCCCCGCGTCGCCTTTTTCGCCACGTACTGCGCGCGCACCTGCTGCGGGATTTGACTGGATAGCCTGGGCCTACCAGTCAGCCACTCGGGAGCGGCCCCTTATAAGTTGCCGGCTCGGAGCTTCCAAGCAGTGCGCGTACTTCTCCCTTCTTCTTCCTCTCTCCCTTCGCAGGCCCTTCTGCCACCTCCGCTCTCACCTTAGCGTTGCAGATCTGCGCGAGATTTGCCGGCGGCGATGGCGAAGGACAAGACATCCGCTCTGGAGCGCGCGAAGAAGGCGGCGGTGCAGGGGAAAGGGAAGAGGTCTGCTCGGGGCGGATCCTCCTCAAGGTCCGCTCTGCCCCGGGGTTGGATCCAGGGCGATTGGTTGCCGTCGGTGATCAGGAAAGATGATCTCGACGACATGGTCGAGGGGGGAGTCATTCCCCACGAAGCTGTGCGTCTCCCGGGGAAGGAGATCGAACCTCAACCCCGCGACGGTGAGTGCGTGCTCTTAGCCACCCACATCGACCGAGGGTTTTCTCTGCAGCCCCATCCTTTTTTCCGGAGTTTCCTGAACTTCTTCAGAGCGAAGCTCCACCACTTCACTCCCAACTCCGTCGTATACCTTGCTGCTTTCATTTCCATGTGTGAGGCTTTCTTGGGTTGCCGCCCCCATTGGGGACTCTTGAAGCACATTTTTACCTGCCGTTCTCAATCGGTCAAGAATGCCAAGTCGAGTGACGAGAGGACGCAGGTGATCCAGTTGTGCGGGGGCTTGGCCATCCAGACGAGGGGAAAGAGCTACTTTCCATCTATCACTTTCCTGGAGTCGGTCCGTGGTTGGCAGGCGACCTGGTTCTACTGTAAGGATCAGGCGAGTCCAGGACAGTCGACTGGTCTTCCGCCTTTCTCTCTCGACCGAGCCGAAAAACCTGCTTCTCTGAAAGTGACGCCGGAAGAAAAGGCCCAAGTCAAAGTGCTTGCCGGTCGAGTGGTTGAGCTTGTCCGTGAGGGTGTGACTGGTATGGACCTGCTGGAGGTCTTCCTTCGGAGGCGCATCCAACCGCTCCAGACTCGTGACCACCCGATGTGGCTGTACTTGGGTCTCGACGACACCACTCGGGTCTACCCGGAGGAGGTCACCGATGAGATGCTGGAGGGGTGGCTGTCGAGCATCACAGGGAACAAGGACAACCCCCGAGGGGCCAGGAGGGTAATTCCACTCGACAACTCGTACGACGTGGACCTGGTATGTCTTTACGCTCCGACTGGGATCTTGTTTTCTTCGTTGGTCTTCTTTGAGTTGGTCGATTGACTTTTGTCTTGTCTGTTGTTTCTCAGGCGACTACCGAGATGTACTCGACGCCCAACGGGGCCCAGGGGCCAATTGAGGAAGGGGAGGCGAGCGGAGGTGAGAGTGGGGATGACCAAGGCGAGTGGGAGTCCGACGGTGAAGGAGAGGGAGACGACAATGTCGACTCCAGCGAGGAGGAGGAGGAGGAGGTCGAACCCCCTCGCCCGGAGAGGCGATCCAAGCTCACTCACGACCCAGCGCGGGAACGTGGCAAGGCGACTGCTTTTGTTGGGCAGCCATCGAAACGCCCTCGAACCTCTTCTCCTACGCCGACTGGGAAGGCTCCCAAGCATCCACGCGTGACGCTGTCCAAGCCACCCAAAGCTCTGCCCAAGATGAAGATAGATGTCCCTACTATCTCCGGGTAATAATGAAACTTGCTTTCCTTCGTCGACCGTGGACAGATCTTTGGTCGATTCATTGAGCCAACTGACTGACTTCCAAAATTTGCAGCGCTGCTACTTCTGAGGTCTCCGCCAAGGATGACGACCAAGAGATGGAGGATGCTGTTACCTCCAACCCTGGTACAATTGCTGACGTTCTGTTTTTGGGTCGACTGAACATTTATTGCAACTCTGGTCGATTGAATGTTTCCCTTGTAGCCCCTCCTCATGTTATCGACCTCTCGGACGATGACAACGAACCACTGAGAATGAGGAGGAACAAGAGGGCGTCGGCTGACAAAACTTCCCAATCTGCTCCGGCGTCTGAGGCCGTAGCTCGGGATGGTGGTGACGCCACTCGGGCTTCTGTGACTTTCGCCGTTCCTCTGACAAGTGTGCGGCCTTCGGCGTCGACTGTGGATCCGTCTTCACTTTTTGCCGCGTATCCTGTCCCTGAGGACCAAGCGGCTGCCGCGAAAGAGGCTATACGCCAGGCGGGTATCATGATGGAGCAGGTGAAGATTGCTCGGGATGCCAGCCAAGCAGCTTATGACGCGAGCTCGGCTCTTCAGAGCAACGTTCAGGTCAGTCGACTCAGCACTTGGTCTATTGTGATATGCCATTTGAAGAGTCTCTTTTCCGAAGACCTTTTGTGTCTGTACACCCACTGGGTGTGTCTGCCAATTCTTGGACGAGTGGGGGCACACTAAGTGCACCCACTGGGTGTAGTCCCCGAGACTACGATGGACTGCTGGCAGTCGACTGTAGTCTTTACATTGTGTTACTGTATTTGTATTTCTTCACTCGCTCCGGTCAGGCCATGTCGAATGGAACTGTATCCGGTCGACTGCAGGCAGTCGACTTTTTTTTTACAGTGGGGGCACGCTGAGTGCACCCACTGGGTGTAGTCCCCGAGACTACTGTCGAATGTTTTTGATTCGGCTGTGGTCTTAGAAACGTCATCTTTTTCTCTTAGTTACTCGGAAGCAACTTATCTTGGACGTCTGTCGACTGATTTTTTCTTTTTACAGAAATCCTTTGAACTTGCAGCTCGCTATACTGAGTTGGAGAAGCAGCAGATTCAATTGAACCTTGATCTGGAGCTGACCAGAACAGAGCTGCAGAAGGTCAGAGACGGCGCCGCAGGTAAGACGATTTTGTTGACTGGTTAATTTTTAGGCTTGAGTACCCCTCTGCTATTTCTGAATCAACCATCATTTTTTGGCAGAAAAACTGAGCGAAGCTTTGGCGAAGAAGGATCAGGACTTGGCTGCTGCCCATAAGGAGGCTAATGACAAGACCGCTCTGGCCACACAGAAGCTGACTTCGGTCGGCCAATTAGAAGAAGAGAATACCAGGCTAAAGACTGCTCTGGATGAAGCCAACAGGGAGTGTTCACGTTGGAAGAAGGAGAACCTCACCCTGAACGAGAAGATGGAAGGCATCGCTCGCAGGAGGGACGACCTGGAGAGCTACTTGAGGAGCCTCGCCAAGAAGTTGTACATCAAGCTTGAAGGTGCACATTCGGTTCCGACTGGGTTTTTTTTGTGTCGACTCGGTCCATTAAAATTGGCTTATCCTTGGATCGTGAATGCAGAGTTTTGCCAGAACTTTGAGGAGGAGATTGGGCGGATCGAAACAGGTTTGGATCCAATCAACTCTCCCGTGAAAGATGAAGCTGCCATGAATCTGCTCCGACTGGAATCTCGCATTGACGGTGTCGTGGACTACTTGGCTCGACTGAAGGTTGCCATGTCACGAATCCACCCGACACTTTGGCCAGAGGCTACGCTCCAAAACGACCTCGAGTCTCTGATGACTCATCTTAACGGAATTCCTGACCGAGTGCAGGAGTGGAAGAAGTCTTCTGCTCGGTGTGGCGCCGATGTGGCTCTGTCTCTGGTCCGCATCCATTGCAAGGAGGCGCGAGAAGAGAAGCTGGCTGCCATCCAAGTTGCCAATACCAAGAGGCACAGCTTTCAAGACTTCATGGAGACCTTTATTGCTGCTGCCACTCGTATTGCAGACGGGATCGACTTGGATGAGTTCGTCGCCCCTGCCAGTCCTCCGCCTGAGGAATGAAAAACTTATATGCTTCTCCTTAAATTTACCTCGGAATGCCGAGTGGATTTGTAACCGTTAAACTCTGCCGAGCTGAGGGCTCGAGTACTTTGATCTGAGGTCTGGGACCTTTTAGGCTTTATCTGAACTTGATTTCTTGTTGAATATCTTCGTGGTTTGATATGTCGAGTGGAACTTGATCTTCACTCGGAATAACATTGTATTTGTGGTGCAACTTCTTGCGGATTGGGTCGAGTCCTGTACTTAGGCGAGCACTGGGCTGCCGCTAAGCCTCTGAGTGGGAGGTTTGCTCTCCACTCGGTAGGATTTTTCAAACTTAGCCGAGTGTCTGACTGCAGCTTAGTCTCTTAGTGGGAGAGCTTAGGCGAGTACTGGACTGCAGCTAAGCCCCCGAGTGGGAGGGCTGCTCTCCACTCGGTAGGATTTTTCAAACTTAGGCGAGTGTCTGACTGCAGCTAAGTCTCTTAGTGGGAGAGCTTAGGCGAGTACTGGACTGCAGCTAAGCCCCCGAGTGGGAGGGCTGCTCTCCACTCGGTAGGATTTTTCAAACTTAGGCGAGTGTCTGACTGCAGCTATGTCTCTTAGTGGGAGAGCTTAGGCGAGTACTGGACTGCAGCTAAGCCCTCGAGTGGGAGGGCTGCTCTCCACTCGGTAGGATTTTTCAAACTTAGGCGAGTGCCTGACTGCAGCTAAGTCTCTTAGTGGGAGAGCTTAGGCGAGTACTGGACTGCAGCTAAGCCCCCGAGTGGGAGGGCTGCTCTCCACTCGGTAGGATTTTTCAAAACTTAGGCGAGTGCTGAACTGCAGCTAAGCCCCCGAGTGGGAGGATTGCCCTCCACTCGGTAGGATTTTTTCAAACTTAGGCGAGTGCTGGACTGCAGCTAAGCCTCCGAGTGGGAGAACTTAGGCGAGTACTGGACTGCAGCTAAGCCCCCGAGTGGGAGGATTGCTCTCCACTCGGTAGGATTTTTTCAAACTTAGGCGAGTGCTGGACTGCAGCTAAGTCTCGAAGTGGGAGAACTTAGGCGAGTACTGGACTGCAGCTAAGCCCCCGAGTGGGAGGATCGCTCTCCACTCGGTAGGATTTTTTCAAACTTAGACGAGTGCTGGACTGCAGCTAAGTTTCGAAGTGGGAGAACTTAGGCGAGTACTGGACTGCAGCTAAGCCCCCGAGTGGGAGGATTGCTCTTCAATCGGTAGGATTTTTTCAAACTTAGTGGAGTGCTGGACTGCGGCTAAGTCTCGAAGTGGGAGAACTTAGGCGAGTACTGGACTGCAGCTAAGCCCCCGAGTGGGAGGATTGCTCTCCACTCGGTAGGATTTTTTCAAACTTAGGCAAGTGCTGGACTGCAGCTAAGCCTCCGAGTGGGAGAACTTAGGCGAGTACTGGACTGCAGCTAAGCCCCCGAGTGGGAGGATTGCTCTCCACTCGGTAGGATTTTTTTCAAACTTAGGCGAGTGCTGGACTGCAGCTAAGCCTCCGAGTGGGAGAACTTAGGCGAGTACTGGACTGCAGCTAAGCCCCCGAGTGGGAGGATTGCTCTCCACTCGGTAGGATTTTTCAAACTTAGGCGAAACGGATTCGCAGCTAAGTCACCCACTGGGGGATTTTGTATGCAAACAAAAGTGACAACAATTATTGGAATACTCTTGTCTTTGATAAAAATGAACTGCAGAATTTTTTTTCTTATTACATCTCGTCCGAGGGAGACCTCAAGTGTAAAAGGGGCGGAGCAGTTCCGCATTCCAAGATCGTGGCTCGTCGATCTGGCGATCAACATTGTAGAGGTGATACACTCCATTGTGGAGGACTCTGGTGACGATGAAGGGGCCTTCCCAAGTAGGAGCAAGCTTGTGTGGTTTCTGTTGATCCACTCGGAGGACCAGATCTCCTTCTTGGAAGGCTCGACTCTTCACATTCCGGGCGTGAAATCGGCGCAAGTCTTGCTGATAAATGGTCGATCTGATCATGGCCATCTCCCTCTCTTCTTCTAAGAGGTCGACTGCGTCTTGCCGGGCCTGTTCTGCTTCATCTTCGGTGTAAAGTTCGACTCGGGGTGCGTTGTGAAGAAGGTCACTCGGCAGAACTGCTTCGGCTCCGTAAACCAGAAAGAATGGAGTTCTTCCAGTCGACTGGTTAGGGGTGGTCCTTAATCCCCACAGAACTGACAGAAGCTCGTCGACCCAAGCGCCTGCGGCGTGCTTGAGATCACGCATCAGTCGAGGCTTTAGTCCTTTGAGAATCAGACCATTTGCTCTCTCAGCTTGTCCATTCGACTGGGGATGGGCGACCGATGCGTAGTCGACTCATGTGCCTTGAGAGGCGCAAAAAGCTCTGAACTTGTCCGAATCAAAGTTTGACCCATTGTCAGTGATGATGCTATGCGGGACTCCATATCTGAATGTTAACCCTCTGACGAAACTGATAGCAGTGCAAGCATCGAGATTCTTGATGGGCTTAGCTTTGATCCATTTGGTAAACTTGTCGACTGTCACAAGCACATGAGTGAATCCACTCCGGCCCGTTCTCAGTGGACCAACCATGTCAAGTCCCTAGGCAGCAAAGGGCCAGACGAGTGGAATGGTCTTCAGGGCTGATGCAGGCTTGTGTGACATGTTGGAGTAGAACTGGCACCCTCCACACTTGTCGACTATCTCTTTTTCCATCTCATTTGCTCTTGGCCAGTAAAATCCCGCTCGGTATGCTTTAGCCACAATGGTCCGAGAGGAAGCATGGTGACCATAGGTCCACGAGTGGATATCATTAAGGATTATCTGACCCTCTTCTGGTGTTATGCATTTCTGACCGATTCCAGTCGCGCTCTCTCTATACAGCTGTCCCTTTATGACTGTGAAGGCCTTGGATCGGCGGACGATCTGTCGAGCCTCTTCCTCGTCCTCCGGGAGTTCTTTCCTTAGGATATACGCGATGTACGGTATCGTCCAGTCGGGAGTGATCGCCAGGACCTCCATGATTAGGTCGACCACAGCAGGAACTTTGACTTCAGTCGGATCTGTGGCACTTTTTGGCTGCAGGGCTTCTTTTGATCCTCTTGGACTGACGGCGAGTGAATGTGTTCCAGGAACACGTTGCTGGGAATGGCTTCTCTCTTGGAGCCTATCTTTGCCAAGTCGTCAGCTGCCTGATTTTTCAGTCGGGGGACGTGATGAAGTTCTAACCCCTCGAATTTCTTTTCTAGCTTTCGCACTGCATTGCAATAACCAGTCATTGCTGGACTTCTGACGTCCCACTCCTTCATCACTTGATTTACCACCAAATCTGAGTCGCCATAGACCATGAGGCGACGGACGCTGAGTGAAATGGCCATGCGCAACCCATACAAAAGCGCTTCATATTCTGCTTCATTATTGGAGGAATTGAAGTGAATCTGGAGAACATATCTGAGCTTATCTCCTCGGGGGGAGACTAGGACTACCCCAGCACTGGAACCATTCAGCATCTTAGACCCATCGAAGAACATGGTCCAGTGCTCTGAGTGAACTTGAGTCGAAAGTTGCTGTTCAATCCAGTCGGCGACGAAATCTGCGATTGCTTGGGACTTGATAGCCTTCTTTGCTTCAAACTTGATATCTAAGGGAAGGAGTTCAATCGCCCACTTGGCCACTCGACCAGTTGCATCTCTGTTATGCAGAATCTCTGATAGTGGGGCGTCGCTGATGACTGTAATGGAGTGGTCAGAGAAGTAATGTGCAACTTTCTTCGTGGTCATATAAATCCCATATACAAGCTTCTGGTAGTGAGGGTATCTTTGTTTTGAAGGGGGCAAAACTTCAGACACATAATATACTGGGCGCTGAACTTTGAAGGCCTTTCCTTCTTCTTCCCGCTCGACCGTAAGTACTGTACTGACAACTTGTGTTGTGGCTGCAATGTAAAGCAGCAGAGGCTCTTTGCTGATTGGGGCAGCAAGCACCGGCTGGGTGGAGAGCAGAGCTTTGAGGTCTGCGAACGCTGCATCAGCTTCTGGAGTCCACTCGAATTTGTCTGACTTTTCATCAGTCGGTAAAGAGGCAATGCCTTTTCACCGAGACGAGAAATGAATCAACTTAGAGCGGCCAAGCAACCTGTAAGCTTCTGGACATCGTGCACACGCACAGGGCGCTTCATCCGGAGTATGGTGCCAATTTTCTCGGGATTGGCGTCGATTCCTCGTTCGGAAACGAGAAAACCGAGTAACTTTCCACCCGGAACTCCGAATGTGCACTTTGATGGATTAAGCTTGATATCATACCCCCTGAGGTTGGCAAAGGTTTCAGCAAGGTCAGTCAGCAGGTCAGAACCTTTCCGTGACTTGACCACAATATCATCCATGTATGCTTCCACGTTCCGATTGATCTGAGTGAGCAAACACTTCTGGATCATCCTCATGAACGTGGCTCCAGCGTTCTTGAGGCCGAAGGGCATGGTGACATAACAGAAGCACCCGAATGGAGTGATGAAAGCTGTTTTGACCTCATAGGGTCCGTACAGACGGATCTGATGGTACCCAGAATAGGCATCTAGAAAAGACAATCGCTCACACCCCGTGGTCGAGTCGACTATTTGGTCGATGCAAGGGAGAGGAAAATGATCTTTCGGGCAGGCCCAATTGATATGTTTAAAGTCGATGCACATGCGGAGTGACTTGTCCTTCTTGGGGACCATGACAACATTGGCGAGCCACTCGGAGTGGTAAATCTCTCGGATGAACTCCGCTGCTAAGAGCCGAGCTACCTCCTCGCCAATAGCTTTCCTCTTCTGGACGGCGGACCGTCGAAGATGCTCCTTCACAGGCTTGAACTTTGGGTCGACTCGTAGACGGTGCTCAGCCAGCCCCCTGGGAATTCCAGGCATGTCATAAGGCTTCCATGCGAAGATGTCCCAGTTCTCACGGAGGAACCGGATGAGCGCTTCTTCCTATTTGGAGTCGAGCGTCTTTGAGATGTGAGTCGGGGCAGCCTCGGGGTCGGTCGGGTGGATGTGAACTGCCTTTGTTTCACCGGTCGACTGAAAAGCTGACTCTGAAGCGGGGTTCTTAGCTCGTAGCAACTCACTCGGATCTGCAGTCTTCTGACACTCTTGTAGCTCAACTACTGCCATCTGAGCGTCAGCAATCTTTGAGCCTTTCTGAAAGCACTCTTCTGCTTTCTTCCGATTGCCCGTAACAGTGATCACACCTTTGGGACCAGGCATCTTCAACTTGAGATACACATAACATGGTCGGGCCATGAAGCGTGCATAAGCCGGCCTGCCCAAAATGGCATGATAAGCACTTTGGAAGTCCACAACCTCGAATGTCAACTTTTCCTTGCGGTAATTCTTCGAATCACCGAAAACCACATCAAGAGCAATCTGGCCAAGTGATTCGGCTTTCTTCCCAAGAATGACTCCGTGGAAGCTCATGTTACTGGTACTGAGCCTGAACATCGGAATGCCCATCCCTTTCAATGTTTCAGCATACAGTATGTTCAGGCCGCTACCACCATCCATCAGGACTTTGGTCAGTCGAGTGCCTTCGACAACTGGGTCGACCACCAAAGCTTGCCTCCCAGGGGTGGCAATGTGCGTAGGGTGGTTAGACTGGTCGAATGTTATGGCAGTCTGAGACCACTTCAGATAACTGGGTGTTGCCGGAGCGACCATGTTCACCTCACGGTTAATGACTTTCAGTCGGCTTTTGCTTTCGACATCAGCAAAAATCATCAGGGTGGAATTGACTTGGGGGTATCCATCGTCACTGTCTTCCTTGTCCTCAACTCTGTCCGACTCTTTTTCCTTGTCCTTAGACTGCTTGCCTTGAAACTGCTGTATTAGGAGCCGGCACTGTCGAGTGGTATGTTTTGGGTAAATAAAATTACCCTCTTCGTCTTTCTTGGTGTGGATGTGACATGGCAGGTCCAAAACATCATTTCCATCCTGGTCCTTGACTTTCTTGGGCTTCCAGGGACCCTTGGGTTTCCCCTTGAATTTTCCTTGGGTTACGGCCAGGGCTTCCCCAGGGGTGGCTGGCTCGGCCTTCTGCTTCTGTTTCCGACTGGAGTTCCCTCTGGTTTCTTGGGCGACTGCCTTGTGCTTGTCACTCCGGAGTCGATCTTCGTCTTCACCATTAGCGTACTTGGTGGCAATCTCCATCATCCGATTCAGAGACATCTCCCCAGTTCGACCGAACTTCAGATTTAATTCCCTGTACTTAACGCCTTCCTTGAAGGCACAAACTGTTAGGTGGTCTGGCACATTCTCAACTGTGTGATGCAATGTGATCCACCTCTGGATGTAATCCCTCAGAGTTTCATTCGGTTTCTGCAAAGACCGCAACTCTGTAAGGCCTGCAGGTCGCTTGCATGTTCCCTCAAAGGTTGTGACGAACACTCGGGAGAGGTCCCCCCAAGTGTAGATGCTGCTGGGTGCCAACTGATTTAACCACGCTCTGGCTGAGCCCTCTAACATGAGGGGCAAATGCTTCATGGCCACCTCATCATTGCCACTGCCAATCTGTATAGCCACTCGGTAATCTTCGAGCCAAGTGTCAGGCTTGGATTCACCGGTGAACTTGCTGACTCCAGTCGCCAGCCTGAAGTTGGGAGGAATCACTGCGGCCCTGATGGCTCGACTGAAACATTCTGGCCCCGAAGCATGTACCCTGCTGCCGGCGGGTGCATCTCTGTTGTGGCCCTCTTGATGAGCTATGTTCCTGTCAACCAAACCTTGAACGAGGATGGATCTCGCGTCAAAGCCTGGGTCCCTGGGGTCGACTGGAATCCTCTGCCCAACATTATGGGGGCGCCTGTCATCTCGATGTCGAGGCGCATATGACCCACTCCTCGGGGGAGGGGTTGGCACTCGACGTCGATCATCACGGTCGGATCGGTGATCATACTGCTCATTTCTTCTGTACTGATCATGCCGGTCTCCACGTCCTTCACGCCTCGGGGGCGATCTCGGGCTGTGAGCCGACTGGACTGTGTCCGTTGCCACTGATCGACTGTGGATCCTATTCCGCGACTGAGAAACAGCGGAATTCTGGTTTCCCGCCGCTCGGAGCAACGCTCTGATCTGCAACAAGCCCCTGCCAGCCTCCGACTGGGAGGGCTGAATTGATTCTGCTATACGGGCCGCGGCGGCCAAATTCTGAACTGGAGTTCGATATACCTGCGGCTGTGGGAAGAGCTGACGTCGACTGGACTCGGGAGCTTGCTGTCGTCGACTGGACTCAGGAGCTCACTGACGCGCTTGCTCGTCGAGTATTCGTTGTAGATTCTCCAGTCGAGTGCGCTCGGTCAGGTTAGCCAAGCGCGCGTCCTCCAAGGCCCGGGCCTCGGGGGTTTCTCCGACAATAGGAGTGTGGAGTGCGTCCATGTTCCGGCGGCAAAGCTCCTCTCGCTGTAATGACGTGAGAGGTTCGGGGAGATACTCATCATGGGGATGCGACGGGTCGCCCCCGCCTGCGCCTCCATCAGCGCGAGGGAAACCGGGAGGACTGTGCGTTCCATCGACCACCAGAACTTCAGCCGCCGGGTCGCTGCTGTCGCACTCGGACGAGGTCTCCGCGGAGCCAGTCGATAGGTCGAACAGGCCGCAGAGGGATTCGTCGGGCTCGATTGCCGCAACTTGCGGGGCTGCCGACTGGCGGGCCACGACATGCCTCACCCACCGCTGGAGTCTCGACCGACCGGAGCGCTTGCGCCGGTGGAAGACAGGGCAGGGAGACAACACATGGGCCGACTGATACTGGGTCGACGGCTGCCGCAGGAGGACGCCAGGAACGCATTCGCGGAAATGCGTCGCGCCGCGGATGGGGAGCGCGTCGATGTCGAGTGGAGCCTCCTGAAGCCAAGCGGAGTCGTCCGCGAAGAATGTGAGCACGCCGAGACGGATCTCGCGGCCCTCCACCAAAACTCCGCACAAAACCATGATCAAAGGGATCGGAAGAATCGCAACTTCTCCAATTAAGCGCTAAGATTCCTGCCCCACGGTGGGCGCCAACTGTCGTGGTTCTAACTCTGACAGTGATGTAGGGGGGTATGAATGGAGAGGCTAGATCTCAGCTATTGGGAAGTCGTAAACACACCAAGATGTACGAGTTCAGGCCCTTCACGGAGGAAGTAACAGCCCTACGTCTCGGTGCCCGGAGGCGGTCGATTGGATTATAGGTGTGTGAATAACAGGGGTGCGAACCCTTCATACTGAGGAGGGGGGTGGCTTATATAGAGTTCGCCGGTCCTCTCCTGCCCTCAGAAATGCAGGGTTTAAGGTACATTTAAGGTTGGGCGTTACTGGTAACGCCCCTAATAAAGTGCCATAATGACCATAAAGACTACTTAATAGCCGACTGTTTGCATGCGGAGTGACTTTAGTCTCCTGGCAGTCGAGTGGTTGGCTTCATGGTCGAGTGATGGCTTCTTGGTCGAGTGTCTTGGACCCGTCGAGTGGGATACTTTTAAGTCGATTTAAAGGTGACTTCTTCTAGGGATGTCCTTGGGTGGGGCTCTTCAGGCAGGTCCGTGCCCCTACCCTAGGTGTATAGCTTCATCAGCCGCGACTGGGGGGCATCACGCCCCCAGTGCGCAGTTTTGCGCCGGCGCGCCCCCAGGGGGCGATTTTTTGCCCCTCCTGGGGGGCCAACGGCTGGAGATGCCCTAACTACCTGGCTAGCTAGCTCACGCGGCTGTATCACCACGCAACACACACATGCCATGCACACACTTCACATTTCCGTTGCGCCCCGCACATTCCGCGTGTACCCGGCGCCTCCGATGAGCCCGACCACACCAGTGTGTCCCGCACGTCCCGCACGCACCCGTCGCGTCCGACAAGTCCGACCGTACCAGACGTCATGGCTTATTCTAACATGCAACAACTAACTGCAAGCACGAAGGCGAGAGGCTATGGCCCTAGCTGGCGGTGCTACGACCGGCTAGTGGAGAAGGTAAGAGTAGCTGCATCCCGAGCTGAATCGACAAAGCCGGTGTTGGCGCCAAGCCCTTTCCCTATCTCACCGTCGCTCCACCTCTCTCTCACAGACACCTCTCTCTAGCACACGGGAGGAACAAGGAGTAGAGCACACGGTGAACTCGGTGGTTTATCTTCTTGTTTCGTTGTTTCTTCTCTTTTAATTTCGTTTGCACATTTATTAAAATATATGAACATTTAAAAAATTGTGAACAAAATTTAAAATCATCAAACATTTTAAAATAAGGGTCGCGCTAACTGCCACATGTGTGGCAGGAAGGAAGACGCACCACACGTTTCTAATGTAAACAGATTGCCACATCATCGCATGCATTCATGTAGGAATCTTTTTGGATTTTCAGTTTTTAAAATGTTTTATCTCTTAAACAAAAATTCGATTGAAAATCCGTTTTCACCATTAAATCCCTCGCGATGAGATCTTCGAAACTAGATCCCATGTTGATATGTTTTGATGAAATTTTTTTTGGATTAAAAGTTGCCATGTCTATTGCATATGAATTGCCATGATGTTTACACTGAAGTTGTCATGATATGTTTCAGCTATTTTCTTCTACGTTTAAAAGTAAATTTTGACATTTATAAAACGGGGAATTAAGAAACTAGACTTGCCATGAACCATAAACTAAAATTGCCATGATACATGCACGTAAAATTGCCATGGTTCATACAAAAAATAATTTTCATGGTCAAAGTACTGGAGTTGCCATCATCAAAATACTAAAATTGCCGTGATCTACAAACTAAAATTGCCACATGGCAACTTTACTTTAAGCCCTATGGCAACTGCAGTGTAAACATCGTGGCAACTTCTGACAAAAAAAATTCGTCGAAACATATCAACATGGGGTCTAGTTTTGAAGATCTCGTCGAGACGGATTTAATGGTGAAAACGGATTTTTAGTTCGCTTTTTTATTTAGGAGATACAACATTTTTAAGCTGAAAACCAAAAAAAATTCTGCTGATGTCATCTATTCATACGTGGCAAAATGAGTGGTGATGGAGGCGTGTGGGCGATGTGCAAACGCCCACACGTGTGCGTTAACATTTCCGTAAAATAATGCATGGATATTTTTAAATTCTTGTATATTATAGAAGTTTGTGGATTTTTGTTAAATTTGCATAACTTTATTTCAAAATTGCTATGTTGTATTCTTTGCAAAATCTAAGTTTTTTTACTTATAACATTTTAAAAAATCCATGAACACTGCTTGATTTAACAAACCTTTTCAAAAGAAAATGATCCCTGACTTTTTTTTATAAGATATAAGTGGATTGAGTGGCAAACCATGCTAAGCGAGCTAGTGGATCAAGGAACCAAGCTAAGTTCGAGGGAGCTTAGTGAACTGACCCATGTGAATGTTATGTTTACAAATTCATGATTTCAGTGTGGAATAGGAGCTCCTAGTGGCATGATACTCTGCGATTTCACTAACACCAAGACCAAAATATATAAAGGCTGATCGTAATGGTAGTATCATAGCTAGTATCATGCATGCCAACTAGGCAATTTTGATGAGGTGTCATAGCATTAAATGAAGAAAGAGAGGGTGGAGTATCATATCATGATACCGTATCATAATAAATGTTATGCTACTTTGTGTCATGCATGGCAATAAATAAAGTAGTACATGATACTAATATATGATACTATGCATTAGGAAGGTAGTATCATACACTAGTATCATATACATGATACTAGTATATGATACTCTCCATTACAACCAGCCTAAAGACACCATAAGAACACACCAAACAATTTATTTTTCCTCTCAGAATAAATACAGTCTCTAGCAGCACCCAACATGAAATACGAATGAGAAAAAAAACAGAACATAATTAGAACTCAATGCAACACAGATAAAACCAAAATGTAAGAACCGACGCAATAACCTGCTAGAGAAAAAAAGACAATCCCATAAATGAAGAACGGTGTGGAGAAGCGCGCGTTATCCTCTAATAATAAGTTATATGTATATGAGAAATGAGATGGATGGCGCTTATTTCATTCATGTATGCGGATCACGTAGTACAGTAACACATAGCGGTGGTATACTGGTATAAGGGCGTAGCTCGTAGGTGCATCACACACGCAGGCACACAACACGCAAAAGCGCGCGCACGCAAGCAGGATAGGCTGGCTAGCCAACGACGGGCGTCTGAGCGACCAAGCCCGTGACGCGGTCGCCAAAAAGGCGGACGCGGTGGTTGTCTTCACCCGGCGCCAGGGTGTCGCCGACGAAGTGCAACTCTATGTAGACGTCCATCCTGTCGGCTTTGATCTTGAGCGACGCTGTAATACCGTCCCAGCCCACAACCTCCGGCCACGACGACTTCAGGTGGTCACTTGCGCCGGCACCGCCGACGGCCATGGTTCTCCCCATCGATCACTTGCACCAGTACGTGCACTAGCTGCAAAATACCAACCAACAAATACATGTATGTCAGTAATATACTCTAATAATTGTTGGTGTAACGAATGAGATACGGATGCGGGAATTAGTATGGCTTGTCTTCTACGAGTACCTACCAGCGAATGACAAGAAGAAAGCAGGCAGCTTGCGGTTATGGAGCAGACAGGTACCCGGAGTACATATATATACATGTGCATAGGTTTAAAAAATGCCGATTGGGTATGATTCGACTCCAACGCCAATACGCCATAGCTCGCTGTTGTTAAGGCATATTGGGTATGATTCGCATTGTAAACTGAGCCTATTGACTTGTTTCCCGATGCATGGATAATGAAACATTACGTCATGCGTGTATACATATTTAGCTTAAACACTTATCGGTTCGCTGTATCTCTCTGTCTCGTCGAGGGCAGGATAGAATAGATGATGAAAGGAGGGCTGCATATTTAAAATGGTTACTTTGTTTTGCTTGTACACATCTGAGCCTACTTTTATTCATGTCTTTAATTTGCTTATGATGCAAGTTAAATCCCTTAAACGTATCATACCCCACCACCAACCCCTTCAAGAGTCTATACCTTGGCACTCCTTTTTTGTTCTTTGTATGTTTCTCGTCGAAATGTTCAATTTCGAAAGAATTTGAAATGACACTCTCAATGTTCAGGTTTTGTACCTGAAGAACAGTGGATGCCATTTAGGACCATCTTTATTGAGGAACATTCTTAGAACAAAGGAATATGGAAGCATAGAATTGCATAGTTAGGGATCCTTTGATTCACAGGATTACGACAACATAGAAACAGGAAAAAGCATATGAATGGTTATACATGTTTTTTTTTGAAATAGGAAAAAAACACGCGACTAGGTGGCATGCCCCCTTTAATCCTATATAGGATTGGAAAACTACAAGATACCGAATCAGATAAGGTTGGGTATCGTAGGAAAAATAAAGGAATCAAAGCAAGAGCTTTGGGTGGATGGAAATTTACATCTAAAATAGAGTGCAAAGCAATGATAAACTAAGAAAAAGTGTTACATATTTTATATAGTTCCTATTATTTCTTATACACATTCACTCATACTTTTTCTGCATGCCTTTGTTTATTGATGTAGTTAATAATCATTGTAATCTTAACACCCCCACCCACCCCACCTCCCCATTTGAGGTTGTATATGTTGGCACCCAAGTTTGGTCATTGTATGTTTCTCATCTCAATGTTCTATTCGAAAATAATTTGAAATGACACTTTGAAAGTTGGCACATGAATAACAATGGTTACCATTAAGTACCACTTTGATTCAGAGCTTCTCAAAAAAAAGGAATAGAAGACCATGTAACTACATAGTTAGGGCTTCTCTGATTCACAAGATTATGAAAACATAGAAAATAGGGGGAAAATAGGACTAGGTGTCATGTTCTCTTTAATCCTATACGACCACAAAACTATATCAACTTGGATCAGATATTGTTTCAATTTGCTGGAAAAATATAGGATTTAGAAGAAGATGTTTGAGTGGATGGAAATTTCATCAAAAGTAGACTACAAAGGAATGCTTGATTAAGCAGAGTGTTGCATATTTAAAATAGTTCCTATTTTTGCTTCTCCACACACTCTCATACTTTTTATTCATGTCTTTGCTTATTGATGTAGTTAGTCCTTGTAAACTTATCCCTCCCCACCCCTTGTTGAAGGTTCTAATTCTTGGCACCCATGTTTTGTTCTTTGTATGCTTCTCTTTGAATTGTTATATTTAGAAATAAATTGAAATGATACTTTGAATGTTGAAGGTCGACACATGAACAATGATGGATGCCATTTAGGGACACTTATATTTAGAGCATTCTTAGAACAAAGTAATGGGAAAACATATAACTGCATTGTTAGGTGTGGTTCGTTTTATGGGATTCTCAAAACATAGAGTTATGAAGAAGAAGAAGAAGAAGAAGAAGAAGAAGAAGAAGAAGAAGAAGAAGAAGAAGAAGAAGAAGAAGAAGAAGAAGAAGAAGAAGAAGAAGAAGAAGAAGAAGAAGAAGAAGAAGAAGAAGAAGAAGAAGAAGAAGAAGAAGAAGAAGAAGAAGAAGAAGAAGAAGAAGAAGAAGAAGAAGAAGAAGAAGAAGAAGAAGAAGAAGAAGAAGAAGAAGAAGAAGAAGAAGAAGAAGAAGAAGAAACACAAGACAAGGTTGCATGTCCTCTTGAATCCCATACGATTAAAAAAATATAGGAATTTGGATCATGTAATATTTTATATCATAGGAAAAAAATGAATTAAAGAGAATGGTTTGAGTGGACAGAAATTTTCATCTAATTAAATTGCAAGGGAATGCTTATTTAGGAAGAAGTGTCGCATATTTAAAATGGTCTGTATGTTTTCTTCGACATATTCTCTCCCATTTGTTCTTAAAATCATTGATTATTGATGTAGTTAACACTTGTAAACTTATCACATCCACCCCCTCCCATTTGAGAGTGTATATCTTGGCACCCTTGTTTTGTTCTTCAAATTTTTCTATCATAATATTCTATTTAGAAAGAATATAAAATGAGACTTCCAATGTTTAGGTTTGGCAGCTAACCAAAATTTGATTCCATGTAGGACCAATTCGGTTTAGAGCATTCTTAGAAATAGAGAATAGGACAAACACATAATTGCATAGTTAGAGCTTCTTTTATTCACATGATTCTCAAAACAAGTATTGGGAAAAAAACGGGGCTTTTGTCATGTCCTCTTGAATCCTACATGATTAGAAAACTATGTGAATTATGGATCATATAGTGCTTATTATCACACGAAAAGTGAAGGTACTATAGAAAGTGGTTTGAGTGGGTGGAAAATTTCATCTAAAAATAACGCAAAGGAATCCTCAAATAAGAAGAAGGATGCATATTTAAAATTCTTGCAATATTTACTTCTACACACTCACTCCTACTTTTTCTTCATTTCTTTGCTTATTGATGTATTTTATCCTTGTAAACTATCACTTTCATCCCTCCTCCTTCAAGGTCCTATATCTTGGCACTTACGTTTCTCGTTGAAATGTTCCATTTAGAAAGAATTCAAAATGACATTTTCATAGTTTTGGTTTCACAACTGAAGAAGAATGGATATCATTAAGGGCAATTTTGATTGAGAGCACTCTTAGAACAAAGGAATAGAATAAACATGGAACTACATTGTTATTCACTTTTGAATCCTATCACTACTGGAATCAGCATAGATCACAACGGCAAACTTCTTTGCCGCCCGCTAGCGAACAACAAACTGTCCGGATGAACGCCTGCAAGCAAAGGCCTTCTTTGTCGTACGCTTCTTAGACACGGACGGCAAAGGATTACGCCATCCGCCATCCGAGGCCAACAGACGGCAAAGACAGCTGACGGCAATGCGGTGACGTGAGAGCTGTTAGGGAGTTAACGGTGCTCTTTGTCATCTGCCAGCGGACGGCAAAGTGTCAAGGATCTTTCCCGTCCGCTGGCAGACGGCAAAGAGCCCAGCTAGGCAGCACTACGAAGCTGCCATGTGTCCAGATATGCCGTCCGCCAGCAGACGACAAAGAGGTTTGAATCATTGCCGTCTGCTAGCGGACGGCATAGCTGATCACTTTGCCGTCTGCCAGCAGACGGCAAAATGACCAAATAGGCAGCCAGTGTTCCTAGTTTACACAAGTGACTGCCACGTCTCCTCTTTGTCGTCTGCTAGCGGACGGCAAAGAGGCTATATATCCCCTGTTTTTATTTAAATCCCATTAATTAGATATGGTTTCAAACACAGATATACATGCATACATATCCAACATATCGAACAACATGTCCAACAACATATTTCATCCAATCCAACAACATAGTTCAACAAAGTTCAACATATCCATATATACATAACCAGAAACAAGTTTCCAACAACATATCCATATAGACATACATATCCAAACAACTTTTTATAAACAACAAGGAAGCACCACAAGAATAGTACACTCCATGAATCCAAGCTTCATCTTGTAAAGCAAATCTGCAAATTGGGAAAGATGGAAGTTAGAAGAAGAAGAAAAAGAAGAAGAAGACTAGTTAGAAGAAGAAGAAGATTTTTTTCTTCTCTTTCTTTTTCTCCTCTCCTCTTCTTTATCTTCTTCTTCTTATTCTAACTAAGGTAGGTAAAAATGTCATTTTATTGCTAAGCTAGGAAAAAATGCTAAGTGTAGGTCATTTTGGAGCTAAGGTAGGTAAATAGGTCATTTTGGAGCTTAGTAAGGTTATTATGTCATTTTCGAGGAAACTAAGCTAAGTGTATATCATTTTGGAGCTAACAAAGATTATTATGCTATTTTTTACCTAAGTATGCTAAGTATGTCATAAATTAACTAAATAAGCTAAGTTCTTCTTGTCTTTCCTGAACATATGGCCAGGATATAGAAACGGTCTATGCAAGTCAAAGCAGTTATACTTGCGCCCTGCCGTCAGCCAACGAAACTCAAGAGCTCCCTTGCATGTGGCTTCCATGCACACACCAGCCAACGAATAGCGCATACGCCGGCAAGTCATGCGTCGAGTACATGTATCAGGCACGCATTATGAAGTTCTGTTTGCTAAAGGCGTTGTATGTCTTGAACCCATTATCCCAAGCTTCTTGCAATTCGTCCTTAAGCGGCTACATGTACACATTCATATTCTTCCCCAGATAGTTGGGCCCTGGAATTATTAACATCAGGAAAATATTCTTTCGTTGCATAATCTGCCCGGGAGGGAGATTGAGTGGAATGACAAAGACGGGCCAACAACTGTATGGGGCTGCCATCTGACCAAACACACTAAACCCATCTGTGCTGACAGCGACTCGAGGATGCCTTGGAGCGCTTCCACGCTTCACCATCCGATGTGTGCACCATCATCACATTCCCATCTACATCTAGTTCGGTTCTTTTGCTCGTTTTGTGCCATGTCATCTATCTGGCCGTCTCTTCTACCATGAAAAGACGTTGAAGTCTTGGTACGATTGGCATATACCGAAGAACATTAACGGGTATTTTGGTCCGCGTCTTCTCACCCATATCGTTGCCTACCACAACATACCTGAAAGAACTGCAAATGGGACAATAGTTCAAGTCCTTATACTGAAGCCTAAATAAGACACATAATTTCTCACATGCATGTATCTTCTCATAGGGCATCTTAAGAGCACAGAGGATTTTGTCTGACTGGTACAGGTTTGGAGGTAGCACGTGGCCTTTGGGTAGAAATCGACTGAATACTATCATCATCGCGTCGTAGCATTATCTGCCCAAGTTGAATTGAGCCTTCAAAGTCATTATTTGTGAGATGGCATCCAGTTGACAAAGCTTAGTGTGCTCGTGGAGAGGACGTTTTGAGGACTCCAACATTTCAGTGAAGGCCTTTGCAGATTCCTCCATCTCCTCGTCCGAGTCCCGAGCATCGTCAAAGTCTTGCACCATGTCTGCGGTCCCGATACCATGCTCGTCGGTGCGACGACGAACCTCAGCTCTGGCATGTTGGGCAGACTCACCATGTAATGTCCAGACCGTGTAACCAGGCGTAAAACCAAACTTCTGCAGGTCTTTACTCATTTCAAGCTCGTTCCTCTTTTTATAGTTGTCGCAATGGCACAGGGGCACCAGCTAAATTCCTGGCCATTTGCAAATGCGGCTTTAACAAACTCCTTGGTTTTTGTTAACCATTCCTCGGTCCAAACTTTCTGACTAGTGTAACCGGTGTACATCCATGCACGATCACTCATATTGACTTCCTACTGGGCACACAAGAAATATATACATAATTAAGCAAACCATATCCATCAATTAATGGAGTTTGTTAGTTTTATTACGTCCATGCAACCTACACGCTAATAGGTAAAGATAGGTCCTAATCCCACCCGAGTATGTGTAGATTGGGTTCGTTTTCCCATGCTCTGCTCCGTATCCGACGCAAAATTTCGGCAGCACCTCCCCGCTGTTCTCCTGATACATGTCTCGGCAATAAGCAGAGAGAATGTGTACCTGGAGAACAACAGGGAGGCACTGACGAAATTCTGCATCGGATCCGGAGCTGAGCATATGGGAAAACGAACCCAATCTACACATACTCGGGCTGTCCATGGATAATGTTGGACAATTCGAAAGAATCACGATTATAAATATGCAAATGCATGCATATTTATAGATGTAACCCTTTCGAACGGGAGACGCATAGTGGTTACGCATACTGATGATTGACACCTATAGCTAGCAAGTTTCATCGGCATGAAGACCGGAACAAAGCAAATGAAGGGGAGGAGGAGGAGATGTCATTTGTGCTCACCAACGAACGCAGGGGCGGAGCTCGTCGAACACTAGACCCTCGCAGCGACGAAATACCTGCATATTTAAATCGAAAGATGAGTAACATAGCAAGTATCCGACACCGACGGTCACATATACCTCGCACTGACGATACTTGCTATTTACGGTACCATCGACACCGAGGAACCCTCTAACCCGCTCGTCCCTGGTTAAACTAAATAGCAACTACCATCGGTGCAAGGTACATGAGGCGGTCGGCATTGAACACTAGATCCACATCCCACAAGTGAAGCCGGCGCCCGGCGTCCCGCAACAATAGTTCTGGTGGCCGATCACAGTCGAACACCTTGGCGAATTTGTCTGGCAGCCTCTGCGATGAGGATTAAAGACAAGTTTTGAAATTTCAAACAACCAAACCGACTTGAGTTAGTTTGGGTGTTTCAAGTTTCAACACTTAGCTTTCAATCGTCATCTCTGAGGCTGCCAGACAAATTTGCAATGGTGTTCGACCGCCATCGACGCCGAGAACTGTTGCTACTAGACGCAGGACCCTGTGTCACTTGTGGGACGTGGATGTAGTATTCGACACCGATGGCCACATGTACCTCGCACTGACGATACTTGCTATTTAGGGTACCATCGACATTTTTATTCTTCTTCTTCTTTTTCTTTTTTCCTTTTCTTCTTCTTCTTCTTCGTCTTCTTCTTCTTCTTCTTCTTCTTCTTCTTCTTCTTCTTCTTCTTCTTCTTCTTCTTCTTTTTCCTCTTCTTAAACCTAGCACTAACCTAAACCTAAAAACTCAAAACTACACCTAAACCTAGCACTAACCTAAACCTAAAAACTCAAAACTACACCTAATTAAACCTAGCACTAACCTAAAACGAATCAAGAAAATAGAGAACAAAAAAACAGGAAAAAACGTTAAAAAAATACCTCTTGCTCCGGCGAGGTCGGCCGGTTGGGCGGGGCGGCGCAGGGGCCGTGGGGAGGAGGACGACAGCAGGGCGGGGCGGCGCAGGGACCTCGGGACGGGTCCGGCATCGGGGCGGCCCGGCGCAGGCCACTCCGGCGACGCGGCGCGACGGGGCGACGGGGCGGGGATGGCCGGCGGCGGCGACAGAGGAGAGAGGCGGGCGCACGGGAGGGAGGGAGGGAGAGAGAGGGGGGGGAGACGGCTTGGCCCGTTAAGTGGGCCTTCTTTGCCGCCCGTTAGCAGACGGCAACGAGGGCCACCGTTAGGGCTGGCCCACATCTCCTCTTTGACGTCCGCAAGCAGACGGCAAAGGACTAACATTGCCGTCTGCCAGCAGACGGCAAATTAATCACCTCTTTTGCCGGACGGCAAAGAATCTGACCTAGCCACGCCATGCCCTGTGGGGCCCACCTGGCTCTTTGCCGTCAGCTAGCCGACGGCAAAGAAGCGGCTGACGGCAAATAGCATTTTTGCCATCTGCCCTTTCTTTGCCGTCCGCTTTGTGGAAGCGGACGGCAAAGAGGCTCTTTGCCGTCAGCTGGCGGACAACAAAGACCTGGCGGACGGCAAAGAAAGCTGATTCCAATAGTGTATACGATAAAAAAATTATAGTGAGCATAAAATTGTTGCACAACACATGAATACAAAGGAATGCTTTGGTTGAAAAACCCAAAGGACGTGACAGATGAAAACATATGAATGCATTGTTATGTAGTTTGATACCTATGGGGTTTGAAAACTAGAGTAGTTAGCACCGGAGAATTGTTAACATGCAACATGAAAGTCAAAAGTATTAAAAAATTTCAGTACTTGCATTAAAGAATGGGTTTTTCTTCTTCTAAAATGTAGCACAAATGAGTCACTTGTAAAATTACTTTTGATTCCACGCCAGCAAATGATATGAGCTATGTTGAAAGGATCTTAAGAATTCAAGTCTACATGGTACTAAAATATTAACATTGTTTTTCAATTTTCAAAAGAATTGAGAAATTTATTCCGATGGAATCAAAAGAGGATACACCAATCTATGATGTAATATCTTACATTATGCATTGATATTTGCAGGAATATCTCAGCAGTAAGAGTGTGTGTCATTAGTTGAGGGTGCATGTTTGTTTTACCTTCTCTTTTTTTTCTTTTTTATCCTTTTAACTTTTTTGAAAGTTTTTTAAAATATATGAACATCTTAAAAATGTGATTTTTTTTAAAAACAATCAAATATTTCTAAAAATTATTTAGTAAAATTTTCAAAAATAATTAGTATTTTTAAATTGATGAATATTCTGAAAGTTCATGAACATTTTAAAAGTTTGTGATTTTTTAAAAATTGTGAATATATTTTTTTGTAAAATCTATGTTTTTAATTTGCAACATTTTTTAAATGGATGATTTTTGAAAATCCATGAATATCTTTTGATTTAAGGAACCTTTTCAAAATATTAAATGATAGCCAATTTTTTATAAGATAGGAGTGGAGTGAGTGGCGAAAAATGCTCAGCGAGCTAGTGGAAGAGGGAGCCGAGCTAAGTGGCCGGATCTTAGTGGACCAACCCATGTGAACGTTATAGTAACAATTTTATGATTTCAATGCAGAATAGGAGCTCCTACGTGGCTCATGCAACGACCACCGACTCACATCAATACTGAAATACGTAAGACATCACAAACACACATCAAACAACTTCACTCTCCTATCAGAAAAACTATTGTCTTTAGCAGCACCCAACACAATATATGAACGGGAAAAAGGAAACCTACAGAACATAATTAAAACCCAACAAACCCAAGTAAAACTAAAACGTTTTGAAAAGGAGGATAACCTCTGGCCTCTGCATCAATGGATGCAAGCAGCCATATTGTTAAATAAAAGCATAACAAAGTCTCAAGGTCTAGAAAAGCTCATAATACGAGCTTAAAACGAAACACAAAGGGAAAAGTGTCACATTCGGCGATAAAGAATAGACTAAGATGCCTACACACTTAGCCTATTATTAGCTTGTCATCTAAATCGGCTGAAGATTGCCCGTGCTATCATCTCCTAACGGTTGCACCCAATAGCCAAAAGCTCCCTGAAGTCCGCATGAGTTAGTAATGACCACATACGGATTCAGGCTGTAGCTTTATAGATAACCCGTAAAAAATTAGTGAATGTTGTTCTATTAAAAATCAAATCATTTCTAGTATTCAAAATAGCCCAAAATAAAGCACATATTCCAATCCGAATATGTTTGGCTATGTGACTGTCCACTACATCGAGCCACGCCCCAAATAACGTGTTTATGCTCGTATGAAGGTGTATGTTTAAAGCAATATGTATTGATCGCCATAATAATTTCGCAGGAGGACACTCAAAAAAGAGGTGTTTAATCAGTTCATTTTAATCACAAAAGCAGCATCTAGTATTACCAGCCCAGTTCCTCTGTCAGATTAAACGTAACAACCAACAGAATAACCTGCTAGAGAAAGATGGCAATCCCAAGTTATCCTCTAGCAATATGTATGTTATATGACACATGAGACGGATGGCTCTTATTTCATTTTAGTGGGATATACTTAGTACACATCTTATAGCGGTGGTATACTGGTATAGGAGTGTAGGTGGTAGGTGCATCACACAACACGCGTACGCACACGTAAACGGGAACACACACACAAGCAGGATAGGCCGGCTAGCCGACCACAGGCGTCTGGGCGACCAGGCCGGTGACACGGTCGCCAAAGAGGCGGACGCGGTGGTCGTCCTCGCCCGGCGCCACGGCATCGCCGACGGTGTGCAACTCTATATAAACATCCATCCTGTCGGCTTTGATCTTGAGCGACGCCGTGAAACCGTCCCAGCCCACCACCTCCGGCCACGACGACTTCAGGTCGTCACTTGCACCAGCACCACCGACGGCCATGGCCCTCCCCATCGATCGATGCAACCTCTTCCAACCTCTGGCTGCAAAATACGAACCAAAAAGTACATGTATTTTAGTATTATATATACTAATTGTTGATGTAACGAGAGATGCGGATGCAGAAATTAGTATGGGTTTGCCCCTACCAGCGAATTGACAAGAAGAAAGGTTGCTTGCGGTTATGGTGCAGACAGGTACCTAGAGTACGTATATATACTCGTGCATTCGTAGGCATTCGGTCATATGTTACATTTGCGTGTAAGTAAGATAATGGCCTTCACCACCATAGCTCGCCGTTGGTAACGCCGATTGGGTAATATGATTCGCATTGTAAACTGAGCCTCTTGACTTGTTTTCCCATGGACGCAGAATGCAGCATTACGGTCATGCGTCTGTGCATACGCGCTTATACACTTTCTATTTTTATTTTTTACAAACAAGACAAAAGACTTGTCATTTTTACTGATTAAGAAAGAGGTTTGAAGGATTACATGCCTCAGAGCGGCACAAAGCTAACGAATTACTCTCACGGTATTAAATTACTCAAGTGCTTGACCCCAGCAAAAACCCAAAGCTACGCCTCGTCCTTCATTAGCATAAGTATCACCACCACCAGTGCCACTTTATTATTTCTAAAGACGCATGCTTCTTTCTTTTCAAATCTCCCATCCAACAAGGTGGATTAAAGATGAGAGGGCCTTTGTTTGTTGGTGCTATTGATTGTTCCTTGCCAACAAGCTTTACCCGCGGGAAGTCCTGCCATGTCGTCGTATCAATTTGAAGGTTTAACCAGGAGAACACATCCTTCCAAAATCGAGTCGCGAACCGGCACTTCAACAAGAGATGTGCCGCCGTTTCTTGCACTTGCTTACAGAGAGGGCATTAATCACAGTCGGGTCATCCTTGTCACTGAAGTCTATCTGCCGTCCGGATCCTGTTCTGGGTAACTAAGGAAGCAAAAAATTTGCACTTTAGGGGTCACCAAACCTTCCAAACCATGGTTTGTAAGTTTGAACGAACAAGACCAATGAATTGTGCATTGTATGCCGATGTTGCGGTATAGGTCCCATCCATAGTGAGCTTCCAGATGATAGAATCTTGAACTCCAAGTTGCAGGTTGGAATTGGCCAATTTATCCCGGGGGGGGGGGGGGGGGGTGACAAATTGCTAGATGTGGACGAGTGTCATCCCCTGTTGGGGTATTGGTGTGATTAAACCAAGTGGTTTGCTTCATAGCCTTGTCTCAGAAGAATTTGGTGCAATGTCTTTGGCCTCATCCCCTCGAGCTAGGATGACTCCGAGAATCTCGCAGTTGTACCTTCACCGATTGTAGCCTTTGTGACCGCCGCAGAGAGGTCTCTGTCCTTGTTGTTGCATGGAGTTCCCATGTCAATCTAAGCTCTTGGTGGGTCATCACATTCAAAGTCATAACCGTCTTAAACGTAACGCAAGAGCAAACTTCCCAAGGTTAAGAATTCCAAGGCCCACAAACTCCTTAGGCATGCATACTAACTCCTAATTGATTTTGCACTTGCTGTCGGCGCCATGTCAGTGCCAACCCAAAGTAGGCACGCCGCAAGGAGTCAATCTTCTTAAGCACCTCCACCGGACGGTCAAGCGGGGTTAGGTGATAGATGGCCACAACCGTGAGTACCCAACTCCAAGGTTCAAGCTTCCCGATAGCTTTATATTCTAAGTGTTGCAGCTGAACCCTTCTTAATCTTCTCATCGCAAATGGCAAACCTAGATAGCGGATGGGGAAGGAGGAATGGTAGGACGAGAAGGGGTGCAGGATGTCATCAAGATCAATACACTCTCACCGGATTAGCGCAACCAGACTCTTAGCATGGTTGGTGATCAGGCTCGTGCCTCCCCAAAGGAGGCAAGAGCAGCGGTGAGGAATAGGAAATATTCCTTGATAGGGGCACAAAAAACCACCGCATCATCATTGTACAGCGAAACTCGAATGGCCGAGTGCCGACCACCAAGGGGGTGAAGGTGAAGGAAATATGCCCAAGAGGCAATAATAAAGTTGTTATCTTATATCATGATAAATGTTTATTATTCATGCTAGAATTGTATTAGCCGAAAACTTGATACATGTGTCGATACATACACAAAACACAGTGTCCCTAGTAAGCCTCTACTAGACTAGCTCGTTAATCAAAGATGGTTAAGTTTCCTAACCATGGACATGTGTTCTCATTTGATGAATGGGATCACATCATTAGGAGAATGATGTGATGGACAAGACCCATCTGTTAGCTTAGCATAGTGATCGTTAAGTTTTATTACTATTGCTTTCTTCATGACTTATACATATTCCTTTGACTATGAGATTATGCAACTCCCGAATACCGGAGGAATACCTTGTGCTATCAAATGTCACAACGTAACTGGGTGATTATAAAGATGCTCTACATGTATCTCCAAAGGTGTTTGTTGGGTTGGCATAGATCGAGATTAGGATTTGTCATTCTGAGTATCGAAGAGGTATCTCTGGGCCTTCTCGGTAATGCACATCATAATAAGCCCTGCAAGCAATGTGACTAATGAGTTAGTTACGGGATAATGAATTACAGAACAAGTAAAGAGACTTGCCGGTAACGAGATTGAACTAGGTATGAAGATACCGATGATCGAATCTCGGGCAAGTAACATACCGATGACAAAAGGAATAGCATATGTTGTCATTGCGGTACGACCGATAAGGATCTTCGTAGAATATGTCGGAACCAATATGAGCATCCAGGTTCCACTGTTGGTTATTGACCGTAGAGGTGTCTCGGTCATGTCTACATAGTTCTCGAACCCGTAGGGTCCGCACGCTTAACGTTCGATGATGATTTTGTATTATATGAGTTATGTGATTTGGTGACCGAATGCTGTTCGGAGTCCTCAATGAGATCACGGACATAATGAGGAGTCTCGAAATGGTTGAGAGGTAAAGATTCATATATTGGACGATGATATTCGGACACCGGAAGTGTTCCGGGGGTACCGGGTGCATATTGGGTCACCGAAAGCGGTTCCAGACATCCCCTCGGCAACTACATGGGCCTTAATGGGCCAAGAGGGGGACAGGCCAGCCCCTAAGGGGCTGGTGCGCCCCTCCCATATGGGCTGGACAAATTGGAGTAGAGAAGGGGAAGGAGGAAAGGAAAAAAGGAATAGGATTCCCCCTTCCCCTCTTCCCTTCCTACTCCGAATAGGAATAGGAAAGGGGGGAGGCCAAATTGGGAGGAACCCAAGTAGGATTCCTCCTACTTGGGACACCCCCTTGGCTGCCTCTCCTCCCCTCCAACATATATATATATATGAAGGGGACACCGCTAGAACACACACCAACAATTGTTAGCTGTGTGCGGCACTCCCCTCCACAGTTTACGCCTCCGGCCATATCTTCGTAGTGCTTCGGCGATGCCATGCGCGGATCACTTCACCATCACCGTCACCATGCCGTCGTGCTGACGGAACTCTCCCTCGACACTTTGCAAGATCATGAGTTCGAGGGACGTCATCGAGCTGAACGTCTGCAGAACTCGGAGGTGTCGTACGTTCGGTGCTTTATCGGTCGGAACGATAAGAAGTTCGACTACATCAACCACGTTGTCAAACGCTTCCGCTATCGGTCTACGAGGGTATGTGGACACACTCTTCCCCTGTCGTTGTTATGCATATCCTAGATAGATCTTGCGTGATCATAGGATTTTTTTTAAATTGCATGCTACGTTCCCCAACAGTGGCATCCGAGCCAGGTCTATGCGTAGATGATATGCACGAGTAGAACACAAAGAGTTATGGGCGGTGATAGTCATACTACTTACCACCAACGTCTCATTTTGATTCAGCGGTATTGTTGGATGAAGCGGCCCGGACCAACCTTACATGACCACGTTCATGAGACCGGTTCCACCGACAGACATGCAACTTGTTTTGCATAAAGGTGGCTGGCGGGTGTCTGTTTCCCCAACTTTAGTTAAATTGAATTTGACTGCAGCTGGTCCTTGTTGAACGATAAAATAGCAAACTTGATAAATCATCATTGTGGTTTGATGCGTAGGTAAGAACGATTCTCACTAGAATCCCATAGCAGCCACGTAAAACTTGCAACAACAAAGTAGAGGACGTCTAACTTGTTTTTGCAGGACATGATGTGATGTTATTGTTGGGAAACGTAGTAATTTCAAAAATTTCCTACGCACACACAAGATCATGGTGATGCATAACAACGAGAGGGGAGAGTGTTGTCCACGTACCCTCATAGATCGAAAGCAGAAGCGTTAGCACAATGCGTTGATGTAGTCGTACGTCTTTACGATCCGACCGATCAAGTACCGAACGCATGACACCTCCGAGTTCAGCACACGTTCAGCCCGATGACGTCCCTCGAACTCCGATCCAGCCGAGTGTTGAGGGAGAGTTTCGTCAGCACGACGGCGTGGTGATGATGATGATGTTCTACCGACGCAGGGCTTCACCTAAGCACCGCTACAGTATTATCGAGGTGGACTATGGTGGAGGGGGGCACCGCACACGGCTAAAAGATCAACTGATCAATTGTTGTGTCTCTAGGCTGCCCCCTTCCCCCGTATATAAATGAGCAAGGGGGGGTGCGGCCGGCCAGGAGAGAGGGCGCACCAGCAGGAGTCCTACTCCCACCGGGAGTAGGACTCCCCCCTTTCCTAGTTGGATTAGGACTTGGGACGGGGAAAGAGGAGGGAGAGAGGAAGGAAGGGGGGTGTCGGTGTCAAAACCGGCAGATCTCGGGTAGGGGGTCCCGAACTGTGCGTCTAGGCCGGATGGTAACAGGAGGCAAGGGACACGAAGTTTTACCTAGGTTCGGGCCCTCTTGATGGAGGTAAAACCCTACGTCTTGCTTGATTAATATTGATGATATGGGTAGTACAAGAGTAGATCTACCACGAGATCGCAGAGGCTAAACCCTAGAAGCTAGCCTATGGTATGATTGTTGTTCTATGTGTTGCCCTACGGACTAAAACCCTCCGATTTATATAGACACCGAAAAGGGCTAGGGTTACACAAAGTCGGTTACAATAGTAGGAGATCTACATATCCGTATCGCCAAGCTTGCCTCCCACGCCAAGGAAAGTCCGTCCCGGACACGGGACGAAGTCTTCAATCTTGTATCTTCATAGTCCACGAGTCCGGCTGAAGGTATAGTCCGGCCATCCGGACACCCCCTAATCCAGGACTCCCTCAGTAGCCCCCGAACCAGGCTTCAATGACGATGAGTCCGGCGCGCAGATTATCTTCGGCATTGCAAGGCGGGTTCTCCTCCAAATTCCGTGTACCTGTTGAATAAAGTCTGGTTTCTTGTAAATGTTGCACTCCTCGGCTTCTACGCCCAATAATGGCCGTCTCCCACGTGTCAAACGAAATATGAAAAGTCTGAGTGTTTTTACATCCACACCCCTAGCCGCGCAAATCAGCCGCCTATTTAAGGGGACGAGGATTTAGATCCAAACCACACCTTCCCCCATTCGCGAGTGTTCATCAGAGCGCATCCGACAAAGGTGCATACCACCATGGCCAGCCATTGCAACTCCTCCTCTCACCCTTCCAGCCCTCAGCCTGGATATTGGGGGAGATGCTCCATCCCGCATAGCGAGCTAGTGACGCTCCAGACCAAGGGTTTTCTCCCCACGGCCTATATGGTCCCGGTTCGAGTCGGTCTTGCCATCTATAATGGCGGAGAGCAAGCGGAGAGTGCCCCTAATCCCTCCAAAGGAGAGCGGGTGTGCCTCGTCCCTTACTTAATAAGGGGGCTCGGATTTCCAATCCATCCATTTCTCTGGGGGCTCCTGGAGTTCTATGGCCTCCAACTACACAATCTCATGCCTGCCTCCGTATTTCATATCGCGGGCTTCGTAGCCCTCTGTGAGCTGTTCTTGGGTGTTGAGGCTCATTTTGGGCTGTGGAAAGAGCTATTCTGCCTCGTGCCCCGTTCTAAGAAGGGGTCAATATATCAAGTGGGCGGAGCCGAAGTGTGGCGCATCGCTGGGACCGGATATCTATCCGGAACCCCAAAGAAGGCGTCCGAGGACTGGCCTTCGGAATGGTTTTACATAGAGGACGTCCTGCTGCTGGATCCTATCCGGACCGGCCTCCCTGAGTTCGACAGTGCTCCACTAAAGAAGCGCCTAAGTTGGCGTCCACGGAGCCCTCAGAGGGAAAGTGACAAGGACGTCCGTTACCTGATGGGCCGGATAAGATTGTTAGCTCATTCCGGACTGACCATGATCGGGGTCATGGCCGCATGCATTATGCGAGGGGTGCAGCCGCTACAGTATAGAGGCCACCCCATGTGGGACTTCAACGGGGAGGACGACGCCACCCGCTACGGCCGTAAGGGGCCGGATTCGGCTGTGGCTCTAACAAAGACCTTGTACGCTTTGTACAAGGGAGAAGAGGAGGAATTTCTCCGTGTTGACCCAAAGGGTGGATTTTCTATGTACAATCCCCCAAGCTGGGTAAGTGGCCATATTTACCTGCCCATTCGTTTTATATTCCCATTGTTAAATATTCAGTCTAACGACTTCAACGCAGGAACTGCGCCAAGCTGTTAAAGAAATAAACAGCCCTCCTCCACAACCCGAGGACCCAGAACAGTCCCTCGACCCGGCCTCTCAAGAGGATCCGGACTTATCTGTGGAGCTGATTGATGGAGTGTTCCATCAATTGAGCAAGGACAACGCCTTGGTGGCCATTACAGCCGATTACCCAGGGCTAATCCCAGCCTCCCAGGTAACTGAGAGTGAAGTCCCAGTACCCCAAATAGGGGTTCGCCCTCTCGCGTTTTCAGTTTCCTGATTACAACCGAACTTTGCAGGGGAGGTTTTTGAGACGGGAGGCCAAACCTGCGGCGACAAGCCAACGAGGGGCCGCAGGGCCCCGTGGGTAGAAAGGAGGTGCAGTCCGGACTGAGGCATCAGCGCAAAGGGGCGCGCCCCCTTATCCTAGGTGTTATACCTTCAAGGTATATTAACACTCGTGCTTTCTTCAGGACAAAGAGACCTAGCCGGACTATATCCGGAGAGGCTGCCAATCGCGCCTCCACCAGCCAGGCTCCAAAGCCTGGTCCGGAGGCGGAGGCGAACACAAGGTGCGCACCGGACACTTGTTTCTCCTGAGAGGCATTAGACGCCTTCAATTCGGGAGATGCGTACCTCCGTGCCGCTCAAAATGGTCTAACCAGAGCCACGGAGCAATATGTAAAAGACATACGGGTAAGAAAATTTTGGTAATTATACATATATACCAGTAGCCCCCGAGACTTGCAAAGTTAGAATAACTGATTTAAGGATCATATGTTATGCAGGTTCTTACAGAAAAGAATTCCCTGCTGTCCCAGGAGCTGGAAGAGTGCAAAGCCCAACTTGAGGCCGCACTAGCCGCGGTAGGGAAGCCCAAGGAGACCCCCTCTGGTAATATACACTTCTAAAGATAAGTATTTTGCGAAGCACGGCATGGGTGCGAATCTGACAAATGAAATCGCAGATGGCACCGGATTGAATCCGGAAAGGCAACACCTCCTACGCCAGCTGAAGGCTGGTGAGAAGGTGCTGACAAAGGTGAGGCAGGATAAGAATGATCTCCAAGATGCCAACACCAAACTTGGCATTGAGCTTTGGAGAAAAAAAGTTTGGCGGGGAAGTCGACTAACAGAGTAATGTCTGTAGGTGTGCTAACAGGTCGTCCTGCAGAGGAGATGCCCGGTTCTACGGGTGACCTTCTTCCCGAGCTCTCGCAACTGCTCGAGCGAGTTTGGAAGGCGATGCGAGGCGTTGCCCAGGTCCTGTGGCCATCCATCTCCGTGCCCGAAGGTCTTGGAGAGCTTGCGGAGAAGCTAAAGGGAGCACGGCGGCGCTTCCGATTGTGGAAGGTATCGGCCTGCCGTCAAGGCGCTAGGGAGGTCTGGGCCATGGTGAAGACGCGGTACACAAAGGCTGACCCCAACCACATGGCCGAGGTCGGTCCTGTGGGGCCCGACGGGAAGGAGATCCCTGTAAGCTTAGTATACGGCAAAGTAGAATTGGCCGCAAAGTATTCCCTACAAGACTGTAAATTAGACAGCCTGTTGGATGGTATTGAAGAGGAATACAATCAGTCAGAATGACTATGTAATTTATTTGACATTTATAATGCCTTCTAGCCGGATTGTAGATCGTTTGTCATGGCCGACCTTTTCGCTTCAGCCTCGGGACCTGACGGTCCGGAGTGTGTCCGAATTCCCATGCGGTTATATAAGAACCGGGGAATGCATGGAGACCAGGCGTAGGGGTCATTAGTGCGTGAACAGACAACTGCCCAACTAGTTATGTTATATTACATGGTTAGTAAGAAACATCTTCCAAGGAGAATAGTTCCATTAGGGGTTCCTTTCCCTGGGAGGCATGCCCCAAAGTGCATGCCCATTCTGCGAAAAAGACACAGGAAAAAGCATCTGGGGGCGCATAAATAAATAAGTGAAAAGATCATCTTTTAGGTCACAGACCGAATATTCCCTTAAGAACGCTAGCTTTCGGCTTCACCCAGTCTGAGGTACACATCCGGCTGATCCGGCAGTAACAATCGCAGAGGTGCTCCCTTTACCGCCTAGCCGAATAATCGGGAACGCAGGGGTAAGCACAGGAGCCAGGCAACCCAGCTTGGCCAAAACTTAAGTCATATCGATGCATATAATGGTGAAATAAAAGATACATGCGGAAGTGTAACACATGTGTTGGGCATGAAGCCCATATAAATAAGCTTCTGTTAAAAGAAGCCCCCAGGTTTAATGAGTGCGAATAGCACGTCATATGATGAGCCTTTAAAGGTTATAAGAGAAAGGAAGGGGTGAAGGAGAGAAATGTAAGACAGACAATATATATAAAAAATGGACAGAGGAAGGAGACGAACACAGAGTCCGGTGCTAGGGATAGAATCTTCATAGACGGGCTGCGTTCCATGGGTTCGGCTCGAGTCGGTTATCCGATGCATCTCGCAGGCGGTACGCTCCACCAGTCAGGACTTGGTCAATTATGAAGGGACCTTCCCACTTGGGCTTGAGTTTGTCCTTTTTCTTGTCTGGCAGGCGTAGAACTAATTCGCCAACGTTGTAATTTTTGGCCCGTACTTCTCTGCTTTGGTATCTTCGAGCCTGCTGTTGATAGAATGCGGAACGGGCTTTTGCCACGTCGCGCTCCTCCTCCAATGCGTCCAAACTGTCCTGCCGATCGAGATCGGCTTCTCTTTCTTCGTACATGCGCACTCGAGGTGAGTCATGAATTATGTCGCAAGGCAAAACTGCCTCTGCGCCGTACACCATAAAGAATGGTGTGTATCCGGTGATGCGATTCGGCGTTGTCCGCAGCCCCCAGAGTACGGAGTCGAGCTCCTCTAACCAGTGCGTGTTAGATTCCTTGAGGGACCGCACTAATCTGGGTTTGATGCTGCTCATGATAAGACCATTTGCACGTTCGACCTGGCCGTTAGTTTGTGGGTGATAGACGGAAGCAAAATCGAGCTTGATGTCCATGTTTTTGCACCAGAGTTTTACCTCGTCGGCCGTAAAGTTCGTGCCGTTATCAGTGATGATGCTGTGGGGGACGTCGTAATGGTGTACAACCTCGGATATAAAGTCTATCACCGGTCCGGATTCGGCCGTCTTAACAGGCTTGGCTTCTATCCATTTGGTGAACTTATCCACCATGACCAGTAAGTATTTTTGCTTGTGGGTTCCACCTTTAAGGGGTCCAACCATGTCAAGCCCCCAGACCACGAAGGGCCAAGTAATGGGGATAGTTTGGAGGGCGGTGGGTGGCATATGGCTTTGGTTTGCAAAGAGCTGGCAACCGGTGCATCGTTGGACTAAGTCCTGGGCGTCTGCCCGGGCCATCGGCCAATAAAAGCCTGTACGGAAGGCCTTGCTTACAAGGGACCGAGCTGCAGCGTGATGACCGCCAAGTCCGGCATGAATTTCAGCCAGGAGGTTCTGCCCTTCCTCTTCGGAGATACACCTTTGAAGGACTCCGGTAGTGCTTTTCTTATAAAGCTCTCCCTCGTGGACTCTGTAGGCTTTGGATCGCCGCACTATGCAGCGTGCCTCATTTTGGTCATCGGGGAGTTCCTGCCTAGTAAGGTAGGCGAGGAATGCTTCTGTCCACGAGGCGATGACGGCCATTATTACGTGGGCTGAAGGTGTTATTTCATTGGCAGAGCCTCCGATTGTGTCAGAATGTTCGGTTTCGGGTAGTGCGGTTGGGTCCGGGCTGTTATTGTTCGGCTCCCCTTCCCATTCTACGGATGGCTTGAACCGCCTTTCCAAGAAGATGTTGGGGGGGACTACATCGCGTTTTGCGCCGATGCGTGCCAGGACATCTGCCGCCTGATTATTTTCCCGGGCTATATGGTGAAATTCAAGCCCTTCGAACCGAGCTGACATTTTTAGGACGGCGTTGCGGTAAGCTGCCATTTTTGGATCCTTGGCATCGAAGTCTCCATTTATGTGGGATATTGCGAGGTTCGAGTCCCCGCGCACCTCTAGGCGTTGAATGCCCATGGATACTGCCATCCGGAGACCATGTAAAAGGGCCTCATATTCGGCTGCATTGTTGGAGTCTTTGTACATAATCTGGAGTACGTATTGAACTGTGTCTCTTGTGGGGGACGTCAAAACGACGCCAGCCCCTAGTCCAGCCAACATCTTGGAGCCATCGAAATGCATGATCCAATTTGAATATGTGCCATACTCTTTAGGGAGTTCGGCCTCCGTCCATTCTGCGACGAAGTTGGCCAAAACTTGCGACTTGATGGCTCGTCGTGGCTTATAAGTTATGTCGAACGGGAGAAGCTCAATGGCCCATTTTGCAATCCGGCCTGTTGCGTCACGGTTGTTTATAATATCGTTAAGTGGTACTTCCGAGGCTACTGTTATTGAAGACTCTTGAAAGTAGTGTCGTAGCTTCCGGGATGCCATGAATACCGTGTAACCAATCTTTTAATAATGCGGGTACCGTGATTTGCACGGAGTGAGGACAGTGGACACATAATAGACCGGCTTTTGAAGGGGGAATTTGTGTCCGTCCGTTTCTCGTTCGACGACGAGCACTGCGCTTACCACCTGATGTGTTGCTGCAATGTACAATAGCATTGGTTCGCTAATGTTTGGCACGGCCAGGATTGGGTTTGTTGCCAATATGGCTTTTATTTTGTCGAGTCCGTCTGTGGCTGCATCCGTCCATTCAAAGTGTTTGGTGCGCCAAAGGAGGCGGTAAAGGGGTAGGGCCTTTTCTCCCAAGCGGGAGATAAAGCGGCTTAGAGCCGCCATGCATCCAGTTAACTTTTGTATTTGTTTGAGGTCCTTTGGGATATCCAATTGTGACAGAGCTCGGATCTTGGCTAGATTTGCTTCACTTCCTCTACCAGATACAATGAAGCCCAAGAGCTTTCCGGCTGGGACGCCGAAAATGCATTTTTCTGGGTTGAGCTTGATGTCTTATGTTTGGAGGTTATCGAATGTGAGCCTGAAGTCGTCTACTAGAGATTCGACATGTCTTGTTTTGACGACCACATCATCTACATATGCCTCCACCGTTTTGCCGATCTGGTTTGCTAGACATGTCTGAATCATGCGCTGATATGTTGCGCCGGCGTTTCTGAGCCTGAAGGGCATTGTGTTGAAGCAGAATGGGCCGTATGGTGTGATAAATGTCGTTGCGGCTTGGTCTGATTCTGCCATCTTGATTTGATGGTAGCCGGAATATGCGTCGAGGAAACACAACGAATCGTGTCCTGTGGTAGCGTCGATAATTTGATCGATGCGGGGGAGGGGGAAGGGATCCTTTGGGCAAGCCTTGTTAAGGTCTTTAAAATCAACGCACAGGCGCCAGGATTTGTCCTTCTTTGGTACCATCACCAGGTTTGCTAGCCAGTTCGAATGTTTTATATCTCTGATGAATCCGGCCTCCAATAGCTTTGCTAGCTCCTCTCCCATGGCCTGTCTCTTAGGTTCGGAAAAACGCCGAAGAGCTTGCTTGACAGGTTTGAATTCTTTTAGGATATTTACACTGTGCTCGGCCAGCCTTCGTGGGATTCCTGGCATGTTTGAAGGGTGCCAGGCGAAAATGTCCCAGTTCTCTCGTAGGAACTCTCGCAGTGCGGCATCTACATCAGGGTTTAAATGTGCACCGATGGAAGCTGTTTTATTGGGGTCCGTTGGATGGACCTGGAATTTGACTATTTCGTCCGCCGGTTTGGATCTTTTGTCGAGTACCACATCGTCTCTATTCACCGTGGAGCGCAGCGCAGTCAGTTCCTCAGCCTCTAGGGCTTCGGATAGTGCCTTGAGGGCCAGTGCGGCTGTCTTATTTTCGGCGCGGAGTGCTATGTCCGGATCACTAGCGAGAGTGATGATCCCATTAGGCCCGGGCATCATGAGCTTCATGTACCCGTAATGGGGTATTGCTTGGAAGATTGTAAATGCTTCCCGCCCTAGCAGAGCGTGATAACCGCTGCTGAACGGAGCCACATGGAACGTGACCTCTTCGGACCTGTAATTATCCGACGTGTCGAACACCACATCTAGTGTGATTTTTCCTGTACAACGCGCTTCCCGACTGGGGATTATTCCTCTAAAGGTTGTGCTGCTTCGCTTAATGCGGTTCCAATCTATTTCCATTTTTTGAAGGGTTTCCTCATAAATGAGGTTCAATCCGCTGCCGCCGTCCATGAGTACCTTGGTAAGACGAAAGCCGTCCACTATTGGACTGAGGACCCATGCGGCTGGTACTCGGGCTGTTCAGAATTTAGGTTCATCACTGGCGTTAAAGGTAATAGTCGTGTCACTCCATGGGTTTATTGTTGCCACTTGGTAGATTTCGGCAAGGCTGCGGAGTGTCCTTTTTCGCATGTTATTTGATGCGAAAGTCTCGAAGACTGTTAATACCGTATTGGTGTCTCTGGGGTGGCTTTCTGTGGCCTCCGGAATTAGGAGATCTTCACCAATTTTGGCCACCTGCCGGAGTATCCAACATGCTCTAAGGCTGTGAGTTGGTGTGGCATCCTCTGTACTGTGAATTTTACAGGGTCCATTAAGCCATCCTTCCAATACGGTTCCATGCCCTGTAGAGGGTTTTTGCTTTTTGGTGTTTGACCCGGGTGTCTGGCGATGATGCACCCTTTTATTTCGGACTGGGTTTGTATTCAGGGCCGGATTGTCCCAAATTTTATTTCGGTTTTCCAGGCGCTTTCCATCGCACAGTACTTTCGTACTATGGACGCCAACTCAGCGAAGCGTGTAATATCACGGCGACTTATGGCGTTGAGGATTACCTTGTTCGTGCAATTATTGCAGAAGAATGAAATTGTGTCTTCCTCGCGGCAGTCCTTCATCCTGTTCATAACCAGGAGGAATCTGGCCCAGTAATGATGTACTGTTTCTTCGGGCTCCTGCCTAATTTGGGATAGATCGCTAATGTTCGGGTGGGTGGGTGGAATTAAATCCGAAGCCTCACCCCATCTGAGGCTCAGAGGCCGAGGAATTTCCGAACTCAAAAATTTGGATTCCTGGATGTTGTCCAATGAATCCAGTCCGTCGCCTGACTCTAAGTTCAGGTCTTGAGTGATATCCTCCCCTCCGCGGGTATCCGGCTTGGAGGGATCGGGAATCCAGACGTAGCTAGTCCTTAAGATAGATGAGGGGTCGCTGCACTGTCCCTCTACCACGGCAACGTGATGGGTGACCTGGGGAGAGTTAATCTCTCTCAGATCGGGCTTAGGCCCAATCTGGTCGTAATCCATAGCGACTCCCAGGGCGGCGATGCGATCCAAGAGCTCGTTTATGGAGGAGAGCTCCATTGGATCTAACTGCTCGGCGAGTTCCGAGCTGACATGAAGATTGTTTTCGATGGCTCGAGAGGTCATCATCGGCGCAGAAGCCGAACAGGCGGTCATAAGAAAACCACCTAGCCGGAGGGTTTTGCCGACAGCCAAAGCTCCCTTAGCAACGTGTCGTCTTTAAAGACGGGGCGGGGCATCCTTCCTGATGGCGACGACACAGAGGAACTCTCAATGAAAGCACTAATGTCGGTGTCAAAACCGGCAGATCTCGGGCAGGGGGTCCCAAACTGTGCGTCTAGGCCGGATGGTAACAGGAGGCAAGGGACACGAAGTTTTACCCAGGTTCGGGCCCTCTTGATGGAGGTAAAACCCTACGTCCTGCTTGATTAATATTGATGATATGGGTAGTACAAGAGTAGATCTACCATGAGATCGGAGAGGCTAAACCCTAGAAGCTAGCCTATGGTATGGTTGTTGTTCTGTATGTTGCCCTACGGACTAAAACCCTCCGGTTTATATAGACACCGGATAGGGCTAGGGTTACACAAAGTCGGTTACAATAGTAGGAGATCTACATATCCGTATCGCCAAGCTTTTCTCCCACGCCAAGGGAAGTCCCTCGCGGACACGGGACGAAGTGTTCAATCTTGTATGTTCATAGTCCAGGAGTCCGGCTGAAGGTATAGTCCGGCCATCCAGGACTACTTCAGGGGGCGCCGCCCCCTCTCCTTGTCCTATTCGGACTAGGGGGGAGGGGCACACGGCCCAGCCCTGGCCGCCTCTCCTCTTTTCCGTAAAGGCCCACTTAGGCCCATTAACCTCCTGGGGGGTTCCGGTAACCTCCCGGTACTTCGGTAAAATCCCGATTTCACCCGGAACACTTCCGATATCCAAACATAGGCTTCCAATATATCAATCTTCATGTCTCAACCATTTCGAGACTCCTTGTCATGTCCATGATCACATCCGGGACTCCGAACAACCTTCGGTACATCAAAACATATAAACTCATAATATAACTGTCATCAAAACGTTAAGCGTGCGGACCCTACGGGTTTGAGAACTATGTAGACATGACCGAGACACGTCTCCGGTCAATAACCAATAGCGGCACTTGGATGCTCATATTGTCTCCCACATATTCTACGAAGATCTTTATCGGTCAGACCGCATAACTACATACGTTGTTCCCTTTGTCATCGGTATGTTACTTGCCCGAGATTCGATCGTCGGTATCTCAATACCTAGTTCAATCTCGTTACCGGCAAGTCTCTTTACTCGTTCCATAATACATCATTCCACAACTAACTCATTAGTTTCAATGCTTGCAAGGCTTAAGTGATGTGCATTACCAAGAGGGCCCAGAGATACATCTCCGACAATCGGAGTGACAAATCCTAATCTCGAAATACGCCAACCCAACAAGTACCTTCGGAGACACCTGTAGAGCACCTTTATAATCACCCAGTTACGTTGTGACGTTTGGTAGCACACAAAGTGTTCCTCCGGTAAACGGGAATTGCATAATCTCATAGTCATAGGAACATGTATAAGTCATGAAGAAAGCAATAGCAACATACTAAACGATTGGATGCTAAGCTAACGGAATGGGTCAAGTCAATCACATAATTCTCCTAATGATGTGATCCCGTTAATCAAATGACAACTCATGTCTATGGTTAGGAAACATAACCATCTTTGATCAACGAGCTAGTCAAGTAGAGGCATACTAGTGACACTCTGTTTGTCTATGTATTCACACATGTATTATGTTTCCGGTTAATACAATTCTAGCATGAATAATAAACATTTATCATGATATAAGGAAATAAATAATAACTTTATTATTGCCTCTAGGGCATATTTTCTTTAGTCTCCCACTTGCACTAGAGTAAATAATCTAGTTCACATCGCCATGTGATTTAATACCAATAGTTCACATCACCATGTGATTAACACCCATAGTTCACATCGACATCTGACCAACACCCAAAGGGTTTACTAGAGTCAATAATCTAGTTCACATAGCTATGTGATTAACACCCAAAGAGTACTAAGGTGTGATCATGTTTTGCTTGTGAGAGAAGTTTAGTCAATGGGTCTGCCACATTGAGATCCGTAAGTATTTTGCAAATTTCTATGTCAACAATGCTCTGTATGGAGCTACTCTAGCTAATTGCTCCCACTTTCAATACGTATCCAGATTGAGATTTAGAGTCATCTAGATCAGTGTAAAAATTTGCATCGACGTAACCCTTTATGATGAACCTTTTTGTCACCTCCATAATCAAGAAACATATCCTTATTCCACTAAGGATAATTTTGACTGCTGTCCAATGATCTACTCCTAGATCACTATTGTACTCCCTTGCCAAAAACAGTGTAGGGTATACAATAGACCTGGTACATAGCAAGGCATATTTTATAGAACCTATGGCTAAGGCATAGGGAATGACTTTCATTCTCTTTCTATCTTCTGCTGTGGTCGGGCTTTGAGTCTTACTCAATTTCACACCTTGTAACACAGGCAAGAACTCTTTCTTTGACTGTTCCATTTTGAACTACTTCAAAATCTTGTCAAGGTATGTACTCATTGAAAAAACTTATCAAGTGTCTTGATCTATCTCTATAGATCTTGATGCTTAATATGTAAGCAGCTTCACCGAGGTCTTTCTTTGAAAAACTCCTTTCAAATATTCATTTATGCTTTACAGAATAATTCTACATTATCTCCGATCAACAATATGTCATTCACATATACTTATCAGAAATGTTGTAGTGCTCCCACTCACTTTCTTGTAAATACAGGCTTCAACGCAAGTCTGTATAAAACTATATGCTTTGATCAACTTATCAAAGCGTATATTCCAACTCGGAGATGCTTGCACCAGTCCATACATGGATCGCTGGAGCTTGCATATTTTGTTAGTACCTTTAGGATTGACAAAACCTTCTGGTTGCATCATATACAACTCTTCTTTAATAAATCCATTTAAGGAATGCAGTTTTGTTAATCCATTTGCTAGATTTCATAAAATGTGGCAATTGCTAACATGATTCGGACAGACTTAAGCATAGATACGAGTGAGAAACTCTCATCATAGTCAACACCTTGAACTTGTCGAAAACCTTTTTGCGACAATTCTAGCTTTGTAGATAGTAACACTACTATCAGCGTCCGTCTTCCTCTTGAAGATCCATTTAATCTCAATGGCTCGCCGATCATTGGGTAAGTCAATCAAAGTCCATACTTTGTTCTCATACATGGATCTCATCTCAGATTTCATGGCCTCAAGCCATTTCATGGAATCTGGGCTCATCATCGCTTCCTCATAGTTCGTAGGTTCACCATGGTCAAGTAACATGTCCACCAGAACAGGATTACCGTACCACTCTGGTGCGGATCTCACTCTGGTTTACCTATGAGGTTCAGTAGTAACTTGATCTGAAGTTACATGATCATCATCATTAGCTTCCTCACTAATTGGTGTAGTAGTCACAGGAACATATTTCTATGACGAACTACTTTCCAATAAGGAAGCAGGTACAGTTACCTCATCAAGTTCTACTTTCCTCCCACTCACTTCTTTCGAGAGAAACTCCTTCTCTAGAAAGGATCCATTCTCAGCAATGGATATCTTGCCTTCGGATCTGTGATAGAAGGTGTACCCAACATTTTCTTTTGGGTATCCTATGAAGATGCACTTCTCCGATTTGGGTTTTTGAGCTTATCAGGTTAAAACTTTTTCACATAAGCATTGCAACCTCAAACTTTAAGAAATGACAGCTTAGGTTTCTTACCAAACCATAGTTCATACAGTGTCATCTCAACAGATTTAGATGGTGCCGTATTTAACGTGAATGTAGTTGTCTCTAATGCATAACCCCAAAACGATAGTGGTAAATCGGTAAGAGACATCATAGATCGCACCATATCTAATAAAGTACGGTTACGACATTCGGACACACCATTACACTGTGTTGTTCTAGGTGGCGTGAGTAGTGAAACTATTTCACATTGTTTTAACTGAAGGCCAAACTCATAACTCAAATATTTTACTTCTGCGATCATATCATAGACACTTTTGTTTTTGTTACGATGATTCTCCACTTCACTCTGAAATTCTTTGAACTTTTCAAATGTTTCAGACTTGTGTTTCATCAAGAAAATAATGATACCTGCCGTGAGCCTCAATATTCATCGGACCACATACATCAGTAAGTATGATTTCCAACAAATCTGTTGCTCGCTCCATTGTTCCAGAGAACAGAGTCTTAGTCATCTTGCCCATGAGGCATGGTTCGCAAGCATCAACTGATTCATAATCAAGTGATTCCAAAAGCCCATCAGCATGGATTTTCTTCATGCACTTTACACCAATATTACCTAAACGGCAGTGCCACACATAAGTTGCGCTATCATTATTAACTTTGCATGTTTTGGCTTCAATATTATGAAAATGTGTATCACCAAGATCGAGATCCAACAAACCATTTTCATTGGGTGTATGACCATAGAAGGTTTTATTCATGTAAACAGAACAACAATTATTCTCTAACTTACATGAATAACCGTATTACAATAAACATGATCCAGTCATATTTATGCTCAACGCAAACACTACATAACATTTATTTTAGGTTCAACACTAATCCCGAAAGTATAGGGAGTGTGCGATGATGATCATATCAATCTTGGAAGCATTTCCAATACACATCGTCACTTCACCCTTAACTAGTCTAAGTTACTATTCTTAGCAACTGAACTAGTATCAAATACTGAGGGGTTGCTATGAACACTAGTAAAGTACACATCAATAACATGTATATCAAATATACCCATGTTCACTTTGCCATCCTTCTTATCCGCCAATTACTTGGGGTAGTTCCGCTTCCAGTGACCAGTCCCTTTGCAGTAGAAGCACTCAGTTTCAGGCTTAGGTCCAAACTTGGGCTTTTTCACTTGAGCAGCAACTTGTTTGCCGTTCTTCTTGAAGTTCCCCTTTCTTCCCTTTGTCCCTTTACTTGAAACTAGTGGTTTTGTTTACCATCAACACTTGATGCTTTTCTTGATTTCTACCTTCGTCGATTTCAGCATCACGAAGAGCTTGAGAATCGTTTCCGTTATCCCTTGCATATTATAGTTCATCACGAAGTTCTACTAACTTGGTGATGGTGACTAGAGAATTTTGTTAATCACTATTTTATCTGGAAGATTAACTCCCACTTGATTCAAGTGATTGTAGTACCCAGACAATCTGAGCACATGCTCACTGCTTGAGGTATTCTCCTCCATCTTTTAGCTATAGAACTTGTTGGAGACTTCATATCTCTCAACTCGGGTATTTGCTTGAAATATTAACTTCAACTCCTGGAACATCTCATATGGTCCATGACGTTCAAAACGTCTTTGAAGTCCCGATTCTAAGCCGTTTAAGCATGGTGCACTAAACTATCAAGTAGTCATCATATTGAGTGTAACGCCCTCGATGCGGCTATAGCTCCCACGTGTCGAGGCACGACTTAGAGACATAACCGCATTGAAAGCAATGTCGCAAGTCAGGCAATCATTACAACATCCCAGGTAATATATAATAAAAGGGGGAGATACATAGTTGGCTTACACTCGCCACGTCACATCAGAGTACATAAATAACATGCATCATACAAACACTCATGGCCCGACTACAGCGCCAAAATGGAAAATAACCCAACATGCGACAAGGCCCTGAATCGAACCCCAACTAGGCACCACTACTGATCATCAGGAAAAGACACGTAGTATCGCTGAGAGTCCTCGTCGAACTCCCACTTGAGCTCGTTCTCGTCACCTGGAGCGGAATCACCTGGACCTGCATCTGGAGTTATAGTATCTGTGAGCCACAGGGACTCAGCAATCTCGCACCCTCGCGATCAAGACTATTTAAGCTTATAGGAAGGGTAAGGCAAATGTATGTGGAGCTGCAGCAAGCGACTAGCATATATGGTGGCTAACTTATACGCAAAAGAGAGCGAGAAGAGGAGGCAAAGCACGAGCAAGAATCTAAAGGAACAACCTGCGCAATCATTACTCCAACACCGTGTCCACTTCCCGGACTCCGCCGAGAAGAGGCCATCACGGTAACACACTCAGTTGATTCATTTTAATTAATTAAGGTTCAAGTTATCTACAACCGGACATTAACAAATTCCCATCTGCCCATAACCGCGGGCACGGCTTTCGAAAGTTCAATCCCTGCAGGGGAGTCCCAACTTAGCCCATGACAAGCTCTCACGGTCAACGAAGGAATAGACCTCCTCCCAAGACGTTCCGATCAGACTCGGTATCTCGGTAACTCAAGACACTTCAACAGGTTAAAACAAGACCAGCAACACCGCCCGAATGTGCCGACAAATCCCGATAGGAGCTGCACATATCTCTTTCTCAGGGCACACTCAGATTGTCTAAACTTCCGGTAGGCCAGCCCAGAGTTGCCCCTGGTAGCCACCGGCGGCTGACGGTTTGGACCAACACTCAGAGGAGCACTGGCCCGAGGGGGGGGGGGTTAAAATAAGATGACCCTTGAGTCTGCAGAACCCAAGGGAAAGAAAAGGCTAGGTGGCAAATGGTAAAACCAAGGTTGGGCATTGCTGGACAAGCTTTAATCAAGGCGAAATATCAAGGGGTTCCCATTATAACCCAACCGCGTAAGGAACGCAAAATCCGGGAACATAACACCGATATGACGGAAACTAGGGCGGCAAGAGTGGAACAAAACACTAGGCGAGAGGCCGAGCCTTCCACCCTTTACCAAGTATATAGATGCATTAAGATAACATGGCAATGTAATGATATCCCAACAAGTAAATAAATGATGTTCCAACAAGGAACGACCTCCAATCTTCACCTGCAACTAGCAACACTATAAGAGGGGCTGAGCAAAGCGATAACATAGCCAATCAACAGTTTGCTAGGACAATGGTGGGTTAGAGGTTTGACATGGCAATTGGGAGGCTGACAAGCAAAAGGTAGGCATCGTAGCATTGGCATAGCAAGAGCGAGCAAACTAGCATAGCAAAGATAGTAGTGATTTCGAGGGTATGATCATCTTGCCTGCACAGTTGTCAGAGTTGACTGGATCCTCACAAGCAAACTCAACAGGCTCCTCGGTAGCGAACTCGTCTCCCGGCTCTACCCAACAAGACAAACAAGCAACAATGATACATTCAACCACGCGCAAACTCAACCAATAAGATGCAATGATGGTATGCTATGCGGGATGCGATGCGGGATGCAGAATGCAAGATATGACAGGAAATGCATGAACCTGGCCTCAACTTGGTATTCCAAGGGTGCCACTGGAAAGATGAGATGAAATCACTTGAAAATGATATAAAGATCATCGGAATCGGAGTTACGGTTTGGAAATGGCAAGAGTTTTAAGAATGACACCGGTTTGCGATTTAGAGCAAGTAGGCATCTAAATGCAATGAAATGAACATGCTACAGCCACCAAACATGACAACAAAATACATGGCAGGGATGCACACAAGATTCTTAACAAAAGACTAGCACTGAGCCACGGCCAATTCATCCATTATGAGGTTCAAACAAGCATGGCAAAAACGCAAATGCAAAACAGATTCCAGACTTAGTGAAATTAACACTTGTCTGAGATTTCAGATCACGAAGCCCTCTTCGGAGCAGCAAAACAACATGATACATGACCTGATCAAGACAAGAAGAGCAAGGAATGGAGCTACTCAACAAGCTTAACAAAAGTCCCAAAGTTACCTGGGGCGAAAAGGGACCACAAAATATACTAACAAGCACACGAACATAGCTCAAACATAATCAGTTTTCAGACTTAGTGAAAACTGAGACATGCTGAAATATAACTCACGAAGGCATGTAAACAAGCTCGATGCACTCACCACGGTGCAAGTCATGGCAAGGCAGGCATACATCCATTAAGAAGGCACAAAAATACAAGCTAGACATGGCAAGAAAAATTGCATAGCATGCACGGATCAACTACAATGGCATCGGCAAAATCGCAAACGAGTTGACGATCTGCCCAGATTCACAACGAAGCAAAAGTAGAGCTCGATTGACTCAAGCTAGGGTGCTCCATAATTGCAAACAAAGACATGGTTGGATAGAGCATAACATTATTAACAAAACTCCTTTACTGATCATCCTCAAAAGAGGCACAGATCACTAGGAAACAAGCTGAACATATGGCATCATGAACTAAATAATCCCAGACTTAGTGAAAACAACTAAGTCTCTGAAAACAGATTTACCGGGTGCCTCACTTTGCAAGATTGCACAAGTCACCACACACATCCTAAAAATGCATGGGTTGCACCTCTGGAAACAAGACAAAATGCTTAAAAAAACATATGAAGGACTCACAGGCAGAGCATGCACACAATAATCATGGCAAAAATGACAAAAGTCTAAGATGAACTAGCAGATCTGACAATTAACTCACGAAGCCTCCTTCTAACAGCATTTTGGGCATCAAGATGAGCTCAAATAAAAATTATGCAACGGAATGAAATTATGTACTCGTCGAGGTGAACATTTTGATGTGCTATATGTCCAAATCGGAGCTACGGATGAAAAGTTACGGAGCCTCGAACAGGAGCATATGAAGTGAAATTCCTGGGACTTGGCAAAAAAAAATCAACCTCTCGGATCAGATCTAGGGTTTCGCACGGAACCGATGTTCGACGGAAAACACTGTAGCTGGTCGGAGTTGAGGTCGTCGTTCATCGGAGAGGAAGAAGAGGAGGTCGGGGCTTGGCCGGCGTCGAGGTAGCCCGGTGGAGGGCGGCGGCGCCGTCCGCGGCGAGGGGCGGCGGGGCCGGCTCGGCCGGGTAGAGTGGAGCGGGCGGCGGCCCGGTGCGGCGGCAGCCGGCGACGCAGGCGGCGGCGGATGGCGATGGCGGCGCCCGGCGCGAAGGACGACGAAGGAGGCGGCGGCCCGGTGCCTCGGCGGGGTCAACGGGCCTCGGGGGCCCCTCCTGGGCCTCCCGGGCCGGCGGGATAGAGGCGGAGAAGTGGGGCGCCTGCGCCACGTGGCGCGCCCCGGTAGGCGGCGGCGATTGTCCGGGGGGGGGGGGTCGGACGTTGTCCGGCTCGCCCGAGATCTGTTTTTTTAGACTAGGGTTTCGGGGAGAGAGAGATCCGAAAAAGAAGGGGTGCTATTTATAGGCATAAGTGGAGCTAGGAGAGTCCAAATGAGGTGCGGTTTTCGGCCACGCGATCGTGATCGAACGCTCTAGGACATGGAGCAGAGTTTGGTGGGTTTTGGGCCAAACTGAAGGGGTGTTGGGCTGCAACACACACGAGGCCTTTTCGGTCCCTCGGTTAACCGTTGGAGTATCAAACGAAGTGCAAATGATGCGAAACTTGACAGGCGGTCTACCGGTAGTAAACCAAGGCCGCTTGGCAAGTCTCGGTCCAATCCGGAAATGTTTAATCCCCACGCACAAAAGAAAGCTAGAAATGGCCACCGGAGGAGAACGAAGTGCCGGAATGCAAAACGGACAACGGGGAAAATGCTCGAATGCATGAGACGAACGCGTATGCAAATGCAATGCACATGATGACATGATATGAGATGCATGACAAAGAAAACAACACACGGAGACAAAGACCGGAACCCGAGAAAATAAATATAACTTAACGCCGGAAACGGCAAGAGTTGGAGTACAAATAGGGAAAGCATGACAAAGAAAACAACACACGGAGACAAAGACCCGAACCCGAGAAAATAAATATAACTTAACGCCGGAAACGGTAAGAGTTGGAGTACAAATAGGGAAAGTTACATCCGGGGTGTTACAACACTCCACCACTACGAAAAGATCTCGTCCCGAGATCTAGGACTGAAAGAACTCCAGGTACTCAGAACGGAGGTGATCCTCGCGTTCCCAGGTAGCTTCACGGTCGGAATGGTGTGACCACTTGACTTTAAGAAATTTGATTGACTTGTTGCGAGTCTTGTCTTTAGTCTCTTCAAGAATAGCAACTTTGGTGCTCACGATAAGAGAGATCTTCTTGGAGCTCAATGTCCTCGAAGTTGACGGTGCGGTCAGGAGTCTTGAAGCACTTTCGAAGCTGAGACACATGGAACACGTCATGAACATTTGCAAAGTTTGAAGGAAGCTCGAGTTGATAGGCGAGGTCGCCTCTCTTACTGACAATCTTGAAAGGTCCCACGTATCTAGGGGCAAGCTTCCCTTTGATACCGAAGCGACGAGTACCTTTCGTAGGAGAGACACGGAGGTAAACAGATCTCCGATCTCGAAAGCCAAATCACGGTGCTTACTATCATAGTAGCTCTTCTGGCGGGATTGGGCTGCTTTGAGGTTATCACGAATGACTTTGCACATTTCTTCTTCTTCTGTGATTAAGTCATTACCCAGCAGCTGACGTTCACTGGTTTCGGACCAGTTGAGAGGGGTACGACACTTCCTGCCATACAGAATTTCAAATGGGGCCTTGCCCGAACTTGCTTGAAAACTATTGTTGTAGGAGAATTCAGCATAAGGAAGACAATCCTCCCATTTCATGCCGAAGGAGATCACACAAGTCCTGAGCATATCTTCAAGAATCTGGTTGACACGCTCGACTTGACCGCTTGTTTGAGGATGGAAAGCAGTGCTGAAGCGGATGTTAGTGCCCATGGCCTTCTGAAAAGAATCCCAAAACTTGGAGGTAAAGATGCTGCCACGGTCTGAAGATATCACTTGAGGAATACCGTGCAGAGAGACAATTCGAGAGGTATAGAGTTCCGCCAATTGAGCTGCAGTGATCGACTCTTTGATAGGCAGAAAGTGAGCCACTTTGATGAGTTTGTCGATGACAACAAATATAGCATCATTGCCATGCTTGGACTTTGGAAACCCAGTCACGAAGTCCATTTCAATGTGGTCAAACTTCCATTCTGGAATGGCAAGAGGTTGGAGGAGACCTGCTGGCCTTTGGTGTTCTGCCTTCACTCTTCTACAGACATCACATTCATTCACGAATTGAGCAATCTCGCGCTTCATTCGAGTCCACCAATAAGCTTGCTTGAGGTCCTGATACATCTTCGTGCTCCCAGGGTGGATGGAGAGCAGAGAATTGTGAGCCTCGTTCATGATCACTTTACGAAGTTCACCTTTGGGCACAACAATACGATCCTCGAAGAAGAGAGTGTCCTTGTCATCAAGGCGGTAGCACTTGTACTTGGACTGACTCTTGGCAATCCCAATCTTCACCTTTTTCACCATAGCATCAAGAATCTGGGCTTGGCGAATCTGGTCTTCTAAGGTAGGAGAGACTTGAAGGTTGGCAAGGAAACCTTGAGGAACAACTTGCAGATTAAGTTTGCGGAAAGCTTCACAAAGCTCGGGTTGATAAGGCTTAAGAATCAGACTGTTGCAGTAGGCCTTCCTGCTCAAAGCATCAGCAATCACATTGGCCTTGCCTGGAGTATACTCAATACTCGGATTATACTCTTGAATCATTTCGACCCATCGAGTTTGCCTAAGGTTGAGATTAGGCTGAGTGAAGATGTACTTGAGACTCTTGTGATCAGTGAAAATATCCACTTTTGTTCCCAATAGAAGATGTCTCCAAGTCAACAAAGCATGCACAACTGCCGCCAACTCGAGATCATGAGTGGGGTAATTCTTCTCATTAGGCTTCAACTGGCGAGATGTATAAGCAACAACTTTCTTCTCTTGCATCAATACTGCGCCAAGACCTTGGAGAGAGGCATCACAAAAGACCTCGTACGGCTTGGATTCATCAGGCGGAGTCAGAACTGGAGCAGTGATCAACTTCTCTTTCAAAGTGTTGAAAGCAATATCACACTCCGAAGACCAAACGTACTTGACGTGCTTCTGGAGAAGATTAGAGAGAGGCTTCGTGATCTTGGAAAAGTTTTCAACGAATCTTCGGCAATAACTTGCGAGACCGAGAAAACTGCCGAGTTGCTTCACATTCTGAGGAGGTTCCCAATTCACAATTGCAGACACCTTCTCGGGATTCACAGAAATGCCCTTGGCAGAGATGATATGACCAAGATAAAGAACCTCATCGAGCCAAAATTCACACTTGGAGAACTTGGCATAGAACTGATGTTCTCTGAGCTTATCGAGAACCAAACGCAAGTGTTTGGCATGATCTTCCTTGTTCTTGGAGAAAACCAGAATGTCGTCGAGATAGACCAAAACGAAGTCATTGGTGTAGGCGTTGAAGATGAAGTTCATCATGCGAGAGAACGTCGGAGGAGCGTTGGCGAGGCCAAAAGACATGACAGTGTATTCATATGAACCAAAGCTTGTTCTGAATGCTGTCTTGGGAATATCTTCTTCACGAATGCGAATCTGGTGATAACCCATACGGAGATCAAGCTTGGAGAATACTTGAGCACCTTTGAGTTGTTCGAACAGCTCATTGATGTTTGGAAGTGGGTATTTGTTCTTGATGGTCTTCTTGTTCACTGGACGGTAATCAACACAAAGTCGGTCCGTTCCATCCTTCTTCTTCACAAAAAGAACACCACAACCCCACGGAGAAGAACTAGGCTGGATAAGACCCATTTTCTCTTGCATATCGAGTTGCTTCTTCAGCTCTTTCAACTCTTCAGGTCCGAGATTGTAAGGACGTTTGCACACAGGTTCCATGCCGGGCTCAAGATCAATAACAAATTCAACTAGCCGGTGTGGAGGCATTCCTGGGAGCTCTTCTGGAAAGACGTCTTGATATTCGCAAACGACTGGAATTTGAGAGATGACATCCAATTCACCCTTCTCATTGAGAGCAAACAGACGGATAGTATTATCCCGAGCGGCAAAGACAATTATATCCTCAGACGAATGAGTCAATTGAATCTGCCTGGCTGCACAATCAAGTTGAGCCTTGTGCTTAGAAAGCCAATCCATTCCGAGAATAAGATCAATATCCAAGTTACCAAGGATCATTGGGGAAGCCAGAAACTTGAAATCACCCATCGAGATAGAAATATCCGAAACTTCGTAGTTAGCAAGCAAGCATCTACCCGGAGAGACGACTGCTAATGGCTTATGCATAACTTGAGAAAACCACCCATGCTTAGATGCAAAAGGTCTGGAAATGAAGCAATGCGATGCACCCGTGTCAAAAAGAACTTTTGCAGGAACATTGTTAACAGGAAGGTTACCCATAATCACATCTGAAGAGTCCTCTGCCTGGGCTGCATTCACCATATTGACCTTGGAGTACTTGGGGTTATGCTTGACCACAGATGTACTTGCCGATTTGACAGGAGGAGGAAGAGGAAGACGCCTCTGGTTGAAACACGTGTTGGCATAGTGACCCTTCTGTTGGCACTTGTTGCACGTGACCTCTGAAAGCGGACGGTGATACGGAGCACTCGATCTTGGAGCTTGAGACGAAGTCTTGTTCTGAAAGCCAGGGTTGGGTGGGTGGGAACAACCACTGCCACCTTTGCTCTTCTACTGATACGGCTGACGGAACGGAGGAGGAGGAAGCCAAAACTTCTGCTGCTTGGCCACTTGAGTAGAGGAAGAAGGAGTAGCATCTCTGACTCGCTTCCTGGAAGCATCACACCTCAACTGAGCAGCCTCTTGCTTCAGTGCCATGTTGTAGAACTCATGTATCTCAACGGCTCAAAGAGGACAAGAGCGAGCTGAATTTCTTCTCTGAGACCACCCCTGAACTGATATATCATGCTCTTCTCATCAGGCACGTCCTGCTTGGCAAAGCGGGCAAGCTTCTGGAACAATTTGTTGTAGTCATAGACAGACAAAGAGCCTTGCTTCAGATTGCGGAATTCCTTGTGCTTGCTTTCAACCACGCTCTGCGGAATATGATGAGCTCGGAAATCTCGACGGAAATCATCCCAAGTGATAACACGTCCACCTCTGGAATCCTTGTACTGCTGGAACCATTCTGTAGCTTGATCTTTGAGTTGGAAAGAAGCGAACTTGACAAAGTCCTCAGGCCTGACGTTGCTGCACTCGAAATGCTTACACAGATCCACAAGCCAATCGTCAGCATCGGTTGCCTCAACACAATTGCTGAAAGTCTTTGGCCCGTTATCAAGGAACTGGTTGAGTGTAGCAAAGTGACTCTGATTGCTGCCTTGATTCCCTTGACTGCCTTGATTGCACTCTTGAAGAATTTGCATGATCAGCTGAGTGTTTGCATTGGTTGCGGCCATCACAGCTTGCCATGCCTCTGGAGGAGGTGGAGGCGGTGGCGGATCTTGATTCTGGTTCTGACTGGTGCTCTTAGCGGGAGCCATCCTGAAGAGGTTGACCACCATTAGCACATGATAGATAAATATTGAAGCTGAATCCAACGGAATGAAAATTGCAACATATAGTCTTCACATCCAAACAAAATGAACGAATGCATTCCTCTTCAAATGGTCACATATCCATAAATTGAGAAGCCACGTAGAATTAAGGTAGAGAAATAAATCAACAAGGTACGGATCAAGAACGAATAATCGGTAAGAAATCCCAATCTCAAACCAATATTCGTGGAAGAAGAACTAGAGCTACTAGAATTCCCACCTATGAAACTCCCGAACCTTTCCGGTTATGCAATCGGGTGTTGGGGATACAGGGGAAGCATAATATCTCACCCAAACTAGCAATTCCTACATCCAGCTGTATCCATCCTTCAACACATAACCAAGAAAACTTCGGAAACCAACTACCTCAACCTTCAAAAAGCATCCATTATACAAGTTATGGCAATACTCCCGAACTCCCGCCCCAGTACTGGGTGGCGTCGAGGTTATCTCACCAAGGAACTGCATAAAAGAGATTTTCAATGTCGGCGAACATATCTCAAGTATTCCAGAATTGCAACGATAAAATTATGATGACAACACCTCAGAGCTCAACTCCCCGGGACACTTCCACTAAACCCCTGACAGGAGGCACCAAGACAATGTTCTCATCATAAGCCATCGGAACGATTCCAAGATACTCGCGTGATCCTAAAAAAAATTAGTGAAATTTGAGAAGAGAAGAGTCAAAACTCTACGTCAGGATGCCTTACCAGAGCGATGAGGAGACTGGGAAGTAAAAAGAATTCCTAAGCTCTCCGATATATAATTCCTAAATGACTCAAAACATTTTTCTAGACACAACTCGGCTGCTAAAAATGACCAAGCAATGGGGCTCCTAAGGTCGGGGAAGGCTCTGATTACCAACTTGTAACGCCCTCGATGCGGCTATAGCTCCCACGTGTCGAGGTACGACTTAGAGACATAACCGCATTGAAAGCAATGTCGCAAGTCAGGCAATCATTACAACATCCCAGGTAATATATAATAAAAGGGGGAGATACATAGTTGGCTTACACTCGCCACGTCACATCAGAGTACATAAATAACATGCATCATACAAACACTCATGGCCCGACTACGGCGCCAAAATGGAAATAACCCAACATGCGACAAGGCCCTGAATCGAACCCCAACTAGGCACCACTACTGATCATCAGGAAAAGACACGTAGTATCGCTGAGAGTCCTTGTCGAACTCCCACTTGAGCTCGTACTCGTCACCTGGAGCGGAATCACCTGGACCTGCATCTGGAGTTATAGTATCTGTGAGCCACGGGGACTCAGCAATCTCGCACCCTCGCGATCAAGACTATTTAAGCTTATAGGAAGGGTAAGGCAAATGTATGTGGAGCTGCAGCAAGCGACTAGCATATATGGTGGCTAACTTATACGCAAAAGAGAGCGAGAAGAGGAGGCAAAGCACGAGCGAGAATCTAAAGGAACAACCTGCGCAAGCATTACTCCAACACCGTGTCCACTTCCCGGACTCCGCCGAGAAGAGGCCATCACGGTAACACACTCAGTTGATTCATTTTAATTAATTAAGGTTCAAGTTATCTACAACCGGACATTAACAAATTCCCATCTGCCCATAACCGCGGGCACGGCTTTCGAAAGTTCAATCCCTGCAGGGGAGTCCCAACTTAGCCCATGACAAGCTCTCACGGTCAATGAAGGAATAGACCTCCTCCCAAGACGTTCCGATCAGACTCGGTATCTCGGTAACTCAAGACACTTCGACAGGTTAAAACAAGACCAGCAACACCGCCCGAATGTGCCGACAAATCCCGATAGGAGCTGCACATATCTCTTTCTCAGGGCACACTCAGATTGTCTAAACTTCCGGTAGGCCAGCCCAGAGTTGTCCCTGGTAGCCACCGACGGCTGACGGTTTGGACCAACACTCAGAGGAGCACTGGCCCGGGGGGGGGGGGGGTTAAAATAAGATGACCCTTGAGTCTGCAGAACCCAAGGGAAAGAAAAGGCTAGGTGGCAAATGGTAAAACCAAGGTTGGCATTGCTAGACAAGCTTTAATCAAGGCGAAATATCAAGGGGTTCCCATTATAACCCAACCGCGTAAGGAACGCAAAATCCGGGAACATAACGCCGATATGACGGAAACTAGGGCGGCAAGAGTGGAACAAAAAACTAGGCGAGAGGCCGAGCCTTCCACCCTTTACCAAGTATATAGATGCATTAAGATAACATGGCAATGTAATGATATCCCAACAAGTAAATAAATGATGTTCCAACAAGGAACGACCTCCAATCTTCACCTGCAACTAGCAACGCTATAAGAGGGGCTGAGCCAAGCGGTAACATAGCCAGTCAACGGTTTGCTAGCACAATAGTGGGTTAGAGGTTTGACATGGCAATTGGGAGGCTGACAAGCAAAAGGTAGGCATCATAGCATTGGCATAGCAAGAGCGAGCAAACTAGCATAGCAAAGATAGTAGTGATTTCGAGGGTATGATCATCTTGCCTGCACAGTTGTCAGAGTTGACTGGATCCTCACAAGCAAACTCAACGGGCTCCTCGGTAGCGAACTCGTCTCCCGGCTCTACCCAACAAGACAAACAAGCAACAATGATACATTCAACCACGCGCAAACTCAACCAATAAGATGCAATGATGGTATGCTATGCGGGATGCGATGCGGGATGCAGAATGCAAGATATGACAGGAAATGCATGAACCTGGCCTCAACTTGGGATTCCAAGGGTGCCACTGGAAAGATGAGATGAAATTGCTTGAAAACGATATAAAGATCATCGGAATCGGAGTTACGGTTTGGAAATGGCAAGCGTTTTAAGAATGACACCGGTTTGTGATTTACAGCAAGTAGGCATCTAAATGCAATGAAATGGACATGCTACAGCTACCAAACATGACAACAAAATACATGGCAGGGATGCACACAAGATGCTTAACAAAAGACTAGCACTGAGCCACGGCCAATTCATCCATTATGAGGTTCAAACAAGCATGGCAAAAACGCAAATGCAAAACAGATTCCAGACTTAGTGAAATTAACACTTGTCTGAGATTTCAGATCACGAAGCCCTCTTCGGAGCAGCAAAACAACATGATACATGACCTGATCAAGACAAGAAGAGCATGGAATGGAGCTACTCAACAAGCTTAACAAAAGTCCCAAAGTTACCTAGGGCCAAAAGGGACCACAAAATATACTAACAAGTACACGAACATAGCTCAAACATAATCAGTTTTCAGACTTAGTGAAAACTGAGACATGCTGAAATATAACTCACGAAGGCATGTAAACGAGCTCGATGCACTCACCACGGTGCAAGTCATGGCAAGGAAGCATACATCCATTAAGAAGGCACAAAATACAAGCTAGACATGGCTAGAACAATGACATAGCATGCACGGATCAACTACAATGGCATCGGCAAAATCGCAAACGAGTTGACGATCTGCCTAGATTCACAACAAAGCAAAAGTAGAGCTCGATTGACTCAAGCTAGGGTGCTCCATAATTGCAAACAAAGACATGGATGGATAGAGCATAACATGATTAACAAAACTCCTTTAATGATCGTCCTCAAAAGAGGCACGGGTCACTAGGAAACAAGCTGAACATATGGCATCATGAACTAAATAATCCCAGACTTAGTGAAAACAACTAAGTCTCTGAAAACAGATTTACCGGGTGCCTCACTTTGCAAGCTTGCACAAGTCACCACACACATCCTAAAAATGCATGGGTTGCACCTCTTGAAAGAAGACAAAATGCTTAAGAAAACATATGAAGGACTCACAGGCAGAGCATGCACACAATAATCATGGCAAAAATGACAAAAGTCTAAGATGAACTAGCAGATCTGACAATTAACTCACGAAGCCTCCTTCTAACAGAATTTTGGGCATCAAGATGAGCTCAAATGAAAATTATGCAATGGAATGAAATTATGTACTCGTCGAGGCGAACATTTTGATATGCTATAAGTCCAAATCGGAGCTACGGATGCAAAGTTACGGAGCCTCGAATAGGAGCATATAAAGTGAAATTCTTGGGACTTAGCAAAAAAAATCAACCTCTCGGATCAGATCTAGGGTTTCGCACGGAAACCGATGTTCGACGGAAAACACTGTAGCCGGCCGGAGTTGAGGTCGTTGTTCGTCGGAGAGGAAGAAGAGGAGGCCGGGGCTTGGCCGGCGTCGAGGTAGCCCGGTGGAGGGCGGCGGCGCCGTCCGCGGTGAGGGGCGGCGGGGCCGGCTCGGCCAGGGCAGAGTGGAGCGGGCGGCGGCCCGGTGCGGCGGCGGTCGGCGACGCAGGCGGCTGCGGATGGCGATGGCGGCGCCCGGCGCGAAGGACGACGAAGGAGGCGGCGACCCGGTGCCTCGGCGGGGTTAACGGGCCTCGGGGGCCCCTACTGGGCCTCCAGGGCCGGCGGGAGAGAGGCGGCGAAGTGGGGCGCTCGCGCCACGTGGCGCGCCCCGGTAGGCGGCGGCGATTGTCCGGGGGGGGGGGGGGTCGGACGTTGTCCGGCTCGCCCGAGATCTGTTTTTTTTAGACTAGGGTTTCGGGGAGAGAGAGATCCGAAAATGAAGGGGTGCTATTTATAGGCATAAGTGGAGCTAGGAGAGTCCAAATGAGGTGCGGTTTTCGGCCACGCGATCGTGATCGAACGCTCTAGGACATGGAGCAGAGTTTGGTAGGTTTTGGGCCAAATTGAAGGGGTGTTGGGCTGCAACACACGAGGCCTTTTCGGTCCCTCGGTTAACCGTTGGAGTATCAAACGAAGTCCAAATGATGCGAAACTTGACAGGCGGTCTACCAGTAGTAAACCAAGGCCGCTTGGCAAGTCTCGGTCCAATCCGGAAATGTTTAATCCCCACGCACGAAAGAAAGCTAGAAATGGCCACCGGAGGAGAACAAAGCGCCGGAATGCAAAACGGACAACGGGGAAAATGCTCGAATGCATGAGACGAACACGTATGCAAATGCAATGCACATGATGACATGATATGAGATGCATGACAAAGAAAAAAACACATGGAGACAAAGACCCGAACCCGAGAAAATAAATATAACTTAACGCCGTAAATGGCAAGAGTTGGAGTACAAATAGGGAAAGCATGACAAAGAAAACAACACACGGAGACAAAGACCCGAACCCGAGAAAACAAATATAACTTAACTTCGGAAACGGCAAGAGTTGGAGTACAAATAGGGAAAGTTACATCCGGGGTGTTACATTGAGCTAGCCAAACTTTCATAACATCTGCATCGGCTCCTGCAATAGGTTTGTCACCTAGCGCGCATCAAGGACATAATTCTTCTGTGCAGCAATGAAGATAAACCTCAGATCACAGATCCAATACGCATCCTTGCTACTAACATCTTTCAACTTAGTTTTCTCTAGGAACATATCAAGAATAAAACAGGGAAGCTAAACGTGAGCTTTTGATCTACAACACAGATATGCTAATACTACCAGGACTAAGTTCATGATAAATTTAAGTTCAATTAATCATATTACTTAAGAACTCCCACTTAGATAGACATCCCTCTAATCCTCTAAGTGATCACGTGATCCATATCAACTAAACCATGTCCGATCATCACGTGAGATGGAGTAGTTTCAATGGTGAACATCACTATGTTGATCATATCTACTATATGATTCACGCTCGACCTTTCGGTCTCCGTGTTCCGAGGCCATATCTGTTATATGCTAGGCTCGTCAAGTTTAACCTGAGTACTCCGCATGTGCAACTGTTTTGCACCCGTTGTATTTGAACGTAGAGCCTATCACACCCGATCATCACATGGTGCCTCAGCACGAAGAACTTTCGCAACGGTGCATACTCAGGGAGAACACTTGTACCTTGATAATTAGTGAGAGATCATCTTATAAAGCTACCATCAAACTAAGAAAAATAAGATGTATAAAAGATAAACATCACATGCAATCAAAATATGTGACATGATATGGCCATCATCATCTTGTGCCTTTTGATCTCCATCTTCAAAGCATCGTCATGATTTCCATCGTCACCGGCATGACACCATGATCTCCATCATCTTGATCTATATCAATGTGTCGTCACATGGTCGTCTCGCCAACTATTGCTATCGCATAGTGATAAAGTAACGCAATTATTTGGTGCTTGCATCTTATGCAATAAAGAGACAACCATAAGGCTTCTGCCAGTTGCCGATAACTTTAGCAAAACATGATCATCTTATACAACAACTTATATCTCATCACATCTTGACCATATCACATCACAACATGCCCTGCAAAAACAAGTTAGACATCCTCTACTTTGTTGTTGCAAGTTTTATGTGCCTGCTACAGGCTTAGCAAGAACCATTCTTACCTACGCATCAAAACCACAATGATAGTTTGTCAAGTTGGTGTTGTTTTAACCTTCACAAGGACCGGGCGTAGCCACACACGGTTCAACTAAAGTTGGAGAAACTGGCACCCGCCAGCCACCTGTGTGCAAAGCACGTCGGTAGAACCAGTCTCGCGTAAGCGTATACGTAATGTCGGTCCGGGCCGCTTCATCCAACAATACCGCCGAACCAAAGTATGACATGCTGGTAAGCAATATGACTTATATCGCCCACAACTCACTTGTGTTCTACTCGTGCATATTACATCAACGCATAAAACCTGGCTCGGATGCCACTGTTGGGAAACGTAGTAATTTCAAAAATTTCCTATGCATACGCAAGATCATGGTGATGCATAGAAACGAGAGGGGAGAGTGTTGTCCACGTACCCTCGTAGACCGAAAGCGGAAGCGTTAGCACAATGCGGTTGATGTAGTCGTACGTCTTCATGATCCGACTGATCAAGTACCGAACGCACGGCACCTCCAAGTTCAGCACACGTTCAGCCCGATGACGTCCCTCGAACTCCGATCCAGCCGAGTGTGGAGGGAGAGTTTTGTCAGCACGACAGCGTGGTGACGATGATGATGTTCTACCGATGCAGGGCTTCGCCTAAGCACCGCTACAGTATTATCGAGGTGGACTATGGTGGAGGGGGGCACCGCACACGGCTAAAAAGATCAACTGATCAATTGTTGTGTCTCTAGGGTGCCCCCTGCCCCCGTATACAAAGGAGCAAGGGGGGTGCGGCTGGCCAGGAGAGAGGGCGCGCCAGGAGGAGTCCTACTCCCACCGGGAGTAGGACTCGCCCCTTTCCTAGTTGAATTAGGACTTGGGAGGCGGAAAGAGGAGGGAGAGAGGAAGGAAGGGGGGCGCCACCCCCCTCTCCTTGTCCTATTCGGACTAGGGGGAGGGGCGTGCGGCCCAGCCCTGGCCTCCTCTCCTCTTCTCCGTAAAGGCCCACTTAGGCCCATTAACGTCCCTGGGGGTTCCGGCAACCTCCCGATACTCCGGCAAAATCCCGATTTCACCCGGAACACTTCCGATATCCAAACATAGGCTTCCAATATATCAATATTCATGTCTCGACCATTTCGAGACTCCTCGTCATCTCCATGATCACATCCAGGACTCCGAACAACCTTCGGTACATCAAAACATATAAACTCATAATATAACTGTCATCGAAACGTTAAGCATACGGACCCTACGGGTTCGACAACTATGTAGACATGACCGAGACACGTCTCCGGTCAATAACCAATAGCGGAACCTGGATGCTCATATTGGCTCCCACATATTCTATGAAGATCTTTATCGGTCAGACCGAATAACTACATACGTTTTTCCCTTTGTCATCGGTATGTTACTTGCCCGAGATTCGATCGTCGGTATCTCAATACCTAGTTCAATCTCGTTACCGGCAAGTCTCTTTACTCGTTCCATAATACATCATTCCGCAACTACCTCATTAGTTGCAATGCTTGCAAGGCTTAAGTGATGTGCATTACCGAGAGGGCCCAGAGATACCTCTCCGACAATCGGAGTGACAAATCCTAATCTTGAAATACGCCAACCCAACAAGTACCTTCGGAGACACCTGTAGAGCACCTTTATAATCACCCAGTTACGTTGTGACGTTTGGTAGCACACAAAGTGTTCCTTCGGTAAACGGGAGTTGCATAATCTCATAGTCATAAGAACATGTATAAGTCATGAAGAAAGCAATAGCAACATACTAAACGATTCGATGCTAAACTAACGGAATGAGTCAAGTCAATCACATCATTCTCCTAATGATGTGATCCCGTTAATCAAATGACAACTCATGTATATGGTTAGGAAACATAACCATCTTTGATCAACGAGCTAGTTAAGTAGAGGTATACTAGTGACACTCTGTTTGTCTATGTATTCACACATGTATTATCTTTTCGGTTAATACAATTCTAGCATGAATAATAAACATTTATCATGATATAAGGAAATAAACAATAACTTTATTATTGCCTCTAGGCCATATTTTCTTCAGTTATATGGTCAAGACATGATGTGATATACGTTATTGTATGAGATGATCATGTTTTCTAAAAGTTATCGGCAACTAGGAGGAGCCTTATGGTTGTCGCTTTATTGTATGAAATGCAAACGCCATGTAATTGCTTTACTTTATCACTATGCTTTAGTGATAGTTGTAGAAGCGATAGTTGTAGAAGCTATAGTTGGTGAGACGACCACGACGCTACAATGGAGATCAAGGTGTTAAGCCGGTGACGATGAAGATCATGATGGTGCTTTGGAGATGGAGATCAAAGGCACAACATGATGATGGCCATATCATGTCACATATTTTGATTGCATGTTTTGTTTATCTTTTATGCATCTTATTTTGCTTAGTACGGCGATAGCATTATAAGATGATCCCTCACTAAAATTTCAAGGTATAAGTGTTTTCCCTTAGTATGCACCATTGCGACAGTTCGTCGTGCTAAGACACCATGTGATGATCGGGTGTGAGAAGCTCTACGTTCACATACAACAGGTGCAAGACAGTTTTGCACATGCGGAATAGTCAGATTAAACTTGACGGGCCTAGCATGTACAGACATGGCCTCGGAACACTGGAGACCGAAAGGTCGAACGTGAATCATATAGTAGATAAGTTCAACGTAAAGATGTTCACCATTGAAAACTACTCCATCTCACGTGATGATCGGACATGGTTTAGTTGATTTGGATCACGTGACCATTTAGATGACTCGAGGGATGTCTATCTAATTGGGAGTTCTTAAGTTATATGATTAGTTGAACTTAATTTATCATGAACTTAGTCCTGATAGTATTTCCATATCTATGTTATAGATCAATAGCTCGTGTATAGCTACCCTGTTTTATTTTTGATATGTTCCTAGAGAAAATGAAGTTGAAAGATGATAGTAGCAATGATGTGGACTGGGTCTATGATCTGAGGATTATCCTTATTGCTGCACAGAAAAATTATGTCCTTGAAGCACCGCTAGGTGACAGACCTATTGCAGAAGCAGAGGCAGACGTTATGAACGTTTGACAAGCTCGGTATGATGACTACTTGATAGTTTAGTGCACCATGCTTTACAGCTTAGAACCGGGACTTAAAAAACATTTTGTATGCTAGGGAGCACATAAGATGTTCCAAGAGTTGAAATTGGTATTTAAGACTCATGCCCATGTCGAGAGGTATGATACCTCTGACAAGTACTTTGCCTACAATATGGAAGAGAATGGCTCAGCCAGTGAGCATGTACTCAAAATGCCCGGGCAGTACAATCGCTTGAATCAAGTGGGAGTTAATCTTCCAGATAAAGATAGTGATTGACAAAGTTCTCCAGTCACTATCACCAAGCTACTAGAACTTTGTGATAAACTATAATATGCAAGGGATGACGAAAACGATTCCCGAGCTCTTCGCGATGCTGAATCGGCGAAGGTAGGAATCAAGACAAAGCATCAAGTGTTGATGGTTGACAAGAAAGGGAACTTCAAGAAGAATGACAAGCAAGTTGCCACTCCCGTGAAGAAGCCCAAAGCTAGACCTAAGTGTAAAACTGAGTGCTTCTACTACAAAGGGAATGGTCACTGGAAGCGGAACTACCCCAAATACTTGGCGGATAAGAAGGATGGCAAAGTGAACAAAGGTATATTTGATATGCATGTTATTGATGTGTATTTTACTAGTGTTCATAGTAACCCCAGGGTATTTGATACCGGTTCAGTTGCTAAGATTAGTAACTCGAAATAGGAGTTACAAAATGAATAGAGAATAGTTAAGGGCGAGGTGATGATGTGTGTTGGAAGTGATTATAGGGTTAATAAGATCACCATCGCACACTCCCTCTATCTTTGGGATTAGGCTTGGACCTAAATAAATGTTGTTTGGTGTTTGCGTTGGGCATGAATATGATTGGATCATGTTTATTGCAATACGGTTATTCGTTTATGTCAGAGAATAATTGTTGTTATGTTTACATGAATAAAACATTCTATGGTCATACACCCAATGTAAATGGTTTATCGAAGCTCGATCTTAGTGATACCCATATTCATAATATTGATGCCAAAATATGCAACATTGATAATGATAGTGCAACATATTTGTGGCACTGCCATTTAGGTCATATTGGTGTAAAGCGCATGAAGAAAATCCATGTAGATGGGCTTTTGGAATCACTTGATTATGAATCATTTGATACTTACGAACCATGCCTCATGGGCAAGATGACTAAAACTCCGTTCTCCGAAACAATGGAGCGAGCCAATGACTTATTGGAAACAATACATATCGATGTATGTGGTCCAATGAGTGTTGAGGCACGCGGCGGGTATCATTATTTTCTGACCTTTACAGATTATTTGAGCAGATATAGGTACATCTACTTGATGAAACACAAGTCTGAAAGATTTGAAAAGTTCAAAGAATTTCATAACGAAGTGGAGAATCATCATAACAAGAAAATAAAGTTTCTACGATCTGATGGCGGAGTCAAATATTTGAGTTACGAGTTTGTCCTTCATTTAAAACAATGTGGAATATTTTCACAACTCATGCCTCCTGAAACACCACAGGGTAATGGTGTGTCCTAACGTCGTAACCTTACTTTATTAGATATGGTGCAATCTATGATGTCTCTTACTGATTTACCACTATCGTTTTGGGGTTATGCATTAGAGACAGCTGCATTCACGTTAAATAGGGCACCGTCTAAATCCGTTGAGACAACACCATATGAAATATGGTTTGGCAAGAAACCAAAGCTGTCGTTTCTTAAAGTTTGGGGTTGCGATGCTTATGTGAAAAAGTTTCAAACCGGTAAGCTCGAACCCAAATCGGAGAAGTGCGTCTTCATAGGACACCCAAAAGAAACTGTTGGGTACACCTTCTATCACAGATCCGAAGGTAAGATATTTTTTTGCTAAGAATAGATCCTTTCTAGAGAAGGAATTTCTCTCGAAATAAGTGAGTGGGAGGAAAGTATAACTTGATGAGGTAATTGTACCTTCTCTCGAATTGGAAAGTAGCTCATCACAGAAATCAGTTCCAGTGATGCCTACACCAACTAGAGAGGAAGCTAAAGATAATGATCATGAAACTTTAGATCAATTTACTACCGAACCTCGTAGGTCAACTAGAGCACGTTCCGCACTAGAGTGGTACGGTAATCCTGTTCTGGAAGTCATGTTACTGGACCATGACGAATCTACGAAATATGAGGAAGCGATGATGAGCCCAGATTCCGATAAATGACTTGAGGCCATGAAATCCGAGATAGGATCCATGTATGAGAACAAAGTGTGGACTTAGGTTGACTTGCCCGATGATCGGCGAGCCATAGAGAATAAATGGATCTTCAAGAAGAAGAGTAACGCTGATGGTAATGTTACTGTCTACAAAGGTCTACTTGTTGTGAAAGGTTTTTGGCAAGTTCAAGGAGTTGACTACGATGAGACCTTCTCACCCGTAGCACTGCTGAAGTCTGTCCGAATCATGTTAGCAATTGACGCATTTTATAATTATGAAATCTGGCAAATGGACGTCAAAACTGCATTCCTTAATGGATTTCTCAAAGAAGAGTTGTATATGATGCAACCAGAAGGTTTTGTTGATCCTAAAGATGCTAACGAAGTGTGCAAGCTCCGGCAATCCATTTAAGGACTGGTGCAAGCATCTCGGAGTTGGAATATATGCTTTGATAATGTGATCAAAGCATATGGTTTTATACAGGCTTTCAGAGAAGCATGTATTTACAAGAAAGTGAGTGGGAGCTCTGTAGCATTTCTAATATTATATATGGATGACATATTGTTGATTGGAAATGATGTAGAATTTCTAGAAAGCATAAAAGGATACTTGAACAAAAGTTTTTCAATGAATGACCTCGGTGAAGCTGCTTATATATTAGGCATCAAGATCTATAGAGATAGATCAAGACGCATAATTGGACTTTCACAAAGCACATACCTTGATAAAGTTTTGAAGAAGTTCAAAATGGACCAGTCTAAGAAAGGATTCTTGCCTGTATTACAAGGTGTGAATTTGACTAAGACTCAAAGCCCGACCACGGCAAAAGATAGACAGAGAATGAAAGTCATTCCCCATGCCTCAGCCATAGGTTCTATACGATATGCCATGCTGTGTACCAGACCTATTGTGTACTTTGCCATGAGTTTGGCACGGGGGTACAATAGTGATCCCGGAGTATATCACTGGACAGCTGTCAAAATTATCCTTAGATGACTAAGGAAATATTTCTCGGTTATGGAGGTGATAAAGAGTTTGTCGTAAAGAGTTACGCCGATGCTAGCTTTTACACAGATTCAGATGACTCTGAGTCTCAATCTAGATACATATGGAAAGTGGGAGCAATTAGCTAGAGTAGATCCATGGAGAACTTTGTAGACATAGAAATTTGCAAAATACATACGGATCTGAATGTGGCAGACCCGTTGACTAAACTTATCTCACAAGCCAAACATGATCACACCTTAGTGCTCTTTGGGTGTTAATCACATAGCGATGTGAACTAGATTATTGACTCTAGTAAACCCTTTGGATGTTGGTCACATGGCGATGTGAACTATGGGTGTTAATCACATAAAGATGTGAACTATTGGTGTTAATCACATGGCGATGTGAACTAGATTATTGACTCTAGTGCAAGTGGGGGACTGAAGGAAATATGCCCTAGAGGCAATAATAAAGTTGTTATTTATATTTTCTTATATCAAGATAAATGTTTATTATTCATGCTAGAATTGTATTAACCAAAAACTTGATACATGTGTGGATACATACACAAAACACAGCGTCCCTAGTAAGCCTCTACTAGACTAGCTCGTTAATCAAAGATGGTTAAGTTTCCTAACCATAGACATGTGTTGTCATTTGATGAAAGAGATCACATCATTAGGAGAATGATGTGATGGACAAGACCTATCCGTTAGCTTAGCATAATGATCATTAAGTTTTATTTTTATTGCTTTCTCCATGACTTATACATATTCCTTTGACTATGAGATTATGCAACTCCTGAATACCGGAGGAATACCTTGTGTGCTATCAAACGTCACAACATAACTGGGTGATCATAAAGATGCTCTATATGTATCTCCGAAGGTGTTTATTGGGTTGGCATAGATCGAGATTAAGATTTGTCACTCCGAGTATCGGAGAGGTATCTTTGTGCCCTCTCGGTAATGCACATCATAATAAACCTTGCAAGCAATGTGACTAATGAGTTAGTTATGGGATGATGCATTACATAACAAGTAAAGATACTTGTCGATAACGAGATTGAGCTAGGCATGAAGATACTGACGACCAAATCTCGGCAAGTAACAAACCGATGACAAAGGGAATAACATATGTTGTCATTACGGTACGACCGATAAAGATCTTCGTAGAATATGTGGGAACCAATATGAGCATCTAGGTTTCGCTGTTGGTTATTGACCAGAGAGGTGTCTCGGTCATGTCTACATAGTTCTCGAACCCGTAGGGTCCGCACGCTTAACATTCGATGATGATTTTGTATTATATGTGTTATGTGATTTGATGACCGATTGTTGTTCGGATTCCCGGATGAGATCACACTAGTAGAAAACAGGGCTATGGTCCAGGCCGGGTCAGCCCATTAGTCCCGGTTCAGTCTAGAACCGGGACCAATGTGGGCATTGGTCCCGGTTCGTGAAGCCAGGGGGCCGGCCGGGCCAAGTGGGCCATTGGTCCCGGTTCATCTGGACCTTTTGGTCCCGGTTTGTGGGAGGAATTGGGACCAATGGGCCTCGCTCCTGGCCCACCACCATTGGTCCCGGTTGGTGGCTTGAACCGGGACCAAAGGCTCCCCTTTAGTCCCAGCTCATGTCACCAACCGGGACGAATGAGGTGCCTATATATACCCCCTCGCGCAAGAGCAGAGCACAGTGCTCTGTTTTTTCTGGCCGAGGGGGAGAGGGCTTTGTGGTGCTCTAGCTCACCTCCTATGCACATGAGGTGTTCGATGGAATACCCGAGCCACACTACTTAAGCTTTCTCCTCTAGAAGCTCGACCTCCAAGCTCCATTTTCCTCGAGATTTGTCTAGATTTAGCGGTCCGTCACGCCCCGTCCCCGTCTTCACCACCGTTGATCACCCGCGCCGATCTCATCACCGACACCACCGTGGTGAGCCTCTTGTTCTTATCTTCTTTCTGAAAGGAAAAATATTCTTACTTGTATGTTTAGATAGATACTTGTATCATTTTCTTACATTTATTATTGCATCTTATATAGAGCGATTGTTTTGGTATCCGCCCCCGTCGGCCCTCGTCCTGTCTATTGTTCGGATGTGGTATGTATATTATCTTTATAACTATTGGTTCATTTATTGTTTATGAAAATTATGCCGACCAACGTGAAATAGATTTTATTTATCTAGGATGTATGTGAATCGGAAATGCCAACCGACCCTATTGTCGAGAGGTTAAATTTAGTTGAAGAAGAAAACAATTTGTTGAAGGAAAAAATAAAAAAAATTGAGGAGGAGAAGATGATATTGGAGTTGCATGTTGCGGATGTCGTCGATGATCACAAGATCAAGATGGATGCAATGCGCTTGAAGATTAGAAAGATTAGAAAATATGCCATTCATACCGAGGCTTGGTATCATTATGCCGTTGGATCAATTGTTACCTTGGTTGCGATTATGATCGCATTTGTTTTCGCATTGAAATGTTTTACATAGTTTCAATGTATGGTTTAATTAATTAGATGCTCTGGAGAGCTATATGTTGTTAGATGAGAACTATGTATGCACTTTGGTTTTAATGTGATGATGAACTTCTATTAATTTGGACACTTAATTATATATAATGCACGCAGATGAACCGGCAATGGATGTACGGTGACAGACACACCCGCGAGTACATTAAGGGCGTGCATGAGTTTCTCGATGCGGCTGAGGCAAACAAGCATAATGGTTTTATGTGTTGTCCATGCACTGAATATGGGAATACAAGGTCTTACTCTAACCGGAAAATCCTTCACTCCCACCTGCTTTACAAGGGTTTCATGCCACACTATAATGTTTGGACGAGGCACGGAGAAATAGGGGTTATGATGGAAGACAGCGAAGAAGAAGAGTACGATGACAACTATGTGCCCCCTGAATACGGTGATGCTGCAACGGGGGGAGTTGGTGAAGATCAAGAGGAACCAGACGATGTGCCCAATGATGCTACCACGGGTGAAGCTGCTGAAGATCAAGAGGAACCAGACGATGTGCCCGATGATGATGATCTCCGCCGGGTCATTGTCGATACAAGGACGCAATGCATTAGTTAAAAGGAGAAGCTGAAGTTCGATCGCATGTTAGAGGATCACAAAAAAGGGTTATACCCCAATTGCGAAGATGGCAACACAAAGCTTGGTACCGTACTGGAATTGCTGCAGTGGAAGGCAGAGAATGCTGTGGCTGACAAAGGATTTGAGAAGCTACTGAAAATATTGAAGAAGAAGTTTCCAAAGGATAACGAATTACCCGACAGTACATACGCAGCAAAGAAGGTCGTATGCCCTCTAGGATTGGAGGTGGAGAAGATACATGCATGCCCTAATGACTGCATCCTCTACCGCGGTGCATACAAGGATCTGAATGCATGCCCGGTATGCGGTGCATTGCGGTATAAGATCAGACGAGATGACCCTGGTGATGTTGATGGCGAGCCCCCCAGGAAGAGGGTTCCTGCGAAGGTGATGTGGTATGCTCCTATAATACCACGGTTGAAACGTCTGTTCAAAAATGAAGAGCATGCCAAGTTGATGCGATGGCACAGTGAGAACCGAAAGAAAGATGGGAAGTTGAGAGCACCCGCTGACGGGTCGAAGTGGAGAAAAATCAAGAGCAATTACTGGGATGAGTTTGCAAAGGACCCAAGGAATGTATGGTTTGCTTTAAGCACGGATGGCATTAATCCTTTTGGGGAGCAGAGCAGCAATCACAGCACCTGGCCCGTGACTCTATGTATGTATAACCTTCCTCCTTGGATGTGCATGAAGAGGAAGTTCATTATGATGCCAGTTCTCATCCAAGGCCCTAAGCAACCCGGCAACGACATTGATGTGTACCTAAGGCCATTAGTTGAAGAACTTTTACATCTTTGGAATGGAAACAGTGTACGTACGTGGGATGAGCACAGACAGGAGGAATTTAACCTTAAGGCGTTGCTGTTCGTGACCATCAATGATTGGCCCGCTCTCAGTAACCTTTCAGGACAGACAAACAAAGGATACCACGCATGCACGCACTATTTAGATGACACTGAAAGTATATACTTGGACAAATGCAGGAAGAATGTGTACCTGGGCCATCGTCGATTTCTTCCGACCAACCATCAATGTCAAAAGAAAGGCAAGCATTTCAAAGGCGAGGCAGATCACCGGAAGAAGCCCGCCATGCGCACCGGTGATCACGTGCTTGCTATGGTCAATGATTTACACTACGTAATCTTTGGAAAGGGTCCCGGTGGACTAGCTGTTCCGAATGACGCTGAGGGACACGCACCCATGTGGAAGAAGAAATCTATATTTTGAGACCTACCCTACTGGAAAGACCTAGAGGTCTGCTCCTCAATCAACGTGATGCACGTGACGAAGAACCTTTGCGTGAACCTGCTAGGCTTCTTGGGCGTGTATGGGAAGACAAAAGATACACCTGAGGCATAGGAGGACCTCCAACGTTTGCACGAAAAAGACGGCATGCCTCCGAAGCTGTATAAAGGTCCTGCTAGCTACGCTCTTACGAAAGAAGAGAAAGAAATCTTCTTTGAATGCCTACTCAGTATGAAGATCACGACTGGCTTCTCGTCGAATATAAAGGGAATAATAAATATGCCAGAGAAAAAGTTTCAGAACCTAAAGTCTCATGACTGCCACGTGATTATGACGCAACTGCTTCCGGTTGCATTGAGGGGGCTTCTACCGGAAAACGTCCGATTAGCCATTGTGAAGCTATGTGCATTCCTCAATGCAATCTCTCAGAAGGTGATTGATCCAGAAATGGTACCAAGGCTAAGGAGTGATGTGGCGCAATGTCTTGTCAGTTTAGAGCTGGTGTTCCCACCATCCTTCTTCAATATCATGACGCACGTCCTAGTTCATCTAGTCGACGAGATTGTCATCCTGGGGCCCGTATTTCTACACAATATGTTCCCCTTTGAGAGGTTCATGGGAGTCCTAAAGAAATATGTCTGTAACCGCGCTAGGCCAGAAGGAAGCATCTCCATGGGCCATCAAACAGAGGATGTTATTGGGTTTTGTGTTGACTTCATTCCTGGCCTTAACAAGATAGGTCTCCCTAAATCACGGTATGAGGGGAGACTGACTGGAAAAGGCACTCTTGGAAGAGACTCAATAATATGCACACAAGAACAGTCTACGCTCCAAACACCCGGAGTAGTGCGACGACTGGATTACATGTGAACACATCAGGACTTTCAGCAGTTGGTTGGAAACACTTCTCAGAGGTGACAACACTGTTTGTGATGAGTTATACTTATTGTCCAGGGGACCATCTTTGACTGTATTGACTTACAAAGGATACGAGATAAATGGGAATACATTTTACACGATCGCCCAAGATCAAAAGAGCACCAACCAAAACAGCGGTGTCCGCTTTGATGCAGCAACCGAGAGCGGAAAGGATACATATTATGGTTACATAGTGGACATATGGGAACTTGACTACGGACCTGATTTTAAGTTCCCTTTGTTTAAGTGCAAATGGGTCAATCTGTTAGGCGGCGGGGTACAGGTAGACCCACAGTACGGAATGACAACAGTGGATCTGAAAAATCTTGGGTACACTGACGAACCGTTCATCCTAGCCAATGATGTTGCACAGTTTATCTATGTGGAGGACATGTCTACCAAACCAAGAAAAAGAAAAGATAAGGAAGCGAATACATCATACAATGAGCCAAAGCGCCACATAGTTCTTTCAGGAAAAAGGGACATCCTGGGAGTGGACGGCAAGACAGACATGTCTGAAGATTATGAAAAGTTTCATGAAATTCCTCCCTTCAATGTCAAGGCTGACCCAAGCATCCTGATAAACAATGAAGATTATCCATGGTTACGGCGCAATAAGCAAATGACACAAGCGAAGAAAAAGTGAAGACTTTCTCCCGCAACTTTGCAACACACGAACATGCTACCATTGTCCGTTTTGTACATGCACATGCTATGTGGGTGAAATTATGATACCATCCCAACTTTCAACTTTTTCAGAGTTCATTTGAAATGCTTTCATGTCTTATGGTTCGGCCCTCGTAATACCATGACCATTAGTCCCTGGCCCATGCCAACTTTTAACTTTCAACTTTCAACTTTCTAAAACTAATGGCACTAACAGAAACTTTCCACTTTCATCTATTCTCATTTTTTAGTAAGTTAATCACAAACTTGTGATTCAAACAATTTTCAAAGAATTCAAATTTTAACTATTCAAATTTGAAAACTAATGGCACTAACAGAAAGTTTATAATTTTTCTAAAACTAATGGCACTAACAGAAAGTTTATAATTTTGCTGACCTAAAATCAAAAAGAATTAAAAAATAAAGCAAAAATAAAAGGAAATAAATAATGCAGAAAACAAAACAAAAAAACTGGAAAAAAATAAAAATAGCAACAATAAGTATTTTGTTGTAAGTAGAAACAAAATAAAATAAATAAAGAAACAAAGAAAACAAAAAACAAAAAAAGTGTTTTCAAATTTGAAAAAATGGCACTAACAGATAGTTTATAATTTTTCTAAAACTAAAAGCAAAAAGAATTAATAAATAAAGCAAAAACAAAAGAAAATAAATAATGCAGAAAACAAAACAAAAAATTGGAAATAAAAATAAAAATAGCAACAATAAGTATTTTTTTGTAAGTAGAAACAAAATAAAATAAATAAAGCAACAAAGAAAACAAAAAACAAAAAAGTGTTTTCAAATTTGAGAACTAATGGCAATAACTGAAAGTTTATAATTTTTTCTAAAACTAAAAGCAAAAGGAATTAAAAAATAAAGCAAAAAACAAAAGAAAATAAATAATGCAAAAAAAAACAAAAAAAAGGGAAAAAATATTTTTATAGTAAAGTTAATCACAAACTTGTGATTCACACAAATTTCAAAGAATTCAAATTTTAACTATTCAAATTTGAAAAGTAATGGCACTAACAGAAAGTTTATAATTTTTCTGACCTAAAAGCAAAAAGAATTAAAAAATAAAGCAAAAAACAAAAGGAAATAAATAATGCAAAAAAACAAAACAAAAAACTGGAAAAAAAATAAAAAAAATTGCCACCTATTGGGCCACCACGGCCTGAATACGACTAGAAACCCAACATGGGCCAGGATTCAGGCCCGCAGAAGGCCCAATAGGCCCACAGGCAAAGTAGTGTCAGATTAGGCCCATAGGCCTGCAGTTCAGAGGAGTTCGAGAGGGAGGAGGCAGCAGAGCTTATAAACAGGTGTTGGGCGCTGTCAACTAGTGAGGTGGGACTAAACTTTTGGGCGTGGGGCAGCACAAGGCCATTGGTCCTGGTTGGTGGCACCAACCGGGACTAAAGGTGGCATTGGTCACGGTTTGTGGCACCAACCGGGACCAATGCCCCCCTTTAGTCCCGGTTGGTGCCACCAACCGGGACCAAAGGCCGCCGCTTCCCGCCCTTTGGGCTGCTGAAAATTGGCCTTTGGTCCCGGTTGGTGGCACGAACCGGGACCATAGGTAGGCATTCGTCCCGGTTCGTGGCACGAACCGGGACCAAAGGTGTGGCTATATAAGCCCACACTTGCAAAATTTTCGCCAACTTCTCCCATTCCCCTTCGCCGACGCCGCCAGGCTGCTCCTCCTCGTCGTCACCGTCGCCGCGCCCTGTCCCATCCCTGCGTGCTTGCCATCGCCACACCCTGCCCCATCGCCATGCGCTTGCCATCGCTGTCACCGCGCCCTGCCCTGTCGACGCGCCCTGCCCTGTCGCCGCACCCTGCCCCGTCGCCACCCTCGATCTCGCGCCGCCCTGAGCTCGCGCCGCCCTCATGCTCGCCGTCGTCCCCGGGCTCGCGCGGTGAGCCCCTGCCTCTTCCCCTTTCCTTCTCATCGCCGTCCCCGCACGCACACGGTAGCGCCGTCGCCGCCGTCGCCGTCGCGGCCCTGTCCCACCGCCATGTCCCGCCGTCGCTGTCGTCGCCCATACCAGAGGGCATATATGGATTTTGTTGTCGCTGTCTCGCTGCTGTCGTCACCGCTGTCCCGCCGCCGCAGATGATTTTGTTTGTATATGGATATGATGATTTTGTTCATATATGGATATGATGTATGCATATTGTTTTTCTAAATATATGGATGTATGTTGATGTATGGAATATCCAGTGATATATGTATGTGGATGTATTGTTTTTTCATATATATGATGATTTTTTTGTTCATAGATGATAGATGATCAAATGATGTTTTTTTTCATAGATGATCATATGATTTTTTAGGTTATTTTCATTTGTAGAAATTTTTTATGTATCTAGGAATATTTTTGTTCATAGATGATAGATGATCAAATGATGATTTTTTTGTTCATAGATGATAGATGATCAAATGATGTTTTTTTTGTTCATAGATGATCATATGATTTTTTTAGGTTATTTTCATTTGTAGAAATTTTTGTTCATATATGGATATTTAGGGGGTCGAGGGTCGAGAACTAGTTTAGGGGGTCGAGGGTCAAGAACGTCGGACATTCATGAGAGAGGCGGGGAAGAAGGGGAAGAAGAGGGAGAAGAAGAGGAAGAAGAATAAAAAGAGGAGAAGAAAGAATAAACGAGAAGAAGTTCTTCTCCTCTATTCTTTCTTCTCTTCTTTTTTCTTCTTCTTCTTCCTCTTCTTTTTTTATCGCGAATGAGGGTCGTCGAGGGGTCGAGGGGGGGGGGGGGGACGGCGAACATTCACGAGAGAGGCGGGGAAGAGGGAGAAGAAGAGGAGAGGAAGAAGAGGAAAAAGATAAGAGGAAGAAGAAGAATAAAAAGAGGAGAAGAAAGAATAGATGAGAAGAACTTCTTCTCCTCTATTCTTTCTTCTCCTCTTTTTATTCTTATTCTTCCTCTTCTTTTTTTTATCGGGAACGAGGGCATGTCGAGAGTGTCGTCGAGCGGTCGAGGGTCGGGAAACTAGGGCTTACCCGAAGAAGGAGAAGAAGAGAAGAGGAAGAAGAGGAGAAAAAAAAGAAAAGGAAAAAAAGAGGAAGAAGAAGAAAAAAAAAAGAGGAGAAGAAGAAAGGAATAGCTAGAGGAGAAGACTTTGTCAGTTCTTCTTCTCCTCTAGCTATTCCTTTCTTCTTCTCCTCTTTTTTCTTCTTCTTCTTCTTCTTCTTCTTCTTCTTCTTCTTCTTCTTAATTTTTATCGGGGGTTCGAGGGTTCGAGGGGTCAAGGATCGCCGAGGGGTCGAGAGAGGTTTCCTAGTGTCAAAGTATTGAAGAAATCCATGCCTTCATCATTAGCCGGAAGTAACCAGGGCATGTTGGTACGAAGTTCTGCAAAGTTGTTCTGGAATGGAGTCCCGGATAGAATAATCCGCCTTTTGGTACGAATTCAGTAAAGGCCTTCCAAATAGCGATATTCGGAAGGCTCTTGCTGAACTTTGTATCAAAAAGTGAATTATCCTATCTGGGACTCCGTTCTAGAACAACTTTGAAGAGCTTCGTACCATCATGCACATGTTACTTTCGCCTAATGATGAAGACATGGTTTTGTTGAATCCTTTGACACTAGGCAACCTCCCGACCCCTCGGCGATCCTCTCGAACATGAGAGGAAGAAGAGGATAAAAAAAGAAGAGGAAGAAGAAAAAAAAGAGGAGAAGAAAGAATAGAGGAGTTCTTCTCCTGTTTTTTTTCTTCTTCCTCCTCTTTTTTTTATCGGGAACGAGGGTCGTCGAGGGACATAGATGTAGTGTCGTAGTTGTCGATATATACCCCCTCCCGATAGCTTACTATGATTAGGTAGCTAGTTCTACGTTTGGCACTAATATATCCATCTGTCATGTTTGAATAATAATTGCCATGTTGTAAATATTTGTAGAAACTATGGACACCGCCCTAGACGAAGCAAAAGAAGTGTTGTTGAGGGACATAATCGCAGAAGGAAGTGATGCCATCTCGTTGTTTCTCAACGAAACCGATGGTCTGGAAGGAGAGGGTGAACAAGCTGGCTACGGTGACCTAATGCCGGTGCAAGAAGAAGAACATGAGGACGGCTCCGGTGACCCAATGCCGGTGCAAGAAGGAGACCGTGATGACGGCTCCGGTGACCGAACCGAGTCTGGCCAGGTATATATATTAGTTAAGCCTGTGCTGACTAGCTGATTGATGCATTCATTGTTTTGGTATGTACACATATTAATTAAGTCTTTGTTCTTTTTTCTAGCCCTCCAGATCGAGCACAACTTCGGTAAAGAGACGAGGCCCGAAGAAAAAGTTGAGCTCAGATGAAAATATTGAGATCATAGCAATCTCGCCCGACGGCCAACCGATCGAACCCCTCAGGACAAAGAGCGCATTTGTTGCTCAGTGCGGGGTTCTGGTTAGGGACAAGATCCCGATAAGCATCCAGCAATGGTTTAAGCCGGCTACAGAAGACCCTGAGGTGTCTTATGTCAATGATATGCAGAAAAATGATCTTTGGACTGAGCTGAAGTCAAATTTCACCCTACCGCCAGAGGATAATCCAGAGAACCCAGTTAAAGAGAAATTAATCAAGTCTTTTGCTCTTAATAGGATGGCAGAACTATTCAGGAGGTGGAAGAAAGAGCTGAATAAGTTTATCAAAAATAATGAGACACCAGAATTCAAGGGCAGATATGAGAAGATCATAGATCACTGGCCCGCATTTGTGGCCCACAAGACATCGGAAAAGAGTAAGAAGATGTCGGCGACAAACAAGAAAAATGCTGCGAAGAAGAAGCTTCACCATCGCACGGGGTCAGGTGGCTACCTCGTAGCCCAACCTAAGTGGTCCAAGACTAAGAATGATCTGGTTGATAAAGGGATCGAACCAGAGACAATTAACTGGCCAGACCGTTGCTGGACTTGGTTCTTCGGGGCTGGCGGAACCTTGGACCCTATAACAGGGAAGTGCATTTGGACGAACGATCAAATGGACATACCACTCAGGAAGCTTAAGCAGTATATCGAAGCAGCGCAGGAAGGGACGTTCTTTCCAGACAGAGAGAACGACGAGCTCACAATGGCCCTCGGGAATCCTGAGCACCCTGGACGAACACGAGGCACGCCAGGCTCCATTCCGTGGAAGGTTGGGTTTCCGAACGCAGGCGGTTACAAATCCCATGAGAGGTGGAAAAAAGTGCAGCAGACCCAAATGCAGGCGCTGCAAGCAAGGGTAGACGCGATAGAGGAACGAGAAGCAAATCGCAGCAAACGTACTGCCGAAGCCTCCCCCGAAGCTACCCCGCCATCTCAGCGCAGAAGCAGCGTGGCTTCCATCGAGCTGCTTCAGCCGGCGCATGCCTTGACGGCTCCTGCCAGCTATCCCGTGGATGCTATCACGGAGTCTCAAAATTGCCACCTTATGACGCAATGGATGAATTTGAAGGTCAAGGCGGCTGTTGGCTCTGTTTATCCTACTGAACCCGGCGCAACTTTTCACTGCCGGCCGATTCCAGAAGGATATGCTAGGGTGATGGTGGATGAAATAACGGAGGGATTTGAGGACCTCCAGCTTGTCCACCCTACCGATGAAGGGGAGACTCAGCTGGGGTCTGCTCTGAAGACTCCATGCCTATGGCGGAAGGAGCTCATCAACCTTCTGAACTGGATGCCTCCGCCTCCTCCTCCTCCGGCGAGTCAGGGCACTCCGCCTCCTCCACCGCCTCCTCCTCCGGCCAGTGACGATCAGGGCCCTCGGCCGGCTCCTTCTCCGGCATGTGGCGGCACTCCGCCTCCTTCTCCGCCTCCGCCGACGCGCTTGAGCAGCCAACCTCCTCCTTGTCCGCCTCGTCAGCAAGGGCAGAAGAGACCTGCCACCGCTCCAGCTGCTTCGGCGCGTCGTATTCCTTCTCCTCCGCCTCGTAAGCAAGTAAAGAAGACAACCGCTCCGTCTGCTCGGTCGGTGTCTAGCAGTACAACCAGAGGCGGGAGGACATACAGATTCAGTCCTTCTCTGAAGACTCCAAAGAAGTTACCATACGAGAGGACCCCGGAGGAGAACGCGAAGATTGTGCGGACCAAAGTGGATGACTGGTTTCAAGGGTTGAAAGCAAAGAGACATCCACCTCCGGAGGAGAAGGTAGATCCGGTGAAAGTGAAGCGCACTCTGGCTGCCCTGGCAAAACCACCCAAGTCTCCGCCGAAAGGCAACTATGAGCGCATTATTGCAAAGACATGGGCTGAAGCGGAACAGTCGAGAAGTACAGTCAGTGATCAAAGGCTGAAAGAACGACGAGCAGATGGGAAACAAATTGCCCAGCTCGGCGAACAAGCGAAGCAATCGTGCCCCCCTCAAGGTGCCTAGCGACATCGTCGATCCGAGGATGGTGCCCGGTTATGGCAATGTTGACGATTACCTGCCCGACGATGTACATTATGATCCCATGGAGGTGCAGATACATAGATACGAGTACGGGAAGCCTCTCGTCAAAGATGAAAAATCTTTAACAACGATGATGCGAAGATTACATGATTGGTACTTGAAAATCTGTAGAGAGTCTGGGGAAGGAGTACTTTGTATGCAAGAGTTAAACCGGAGCATGACCTCGTTGGAATTGAACTGTTGCCTATTCCATTTGAGGAGATCTATCAGTTTTTCAATCAATTGGTCCTCGATAAAACAACGATCACCTGCTACTGTCTGTAAGTACTACTACTTCTATCATTAAGTCTCTCTATATAGCTCATCTCTTTCATTGCATGTATTTATAATTATCCTCACTATATTATGCACAATGAAGATCGCCGAATTGAAGAAAAGACAAATCGGTGATATTGGGTTCTGAAGGAAATATGCCCTAGAGGCAACAATAAAGTTATTATTTATTCCCTTATATCATGATAAATGTTTATTATTCATGCTAGAATTGTATTAACCAGAAACATAATACATGTGTGAATACATAGACAAACTTAGTGTCACTAGTATGCCTCTACTTGACTAGCTCGTTAATCAAAGATGGTTATGTTTCCTAACCATGAACAAGGTGTTGTTATTTGATTAACGAGGTCACATCATTAGTTGAATGATCTGATTGACATGACCCATTCCATTAGCTTAGCACCCGATCGTTTAGTATGTTGCTATTGCTTTCTTCATGACTTATACATGTTCCTATGACTATGAGATTATGCAAATCCCGTTTACTAGAGGAACACTTTGTGTGCTACCAAACGTCACAACGTAATTGGGTGATTATAAAGGAGCTCTACAGGTGTCTCCAAAGGTAGATGTTGGGTTGGCGTATTTCGAGATTAGGATTTGTCACTCCGATTGTCGGAGAGGTATCTCTGGGCCCTCTCGGTAATGCATATCACATAAGCCTTGCAAGCATTGCAACTAATGAGTTAGTTGCGAGATGATGTATTATGCAATGAGTAAAGAGACTTGCCGATAACGAGATTGAACTAGGTATTGGATACCGACGATCGAATCTCGGGCAAGTAACATACCGATGACAAAGGGAACAACGTATGTTGTTATGCGGTCTGACCGATAAAGATCTTCGTAGAATATGTAGGAGCCAATATGGGCATCCAGGTCCCGCTATTGGTTATTGACCGGAGATGTGTCTCAGTCATGTCTGCATTATTCTCGAACCGTAGGGTCCGCGCGCTTAACGTTACAATGACAGTTATTATGAGTTTATGCATTTTGATGTACCGAAGTTAGTTTGGAGTCCTGGATGTGATCACGGACATGACGAGGAGTCTCGAAATGGTCGAGACATAAAGATTGATATATTGGAAGCCTATGTTTGGATATCGGAAATGTTCCGGGTGAAATCGGGATTTTACCGGAGTACCGGGAGGTTACCGGAATCCCCTGGGAGCCATATGGGCCTTAGTGGGCTTTAGTGGAAAGGAGAAGGGGGCAGCCCAAGGTGGGCTGCATGCCTCCCCCCTCCCCTAGTCCTATTAGGACTAGGAGAGGTGGCCGGCCCCCCTCTCTCTCTTTCCCCCTCGGGGAATCCTAGTCCAACTAGGATTGCGGGGGAGTCCTACTCCCGGTAGGAGTAGGACTCCTCCTGCGCCCTCGTCCTGGCCGGCGGCCTCCTCCCCCTTGGCTCCTTTATATACGGAGGCAGGGGACACCCCTAGACACACAAGTTGATCATTGAGATCGTTCCTTAGCCGTGTGCAGTGCCCCCTGCCACCATATTCCACCTCGATCATATTGTAGCAGTGCTTAGGCGAAGCCCTGCGACGGTAGAACATCAAGATCGTCACCACGCCGTCGTGCTGACGGAACTCCTCCCCGACGCTTTGCTGGATCGGAGCCCGGGGATCGTCATCGAGCTGTACGTGTGCTAAGAACTCGGAGGTGCCGGAGTAACGGTGCTTGGATCGGTCGGATCGGGAAGACGTACGACTACTTCCTCTACATTGCGTCAACGCTTCCGCTATTGATCTACAAGGGTACGTAGATCACACTCCCCCCTCTCGTTGGTATGCATCACCATGATCTTGCGTGTGCGTAGGAAAATTTTGAAATTACTACGTTCCCCAACAGTGGCATCTGAGCCTAGGTTTTATGGTTTGATGTTATTTGCATGAGTAGAACACAAGTGAGTTGTGGGCGATATAAGTCATACTGCCTACCAGCATGTCATACTTTGGTTCGGCGGTATTGTTGGACGAGACGACCTGGACCAACATTACGCGTACGCTTACGCGAGACCGGTTCCCCTGACGTGCTTTGCACATAGGTGGCTTGCGGGCGACTGTCTCTCCAACTTTAGTTGAACCGAGTGTGGCTACACCCGGTCCTTGAGAAGGTTAAAACGGAGTCTATTTGACAAACTATCATTGTGGTTTTGATGCGTAGGTGAGATTAGTTCTTGCTTAAGCCCGTAGCAGCCACGTAAAACTTGCAACAACAAAGTAGAGGACATCTAACTTGTTTTTGCAGGGCATGTTGTGATGTGATATGGTCAAGACATGATGCTAAATTTAATTGTATGAGATGATCATGTTTTGTAACTGAGTTATCGGCAACTGGCAGGAGCCATATGGTTGTCGCTTTATTGTATGCAATGCAATCGCGCTGTAATGCTTTACTTTATCACTAAGCGGTAGCGATAGTCGTGGAAGCATAAGATTGGCGAGACGACAACGATGCTACGATGGAGATCAAGGTGTCGCGCCGGTGACGATGGTGATCATGACGGTGCTTCGGAGATGGAGATCACAAGTACAAGATGATGATGGCCATATCATATCACTTATATTGATTGCATGTGATGTTTATCTTTTCATGCATCTTATCTTGCTTTGATTGACAGTAGCATTATAAGATGATCTCTCACTAAATTATCAAGAAGTGTTCTCCCTGAGTATGCATCGTTGCCAAAGTTTGTCATGCCCAGACACCACGTGATGATCGGGTGTGATAAGCTCTACGTCCATCTACAACGGGTGCAAGCCAGTTTTGCACACACAGAATACTCAGGTTAAACTTGACGAGCCTAGCATATGCAGATATGGCCTCGGAACATAGAGACCAAAAGGTCGAGCATGAATCATATAGTAGATATGATCAACATAACGATGTTCACCATTGAAAACTATTCCATCTCATGTGATGATCGGTTATGGTTTAGTTGATTTGGATCACGTGATCACTTAGAGGATTAGAGGGATGTCTATCTAAGTGGGAGTTCTTAAGTAATTTGATTAATTGAACTTAAACTTATCATGAACTTAGTACCTGATAGTATCTTGCTTGTTTATGTTGATTGTAGATAGATGGCTCGTGCTGTTGTTCCGTTGAATTTTAATGCGTTCCTTGAGAAAGCAAAGTTGAAAGATGATGGTAGCAATTACACGGACTGGGTCCGTAACTTGAGGATTATCCTCATTGCTGCTCAGAAGAATTACGTCCTGGAAGCACCGCTGGGTGCCAGGCCTGCTGCTGGAGCAACACCAGATGTTATGAACGTCTGGCAGAGCAAAGCTGATGACTACTCGATAGTTCAGTGTGGCCATGCTTTACGGCTTAGAATCGGGACTTCAACGACGTTTTGAACGTCATGGAGCATATGAGATGTTCCAGGAGTTGAAGTTAATATTTCAAGCAAATGCCCGGATTGAGAGATATGAAGTCTCCAATAAGTTCTATAGCTGCAAGATGGAGGAGAACAGTTCTGTCAGTGAGCATATACTCAAAATGTCTGGGTATAATAATCACTTGATTCATATGGGAGTTAATCTTCCAGATGATTGCGTCATTGACAGAATTCTCCAATCACTGCCACCAAGCTACAAGAGCTTCGTGATGAACTATAATATGCAAGGGATGAACAAGACTATTCCCGAGCTCTTCGCAATGCTGAAAGCTGCGGAGGTAGAAATCAAGAAGGAGCATCAAGTGTTGATGGTTAACAAAACCACTAGTTTCAAGAAAAAGGGCAAAGGGAAGAAGAAGGGGAACTTCAAGAAGAACGGCAAGCAAGTTGCTACTCAGGAGAAGAAACCCAAGTCTGGACCTAAGCCTGAAACTGAGTGCTTCTACTGCAAGCAGACTGGTCACTGGAAGCGGAACTGCCCCAAGTATTTGGCGGATAAGAAGGATGGCAAGGTGAACAAAGGTATATGTGATATACATGTTATTGATGTGTACCTTACTAGAGCTCGCAGTAGCACCTGGGTATTTGATACTGGTTCTGTTGCTAATATTTGCAACTCGAAACAGGGACTATGGATTAAGCGAACACTGGCGAAGGACGAGGTGATGATGCGTGTGGGAAACGGTTCCAAAGTCGATGTGATCGCGGTCGGCACGCTACCTCTACATCTACCTTCGGGATTAATATTAGACCTAAATAATTGTTATTTGGTGCCAGCGTTGAGCATGAACATTATATATGGATCTTGTTTGATGCGAGACGGTTATTCATTTAACTCAGAGAATAATGGTTGTTCTATTTATATGAGTAATATCTTTTATGGTCATGCACCTTTGAAGAGTGGTCTATTTTTGATGAATCTCGATAGTAGTAACACACATATTCATAATGTTGAAGCCAAAAGATGCAGAGTTGATAATGATAGTGCAACTTATTTGTGGCACTGCCGTTTAGGTCATATCGGTGTAAAGCGCATGAAGAAACTCCATACTGATGGACTTTTCGAACCACTTGATTATGAATCACTTGGTACTTGCGAACCGTGCCTCATGGGCAAGATGACTAAAACACCGTTCTCCGGTACTATGGAGAGAGCAACAGATTTGTTGGAAATCATACATACCGATGTATGTGGTCCGATGAATATTGAGGCTCGTGGCGGATATCGTTATTTTCTCACCTTCACAGATGACTTAAGCAGATATGGGTATGTCTACTTAATGAAACATAAGTCTGAAACATTTGAAAAGTTCAAAGAATTTCAGAGTGAAGTTGAAAATCATCGTAACAAGAAAATAAAGTTTCTGCGATCTGATCGTAGAGGAGAATATTTGAGTTACGAGTTTGGTGTACATTTGAAAAATTGTGGAATAGTTTCGCAACTCACGCCACCCGGAACACCACAGCGTAATGGTGTGTCCGAACGTCGTAATCGTACTTTACTAGATATGGTGCGATCTATGATGTCTCTTACTGATTTACCGCTATCGTTTTGGGGTTATGCTTTCGAGACGGCCGCATTCACGTTAAATAGGGCACCATCAAAATCCATTGAGATGACGCCTTATGAACTGTGGTTTGGCAAGAAACCAAAGTTGTCGTTTCTTAAAGTTTGGGGCTGCGATGCTTATGTGAAAAAGCTTCAACCTGATAAGCTCAAACCCAAATCGGAGAAATGTGTCTTCATAGGATACCCAAAGGAGACTATTGGGTACACCTTCTATCACAGATCCGAAGGCAAGACATTCGTTGCTAAGAATGGATCATTTCTAGAGAAGGAGTTTCTCTCGAAAGAAGTGAGTGGGAGGAAAGTAGAACTTGACGAGGTAACTGTACCTACTCCCTTATTGGAAAGTAGTACATCGCAGAAAACTGTTTCTGCGACACCTATACCAATTAGTGAGGAAGCTAATGATGATGATCATGAAACTTCAGGACAAGATACTACTGAACCTCGTAGATCAACCAGAGTGAGATCCGCACCAGAGTGGTACGGTAATCCTGTTCTGGAAATCATGCTACTAGATCATGATGAACCTACGAACTATGAAGAAGCGATGGTGAGCCCAGATTCCGCAAAGTGGCTTGAAGCCATGAAATCTGAGATGGGATCCATGTATGAGAACAAAGTATGGACTTTGGTTGACTTGCCCGATGATCGGCAAGCAATAGAGAATAAATGGATCTTCAAAAAGAAGACTGACGCTGATGGTAATGTTACTGTCTACAAAGCTCGACTTGTCGCAAAAGGTTTTCGACAAGTTCAAGGGGTTGATTACGATGAGACATTATCACCCGTAGCGATGCTTAAGTCTGTCCGAATCATGTTAGCAATTGCTGCGTTTTATGATTATGAAATTTGGCAAATGGATGTCAAAACTGCATTCCTGAATGGATTTCTGGAAGAAGAGTTGTATATGATGCAACCGGAAGGTTTTGTCGATCCAAAGGGAGCTAACAAAGTATGCAAGCTCCAGCGATCCATTTATGGACTGGTGCAAGCCTCTCAGAGTTGGAATAAACGCTTTGATAGTGTGATCAAAGCATTTGGTTTTATACAGACTTTCTGAGAAGCCTGTATTTACAAGAAAGTGAGTGGGAGCTCTGTAGCATTTCTGATATTATATGTGGATGACATATTACTGATTGGAAATGATATAGAATTTCTGGATAGCATAAAGGGATACTTGAATAAGAGTTTTTCAATGAAAGACCTCGGTGAAGCTGCTTACATATTAGGCATAAAGATCTATAGAGATAGATCAAGACGCTTAATTGGACTTTCACAAAGCACATACCTTGACAAGATTTTGAAGAAGTTCAAAATGGATCAAGCAAAGAAAGGGTTCTTGCCTGTGTTACAAGGTGTGAAGTTGAGTCAGACTCAATGCCCGACCACTGCAGAAGATAGAGAGAAAATGAAAGATGTTCCCTATGCTTCAGCCATAGGCTCTATCATGTATGCAATGCTGTGTACCAGACCTGATGTGTGCCTTGCTATAAGTTTAGCAGGGAGGTACCAAAGTAATCCAGGAGTGGATCACTGGACAGCGGTCAAGAACATCCTGAAATACCTGAAAAGGACTAAGGATATGTTTCTCGTATATGGAGGTGACAAAGAGCTCACCGTAAAAGGTTACGTTGATGCAAGCTTTGACACTGATCCGGATGATTCTAAATCGCAAACCGGATACGTGTTTACATTAAACGGTGGAGCTGTCAGTTGGTGCAGTTCTAAACAAAGCGTCGTAGCGGGATCTACATGTGAAGCGGAGTACATAGCTGCTTCGGAAGCATCGAACGAAGGAGTCTGGATGAAGGAGTTCATATCCGATCTAGGTGTCATACCTAGTGCATCGGGTCCAATGAAAATCTTTTGTGACAATACTGGTGCAATTGCCTTGGCAAAGGAATCCAGATTTCACAAGAGGACCAAGCACATCAAGAGACGCTTCAATTCCATCCGGGATCTAGTCCAGGTGGGAGACATAGAGATTTGCAAGATACATACGGATCTGAATGTTGCAGACCCGTTGACTAAGCCTCTTCCACGAGCAAAACATGATCAGCACCAAGGCTTCATGGGTGTTAGAATCATTACTGTGTAATCTAGATTATTGACTCTAGTGCAAGTGGGAGACTAAAGGAAATATGCCCTAGAGGCAATAATAAAGTTATTATTTATTTCCTTATATCATGATAAATGTTTATTATTCATGCTAGAATTGTATTAACCGGAAACATAATACATGTGTGAATACATAGACAAACTTAGTGTCACTAGTATGCCTCTACTTGACTAGCTCGTTAATCAAATATGGTTATGTTTCCTAACCATGAACAAGGTGTTGTTATTTGATTAACAAGGTCACATCATTAGTTGAATGATCTGATTGACATGACCCATTCCATTAGCTTAGCACCCGATCGTTTAGTATGTTGCTATTGCTTTCTTCATGACTTATACATGTTCCTATGACTATGAGATTATGCAACTCCTGTTTACTAGAGGAACACTTTGTGTGCTACCAAACGTCACAACGTAACTGGGTGATTATAAAGGAGCTCTACAGGTGTCTCCAAAGGTAGATGTTGGGTTGGCGTATTTCAAGATTAGGATTTATCACTCCGATTGTCGGAGAGGTATCTCTGGGCCCTCTCGGTAATGCATATCACATAAGCCTTGCAAGCATTGCAACTAATGAGTTAGTTGCGAGATGATGTATTACGAAACGAGTAAAGAGACTTGCCGATAACGAGATTGAACTAGGTATTGGATACCGATGATCGAATCTCGGGCAAGTAACATACCGATGACAAAGGGAACAACGTATGTTGTTATGCGGTCTGACCGATAAAGATCTTCGTAGAATATGTAGGAGCCAATATGGGCATCCAGGTCCCGCTATTGGTTATTGACCGGAGATGTGTCTCAGTCATGTCTGCATTATTCTCGAACCGTAGGGTCCGCACGCTTAACGTTACGATGACAGTTATTATGAGTTTATGCATTTTGATGTACCAAAGTTAGTTCGGAGTCCCGGATGTGATCACGAACATGACGAGGAGTCTCGAAATGGTCGAGACATAAAGATTGATATATTGGAAGCCTATGTTTGGATATCGGAAGTGTTCCGGGTGAAATCGGGATTTTACCGGAGTACCGGGAGGTTACCGGAACCCCCTGGGAGCCATATGGGCCTTAGTGGGCTTTAGTGGAAAGGAGAAGGGGGCAGCCCAAGGTGGGCTGCGCGCCTCCCCCCTCCCCTAGTCCTATTAGGACTAGGAGAGGTGGCCGGTCCCCCCTCTCTCTCTTTCCCCCTCGGGGAATCCTAGTCCAACTAGGATTGGGGGGGAGTCCTACTCCCGGTAGGAGTAGGACTCCTCCTGCGCCCTCCTCCTGGCCGGCGGCCCCTCCCCCTTGGATCCTTTATATACGGAGGCAGGGGACACCCCTAGACACACAAGTTGATCATTGAGATCGTTCCTTAGCCGTGTGCGGTGCCCCCTGCCACCATATTCTACCTCGATCATATTGTAGCAGTGCTTAGGCGAAGCCCTGCGACGGTAGAACATCAAGATCGTCACCACGCCGTCGTGCTGACGGAACTCCTCCCCGACGCTTTGCTGGATCGGAGCCCGGGGATCGTCATCGAGCTGTACGTGTGCTAAGAACTCGGAGGTGCCAGAGTAACGGTGCTTGGATCGGTCGGATCGGGAAGACGTACGACTACTTCCTATACGTTGCGTCAACGCTTCCGCTGTTGATCTACAAGGGTACGTAGATCACACTCTCCCCTCTCGTTGCTATGCATCACCATGATCTTGCGTGTGCGTAGGAAAATTTTGAAATTACTACGTTCCCCAACAGGTTCGTTAACACATATCTCATAGATGCAACTGAGGTTGAACATCGTCCCGGAGATACCGAGGCCAACTTGCTACGATCATTCAAAAAAATGAAAACAAAGATATAATACTCTTTCCTTACAACTTCAAGTGAGTGTTACTGTCTTGTGCATATTTGGTTTCCCTTATATATTAGTCCAGGTTATAGTAATGTAATTGATGAGTTATGCATGCGTTTGCAGATTCCACTATATTCTCCTAGAGATTAGGCTTGAGCAGGGAGTAGTAACCGTCTTGGACTCTAAACGAAAAGATCCCCAGGAGTATGCGGATATGACTGAAATCCTCAAGAAGTAAGTTAAATCGATCATTATCCACCATATCAGCAACTTTGTTCATTTCCTGATATCAAGTAATTGTTTTCTTTGTCCGACAGGGTTTGGAGAAAATTCACCAGAAAAGTTCCGGGACTGCCAAAGGAGCTGCAATTTAGACACCCGAAAGTAAGTACTATAGTAGAATGTTCCGCGCATCTCCTAGTGATTCAAGCGCTAGTTTCATCAATACCATTTAGCATTCTTGCTTATCAGTTTGATTGACCTCTATTTCTTGTAAAGTGGTTGTGGCAGGAACAAGGGAATGATTTCTGTGGATACTACGTCTGCGAGTCCATCCGCCACACGACCTGTGAGCGGGGCGGGTACTCTGACGAACAATATGAAGTACGTAAATAACAACATTCACAATTTTATTTTATTACCATCATTTGTATTGAGTTTCATTCATTCATATATATATGTATTGACCCCCTTCTTCAAATTAGATGTTTCGGAAGCGGGATGAACTCCTAGCACCAGCTCGCATGCGAGCAATTCAAGAGGAATTGGCGGCATTCTTTCTTGACCAAGTGATCGCTGAAGACGGAGAATACTATGTGGACCATGAGTCCGTATGATTATATTTGTAAGAGATAATTATTGTATATATGTAGCCAGTAGTGTCGGATAGATATACGAGAACTTGTTGTTCGACCAATCTCTCGGAGAAGGAGAGGTGGTCGATATCACTTCTCTCTGTATGCATATATGTTCATGACGATCTTCTGTTTCCTTCGTTTGCTTACTAGCTAACTAGCGTGTCTAGTCCTCTCTATACGTATGTATAGTACGTAGCGTCGACCAAGCACGGACGTAAGAGAGGACACTTCTCTCTATTAATTATAGCTAGCTAACACAATATATGAAACACCTAAATTAACCCCCTAAAACCCCCAAACCCCCCCCCCTTCAAAAAAAACAAAAACCCCAGCCAAAGAAATGCTGACGCGTGGATGCCTATTGGTCCCGGTTGGTGCCGCCAACCGGGACCAAAGGGTCTCCTGCCTGGGCTCTGCGCACTGCCCACGTGGAGGCCCATCAGTCCCGGTTCTGGATTGAACCGGGACTAAAGGGTCGGGGCATTAGTACCGACACTTTAGTCCCGGTTCAGGAACCGGGACTAAAGGCCCTTACGAACCGGGACTATAGGCCCTTTTTCTACCAGTTTCACCGATATGACGAGGAGTCTCGAAATGGTCGAGAGGTAAAGATTCATATATTGGACGATGATATTCGAACACCGAAAGTGTTTCAGGGGTATCGGGTGCATATCGGGTCACCGGAAGGGGTTTCGAGCATCCCCTCGGCAACTACATGGGCCTTAATGGGCCAAGGGGGGACAGACTAGCCCCTAAGGGGCTGGTGCGCCCCTCCCATATGGGCTGGCCAAATTAGAGTAGAAAAGGGGAAGGAGGAAAGGAAAAGGGGAATTGGATTCCCCCTTCCCCCTCTTCCCTTCCTACTCCAAAATAGGAATAGAAAAGGGGGGAGGCCGAATTGGGAGGACCCCAAGTAGGATTTCTCCTACTTGGGGCGCCCCCTTGGCTGCCTCTCCTCCCCTCCAACCTATATATATGAAGGGGGGCACCGCTAGAACACACACCAACATTTGTTAGCCGTGTGCGGCGCCCCCCTCCACTGTTTACGCCTCCGGTCATATCTTTGTAGTGCTTAGGCGAAGCCCTGCGCGGATCACTTCACCATCACCCTCACCACGCCGTCGTGCTGACGGAACTCTCCCTCGACACTTTGCTGGATCATGAGTTCGAGGGACGTCATCGAGCTGAACGTGTGCAGAAGTCGGAGGTGTCGTACGTTCGGTGCTTGATCGGTCGAAACGAGAAGAAGTTCGACTACATCAACTGCGTTGTCAAACGCTTTTGCTTTCGGTCTACGAGGGTACGTGGAAACACTCTTTCCCTCTCGTTGCTATGCATCTCCTAGATAGATCTTGCGTGATCGTATGAATTTTTTTAATTGCATGCTATGTTCCCCAACAGAAGGCGCCCCTGCGTGGTGGCCTTGTTAAGAACATGGTGAAGCGGGACAATGGCGAGAACGAAAAGCAAGGGGAGAAAGCGGGTCGCCTTGATGGAGGCCACGACCATGCTTAATCGGGTCCCTAGCTATTCCGTTGAGAAGGACCCTGGAAGAAGCCGATGAGAGCAAGGCCGAAATCAAACCTCGGAAGCGGGACGGGAAAGCCATGATGAGAGAGGGTGTCCATGAGGTAGTCCCGGCTAAATGAGTCAAATGCCTTATTAATGTCGAGCTTGAGGAGGTGTATTGGCGCCTTAGTGCGGTGGAATCTCCGGGCTTGATTTCTGACGTATAAATATTTGTCATGTATGATTCGCGTCTTGATGAAAGTATTATGGGTGATGGAGACACTATTATTTATGTGCAGGGCAAGACGAGCGGCTAGGATTTTGGCAATGAGTTTCGCCACAGCATGAATGAGGCTGATAGGCCTAGAGTAGGCAATATCCTCGGCACTATCTTTCTTGAGGATGAGCGCAATATTGGCAGAGTTTAACCAATGAAAATGATCAGCGTGAAGGTCCGAGAATTTATTGATCACAAGCATGATGCCGTCTTTGATAATGTCCAAACATACTTTAAAGAACTTCCTTGTGAAATCGTCTGGCATGGGGCCTTGTCACTAGGCAGGAAGAAAATGGTAGTTTTGACCTCCTCCTTCGAGATGGGGTCCCCAAGATGTTGGGAAAGATCATGGTGAGCCGGTAGAATGGAGTTCCAATTGATACTCTCAGTGCGAGGATTGCCCTTTTTTTTTTATCATGGCCGATAAGTGACCATGGACGATGCTCTTTTTCTGGTCGTGGTCCGATGCCCAACCATTCTCTTGCTTGAGGCGATCAATCAGATTTTTTTTTTTCACGTCTTCCATTGACATTTTAGTGAATAAAGGGTGTTAATAGCATCTACCTCTTTAATATTAGTGATCCTGGAGCACTGCCTTTTCCTAGCGTCCGTATAACATACAAAGTAGGTTAATGGATCTTTGATAAGAAAAAGGTAGGTTAGTGGATCCAACATACTAGACGGATTATCACAGCATGGTATATACCGTATGTGGTAGATAATCATTTCTCATGGCCTAATGCGACGGTAGCGACCGTATTTTAATTTCGGATACATATATAGGACGATGAGTAAGTTTTAGGACCATCGTACCATGGTATACACGCCATGCATGTATAGGAAGTGATAAGTGTACGATGTTTATACTTCTAGTACAGTGATCTCTACCTAATAATAAAGGGGCCATTTGCTTCTTGCGGTACAACACAAAAATTGCCCCTAAATTACTAAATATTATCCATCAATGATTTATTTTTCTTTCATTGCAACACACAATCCCTTTTGCTAATACTCCCCCGTTTCAAAATAAATTACTCAATTTTATACTAAAGTTAATATAAAGTTAAGTCATCTATTTTAAAACGAAGGATATACTTCCTCCGTTCAAAAATACTTGTCCAACAAATTGATAAAATGGTTGTATTTATAACTAAAATAAATCTAGATACATCCATTTTTAGGACAAGTATTTTCGGACGGAGGGAGTATATACCAACAGGTGGTCAGGTAGCTAACGGTATTACCATTCAATTGACTTTATCAACAAAGCATTTAAAGGGTTCGAGACACTCCATTCATGGACACAGGAGCCGGGCTGGGCCTAGCCGACGAAAGGCGTCACGGCGACGGTCTCGGGGCCAGGGGTCACGAAGAGGCGGACGCGGTCGTCGTTATGACCCGGCGACACGGCGTCCCCAACGTGGTGGAATTCGAACCGGACGATGTCCGGCCTGTCTCCGTGGATCTTGAGCCCAGCCACCAGGCGTTTTCTTCAGTGGGTCGGCTGCTCTGCCTCTCGTGGCGGCGGCCATGGCTCTTCCCATCCTAGCTAGGCCGAGCTCCTATGTGCACTTGCAATCTCCAACATGTACTTGCGCTTCCTAGATGTAAAAATCAACAGGAAAAATTATAATAGCACGCGCGCAACGCGTACGCACGGGGCGTACGAACAGAAAGAAAATTGCATGCATGCATGCTAGCCAGACCTGAGGATCGAGGAGATCAAAAAAGCGCGATGTACTTATTGGAATGACCCTGAGATGATACACTATATATAGACTAGTAGAAGGCCCATGTGTTGCCACGGGCTTTTAAATATTTTTACCGTGTGCATATATAAACATAATGCATATCAAGTTTTACGTGTAAACATAATTGAAATCCATATCACACAAGATATTCTTCGATACAAAATGTAATTCGATAATGTATACATAGAAAGACACGCGATGCACAAAATAAAGAAAGTGGTACAGAAACATAGTACTCTTTATTGTGCACTATATTACATAAGGTAGATAGCACTCTACATGACTTTTATGCTTAAGACCAATCATCTCACGAAGCATTTCCATTGTTATTAACCATTAATTAAAGACAACAGATGGAGCATTTTGTTACCTTTAAACAAATATTTCAAGATGCTGCAACCAGAACCTTAATACATTATGGAATTTCCTAACAAATATTACATAGACCCAAATATACAGCACACCATCCAATAAAAAATCATTATAATACACACCATCTAACTTAAAAGTCTGGCATATGAAAATTTAGACCTCCGATAGAAAACGCTGAATTTCAGCAGGAAATATCAAATACATGCTTCCCTGTTCGATGTATAAATATTTGTAATTCTCAATTGATGCACTTTTGAAATCTTCTAACTCACATAACACCATAATTACAGTGATTGTGCAACATATTTTTTAGAAAGCATGCATAAGCCTTTGAGTATAAACACAACTTTTGGTAGGGAGTCAATAACACCCCTAGGTAGCCAAGCCTTTGAGTATAAACAAAAATGATTTCTCAAGCTTTCTTTTGCTTCATGGAGCTGTAATTATTGCTAACAGAAACAAAATAGAAATCACATGATAAAAAAGAAACAACGCAATAGGAGAAAATGAGGCATACTACGTGGCCATGTCGCTGACCTGGCCATCACAACCTCCGAGACCAAGGGGCGAGGAGGTGGCGGCATCAGCTCCAATGAACCTATGACACCAAAATGATTATGTTTGCCGTCCTCGATCGTCGGCATCATCGACTCAGTGGTCGGTCCCCTTGTATCTTCTTCCCCATGGTTCGGGATTGATTCGACATAGGATCAGAACAACAAACAAAATCGAAAGTCACAAAGAATTATAGCCTAGTAATCGACAACAAAAGAGTGTGAACGAGACTTTCAAACAGAAGGTACAAGTGAAGGAGTCATTTTGTGCTCAGTATATATGATGTAGTAATACATAATAACTTGTAGTGAGAAATTTTTTACACACATTCGCAAAGGCAGAAGAAATTTGATCCACACATACATACTAATCGAGCAATCATTTAAGGACAGAAGGAAAGCATATAAAAAATGTAAGGAGCGAACAAAAGCATCACGTGATATTACTGCTCAAGCATAATCAGAATATCAATAGAGCCTTCCTTCTAGTAATGCTCAGTCAGCCAAATTAAGAAATATCGGTAACACATGCATATCTATTAATGATATTAGTGAACAATGCAAAAAGCAAAGGATTCCATTTGTCGCAATTAGTACACACGACAACTACTTCATAAGTTCATATGACCAATCAGTTAGACCACATGGTTAAATTCATTCATAGATGAACAATAGATGAACAACTAACAAAAGTCGAGAAGGATCCTTACAAAAACAATGATTGGTCAGGAATTTGGAAGGAGGGAGGGTCTATTATTAACGCTAGTGAAGGCGCATGTCATGCCAACTCTACAAAGTTAATTCCATTTACAAAAATCACATCGGAAAAGTATTGTGCATTCATGTTCTAGTCTTAATATCCCTTAGGTAATCTTGTTTTCAGCTGAACGACGATCATGTCAAGCTAAACGAAAAGGACGCCGACAGGGCCACATTGTTCCCTGCCCACCACCGCCCACTTCCACACGCCACCATCCATGTTCACCGCCTGGATGCCGGCCCCAGCTCTCAAGCCCCTAGAACCGGTGCGCCCACGGGTCGCCGCGTTGGGTATGTACCCGCCGCCACCGCGTTGGACCTTCTCGTCCTACAATGCAATAGCCATTGCCTTAGTTGTCTACATCAGACATCTGAAATGAAACAAAAGTCAAATGCTACTAATTAGACGTAATACATCAAAATGTCAAACAGAGTCAACACTTTAATTATGCTTCATAGGATAAGAATAAAATATACATAGTTAAACCAAATACTTAACGAAGTGTCAACAACATTTCACAGATTTTTTCAGAATTTTTGAAGCACTAACCTGGCTTGGCTCAATGCCAATGTGGTTCAGCATATCAATGCATAGATGTAGGAATCATCCTTGTACTCTGCACAAACAAGGGAAAAACATGAGCTTTCATGTTTCGTGTATTATAGTTGAGCAGAAGCGATACATGGACAGTAGTATGAATGTACAACAGTGGGAAAGTTGAGATTCCCTGGGCTGAATGTCGATGAAAGGTGCCTCCCATTTGCCCTTGTAGTCCAGGTTCCTAATTATATGACTACACAAATATCCCATGTCAGAAGTTGCAATGCCAATGCACACTGCTGTTTGTCTACAATTTGACTATCTAATCTTACTCTAGCAGAAGTACCTTTTGCATCCATGGTCTCTTGCACCGGGGTACGTACCAAACTCCTAACTTCTTACAACTGATGATATTGTTAGGCGATGGAATTTGGAGTAACTTCTTGCTGACAACTAATGATATTGTTGGGCATTGAATTAATTGAACCACCCAAACTACTTTCAATCCTTTCTCAAAAGACAAATCAAGGAGACCACGAGATAGAAAAAGAGAGAAACTTACCATTAAGATAGAGGACAAGTCAGGCAGTCTTGCACATGGTGTTGGTAGGCAGCACCGCCGTTGTCGGGACAGTTCGCGCCCCAAATCCATATCCTCCATTTTTGCAAGATTCTGTACACCACATCTTTCTTACTAAAGTGGGAGAAACCATAAATCGACTATCAATCATCATTAAGTGTAGAATATGGTCATTAAAATCATTGCACATCGCTTGCTTGATTCTCCTCTATTAAATTAGCATTCATCACGGTGCCTTCTAAAGACAAGGCATGACAGAAACACAAAGCACAGCCCAAGCACATTGGTTTATGTACCATACTCATTGTAAATAATTAGAAGCTTCTGTAAGATGTGACACTGTTTACATGTTTGGAGTGAATTGCATCCTCGTACAAAGGATAGAAGAACTGAATGCTTATGTACTTATAAAATACAAAAGTAAAAAGGGTATTAAATCATGTTGGGTTAAAAACCTTACGTTCCCATGGTTCTTTCTCAGATCAAAGAACTCAAAATATCAGCAGTGGATATTGGAGGCAGGAGAAGAAACGACGTGACCTTCACCCACATCCTTAATGGCCAGCCTCATCTCCATGCCCAGGACGATCTGAAGCCTCCCTCAATAATTCGACACCTGCACGATGACCGACCGTCAGATCACAACACTCGGCTTGGGCAACGAATTCGAGGGATTTCTAGACCAAGCGTTGAGAGTACCTAAGGGTCACCTTGGTTTTTGTACACGACAAAGAGGAGTGCGGGAGGCGAGCCCCAACCCATCGAGACCACGATGCCTTGAGAGAAACCTAGGGGAAGCGATGGTGAAGCACGACATCATGGCGCACGTGCCCTACGTCTCAACGCTACAGTCGAGCGTGGCCATGTAGCCGCACAACAGCTTGCACTCCATGAGTTACATACTATTTTCGCTCACACGACGAACGCCATCCGCCCGTCACTGAGACCCATCCTCTCAACCCTGCTGCTCCATGATCACGCGACGCCGTGTTAGTTAATGCAGAAACATAGGAGCGGGCATCGTAAGGTAAAAAGTCCGGTTTGGGCGGGATGAAAGACGAACCAAAATAAAGCAAAATTGGACAGGGAAGGGGGTGGATGAGGAGGCGAACATACAATGAGGTCGGGGTGGCTGTGGCCGAAGCATGAGGCTCGGCCTCCTCGCCGACAACCAGATCCGCCGTCAGAGATGATGAGGTCATCAGCCCCGTGACTTGGATCCCGCCAACAGGGTGATGCAGAGGAGAGGTGCGGCGGCATCCTACGGGTGAGGACGGCGGGGGAGGTGAGGGAGCAGCTGAGCGCGGTGGTGCAGCTGCATCCCTCGGGAAGACGAACGGCGAGCGGCCCGAGGCGGGAGGCGGCGAGGGGGAGAGAAGAGTCGTGCGGTGCGGGGTGAAAGCCCGACTCGCTCGGTTTCTAGCAGGGTACTGCTATAATCGAAACATTTCCTTTGATGTAATTTGACTACGTATGGAAAGATTAATCAGTGATTGACCGACTTATGGTAAGTTAATTAATTTAGATTTGATTTTTAAATATTGATTAGAGATTAACCATGATTGATTCTCTCCCATAAAGACATTACTAAATAATTTGTGTCCACATGGAAAGTTCTGATCCGTTTGGCTTTCGGTACATGGGATGGTGGAAGGAAAGGCGAAAATAAACCGGACGAAAATAAACCAGACGAATAATAACCGTGGACGCAATCCTACCAACTGCTCCATTAGGAGTAGAGATACGTACACGGCATACACGTCCGAGCGTATATATGTGCAGGCGCATCGGGTGCACCATCCACGCTGGGAATAACGCCGATCTCGGATTAATTTGACACATAATTAGAGTTGAGCTTCTTGTTTCATCGCCTATGTAGTTTTTTGTAATTGAAAAATGTATTTGGCAACCCTGTGACAGATTGCAAAAACGCCACACCACCTGGATGCCGTCGATTTGAATCCACCTAACGCATCCAGTATCGTCAGATCCGATCGCGAGCACCCGCCCCCACCGGATCTGTCGACACGAGCGGTGGAAGACTGGTCAACGGGGCGGTGCAGGCACGCGTCTCCTCTGGACGAGGATGTAAGCGACGGCGCTGGCGACTTCCAATGGGGAAGGCTTGGGTCTGGACGGCAGATCCGGTGGCCAGCGTCGTGGGGCCGGCCGAATTTGGTCGACGATGGGCGGAGGTAATCGGCGGCGGCATAGGGCGGCACAAGGGCTCTGTCTCGGGGCTGAGGTCGACCAGGGCGGTCTATGCGAGGAAGAGACGAGGGAGAGAAGAAAGAAACAGAGAGGAATGGCTGGGAATAGAAGGGAGAAGGGGCACGGCTGGGTTTCTGACCTGCTTCGGTGGTCGGTGGTCACCGGCCGCATGGAGGCTCGTTGTCTCCTCGGGGGGCGGCACGCCACAAATGTGGCAGCGGCATGGCTCATCCGCCACGCCGGCGACGGCCATCTCCAAGTAGCCGCTGACGTTGGCCGTCGCACTGGTGCTGCTTTTCTAGCCAATCACCATCTGGACTTGCCGCAGCAAAATACAGTAGCTGCTGCGCAAGTGATCGATGGATGAGCCCTATGCGCAAGTGTCACTCCTGCTCTGCCCGGATGTGAAACAAGCAGAAAAGGACACACCCGACTGTGCCACCCATGTTTCTTGATCCAGAATTTCTATTGTCTAATTGGGTAAAAAACGGCGCACTGAAACTATTGCTAATCTACTTAGTTGACAGTTGTTTGAATTCATGTATTAGTAGTAGATATAAGTAAGTAAAAGTAGTTGTTGCATTGTGTCAGATGGATTAATTAGTCCATTTGTGACTGCTACAAGGTTGCCTCAAGTATAGTTGGTTGAAATTCAGAGAGGAAACTCAGGTTCAGTCATATCAATTCAGATTCACAGAGAAGATGCTGATTTTTATATGATTTAGCATTTGAAATTAAGAGAGAAAATTCAGTACTAAATAAAAATTAGTTTCTGTACAATACACTACTTTGAGGTCCTTTATATTATTTGTCTTGTTGATCTTTTTATTAACTTGTGTTTTAGCAATATGAGATCACTGATCTGCTACAACATTTGTAGTGCTAGTGACATAAGTCATAATCTCCCACGTAGAGCTACTGACCATCTCTCAAGTGACTTAGGAATTATCACCGCGATGATTTTGACCCAATGAAAAAACGGTTGTTGAAAAACATAATTACGCTAATTTTTTTTGTGTACATAGCATTGGTAATATACGCACCACGAACTACATAATTTACATATAAGAATCACGGTAACTTTGAGTCGGAGGGAAAAAATGTTGAAAACAAACTTCCTGTGACTTCTGTGAAAATAGCATGATAATATATGCCCCACGGACATAATAACTTAGGTGCAAACACCGTGGTATTTTGGACCCGAGGAAAAAGTTGCTAAAAGCATACCCACGGTAAATTTTATGTAAGTAGCATGGTAATGTATGCACCATAGACCTGATAATTTAAGTGAAAACACCATGGTAACTTTGACAACGGGGAAGAAAATTATTGAAAAGAACCCCCATTGATTTCTATGTAAATAGCTTGGTAACATACACACTGGAGGCCTAATAACTTGGATACAAACACAATGATAACTTTGACCATGTTAAAAAAACTGTTGAAAAGGTATCATTGATAACTTCTGTGTAAATAGTACGATAATATACGCATCGCAGACCTGATAACTTAGGTGAAAACACTGGTAATTTGGACACGAGCAAAAAAAAAATTCTAAAACATACCACCGGTAACTGATGTGTACATAGCATGGTAATATACGCACCACATACCTGATAATTTATGTCCAAAACACCATGGTAACTTTTCAACCCATGAAAAAAAGGTTGGTGAAACATATCCCGGTAACTTTTGTGTAAATAGCATGATATTTTTAAGCAATGTAGACCCGATAACTTACGTACAAACACCGAGGTAACTTTTGCCAAAGAGGGGAAAAAGTTGTTGAAAACATACCCCAGTCACTTATGTGAACATAGCACGGTAATAAATGAATCACACACTCGATAACTTACATACAAATGATAACTTTGGCCAGCGAGGTAAAAAAGTTGCTAAAAACATCTTCTCCCTCCCTCGCCTTCGATAACTCATGTGAAAATAGCTCGGTAATATATGAACCACATACTCGATAACTTACATACAAGCAGCATGTTAACTTTTACCAATGAGAGAAAAAATTTGTTGGAAAATATACCCTCGATAACTTATGTAACGGTAATATACAAACCACATACCCCATACCTTATGTAAAAATACCGTGGTAACTTGACTAGGGGGCTGAAAAGCATCCTCTTGTAACATGTGAAAATACCATGGTAATATATGAACCGCATACCCAGTAACTTACGTACAAACACCACGGTAACTTTGACTAAAGAGGAAAAAAGTTGTTGAAAAAACATAACCCGGTAACTTATATCAAAACAACATGGTAATATACAAATAGCATACCCGACAACTTATGTACAAACACCATGATAACTTTTGAGCAAAGAGGAAAAGTTGTCGAAAAACATTCCCCGGTAACTTATGTGAAAATAGCACGGTAATGTATGAATCACACATATCTGATAACTTAAGTACAAACACCAAGATAACTTTTGATCAAGGGGGGAAAGTTTTTGAAAAATATAACCCCGATAACTTATGTTGAAATAGCATGATAACTTGCATACCACAGGCGTGATAACTTATGTAGCTGAGACGTAGTAAGTTTTGACCCGGAAAAAAGTCATTGGAATATACCAATATGGGATCTAGTTTTGAAGATTTCGTCGTGACGAATCTTTTATGTGAAAACGGTTTTTGTTTCGGACCGATGGTTTGAGCCACAAAACATTTTGAATTTTCAGAATCTATGATGACATCATCTTTTTTGTCCTCTAGTGCATACATGCGCATGTGGAGAAGGTGGGAGAACCATGTTTATGTCCTGGTAATTTATGTGGAAATAGCACGATAAGTTGCATGCCACAGATGTGGTAACTTATATAGCCAGGACGTGGTAACTTTTGACCCGGAAAAAAAAGTCGTCGAAACATACCAACATGGATCTAGTTTCGAAGATCTCGTCGTGATGAATTTTTATGTGAAAACGATTTTTGCATCGGACCGACGGTTTGAACTACAAAACATTTTGAATTTTCAAAATAAAAAGAATCTATGATGACATCAACTTTTTTGTCTTTTAGTGTATGCATGTAATTAGAGAAAGAAATGCACGTGGAAAGTGATTCATTCTAATGCAATTATGCATGTAATTAGGAAGGAAAAGGAGGTGTGTGGTAGTTTTAGCTATGTGTCACACGTGTGCCAAATATCGCAGTCCTTTTGTAATTTCTAATTCCTATGTAATTTACCAACGGACACCGGTTTTCCTTTCCCGCGGCTGGCAACATATTGACTTATACGAACTTGACGGCAACATCTTGACAATGTAAAATCTTCACCATGAAAGCTCGTTCCATGTTTTTATTGTACTCCGTAAAGAAATATAGGAGCGTTTATAGATCACTAAAAGAAAAATATGATCGTTAATCATATTTTTCTTTTAGTGATCTATAAACGCTCCTATATTTCTTTACGGATGAAGTACTTTATACTAGTACTTTGGTACACACATAGTATATAGGACAATCCTGCACGTGCCTATAGGACCACCATGCATGTAGGATATGCAAAGGATGTGATAAGTGTACTATCTCCACCGTTATTCATATAGACCTAGCTTGCACCGTAAGCTAGGTAGGATAGGTAGGTCGGTCAATAGCTAGGACATGCTAGCCGACGAATGGTGGGAAGACAACGGTGATCTGGCCGTCTGTAAAGACGATGACGCGTTTGGATTCCCGTGGCGATGGAGGAGCCCCACCGACGGTGAAGTACTCGACGTGCACGTCGGGCCTGTCTCTGAGGATGAGGATCCCAGCGGCAATGGTATTGTAGCCCACCAGCTCCGGCCACAACGTCTTGGACCGGTCCGGCAGCCGCACCGCCGTTTGGTCCATCAGCTTCATATCGACATCTCCCATGATCTGAAATTAAAAATTGATCGATGCCAACAAATTCTCAACACACTCACGCTTTAACTTGTATTAATTATAAAGTTGGAGTACGAAACAATGAATAAACGAGAGAACAGTGGCGAGGTAACCTTAGTTGCTGCTGCTAGGATTGGGCTCTTAGTCGATGGTGGCAAGGCTGGTGATTAGAGTGGATATATATAGCTTGCCGGTCTCCTTAGCAAGGATCTCAGCTAGGACAGGATACTTCATGTACATGATCATTGTCAATTAGTAATAGCATGCATCGTGTTCACCGTCGTCGAGTACAGGTTTCTAACCATATACCGGGTGTGATGAACGTTGCAGTGATGTAATCTTATCCTTCATTCTCGTGTCAAATATGGTGACCTCTTACCCAGGCGGAATGACCCAAAGAATATTCATCTGTATGTCTTGTGTTGCTCTTTTTCGGGGGTTTAAAAGAAAAATACAAATGCGTATGGAAATGTTGACACGGGAGTGTGCCTCTAGCTTTCTTGTAGACACCGAGTTTAATGTTGACGCATAAACACAATTATATCGTGATCCCACACACTCATAAGCGCAAATGTCTGCTAAGGAACAGAGTCAAGGAGTTTCGAGATTGGCAGAATTATACATATGCCACAAAAGAATATTTCACCTTAATGAGATACACAAGGTGTCAAATCTGAAGTCTATCTAGGATGGGTTGGGAGTACAATCATCCTTCTAACCATCCAACTACGACTTGGTGCTCATCAAGTAGCTTGTTGGACTTTCAGAAGTATATTCTACTTCAAGAAAAGTTGCTCTGACTTCATCTATCCTTCTGACAAATTTTATTCTCTGTTGTGCATGTTACACAGGCACGATTAAAAGAAATTTCCTTTTTCGAAGGAAAAATTCCATGTTACCTAAGCGTTGTATTTATCATTTTTTTTCTCGGTCTTTGGTAGATGATGATACATTGTGGAACCTTTTGTTACTCCGCGGTAGAAAAGTGCATCATGTAAACTAACTATATTCACAAACTATGCACACCCTTTGTACTTGATGTGCAATTCATGATATTTTCTTGTCCTTAAGCCATGATCTAGCTATCTTGTAATGGTATCGTCCGAATAATCACGGTGTTGAAACCTCATATCACTTCATTATTACATAATGGTGTGTATCAATGATGAACTTAAAAGCCAGTCCAGTGATAGGCACAAAGTCGGTCACGTCTGTGTGTATCTACGAGCTTAAAACTCACTCTAGCGCCATTGGTAATGAAATACCCATGGCGAGCACAACACTCGTCATTGCTAATGTATACAGGAACCAAAAAAAAGCTCAATGGGCCGCACCAAGGCCACACCCATGTGTTATCCACAGCCATATCTACTACTCCTATAAAAGAAAGAGAGGGCGAAGAACTAAATCATCCTATCCATCGAAACCTGCAATCCGATGGTCTACATCCCTCCAGCCTACTAAACGTGTTTTATGCTTTAATTACCCACCATGCCATCATTAACGAAATTGGCCACTTACGAAACATAATCCCCTCGCTAATGAAACGACTTAAGCCCCACGCTCGCGAAACAGACTCCCCGCCACGCTCGGGAACGGCTCGCCCCCACGCTCGAGCCCACCACGCCCGGGAACCGCTGCACCCCCGCCTCCCCATTCTCACCGTCAGTCGCCCCACCCCGCCCGCACCGATCGCCCAACCCTGCCCGCACCGGTCGCCTCCCACCGCTCAGCGCCGCCGGTCGACAGGCTCCGCACCCGCCGCTAGCCCCCGCCCCCGCCCGCACCAGCCGTCTCCCACTGCTCAGTGCCGCTACTCGAGGATGCTTTGCTGGCTTCCCGCAGTTGCCATCGACATCAAGCCTGGAGGGAACGAGCTCCTCTTGGCTCCCATCTGCCTCGCCTTCGCGACCACGGTCCTCCGCTCCGCTCGCCCTCCGTCGCCGGCCGCCGATCCTCTCCTCGGATGCCGCCCCGCCGTTCCTCTTCTGCTTCCCCGCGAGTGTGAGCAGCCCCCCGCCGGTTCTCCTCTTCTTCCCCAAGAAGGCGGGAGAGCGTGAGCATCCCGCCGTCGCTGCCCGCCGGCCTTCATCGGCTGCCCCACAGAAGGACGTAAGCGTGGGGTGGGGGCGTTCTTTGAAATCCTTTAATTGGGTTACTGAGATTTAGTATTTCTAATCTTCTTCAGTCTTTCGAATAATCGATTGCTGAGATCTTGATCTTGATGTTGCATTTTTCTTGTTTTATTTAAGATTGGTTTTAGATGTAGAGTTGGGTTCATTTTGGATGTGAATGTTGGTTTTTAGATTACTCAATGGTTCATTGCAGAATGGTTTTGGTTGTTGGTGCAGGGAAGCTTTGCATCAATGTTGGACCCCCATTCAAGGTCATGTTCATCCCGGAAGAGTGGAGGCAGATTGTGTTATTTGCACAAGGTATACACAGTATACGTCTCTAACATCATGTCAGTTGATTAAACAAGAGAAAAACTTCTGTTGTTTTGTGAAAGTACAGTCGTATGTCTTATAACATTGTATTCCGCTGTAATCCTTGGTGCAGAATGCCAATTTTATGCCATCGAGATCATCAACCTTCCGATGGATCTGAGAAAGACACCACCTATTGCTTGTCTGAACTTGTGTTGTTCATTGTTTGTAGGTTTCCCAATCTCTCCTGAAGCTTATCCTTTTTGATAGAATCGATCAATTAGCCCGTCTCAAGGTCTTCCCAGATATGCGGCCCTGTTGGAACAAATGGAGTTGGAAAATCCACATCACTTAAAGTCTTAGCTGGCAAGCTGAAACCTCATGTGGGATGATTCAAATTATATCTTCTAAAAAAGATATTCCCTATATTGTGACCTTCTCAAGATAGTCTTATTTAGCTTTGCACTATTTTTTGTGCAGAATCCGGCAAGAGATCATTACATACTTTTAGGGTTCTGAGCTTCAGAATTATTTTACATGTATATTGGAGGACCTGAAGGTAATGCACCGCTACCTTACATACTTCTTTGGACAATTTTCTAATTTGGCAGGTTTAATTCAAGACTACAATTTTCTAATTTTCTAATTTGGACAATGTATGTGCCCCTTAGGAGATGACTTTATAAAATTCATATGTAGTACTATTTTTTTTCTATGATGCATAGCCAGAACAACCTAACTATCTGATCTTTGGGATGCTACTTTTGTGCACATAGGCAACAAAAACCGGTAGCAACAACAATGTTTGCTATGTAGATCAATACCTCCTACATATGCATTGTTTCCTGTTATGATCAATTCTTGCTACACCTACATTGGAACCTATGATGCATTACGAGACCTGGAACGGCTTCAATTTTGTCTTTTTTTTGTTTCAGAGTTGTTTAATCCAGCAATGAAACGCAGGTCATCGCCCATTCTATTTGCAGCATCGGCACACACTGCCGCTGCTGACCATCATTATTCGGTCGTAATCCCGACGTCCTCCTCCTGTTGTGCCCTTGGCTTATTGCCTTGAGGTGCCACCCAAATGTGCGTGGCTGCAAAAGTGTTTCATCATGGTCAGGCGCAGGTAGATGACAACAAGCTGCAGAACAATGAGCAGCTCGACAGAGGAGTACCGACGCAACGCTCGCCATAGGGAATTGGGAAGGTACAGAGTTGGGTACGTAATCTTCCTCGGTCGTCACTTTTTTTAAACTATCTTCGCCACAGAATGATTCTTGATGGCACTACCTCTCATTTATGTTTCCTTTTCAGCATAATCATATCCCAGTGTGTTGTATATTCTTTTCTCCAATGAGGGTCTGTTGCATGACCAATTCATTTCGACCTTCTATCTGATTGCCAGTCTGGTGACGACTTTCTGATAATTTGTATGTCTTTTGGACTGGTTATTAGTTTCTGAAATTAAGGTACTGTGATTTGGGAGGAATAGATGCGTATGGACTGTTGTTACATTGCAGGAGAGTGAATTGTGATCATTTTCCTATTGTGTATACTCTGTTCTACGTAATCAGATTTTCCTTTAGCCTCTTAAAGATATTTCTCCACTTCTTTCTCATTGGTTTGTTTGCAGCCTGATTATATGTTGTATGTGCTCTCCCATTAATGTCTCAAGCCTATTAATCCATATATTAATTGTTCCTAAATTTCTGCAGGCTCCCCTGATCACTATATTTATTGGGAAGCTTGGTACAAGACAATCTTAGTTTGGGCTATGATGCAACAATAGGTATGTGCTTTTTAACCGTGTTTTGGGTGTTCATTTTTAAGTGCAGTACAAATGTCATGTTTCATATTTCTCCAACAGCGTAATAATATTTAGAGGTTCGGTAATTAACTCTTGCATATAGGTACTCTCATATACATGTTTCTATCCTTTTACCTATTTTTGTTTTCCATTTGTTTACGCGGGCGCTTGCTAATTTTACAAGTTATCTATTGTATATTGCCATGATGCTTTTGATGCCAAAATTATGTTTTTTGCTGCTCATGTTGGCACTGTCCTCCCCATTCTCCAGGTAAATTTTTAGGTCTAAGCTCCGATATTCTATACAAATGGCAGATTTCAAAAATAATGAAGTATGATGTGCATGTTTCATGGATTATAACAACATCTTGGTTCTTTATTTTAGGTTCAAGCTGAGTGAACAGTATTTTTGATCCAAGTGACTGGTTTTAGCTTGTCAACTTGACATATGTATGCATGAATCCCACTTTTCACGGCCTTTGATTCTTTGGGTCATTTTAGAACCTCCGATGTGTTTTTATTTGCAGTATACAGCGTCGACGAGCAGAAAAACACTTTTGCGTTGCACAAGGTATCTTATCTCTGAAGCTAAAAATAAAGAACCAAGATGTTGTTGCTGCCTTCATCCTCCTTAACATCCGTACAACAACAAGCACGACAACCTAACTTGCCTCTCTTTGTTTGTACTCCCTCCATCCAGAAATACTTGTCGGAGAAATGGATGTTTCTAGAACTATTTTAGTTTTAGATACATCCATTTTTATCAATTCTAGGACAAGTATTTTCGGACGGAGGGAGTATTTCATAGGGGAAAGTAGTGGCTGCACCCACCTTCCGTGCACCCACGCAAGAAAACATAGCAAAAAATAAAAAAAATCTGAAACTCTGTGGGAATGATCATCAACAAATGTTACGGGGGCTTGCAAAGTTTTGGTGGTCAAATAAAATTTGAGGAGCTCTCTCCAAAAAAGATAAAATTACAAAACCTGCTCAAACAGTGCACTTGCATTTTGACTAATTTTCAGTGAATTTGTTTTTTTGTAGAGAGCTCCTTGAATGTTATTTGAGCACCAAATTTTGCAAGCGCCCATAACATTTGTTGATAATCATTCACACAAAGTTTCAGAATTTTTTGAAATGTTTTGGTATGTTTTATTGCGTGGGTGCACCGTGGGTGCACCGAGCCTGGGTGTAGAAAAACTACTCTCTATTTCATAGTGACATGCCAAACTGTAATTGTTGGAGATGCTACAGGCACTCCAGGTCCAACAACCCACATTGTATCTGAAACTGAATATTAAAAGTGGTTAACTTATGGCCTTGCTATTTGGAATCTTGAACAACTTCATTTGTTGCCGACTATAGAAATATACAATCTACTGATTTAGCCACATTTGCAGATCTTATGTTATTACTGCTAACATTCTTTTGATAAATAGGTTTTGATTGCCAAAGCTGGACTTGACTGAGCAGATACATTGACGATGTTCATCAAGGGGTTGTTGGATATCTTGACCAGTTTGCAGTACTTGGAAGAAAACTTCCTAGGTAACGTTCAGTAGATAAATGATTTTAATGTTACATAGCACACTCCTCTCTGCATGTTCCATGCCAAGTGGAGCAAACCCTGTTTTACTGCTTTTGTGTGACTGTAGTTCGGAACAAGATTCCTTCAGTGGGTTCTACATTTTAAGTTTAATATGAGAAGTGCTGTCAAATTATCAATATGCACTTATTATTGTAACTCAATGTGAATTGAGTTCTTTGTATTTCTTTGTGCTTGTTACTGGGTATTATTTGTTAAGACCACTCTAAGCAGAGAGAATCAAAACAAAGGATGGTAAGCTGAAACTTACTGCATTTGTTTTTGAAAAACTACCATTGTTTCCAGAACACACATAAACTATAGCTTTTTAGTAGCAAAATCCATTCTTATTCTCAGATTCTCAAATGCAGTAGTGCATGAAAATAGATTCCTAGCCATAGGGAAAAACGATGTTGTGAAGCCCAATAAAACTTGAGAAAACGGGTTAATGATGTGGTCCAAGCAAACTTAAATAAGAGGTAAAGACGCCCAGATCCTGGGATTACCAAAGTTAACGTTTACGTGGCATTCTCATGTGCCAATGCTCGTGCGACCATGGAGTTAATTGTAAGACGTACTAGAGGTGAGTTCATTATAGCAGCGTCTCAGAGGTATGCAAATATTCCAAACTCTCTGGTTGCTGAAACACTTCTCTCCAGGATGTGGTACGTACGACCTGTGAAGGAGGAAGAATGGCCTGATGTTACCTTTCAATATGATTGTCAGGTACTGGTGGAGATGTGGAACTAATGAAAACAGAACATATCAGACATTATGGGCCTCCTGTGTGAAATTGAGGAGCCGAGCCAAGCCTTTTGTTCCTTACGGTGTCTTCTATTCTTAGAGGCTGATTTCTGTGTGCAAAGCTGCCCCTGCAGGTTAGTGACCGGAGACTGTGGCATAATGCTGCTCCGGATCAACTTGCTTTTTGATGCAAACTGACAGTAGTCATGAGGAAGAGGTGAGCTCCTTTAATTGTGAAAAAAGTCCCTTTGATCTTTTGGTGTTAAGAGGATTGTACTTCACAATATTGGTTCAATGCCGTTGATATTTTTATGTGAGATATCTGCTTTCCATTTTAGTGCTCATTCAGGTGTGTTTTGAGTATTTGCAACATGTGATGGAGTGTCAGGATTTTCATAATACACTATCAATGCCTATGCCATTTGCAACTTTACATAAGCATTTGGTTAGCAACCTCATCTAACAAGTATGTGTTGATCTACTATCCCTTGTTCTTTTCCTCAAATTTTAGTTATGAATTGCTTACACACCATAATATTCAAGACCAAATGTAGGATTATGTCTCCATGTACTAAGCATAATGCAAGGCTTTTTTCAATCATAACTAGATTTCTTATTCTCTTTCAACATATAGAATATTCAATAGATTAAATATATTATTGTCTCTATGCAGAAGGAGGACCGCAATGATGTCCCACTTTTGAAAAAAACAACTTGAGTGACATCACAATATAGTGTATCCATTTAACTCATACTCTCTCCGACCCATAATACAAGATTTTGCAAGCTATTTTTTTATTGCATATAGGTGTGAATCTTATTTGGTCAACGTTCGAGGAGACGTGCGTTGCAATGCTTACTGTGTGTGAAAGAAGAACTAGGATATGCTCAATGTTTGTGACTAGTGGCTCGATGTCCCCATCGCCGAGGTCATCGCTCACTGTGGGGACGTAGCATGGACCTACCGTACACTCTCGTGCCCCCCTCGCTGCCGCATCGGACAGCTGCGAGGTCGACGACTGTTGTCAGGAGGAACAGAGCAACATGCACGTACAAATCTACTGTCAAGAGGGGGAAAGGGAGATGGTAGGATCGTGGTAGACGTTGTCCTCGCCATCTCCTCTACACCATAGTGGATCTCGTTGCCAACTGGTAGCAGGTCAAAAAAAATTATGATCATTACAGGTGACTAGCACAAATTGTGACATGCCCTTCTTATTTTTTCTCCAATTATTTGTCAAGTGCATTTTTGGGGGGTAAGGTAACGGTTATAAGGATTTTCCGAGTAATGCTTGCTCGAGACATAACGACCGAGAGCTCTGCAAATTGCAAGAGAGCTGTTAGAAGTGATAGAGAGATTGGTGGAATCATTGTTTATTGCTTGAGTATCATGGGCATATATATAGGAGTACAATGATCAATTTAGAGTACAAGACAAGGCAGGACCAAATCCTACTCTATCATATCTCTACTTCTAATGAAGCAGTTGGTAGTCTCGCTTTCAAAAAAAAAATCGTCCTATCTCCCATGGTTTTTTTTTGGTACCTTCTCCAACCTTCGCTGGTTTTTTTCGTCTCCTCCCCCCACTTCATCGATTTATTTTCGTGTCACCCTCTCACACAATGAAAGAAATTTGAATAGATCAGAACTTTCCATACTGGGGCGAGTTATTTAGTAATGTAGAATCAATCACGAACAATCTCTAAAGATCAAATATAAATTAATTAACCTTACCTTAAATCACTCAATCACATTAATTAGAAAACAAATATTTGATTTTAAGAAAAATCGTTCAATCACATTAACCTTACCTTAACTCACGGATGGTAATCAATCTCCAAACAAAGGAAACAATACATTGAAGGAGCAATAAATAAACTCCCTTTCTTAATCATGTACATTATCTTCCCTCGCTCCCCCCTCGCACGACCACCTTCTCCGCCGATTTTTTTTATCGATCCCACCTCCCGCACGTGCAATCTCTTTCCACTGATTTTTTTAATGAACCCCACGTCCCGTGTTTCCCTCACCGGGTTTTTTTTCACTCAACATTGATTAGAGAAAACCAGCGCCCTTGCCTCTCTTGGGACCCCTCGCGCTATCTCTCGGCTCGCTAGGGTTTTCTCGCACCCCGACTTCTCCTTGTTTTTTTTAAATGAGGTTATCCCCCGGCCTCTGCATCGGATAGATGCATGCAGCCACTTTATTAAAAATCCGATAGAACAAAGTCTTGAGTGCAAAATACTGCTCACAAAGTGAAGTAAAAAAAATTACAAGTCTCAAAGCCGCATCCGGCTTAACGAGGATCCACTAAGGACAAATAATATGCAGTGATCGCCATCCAAACCGGTTGAATAAAACCCGAGCTGCCATCTCCCATCGGTTGCACCCAGTAACCAGCTGCTCCCTGGAGGCCGTAGGAGTGAGTAATGACCAAGTACAGATCCATGCCGTAGCCCGGAATATAACCTGCAAGAAATTAGTCATAGGTTTTTTGTTAAAAATTATATCATTCCTACAGTTCCATATAGCCCAAATAAGTGTGCATATTCCAATCCGAATATTACGCGCGAGATGTACATTCACTCCATCAAGCCACGTCCCAAACAACATCTCTATGCTATTAGGAGGTGAAATATTAAAGGCTACATGCACCGATCTCCAAAGTAACTTCGCAAGCGGGCAATCAAGAAAAAGGTGTTGTATTGTTTCATCCTAATCACAATAGCAACACCTTGAGCTACCTACCCATCTCCGCCTGAGTAAGTTATCCTTGTTTAGGATCACTTGCTTGTGGACAAACCACATAAATATCTTAATTCATAAGGGTACTTTAACTCGCCAAATATGAAGCGATCGCGGGATTGGGCCATAGTTGATGAGATCTAAGTACATAGACTTGACGGTGAACAAACCATTATTCGTGAGCTTCCATCTAAAAGAATCCTCCTCATCGGAGAGGTGCACCTCCATTAGCCTCCTCACTAAGTGCAGCCAAGAGTTCTAGCATTCCCCAACTAGAGATCTCTTGAACTGGATATTTAAGGGTACTGTCTGCATCACTGTTGCCACGTACTCTTCCTTACGTTGAGCAATATGATACAGAGACAGATACTGGAGAGCTAGCGGCCTATCACCTAACCATGTATCCTCCCAAAACCTTATTGTTGAGCCATCCCCAACACTAAATTGCACCCTATGGAAGAAAATATCCTTCACTTGCATGAGTCCCTTCCAAAAGGGTGAATCATTAGGTCTTACAGTAATCTGGGCTAGAGTTTTGGAGTGTAAATACTTGTTGCGTAGAATCTGAGCCCACATTCCTTCGAATGCAGCGATAGTCTGTATAACCACTTACTCAACAAGCATTTATTTTTCACCTCGAGGTTTTCAATCCCAAGACCCCCCTGGTCCTTCGGTCGACAAATAATATCCCATCTTGCCAGACGATATTTTGTCTTAACCTCGTCTGATTGCCAAAAGAATCGAGATCGATAGAAGTCTAATCTCTTGCGTACCCCTTTGGGTACTTCGAAAAAATACAAGAGGAACATCGGCATGCTAGTGAGTACCGAATTAATTAGTACTAGCCGTCCTCCATATGACATAAGCTTACCCTTCCAGCAACTAAGTTTCTTCTCGAATCGATCCTCGATACATTTCCATTCTTTATTAGTCAATTTCCTATGATGTATTGGAATTCCAAGATAACTAAAGGGCAGCGATCCCAGTTAACAACCGAACAGTTGCTTGTATTCTTCTTGGTCCTCTTTGGCCCTTCCAAAACAGAAAAGCTCACTTTTGTGGAAATTGATCTTCAGACCCGATAATTGCTCGAAAAGACATAGGATGAGTTTCATGTTACGAGCTTGAGCAAGGTCATGTTCCATAAATAATATTGTGTCATCCGCATATTGTAAGATGGATACCCCCCCCCCCCCGTCCACCAGATGGGGGACTAATCCACCAATCAGCCCCTTTTCCTTGGCCCGGCCTATGAGTACTATCAACATGTCTGCCATAATAGTAAACAGTACTGGGGACATTGGGTCACCCTGCCTCAGGCCCTTATGCGTTTGAAAATAATGGCCAATATCATCATTAACCTTTATTCCAACACTGCCTTTCTGGACAAAAGAATCCACCTGATTCATCCAGGACTCATTGAAACCTTTCATGCGCATAGCTTGCTGTAAAAAAGGCCACTTGACCTTATCGTACGCCTTCTCAAAATCCACTTTGAATATCACTCCATCGAGTTTCTTCGAGTGGATTTCATGTAAGGTTTCATGTAAGACAACTACCCTTTCTAGTATGTGTCTTCCAGGCATAAAGGCAGTTTGACTTGGTTGCACCACCGAGTGTGCCACCTTTGTCAGCCTGTTGGTGGCCACTTTTGTAAAGATTTTGAAACTGACATTCAATAAGCATATGGGTCTGAATTGTTCGATGCGGATAGCCTCCTCCTTTTTAGGTAGAAGAGTGATCGTGCCAAAATTCAAATGGAACAATTGAAGATGCCCATTAAAAAGATCATGAAACATAGGCATAAGATCATCTTTCACAATATGCCAACATTTCTTATAAAATTCTACCGGGAACCCATCTGGTCCTGGTGCCTTGTTTGGTTTCATTTGATCTATCGCCTTGAACACCTCCTTCTTAGTAAAAGGAGCATACATGATCTCATTCTCCTCTGACTGCAACTGAGGGATATCAGCCCGTACACTCTCATCCAGAGTCACGGTGTTATCTTTCGGAGGACCAAACAACTGCTTGTAATAGTTGGAGATATAAAGCTTCAAATTCTCATGTCCAACAACCATTTCCTCATCCTGTTCTAGCTGAATGATTTTTTCTCCTATGCATGCCATTCGCAATCATATGAGAAAATTGTGTACTAGCATCCCCTTTTACCACCTTAAGAACTTTGGCACACAATTCCCACTTCATCTCTTCTTCTCTAAGTAACGAACGTAATTTGGCCTCGGCTTCCGACTTGCAAGCTTGCTCAGTCGGGTCCAGCAAATTTGTTTCCGCCCGTATATCTAGCGTCTGAATTAACTGGATCAGCCTGTCCTTCTCTTTTTTATAGATCCCACTCTCATTTTTAGCCCAACCACTCAGGAATTGTCTCGGGTGTCTAATTTTGTTCTGCCAGTGTGCCACGCTAGATGTGTCATGCACTGGTTTAGCCCACTCTCTTGCCACCATCTTAATGAAATTCTCTTTTTTGAACCAACTTAATTCAAACGAGAAAATATTTTTATTACCAATATGCATGGCGCTCCCTGAATCAACTAATAGGGGTGTGTGGTCTGGATCGCCCATTGCATTGCGTGCACCGACACTAAGGGGTACTTCTGTTACCATTCCACACTCGCCAGAACCCTATCGAGCTTCTTGTAAGTAGGAGTAGGAAGGGAATTTGCCCAGGTAAATTGTCTTCCTGAGAATTCAATCTCCCTAAGGTTAAGACTCTCATGATCATATTGAACATAAAAGACCACCGTCCATCAAAATGATCATTGTTCTTTTCTTCCTTCCTCCTAATGATATTAATATCACCTCCTACCAGAATTGGCAATCTTTCATCTCCACAAATCCGTACCAGATCTACTAAGAACTTCGGATTAAACTCTGGTTGAGCAGCCCCATATACTGCCACTAAGGCCCAACGGAACCCATCCAATTTGGACCTAACCCTGAACTTCACCGTATATTCTCCTCTTACTACATTTATAACCTCAAGGGTTTCACATTTCACTCCCAAGAGGATCCCACCGGATCGCCCTCTTGGCGGAAGGCAGTGCCAATCAAAGGCAACTCCCGCTGTAAGTGAGCCTAAGAATTGTGGCGTGAAGTTATCTTTGCCCGTCTCTAGAAGAGCAATAAACTCTAATTTATCCTCTAAAGTTGTTTCTGCAAGGAACCGTTGCTTAGCCAAGTCTGCCAGAGCTCTGCTATTCCAAAATACCCCTTTCATAAATCATCATAGAATTTTTTCTTGAGTTTCAGTCTCGCACTCCTACGGACCGCCGACGCTGGATAGACCTTCCTCTTCCAGGGTTGTTTAGGTTTGTTCAATACCGGCATGTCTGCATCAGGAGCCATTACTTCCGGTGACCCCCCCCCACACACACACACACATTCGTAAATGCCTCGCTTGGCAGCATAGTCTCTACCTCTCCTGCCTCCTCATCGACCTCCGATGCAGGCATCATCTCATCACAAAAATTCACAAGTGTGGGGACACTCAAGCTATGAATCTCGGCGTCAGACATAGGTTTAACCACCGCTAACTGACGTATCAACTCAGAGGCTCTTTCAGCCTCTAGGTCTAAGATGTCATTAACTGAATTAACAATTTCGACCCCATTTGCCCCTAGCGAGATTCCTATGTCATGTGCTCTACTCATAATCTCATGTTCAGAGAAGTGCAAAATAGAGCAATGCTTATTAACCGACATACCTGTCTGGGCCTCGACGTCCCTAAGCTTGGCGGCTCTCATCGCGCGCCCAAGCTAAAAGTCGTTGGCGTCCGGCTGAACCTGAACCCGAGCACTGACACGCCTGCCAGAAAGTGCCGGGTCCGAGTGGCCGCCGAATGCGATCACCTCCTCGGTGGACCGCGAGCCCTCCAAGACCTCCTCGGTGGATCGCGAGCCCTGCAGCGCCTCCGCGGGGCTGTCCGCCATGCCGTTACCATGGGAGTGAGGAGTCAGCGACCTGGCGCCTCCAGGACCCCCTCCCCCCGCAGGACCCAAGATCGGCCGGCGCCATCCTGACGGGGCCGGTGAAGATCGCACCTGAGGTGATCCCACGGCCGAGTCCAGAGCCACCTGCCCTGGAACTGCCAATGGCGAAGACCCCTCAGGCACCCCCTGTGGTATGCGGGCGCAAACTGGGACTCGGGACATGCCTGTGCCACAAGTCATCGCGCGCGGGGCGACTCGTCAGCAACCCGTGTCGGAGTCAAGCAATCACAGGCCCCCAACGCACAGCCGTCCACCTGCTGATCCGTCACTAGTAGTGACGCCGCCATGTGTTCCTGCCCAGCTGCTGTCATGCGCATCGGAGTCGAGGCACGCTCCACTCTTGGCAAGACCGGTCCACACTTCGGCGACAAGATACGTAGCTCTGTCGGAATGGGTGGCAAATCGTGCTCAGTAGCATCATCACTATCGACACGGTCACTCCACAGTCGAGGCGGTGCGGAGTTCGGCGTCCCAAAGGACCCAAACCTCAGAGTCTGAACTGGTGGGGACGTAGCCGGCACTGAGCCCCTTTCCGTCACCTGCGGAACAGGTTGACATGCGGCCGTATCTGAACCCTTACTTGCTCCATCACCACCATTATTCTCCCTATTGCCAGTATCATCATCGTTATCGGACATGTCCACATCACCTCCACCTAGTACTGCTTCCTGATACATCTCAGCGTCTTCTAATTCAATATCTAAGTTGTAAATCATTCCTTCATGCGTCCACGGAACCACATCAGGAATATGCTCAATCGATCGAACACTGACAAGTAACCTGGCCACACCATGAGTCCGAGTAAACGGCATATCCACTTGCTCGGTCTTTTCGATGAAAGATCCAAGACTGCAAACCACCCTAGCATCACCGAGAGGCTTGGAGGGTGCCCCCGAAAAATGCACCCAGACTTGAGACAGTGGTGTGCCTTTGGGTTCTGTTTGCTTCCAAGCATCAAATTCAAGAATACAATCGGTACCCGGCACACGAGCTATATCAAACTTAAGCAATTTCTTCAGCTCTTCCACTGACGGGAAATCCACCTTGTATAGATTATCATCCAGTCGAATAAGCTCCCAACGAGAATTCCCGAGAGCAAGCTCGTTCGGGCGCTGCATAACTCGTGCCTCAGATAAGTATCCCTTCGTTACCCTGACCAGCCATGTAGTCAAGTTGCGTGGTGAGTCTGGGATTACAGCCGGCGCGGGTGACTCAAAGAACATCAATTCCTCGCAACACACACCATACATGGTCACCGTCGGTAGGGGAAGCATCAACACAGGACACACCCCCGAATCATGAGCAGGTTTTCTACATGTGTCACACAACTCCGTGCTACACTCAGCAATGAAATACCCTTGCTCACCGCAACGGTAACAAATCATCTTTCATTTCCTGCGCGCCCACTTAGCAGCCCGCTCACCCTCCTTGTCCGAAAGTCCGTCAGAACCAGATTCCCCTACTCTTGGCCCCATTCTGCGAGGGCGACGGGACCTTGGTAGAAGCCAGTGCAGTAACCACCGCCATGGCCTCACCTGATAATGCAGCGGACTGCACGTCCATAGATTTCGACGACTTGCCCGCACCATGCACCTCATCTTCCGCCGTGACGGTCGTAGCCGGTGGCGTTTGGGGGGGGGGTGAGACGGACGCCTCGCCCCACCCCGACCACCAAGATAGCCCCGGTAGGCGCCCCGGGAACGATAGTCCGGCCCAGATGCCCCTTCCATGAAATTTCCCGGCGGCGTGAAAAACGGCCTCACCTCAGAGCCGTCACTTTGCTACGTGTATCCATGCCCGCCCCCGGTCGAAGACGATCCCCGGTGTTGACCATCACCGTAGGTGTTGAATCCATCATCGCCCCACCGGCCTCGAGGGGGAGCACGCGCGACCTGCGCCAAGGTATCCGCGGCCCGACTTCTCCTCCTTGCCGCCGCCGATTTCCGCTGTCCATGCTGCAAGATCCACCACCTAACCTCCGTAGGCTTGGCGACGGCCCACTTCTTTGTCTTCTTCTGTTGGAATTTTGCTAGTAGGCCTTTGGCCCAAAGCCCAACTAAAATTCTGAAATTCTCTTGGCCCATTCATGCACACATGTGAGTGGAATGAGTGAGGCTAAAGTTTAGTCCCACCTCGGAAGTTGAGAGAGAGTTGCACCTCTTTATAAGGTGAGCTCTTCTACCACTTGTATGAGCATGAGAAGAGGAGACCTACACGCGCGCTCCTCCTCCTCGCTCGCCTCGCCACGCCACGCCTCGTCACGACGCGCCGTGGGTTGCGGGATTGAGCCGAGCCGAGGACAGAGCTATGCACGTTGTCTATATTTTTGCTGCATGGGAAAATGAATGAGTCATTAGTTAATAATTAACGAACGCGTTAATTACTGAACTGTTTCCGATTCTTTTGGATCGTGACGACTCGGACGTGGGGTTTACTCCCACGACCTACCCGGCCCGCACTATATAGTCAGGCAGACGTCTACCCTAGCCGCGGCCGCTTCGTATGGTTTCTCACCACCGTTCCAGATCATTGCGCCGCCAAGCAAGTCTTCTCCATCCCTCCTTCCGGCGTGCACCGCGAGAAGGGACAGCAGGCCTCCGGAACCCCGCCTCTCGTGATCCTGTACGGGAGAGGGGCGATCAGGTTTTTGGGGAGCGCACTCGCGCGACTGCTGGCAGCGACGACTTCGCGAACGACGACTTCTTCCCCGACCTCGGCAACCTCATCCTCGACGACATGGGCGACAACGTCAACGCCGGCGGTGCTGCACCCGCTGCACCGTATGTGATTCTATCCTTCCTGTTCGAGATCGTGGTAGAATTCATGTTTCTAGTATGTGCCTTAGATGTGATATGTTCATCTGCTATGCTAGTTCGCATGATTAGTTTAATCTCTACTGTTGTGGTCATGATTTATCTTCTGTTTATTCGGATTAAATCTCGTAGTAATTTGCTCATATTTCCAACAATCCAAAAACCTGATTATAGGCAATTTACTCCGAGTGGTTTTGCTGCGCATCTGAAGCCGCCTGCCTTTAAGGGGGCGCAATATAAGAGGTGGCGCACGAGAGCAGTCTACTGGTTTCAGACCATGGGCTGCTATGATGCCACCAAGGGCAAGCCTGAGGGCGATCTTAATCCAGCACAGCTGGAAGCTTTTGAGAAGATCGATACCCTCTTTAAAGGCGCTCTTCTGAGTGTTCTTGATGACTCCATTGTGGATTCGTATATGTCGTTTGACAACGGCAAGGACATGTGGGCTGCGCTCGAGGCCAAGTTTGGTGCCTCGGACGCCGGCAGCGAGTTGTACGTCATGGAGCAATTCTATGACTACAAGATGACTGATGAGCGCCCTGTTGTACAGCAGGCTCATGAGATACAGTCGCTCGCAAAAGAACTTGAGTACTTCAAGTGTGTGTTGCCGGACAAATTTGTTGCCGGAGGCATCATTGCCAAGCTTCCACCTTCGTGGAACAATTTTGCTACTTCCCTGAAACACAAGAGACAGGAGTTTTCCGTTGCGGATCTCATTGGTACTCTTGATGTTGAAGAGAAGGCGAGAGCAAAGGACACACGTGCTCGAGTTGCTGAGGGAGGTTCTAGTGCCCACATGGTACAGAAGAAGAACTCCAGCCCAACAAGTTCAAAAACAATAAGAACAAAACTCAGGGCAAAGGCAAGTTTGATACAAAGAACAAGCCATCACATTCTACCAACTTCAAGAAGAATTCTCATAAGAAGGGGAAGGGACTTTGCCATGTCTGCGGTGATCCTAATCACTGGGCTCCGAAGTGTCCTAACCGCTTTGAGGAGCGCGAACATGAGAAGAGCGGCAAGTCCGCTAATGTTGTCATCGGTGATACTGATATGAAGGAATCAGGGTACGGTATTTTTCCTACCATCCTTTCAGTATTTCAATCCCCTGATTGGTTAATTGACACCGGTGCCAATGTACATGTTTGTGCTGATGCCTCCATGTTTTCTTCTTACCAGGCAACAGGGACTTCACCCGTGCTGATGGGGAATGGGTCACATGCCATCGTTCGAGGTGTTGGTACGGTCGATCTGAAGTTTACTTCGGGGAAGACTGTGCGTCTGAAGAACGTTCATCATGTGCCGTCCATCAATAAAAATCTCGTTAGCGGTTCCCGTTTATGTCGAGATGGTTTTAAGTTGGTTTTCGAATCCAATAAAGTTGTAATTTCTAAGTGTGGACAATTTGTTGGAAAAGGCTATGAGTGCGGAGGCTTGTTCCGCCTATCTTTGTCAGATATTTGCACTAAAGTTATTAATAATGTTTGCCACAATAATGAGTCTGATATTTGGCATTCACGACTCTGTCATATTAACTTTGGTTGCATGACGCGGTTAGCCAATATGAATTTAATTCCGAAAATCTCTACTGTCAAAGGCTCCAAGTGCCAAGTATGTGTGCAAGCTAAGCAACCTCGCAAGTCCCATAAGACTGCAGAGGCAAGAGACTTGGCGCCACTAGAGCTTATACATTCTGATCTTTGTGAGATGAATGGCGTGTTGACAAAAGGTGGAAAGAGATACTTCATGACGTTGATTGATGACTCCACTAGATATTGTTATGTGTATCTTCTGAAATCAAAAGATGAGGCTTTGACTTTCTTTAAAAACTATAAAGCTGAGGCAGAGAACCAACTTGATCGAAAAATTAAACGGCTTAGGTCCGATCGTGGTGGAGAGTATTTTTCCAATGAATTTGATCTGTTTTGTGCGGAACATGGTATAATCCATGAGAGGACGCCTCCCTACTCACCCCAGTCAAATGGGGTAGCCGAAAGAAAGAACCGAACTCTAACTGATATGGTTAACACCATGTTAGACACTTCGGGTCTATCCAAGGAATGGTGGGGGGAGGCGCTAATGACTGCGTGTCATGTCCTAAACCGAGTTCCCACAAAGCATAAGACCATGACTCCATTTGAGGAATGGGAAAGGAAAAGGTTGAAACTCTCTTACCTACGTACTTGGGGTTGTTTGGCGAAAGTCAATATACCAATTCCCAAGAAGCGCAAGCTTGGACCAAAAACCGTGGATTGTGTTCTTCTGGGCTATGCTTTTCATAGCATCGGCTATAGATTTTTGATAATAAAATCTGAGGTATCCGACATGCATGTTGGTACGATTATGGAATCAAATGATGCAACTTTCTTTGAGGACATATTTCCTATGAAGGATATGTCGAGTTCATCAAATCAGGAGATACCTACTCCATCTAGTGAGGAATTCACTGTAATTCCTGAACCCACCATTGCGATGGAACACGTTGAGAATCCTGTTGAGGGTAACAATGGAACTCCTGTGAGGAGTAAGAGACAGAGGACTGCAAAGTCTTTTGGTGATGATTTCATTGTGTACCTCGTGGATGACACACCCAGGACTATTTCAGAAGCCTATGCATCTCCTGATGCTGACTACTGGAAGGAAGCTGTACGTAGCGAGATGGATTCCATCTTAGCTAACGGTACCTGGGAGATCACTGACCGTCCTTATGGGTGCAAACCTGTAGGATGTAAGTGGGTGTTCAAGAAGAAGCTTAGACCTGATGGTACGATTGAAAAGTACAAGGCACGGCTTGTGGCCAAGGGTTATACCCAGAAAGAAGGTGAAGACTTCTTTGATACTTACTCACCCGTGGCTAGACTGACCACAATTCGGGTGCTACTATCACTGGCTGCCTCACATGGTCTTCTCGTTCATCAAATGGACGTTAAGACGGCTTTCCTCAATGGAGAGTTGAAGGAGGAAATTTACATGGATCAGCCAGATGGTTTTGTAGTACCTGGTCAGGAAGGAAAGGTGTGCAAGTTATTAAAGTCTTTATATGGCCTTAAACAAGCTCCTAAGGAGTGGCATGAGAAGTTCGAAAGAACATTAACTGCTGCCGGCTTTGTAGTAAACGATGGTGACAAGTGCGTGTACTATCGCTATGGTGGGGGCGAAGGAGTTATTCTTTGTCTGTATGTCGACGACATATTGATCTTTGGAACCAAACTTGATTTAATCAAGGAGGTTAAGGATTTCTTATCTCGCTGTTTTGAGATGAAGGATCTAGGAGTAGCTGATGTTATCTTAAACATCAAGCTGTTGAGAGATGAGAATGGTGGGATCACACTGCTTCAGTCTCATTATGTGGAAAAGGTCTTGAGTCGTTTTGGGTATAGCGACTGCACGCCTTCTCCAACTCCATATGATGCTAGTGTGTTGCTTCGAAAGAATCGACGGATTGCTAGAGATCAACTGAGGTATTCTCAGATTATTGGCTCGCTTATGTATTTGGCGAGTGCCACGAGGCCTGACATCTCTTTTGCTGTGAGCAAGCTGAGTCGGTTTGTGTCAAAACCGGGAGATGATCATTGGCATGCGCTTGAGAGAGTTATGCGCTATTTGAAAGGCACCGCGAGCTATGGGATTCACTACACCGGGTATCCAAGGGTACTGGAGGGTTATAGTGACTCAAACTGGATATCTGATGCTGATGAGATTAAGGCCACAAGTGGTTATGTTTTTACACTTGGTGGTGGCGCTGTTTCCTGGAAGTCTTGCAAGCAGACCATCTTAACGAGGTCAACTATGGAAGCAGAACTCACAGCATTAGACACTGCCACTGTTGAAGCAGAGTGGCTTCGTGAACTCTTGATGGACTTACCTATGGTTGAAAAACCAATACCCCCTATCCTGATGAACTGTGATAATCAAACTGTGATCGTCAAGATAAACAGTTCTAAGGACAATATGAAGTCCTCAAGGCATGTGAAGAGGAGACTAAAATCTGTCAGAAAATTGAGGAACTCCGGAGTTATTACGTTGGATTATATCCAAACGTCGAAAAACTTGGCAGATCCCTTCACAAAGGGTCTATCACGTAATGTGATAGATAATGCATCGATGGAGATGGGTTTGAGACCCACCGCATGAGTTGTCCATAGTGGTAACCCACTCTATGTGATCGGAGATCCCGTGAAGTAGAAGTGGGAGACAAGCTGTTGGTCAGCTGGGAGGAGAGTATCCCTATATTAATTATCCCACTCCGTGAAGATGCAATACTCTCCTGATCTGCATGGCAGGTTGATACTTATCTTAATGTGTTCCAAGTGGCTTATTCGGGTAAGCAGAGATGTTGTCCTGCAGAACATCTTCTGAGGAACACACCTATATGAATTTGACTGTTAACGTCGCAGTCTGTGAGAATTGGGTGTTCTCTAATAAATTTATGAAAGGCCCTAGAGTATGACGTATACGCTCCAACCGCGGGGAAGCCTTGCGGCAGCCCAGTATCGGTCAAGAATTTGTGTGAAACTAGTTTCACAGAAAACTTGTAGTTCAAGGCATAGTCCACTATTCAAGTTGTGATCTAGTGTAGCATAAATTTCTAAGTGGAAGTTCAACTTCACAGTCTCCACTAAGCACCGATATATAAAACAATGTTTTAGAACTAAATGATGAGATGTGCCAATGAGACTTTGTGGGGGATTGTTGGAATTTTGCTAGTAGGCCTTTGGTCCAAAGCCCAACTAAATTTTTGAAATTCTCTTGGCCCATTCATGCACACATGTGAGTGGAGTGAGTGAGGCTAAAGTTTAGTCCCACCCCGAAAGTTGAGATAGAGTTACACCTCTTTATAAGGTGAGCTCTTCTACCACTTCTATGAGCATGAGAAGAAAAGACCTACATGCGCGCTCCTCCTCCTCGCTCGCCTCGCCACGCCACGCCACGCCTCGTCACGACGCGCCGCGGGTTGCGATTGAGCCGAGCCGAGGACAGAGCTATGCACGTTGTCTATATTTTTGCTGCATGGGAAAATTAATGAGTCATTAATTAATAATTAACGGACACGTTAATTACTGAACCGTTTCCGATTCTTTTGGATCGTGATGACTCGGACGTGGGGTTTACTCCCACGACCTACCCGGCCCGCACTATATAGTCAGGCAGACGTCTACCCTAGCCGCGGCCGCTTTGTATGGTTTCTCACCACCGTTCCAGATCATTGCGCCGCCAAGCAAGTCTTCTCCATCTCTCCTTCCGGCGTGCATCGCGATAAGGGACAGCAGGCCTCCGGAACCCCGCCTCTTGTGATCCTGTACGGGAGAGGGGCGATCAGGTTTTTGGGGAGCGCACTCGCGCGATTGCTGGCAGCGACGACTTCGCGAACGACGACTTCTTCCCCGACCTCGGCAACCTCGTCCTCGACGATATGGGCGACAACGTCAACGCCGGCGGTGCTGCACCCGCTGCACCATATGTGATTATATCCTTCCTGTTCGAGATCGTGGTAGAATTCATGCTTCTAGTATGTGCCCTAAATGTGATATGTTCATCTGCTATGCTAGTTCACATGATTAGTTTAATCTCTGCTACTGTGGTCATGATTTATCTTCTGTTTATTCGGATTAAATCTCGTAGTAATTTACTCATATTTCCAACATCTTCCTCCCCTCCTGGCCGCACTCTCCGGCTCCACGTAAGTCTACATGATCGTCGTCCTCAACCACCGCCTGTCGTCGATGAGGAGGAGATCCTTGCCGCCGTCCCGTTCCTCGGTGCCCAGTATGACTGTGTTTCCGAGTGCGTCCGCCTGCGGCATTCGAGAGACAGGGAGGCTTCTGGACGATTACATCGACGAACATCTGTCCTAATCCACTCCATCACCACTCAAATTAAGGCCATCGTTGTTGGGCCCGCGTCGAACGTCTGCTCGGACGTGTATCTTTCCGTTAGAGCATGTACGCCGGAGTCGCTAGCGTGAGTCGCTAGCCACGCTAGCCGGCCGATCAGTTTCTGTCGAGATGATGTGCACGTAGGCAGGAGTCGCTAGCGGTCAGTTTCTGCTGAGATGATGCGCACGTACAAGGAGCAAGCTACCAGGCAGGTGGGTGCTTCCGTGGAAGCTAGCTAGCCACGGCTTGATCGATTGATCTCAACAGAACAACACACACAAACACTGGCAATTTTGATGGCTAATAGATGTACTAAACGTGGATTCTGAAGCCTATGGCTGATACGACCTGCTTCTCCCCGTGCTCCAGCATAAGGTATCAATTTGCTGCTTCATGTTCTTGGTATTGTTTGCTTGATGGTTTGAGCTGACGAGATATGACTTGTGTTGGATGGCCAGCGAGAGAAAGCTTGTGCACATGGTGAAAACATGGTACTGTGTACTGAGGGCAGCTCGGAAAGGAAGAAGCTGGATTCTTGTCATTGGCCTATATGGATTGTCAGATTGGTGATATTTGTATTTGTCACTGTGATCTTGCTGGCTGCCACACATTTGATGGACGCATGTGACTGTGTTCTATGGTTCATCGCTTAGCAATTTTTGCAAATGTTACTTTAGAACTGCCTATTACATAGTGTATTCTTCGGTCTGTTTAATTAGTGATGTTTTTCAATGTTTCCAAGAGATGTAATTGGCAGTATTTCTCGTATTTCTGTCACTGAACAATTCCATTTGCTTTTCATAACTACTGCCCCAACAAACTGAATTCTCTAGCCAGTTTCATTTTCAGGTTCATGACAATTCGTTTTCTGTGTGATCTTAAGTTCAAGCGGGCCTCCAAAACCAGTTTCATTGGCCAACCGTCTATTAATATTTGTCAACCTGGAAGCTACCGCACGAACTTTTGTAGTGAAATCCTGGAAACGAGTGTGGGGCAGCCTGGGTTAACTGCTTGGCGTCCGGCTTGGATATTAGGATTGCTAATAGCAACTTTGATGGGGGAACTGATGGGATTTTCAGGGCTGTTCATGGCTACCTAGCGGGGCAGATCTGCCTTGACAGACTCTCAATCCTGAAAAATCGTATGTAGAAAATTTAATTAATTCCACTGGAGGTAAAACTGACTATTACAAGCCTGATTGACATGATTCGTGGAAGTTAATTCTGAAGAAATATTGAGATCGATTGGGCGTGAGGCATTCAAGCTAAGATTGGGATGAGCTGCGATGGGGATTCAAAGAGAGAAAATGTTGGTAACTGGCAGATCCGGGGCTTGGGTGGGGACGGGGTGTCGAGGAGGACGAATAACCACCGATGCTCCAGGAGAACATCTGAGTGGGGGTGGCCTCCTACAGCCAGATGCAGAACAAATGCCGGGTGAGTGGTGGGCACTGGCACGACGGTGACAAGCAAGCAACGGGGTGGCGCGACTGGTATGGGACTAGAAGAGGATGGACGAAGAACAGATGGAGAGGTTGTACGGCAAATGCATTGCGCGCTGCAGCTACTACGGAAATACGGTTGACAGCTGGTGGGTCGCATTAAATTGGACCAGAATTTTGGGTCAACAATAACGTGATGGCACATACTTCCTCTGTCCCACAATATAAGAACGTTTTTGCTACTAGTGTAGTGTTAAAGACGTTCTTATATTATGAGTATGTAATAAGAAAAAAAAAACAACAGACCAAATATGCTGATTGTAATGTTAATCTTCCTTGATAGATATGCTCATTTGAGTAAATCAGATGGGCCGTGAACATGAGAATTAAAAAAAATGTAAAATTATGTCCAAATAATGGATCTGTGTGGCACTCGGATTAACTTTGCATACAGAATTAAGAACTGGGGTTCATTATTTTGGGATCAGAAATAATTGAAACTGGATCAAGTGTTGGCAGCTGTTTTAATTATGTTGGGACAAGACATAGTAGAAATGGTCTGTTAATTATTGGTCGAACAAACTGGGTTGTTCTGCCGTGCTTGTCAGTGGCCCATGTGGCGAACATGACCACCCCAAGGGGTTGTAGGTTTTTTTCTACCAATGGGAGCTTTTCCTTTACCGTCCCCATAGGGGTAGTCCACAGGTTTCATAACTACCCCTCATGCGGGTTCAAAATCACTTCCTATGATCTCTGGAGTACAGGGAACATACTATACTGAGCTTGTGTAAAAAACATACTGTACTGAGCCATCTTGCGTATTTGTACAGAGAATTAAAACTATGTGTACGCTGGAGAAGTCCTAGGAAATTATGTACCATCAATGCGAGGCACAGATCCAGACGGGTTCGAGCGGCTTGGATATGCATCCCACTGAGCACCGTGCGCCAAATGTATTATTTAATATTAGTGTCTCCTTTAAGGAGAGCTATTCTTATTTGACTTTACATATCACGTTAGGAACTTATTATTCAACATCAGTTAGGCATCATCATCGCTCAATTGTGTGGCAGGTACCTTTGCATACAGGCATACTTCCTTATTTTAGCATTTGCTTACAACATTTAAACTTTTTTACCTTTAGGATAAATCTTGGATATAGGGAGTGTGTTATTTTATGCGTTGTTATTTAGTTGGCTGGTACTAGGTTCTAAAAGGCATCCTCCTTGCAGAGCCAATTTTCTATAAAATTTAGAGTGAATAAATATTTGTTCTGTATGCATGTAATGCTTGTTAGCATCTCCATCACCTTTGACGGCCATGATGTCACTGGTCCCTCTCTCGATTCCGTATTTATTCCGAATCATGGTGGTGTTTCATATTTATGTTTAGTGGGTTCTCTCTTACCTTCGCATGTTGGGCCGCACAGCCACATGTTTCACCTTCTAGAACATGCAATTGCCTCTACCGACCTAGCCCGGACGAAACGACAACGTGACTCGAACTCCCGCATTCCAATGGTATTGTTTCATATTTGTAGATTGTTTTATTTTTGATAAGTTTCATACTTCTAATCAGATTTGTACACTAGAAACCATGCCTATACTAATTGGTTGAAGTACAACCACTGCTAACTGTTATTTGCTTGCGACAACAAATCTATGTTAGAGAGAGCCAGGGTTGGAGAGAGATGAAGGGTGGTAGACAGAGTGTGGGGGCAGAGGGAGAGAGGAGAGGGAGAGAGAGGGAGAGGAACATAGTATAATGAGAGAGAGAGGATAGACAAAGATAGAGATAGAGAGAGAGAGAGAGAGGAGAGGAGAGAGAGAGAGAGAGAATTTCAGTGTGAAATAGGAGTATATCGCAAGTGCAGCGCACGTGTTTGATGAAATTTAAGCTGTGTAAATGGAGGTGGAAGGGGAGATTGCGAGCCGGATCTTTCATTAACTCAAGTGGCATACATGGACTAAGGATGCAGAGATAGTGGTGGAGAAAGAAGATGTTTAGTAGTGATTTACAAAAAAAAGAGTAGACTGCATATGTGCACGAGAAATCTGTAAGTATACATTAAAGTCGATTAATGTCAAACAACCAAACTAATGTATGCCCCATTGCATGTAAATATATTTTATGTGAAGTCTTCATGCTAATTAAATATATATTGCTTCTGCATGATGGTTATGAGTTGAGAAAAATATTTTTATTATACTTGTTTAAGTACCATGTGAATGAAGCTAAAGACAACTTCCTAACGTAGTATGGTAATATCATAAGTGCATTAAGTAGATCATAGTTTGTAACATATAATTATTTGGATCATTACTCTCTGTGTATATATCTTCAAGTTACATTGTAGTTGAAGTGGATTTCTAATATTTGGAATTTGTTGCATGCTATCTTCTCTATGCATGCGAAATTTGACAGTCATTATATTTATAGGTGCAATCAAACAATTATATACAATTATATATGCAAAATTTGATATGCATGATATTCATAGGTGCGATCGTAAAAATATTTAAAAGGCCCGCGACAACGCAGGGGCATTCTCCTAGTACTTCCTAATGATCATAAAACTGAACACCCCGCCTCCCCCCGGCGGTCACAACGTAGCGACGCGGACGGTGAGACTGGAGAAGAATCTGAAGGCAAGCCGACGGACCCCCCCCCCCTCCCGCGGTCACAAGGAGAGCGACGTAGACGGTGAGGCTGGAGAAGAATCCGAAGGCAAGCCGACGGACCCCCCCCCCCAACACACACACACAATCGTAACGGTCGACGCATCGCGGAAGTCATGGCTGCAGTGGAAACCAAAGAGGTTGCTCAAGTAAGGTGGTAACGCTTTGTGTCGATGTCGATGTAGCCGAGAGTGTAGGGTGGTGTAGCCGTGGTCGAGGTAGCCGTGCGTAGTACGCCATGGTCGGTGTCAAGTCGGGGTAGCCAGTGTCGAGGAAGTCGTCGTGGAGTCGTGGGCGCAAGGAGGCGCCAAGATAGTCATGGGCGCAGTGATGTCAAAGTAGTGGTGCACCGGGAAGAAGGCGTTGTTGACGAGGTGTCGCGTCGGGTTTGCCAAACCCGGGGACACGTCGTACATGAAGGCGCGCGTCAGTGTTGCCAGCATCGGGCATGTGTAGACGGACGAAGACGAAGTTGACGAAGCGTCGCACCAGGCTTTGCCAGGCCCGGGGACACATCATGGATGAAGGCATGCATCGGTGTTACCAGCATTGGGCATGCGTAGATGAGGGACCTACGCGAGCGGTAGCCATGTCAAGGAGTCGGAGGGGCCAGCAGAGAAGAAGACTCGACGATGGTTGTGGCAACAATCAGCGTGGGGCCGATGTCACCAACGGTGGTTGGAGTAGACGAAGTGGTCGGGGAAGATGACGGCGATGCCGGCGACGGGCTGGTGCTGGACGAAGACAAAGGGGGTGGACGGGCGGCGGCGGCTACAAGGGTAGCAGCGGCGGTGGTGGCCTAACGGCAACGGCGACTTGGTTAGGAGCGCGGCAATGGTGCTCGAAGTAGGCGAGGAACCCGACAACGTGACGAAGACCTGTGCGGATGGTGGCATTTCCGCGCCAAGGGAGGCGGCGCAGCACATACCATAGGAAGTCAACACGCGGGGACGGCGGAGTGGACCACGGTCGCGGCAGTACGGCCAGAAGAGGCGACGCAGCAGCAGCAGCAGGTGGGTCGGCGCGACGGTGGGAAGACCTAGGGGCGGCGGCGGGGACCGCGAGCCACACTCGCTATAGCCTGATGGGGCGACGCAGCGGCAGCGCGATTGTCAGTGCAACCACGGGGACGACATGGAGCGGACGACCTCGGGGCAGTGGTGGACTGCGTGACGTGGCGCTACAGCCCGAAAGGGCGACGCAGCGGTGGCGTGCGAGTTGGTGCAACCACGTGGAGAACCACGGGGTGGCGGCGCTGCGGCCCGATGAGGCGACACAGCGGCAGCCCAATGTTTGGTCAATGGAGGGGCGCGTTGTACTCAGGACAATCTTTACGGGACTTGTGGAGGTGCGCGCAACCGATGGGCCAGGTCGGTCGCACCGCTTAGATGAGGAGGATCGCGGCGGCGGGCGGGTGATCAATCCGATCACGCCCGAGGTCGGGGACGCCGCTCGATGGAGGCGAGGTGGAAGCGGAGTCCGAGATGAAGCGGACGACGACGGTCGGCATACGATGTGCGGATGAACGCGTTAGCACCAGCCCCCGGGCTGCCCACGCCGCGTGAGCGCCCAGGTAGCGAGGCACAAGCAACCAAAGCAGCAGCGGCGCCCGAGCTCGAGGCAGCCGGCGAGCCTGACGCAGGCGGCAGTCCGAGGCATCCAGCGATAGTGCCGGCGAGGCAGGTGGCAAGGGGGGCGTACGGACGCGGCAGAAGCAGGGTGGTGATGGAGAAGTCCCGGTTGGAGTAGGGTGGTGATGGAGAAGTCCCGGTTGGAGTAGGGCGGCGATAGCCGGCGCAGGGCGACGAGCGCAAAGGCACGGACAACGACCGTGGCAGGCCCCCTGTCGCGCGGGGGCGCCGGATCGAAGAAGTGGCCGGTTGGTCGCGCCGGAGTCGGACTAGAGGTGCGGGGTTGACGGCGGCATCGGGCGACGCAAACAAATCTTAGATTGGAAAACCAAAAAGTAAACGCCGATCAAAACGACCGACGAGAGAGAGAAAACTCCGGATCATTGTTAGAATCGGTTAGGTTGATAACATATTAGAAGGAAATAGAGAGAGATTGATAGAATCATTGTTTATTGTTTGAGCATCATGGACATATATATAAGAATTAATGACTAATTTAAAGTACAAGACAAGGTAATGCCAACATCCTAGTCTATCTTATATTTTCTAATAATCATAGTAAAGAAGAAGAAAAAGGAGTTATGTGTACATCTCGAATCCCAAAGCACGCACATTGTATTTTTGAGAGACACGGTATATATATAGATTCTCACGTACACGTACATACACTCATCCCTTATGAACACAGTCACGCATACTCTACCTTTACAAGCACATTCGAGAGACTAAGCTGGCAGATAGATTGACAAAGTCATCATTGACACCTATAGTACATCATTTCCAACTGAAGAATATTCCGTCTTTATATGACATATGTGTCAAATTTGGGTGTGATCTCCGGTGGTTCATTGCATGTCTACTGTACATGCTGAAGAATGTTGCTCTTACTTCAACCTCTATAAGCATCAATCGATCCGAATGTATTGTTTTTATTCCTGTGATGATCATATATGAACGATTACAATTATTTATGTAACCCTGACAGCCACAAGGGCATATTGCCAGCACCTCGCGGTACAAAGTAGGGAAACACGCATACAGTATGTAATAAAATTCTTGATTATCAGCACGACAACTCTAGTATACCGGAGTAGGAGTTGCAAATATAGTGGATAGCTAGCCGATGACGGGGGTCTTGACAACGACGCCGTTGGCGTCGGAGATGATGACGACGCGCCTGGGGTTGTATCCAGATGGCAGCGGGGAGCCCTCCATGTAGAACCCCACATCAGTCACATCCGGCCGGTCGATGTTGATCTGGTCCGCCGCGTTCAGCTGCGGCCACCCCACCACCTCCGGCCACGACGACTTCGCCATTAGTTCTTTCTTCCTGTGATTTGCTTCTGCTGTATGACGTGCGCCTGTGTATTGATCAGGGCACGATGGTGTAAGCGGTGGCCTTAAGGTGTTTATATGGTTTATGTACTTGATGTAAGCGGAGGCAGTGTACATACGTGGTACGTCTAGGGTGACGATGCTCCATGGAGCGTGCTTCGCATACGCCGCCCTCTCTATTGGACGGCCGGCGTCGAACGGTTTTTTGTTACCGGCGGCCAGTGTCTTGTTCTTGATTGGATCATATAGCTAGCTTGACCAGATCAAGTTTACATGTGTACTCAAGATGACAATTGGTAATGCATTTCTTGACGGAGTCGACATGCAACAGTTGAAGTTGAAGCCCACGCACCTACGCTTTTCTATCTACTCCCTCCGTTTCAAATTACTCGTCGCAGAAATGGATGTATCTAGAACTAAAATAAATCTAGATACATCCATACCTGCGACAAGTAATTCGGAACGGAGGAACTAGATTTTTATTTTTGGTGGAGATCTGTGCATAGAAGTACCTCCCTTTTTTCCCTCTCACAAATCACAAAGTTATAAAGTTAAAATTTTGTAGGTCAACATGCATTCGAACTGCATAACATGCTGATTTATGGTGCGCCACAACAAAATCGAAAAATAGTTCTACACATTTGTAGTGCAATAGTTTTGTTGAGTTGCAAACTTTCAAGCTTATATGTAGAGTTGTTTGGGAGAAAAAAAATCCTTTGAATTGTAAATAGTGAGCTGCAGTAGTACGGATCACAACATAAAACTAGAAGGCTAAATAAAAGGGTGCCGGTGCATGGGTATTTACAAAATGCTACTCCCTCCATCCCTTAATATAAGACATTTTTGCAATTTGAATTAAACTGCAACAAGTCTTATATTAAAGGCCAGAGGCAGTGTTTCGGAGTGCAATAGGTTGATGGTGTCCGGGCCGTCACTCTCATGGGCACATGCACACAAAATCACTGACCTAGCTGAGCATCGACAGCCGGATCCCCTATATCTGCCCTATAGTTTGTTTTGGGGCTAAGCAAACCCCTCTCTCCTGCTCATCGGTAACCCCAAGGGCGCCCCTCTCTTGTTGTGCACGTTCCCTTGAGGTAAACACAATCTTGTATTTTCCCCTACCTGGAATGATACGTCACCATGCGTATTCGCGAAAAAAATATCGGCCCTATCGTCTAGTCTGGATGAAGTTTGTTTCAAAAAATGTTTTGTGCGAGTACAACATAAGGTAAAGTTTATTTCGAAATATGTTTCAATGTATTTTTGACTTTTTCATAATTACCTTTTTTCCATACCAGGTATATATAGAGCCGAAGGGTATTTCCCAATAGTACACGGCCAAATAGTACAACATAGTGTATTCACAAAAAAAAATAGTACAACATAGTGAGGAAACACTCATAAGAAGATTGTAGAAAACAAAACAATAGAAATTACACGGCAAAAAGATGGACGAATGCACAAAAACTACACGAAGACGCTGCCAAATAAGAGCATAAGACGGCCTAAACACGCCACGAGGGCCCGACTGACAGCGCCTAAGGTCCATGTCAACGCTCCCAAGAGGGTAACAACACAAAGAATCACCGCTGTCGAGTCCGACCAGATAGACAAGGATTTTCACCTGAAGCCCAGCCATTGTGAAGCGTACCATCACAACGTCCTCAAGAGGAAAGTAGCACCGGTGGACATCGCCAACACCAAAGAGTGAAGCTTTCGCTCATAACTCACCTGCAACCCACCACCCAAATAGGACCTGGGGCCGCTATTTCCAGCGGAAGGGAACGAGCAAACACCACTCACCCCTTGACCCCTTGTTGCCCACACAACCAAGAGGCATAGCCACAACCTCTACCACGTAGCCCATCGGAGAGCCATAGTAACCCCGATGGCTACAGTATGATCCGCTACAGAAACTGGTCCACTAGTGTGCCTTAGAAAATACTAAACCACTTAGCGTGGATGGACTGGCTCGCTACAGTACGTGCGCCACAGAAAAATGTATTATCTATAGTACATGCGAGTAGGCCGGCCTAGGTGGGGCGCCCCATATGCGAATCCTCAACATTCAACTAAAAAGTTGCTATAAAGAGCGCAACATTGGTGGGAGCGGCTATATAACGGGTACCCCGTCAGGGGCTCCCGCAGAGGTCACTTTTTTGGGCCTTCAGAGCATGCCGAGTGGTACGCTGAGCCGCCGTCATGTGTCGCGCTTTGGGCGCATGCTTACAATTTTTTTCAGGTGTTCTGAGGTGTCATTTATGTTTTTTGGATTTTCTTTTTTTGTTTCCCTTGGTTTTTGCAGGATTTTTTTTAGTTTTTCCGGAAGCTGTGCTTTTCTGTGTGAAGCACAGCATGTACTACTGCGAGTGCTTTCTTGAAAAGGGAAAAGCAAATATGTGTTTGTGTGAGAAGTACACCCTTTATTCCGTGAGCACGAGAAAGCATGGCCCGTGCTACCTGAAAAAGGGAGAAGCACAGTTTGTAAAGCACAGCCTTGCTTCCTCCTAGAAGCACAATTGAACGCTAGAAACGCAACTTGTGCTTTCCGGAAAGGGCAAAACATAAAAGCACAATTGTGCTTCCCAGAAAAAAGGGAAAAGGCAAACCTTGTGATTCTACGAGAAGCACAACCGTGCTTCCCTGGAAAAAAAAAGGAAAAATCACAACCTATGCTTCCGGGTTCCGGTTTTTTTGTTGTTGTCATTTTTTTCCGGTTTTTAGTTTCTGTTTCTCGTTTTCCAGTTTTCCCCAAATTCTTATTTTTCTTGGTGAAACATAAGTTCATCCAAACCTATTAATAAGGGATCTAGTTTTAAAGATCTAAATGCAGGAAATCAACAACGAAAATGGTTTGAGATTTTGGTGCACGGTTCAAGAGATAAATCATTTTGAAAAAATAAATCTACGAAAAATGGGAATTTTCCTGTTATGACATGTGGTGCACATGCAATGTGCCACTTGTAAGCAACAGAGAAAAGGTGTGAGTGACCTTTTGCAATGAGTGCCCCTTAACAAGAGATTTTGACAATTGATATTTATCGCTCGTAGCAATAATTAAGGGTTTGATCACTGATGTGCGTACATAGATTTTTTTTTGAGGGATGAACATGAGTTTATTCATCAAAAACCACAGTTTGTGGGATACATAAAGGGTCATGGGGTTGAATGAGCCACACATGGCGCCCCTGGACTAAATTAAGAGAAAATTTAACTAAACTATCAGCATCTTTGTTTGAACGACGCCCTTCATAGACTATCTTGCTGTTGACACTCGCAGCCCTTGCTCTAATTTCGGTGATGATGGATCCATAAGCGCCCCTGACATTCCGGTTTATATCATCTACCACTTGTTTTGCATCCGACGCAATAATGATGTGCGTATATAGATGAGCACGCCCATCAGAGATCGAGTGAACCGAGGGTGTGACCAGTTGTAGGAACCTTCCAAAAGGGTCTTGAACGTTTTTGGTATCCATCTAGAATTTTTTTTGAACCAGTTTATTTCTTTCCTGGTTTTCCCTTTTTGTTTTATTTTTTTATATTTTCTCATCTTTTTATTTAAATTTTTTTAAAATTCTTCAAAATTTCTTAAGTTTTTCATTTTTCAAAAAATTGTTTCAGATTTCCAAAAAGTGTTCATGTTTTTTTTAAAAGAGTTCAAAATCTACAAATTTTGCTCTCTATTTCATAAAATGATTGCTTTAATCTACAAATTTTGCTCTTTATTTCATAAAATGATTGCTTTAATCTACAAATTTTGCTCTTTATTTCATAAAATGATTGCTTTATTACATAATTATTTATTTTTCTAAAACAATATCCAGTTTTCTAAAAAAACACAACTTCAAAATTTCAGAATTTTCCAAAAAAAAATTCAAAATTTCATTTAATGTTCATGAATTTTATAAAATGTTCACATTGCACAAAAAATGTTCCCGGACATTTGTTTGAATCCTCAAATATATTACAATTCATTATTTTTAAAATTTTCAAAAAAAATTGGATTTACAACATGATTTTGTGAATACTTATTAAATTCTGAGAACAATTTTTCACAACGTGCACATTTTTGGAATTTGGAACAGTTTTTCAAACCCATGAACTATTTTTTAATTCATATTTTTTTCCAAATTCACGACTTTGTTTGAATTTTTCAATGTTGTTTTCATTTCGCCAGTTTTCTAGATTTTGTGCATTTTTTTAATTTTTGGTAGATTTTTCCCGCTCATTACTAAAAAAACCTCACGTTGAAGTAAAATAGTAGGGTTTTCACTGGCTCATGATCAACTAGTAGTGTGCGACAACTAGAGGAAAAAGACCCTTTTTTGTTTTCTCTATATTTCTTTTTTTGCTTCTTTTGTTTTTTGCTTGGTTTTCTTATTTCTTCTCCAGGTTTCTTTTTTTTCGATTTTATACTTTGTTTTTTTTCTCTTTGTTTTTTCATTCATGGCTTTTATCCGTCTGTCTTTTAAATCTCATTTCTCTTCTTTTTTCCTTATTTTTTCTTTCTTGGTTTTCAATTTTCTATTGTTTTTTCATAGTTTTTCTTTTTACATTTGTTTCTTAGATTTTTATTTTTCGTATTATTTTTCTTTGCTTTCTTTTTCAATTTCCATTTTTTTATTTCTTTCTTTTGGATTTCATTCTACATTTTTTCTATGCACATTTAACATTTTCAAGTGCTTGATTAACATTTTTTTAATATAATATTAACATTTTTTGAACATACGGTCAAGCTGTTTTCTAAACACAGTTAACATTTTTCCAGTGCTGGTTTGACATTTTTTCAAATGCTTGATTAACATCTTATATGAATGATCCATTTTTCCAATACTATTTTAATAGATGGTCAACATTTTCTCTATACAAATTTAAAATTTTCAAATGCTTTTTAACATTTTTCAAATGATTTTTAACATTTTCAAATGCTTGTTAAACTTTTTTTCAAATGTTTGATTAACATTTTTATATACATGAAAAAAAAATCAACATATTTTTAGTACATGGTCAACATTTCTTCTATACATATTTAACATTTCCCAAATGCTTGATTAACATTTTTCAAACACTTTTTCAACATTTTTACGAATGCTTGATTAACATTTTTTAAATACATGATGAAATTGTTTTGTACACATTTTTTATACATTTTCGTGTAGGTGATAAACATGCTCTCTATACATGTTTAACTTTTTCAAATGCGCGTTTAATTTTTTTCAGTTCTGTATGTAAAGTGATTTTTATTATATATATATAACTAGAATATTACGAAATATAAGCAAAAAATTAAAAAAACAAATACACAACAAAACATTGTGAAAACATGACAGAAAAAGACGTTGGATGCTTGTGGTCCCATTATGGGTGCTGCTTGAGGCAAGCACTCGCTTCATCTCGCGTGAAGCGAGACATATCAGCTGCCTGGCTGGTTCGCCACCAATGGTGACTGATATGGTGTTTCCCATTCTTGGAAGACGTAAGTGCACTTGAATATGGCAATGGGTACTCGCAACCCGTGAATTCTGACAGGTAAAAACCCTATTAGGGTAACGGTTTGAAAGAACTAAATACCCATGAGTTTATAAATGAAAAAAATTACCCATCGGGTAAGCCAGGTATGGGTATAGGAAGGCAATACCCATACCTGCATACCCATATACTAATTCTTCCAATGGGTAGGTTCCATGTGTAATCCGCTAAAGGAAGAAAACTAGCTGCTTCAAGCCGATCCATTTAAAGAGAAGGTAAAACCTGCATGTGACGGGATCAAGCTTTCAAGTAAAGAAGTTGTTGAAGAGCATAATGAATATAATTTTGAGGGCGAGAATTCCATCAAGTCTACCATGAAGACGCCAAGGACTGGGGGGGGGGGACAACAAGCAAATCCAATCTATGAAAGCAACCAAAAGAAAGCAAAGACCGAGGTAAGCACAAAGGTAAAAGGTTGAAACTCACTTTTGCGCAACTATTGGAAAAATATCAGAAGATAAGTGAGGAGAAGAGTGCTTATCGGCCAAGTAATTCAAGAGCATAAAGGACACCCCCTAGGCGGAAACCCGAAGATCGGTATTGCCAAAATGAGAATTCTAATGCAGTATATTCATATCCATATTTTGTGCCGCCAATGCCAATGCCATGGATACCTTCCTATGATCATGTAAATCCATATCCATCGTGGGACAAGTATGATACAAGGGTGCATTCTTCATCTTATTTTAGACCATCTCACAAACATTATGCAGTTCCAAAAAGATTAACATTTGAACAATCACATGTCAAAGACCGTTTCAATCAAAAGGAATCGGTTCGGAGCTCAAGGAACAAGAAAGAGGTGGTCAAGCAAGTTTATCGTGTTAAAAAAGATGGCCATAAGAGTGCTACTTCAGATTTGATCTCAAATGAAAAAGAGCCAATTAAAGTGTTGACATTGGCTACTAAAGGAAATGAAGCAAGTCAATCAAGTGCCAAATGTGAAGATAAGAAGTTGAGAGTGCACAAGGTAAAACAAGAATTGCTATTGCTTCAAACAAAATCACAACCGGAGTGCTCACTCGGCTTATCATATTGGAAAAAGAAGAAATTACAAAAAGTTAGTGCACAAGAACTTGAAGAAAGGAACATGGCATGGGTTCCTAAAGGAAGTACTCAAAATAAGAATTATGTGCAAGCTTCCATTACAAGAAGTGCGGCAAAGGTGATTGCCATGAGAGTACTCAAAATAAGAATTATGTGCAAGCTTCCATTACAATAATAATTATGTGCAAGCTTCCATTACAATAAGAATTATGTGCAAGCTTCCATTACAAGAAGTGCGGCAAAGAAGTGCGAACCACCAATCACAACTTGGGTGTGCTACCTCTTGAGCACTGTGTTGGTTTTCCCTTGAAGAGGAAAGGGTGATGCAGTAAAGTAGCGTAAGTATTTCCCTCAGTTTTTGAGAACCAAGGTATCAATCTAGTAGGAGATCACACTCGAGTCCCACGCACCTACACAAACAAATAAGAACCTCGCAACCAACGCGATAAAGGGGTTGTCAATCCCTTCACGGTCACTTACGAGAGTGAGATCTGATAGATATGATAAGATAATATTTTTGGTATTTTTATTATAAAGAGAAATAAAGATGCAAAGTAAAATAAACGGCAATAGAAATAGCTATGTGTTGGAAGATTAATATGATAGAAGATAGACTCGGGGGCCATAGGTTTCACTAGTGGCTTTTCTCAAGAGCATAAGTATTACGGTGGGTAAACGAATTAATGTCGAGCAATTGATAGAATTGAGCGTAGTTATGAGAATATCTAGGTATGATCATGTATATAGGCATCACGTCCGTGACAAGTAGAGCGAAATGATTCTGCATCTACTACTATTACTCCATACATCGCCCGCTATCCAACATGTATCTAGAGTATTAAGTTCATAAGAACAGAGTAATGCTTTAAGTAAGATGACATGATGTAGGGGGATAAACTCATGCAATCTGATATAAACCCCATCTTTTTATCCTCGATGGCAACAATACAATACGTGCCTTGCTGCCCCTGCTGTCACTGGGAAAGGACACCGCAAGATTGAACCCAAAGCTAAGCACTTCTCCCATTGCAAGAAAGATCAATCTAGTAGGCCAAACCAAACTGATAATTCGAAGAGACTTGCAAAGATAACCAATCATACATAAAAGAATTCAGAGAAGATTCAAATATTGTTCATAGATAAACTTGATCATAAACCCACAATTCATCAGATTTCGACAAACACACCAAAAAAGAAGATTACATCGAATAGATCTCCAAGAAGATCGAGGAGAACTTTGTATTGAGATCCAAAGAGAGAGAAGAAGCCATCTAGCTAATAACTATGGACCCGAAGGTCTGAAGTAAACTACTCACACATCACCGGAGAGGCCATGGAGTTGATGTAGAGGCCTTCCGTGATCAATGCCCCCTCCGGCGGAGCTCCGGAAAAGGCCCCAAGATGGGATCTCTCGGGTACAGAAGGTTGCGGTGGTGGAATTAGGTTTTCATGGTGCTCCTGGATGTTTGGGGGTACATGGATATTTTGTGACGCCCCTGATTTAATCGTACACTAATCATACACGCAAACATGTACGATCAAGATCAGGGACTCACGGAAAGATATCACAACACAACTCTACAAATAAAATAAGTCATACAAGCATCATATTACAAGCCAGGGGCCTCGAGGGCTCGAATACAAGAGCTCGATCATAGATGAGTCAGCGGAAGCAACAATATCTAAGTACAGACATAAGTTAAACAAGTTTGCCTTAAGAAGGCTAGCACAAACTGCGATAGAGATCGAAAGAGGCGTAGGCCTCCTGCCTGGGATCCTCCTAAACTACTCCTGGTCGCCGTCAGCGGGCTGCACATAGTAATAGGCACCTCCCGAGTAGTAGTAGTCGTCATCGACAGTGGCATCTGGCTCCTGGGCTCCATCGTCTAGTTGCAGCAATCGGATATAGGAAAGGGGAAAAGGGGAAGAAAAGCAACCGTGAGTACTCATCCAAAGTACTCGCAAGCAAGGAGCTACACTACATATGTATGGATTGGTATCAAATGGAATAAGGGTATCATATGTGGACTGAACTGCAGAATGCCAGAATAAGAGGGGGATAGCTAATCCTGTCGAAGACTACGCTTTTGGCAGCCTTCGTCTTGCAGCATGTAGAAGAGAGTAGACTGAAGTCCTCCAATTAGCATCGCATAGCATAACCCTAACCGACGATCCTCCCCTTGTCGCCCTGTGAGAGAGCGATCACTAGTTGTATCTGGCACTTGGAAGGGTGTGTTTTATTAAGTATCCGGTTCTAGTTGTCATAAGGTCAAGGTACAACTCCAAGTCGTCCTGTTACCGAAGATCACGGCTATTCGAATAGATTAACTTCCCTGCAGGGGTGCACCACATATCCCAACACGCTCGATCCCATTTGGTCGGACACACTTTCCTGGGTCATGCCCGGCCTCGGAAGATCAACACGTCGCAGCCCTACCTAGGCACAACAGAGAGGTCAGCACGCCGGTCTAAATCCTATGGCATAGGGGTCTGGGCCCATCGCCCATTGCAGACCTGCACGTTGTGAGGGCGGCCGGAAGCAGACCTAGCCTAGTAGGCATTCCAGTCCAATCCGGCGCACGCCGCTCAGTCGCTGACGTCACGAAGGCTTCGGCTGATACCACGACATCGAGTGCCCATAACTGTCCCCGCGTAGATGGTTAGTGTGTATAGGCCAGTAGCCAGACTCATATCAAATACCAAGATCTTGTTAAACGTGTTAAGTATCCGCGAACACCGACCAGGGCTAGGCCCACCCCTCTCCTAGGTGGTCTCAACCTGCCCTGTCGCTCCGCCACAAAGTAACAGTCGGGGGCCGTCGGGAACCCAGGGCCTCTGATGGAACACTAGCATCCTATACTAAGCAGTAGGATAGCAGGTAATGGTAATAACAGTAGTAGCAAGGACAGGCTATGCATCAGGATAGGAATAACGGAAAGCAGTAACATGCTACACTACTCTAATGCAAGCAGTATAGAGAAGAGTAGGCGATATCTGGTGATCAAAGGGGGGGCTTGCCTGGTTTCTCTGGCAAGAGAGAGGGGTCGTCAACTCCGTAGTCAAACTGGGGGTCGCCGGCAGTCTCGGGGTCTAGCGGAAAGAAGTAACGGAGGGGAAACACAATAAATAATAGAGCAATCAAAGCAACACAAGGCATAACATGGCAATACGCGGTGCTAGGCGTGCCCTAATGCAGTACTAGGTGATACCATGAAAGGGGGGAAACATCCAGGAAAGGATTCCCGGTGTTTCGTGTTTTCGGACAGGTGAACCGGAGGGGGAAAGTTGCGAGTTCGATAGGTTAGGGATGTGTGGCGGACGAATGGGTTGCGTATCCGGATTCGTCACGTCGTTCTGAGCAACTTTCATATAGAAAACATTTTCATCGAAGCTACGGTTTATTTTATATTAATTTTAAAAGATTTAAATCATTTTTAGGATTAATTTAAATATTTTAATTCAACATTATCCAGAACAGTGTTTGCTGATGTCATCATGACATCGGCATGACATCAGCAGTCAACAGAGGTGTTGACTGGGTCGCTGACGTGTGGGTCCCACTGGTCATTGACTGTTTAGTCTAATTAATGTTTAACTAATCTAATTACTATTTAATTAAACTAATTAGTTAATTAGGTTAATCTAATTATGATTAATTAACTTAATTAATCCCTTAATTAATTAATTGATTTAATTATTATTATTTATTTATTTATTTTTATTATTATTATTTTATTCCTTTTTTCTTTAAAACGCTTCTGGGGCTGGGGCCCCTTTGTCATTGGCCCTAGGGGCCATAGTGGTACGGGTACTGCGGGCGCAACGGGTGCCCAGCACCCGCTCGTTTAGGCGCTCGCCCAGGGGCGACACAGGGGCGCGCGTGGTCGCAGCGGACGGTGGCCACGGCATGGCCATGACCGAAGCGGGGTGAGGCCATTGGTGGACGGTGGCGAGCAGTGGCCAGAGCCGCGTCGGGGAAGGAAGGGGGCGGCCACGGCGCGGGCGATGCGCGTGTGGGCGCGGCCGGTGGTCGCGGGGCGCGGCCCAGACGCGTCGTAGGAGAGGGGGTCGGGGCGTGGTGAGGCCGCAGCCGCGGGAATAGAGGGGCTACGGCAACGAGCGCGGCGGACGCGAGCCCGTCCGGAGCTCGGGCGCGGGGTGCACGGGGGAAAGGGGGTGCGTGGCGCGAGAAGAGGTCGAGTGCGGTCCGAGCGCGGATGGCGTGGGCACAGCGCAGTGAGCAAGCACCGGACGCGGCCGGAGCGCGTCAACCGCGGACGAGTTCGGCGGGCACCGCGGCGATGGGCGCAGAGGCAGGACCGTGATGGTGCGTGGTCGCGGTGAGGCGAGGTCGCGCGAGGGGGGGGCGGAGCGGGGGGGCGAGCCGGCGCGGGCTGCTGCGATGGTAGAGCAGCGCGGGTGGCAGCGGCGACGGGAAGGAATGGGGCGGCGCGGTGAGGAAGAGATGAGGAGAAGGGGGCGCGCGCTCACAGTGGGGGGGTAGGGTCCGGGGCAGTGTGCTCGGGGAGGGTCGGGGAGGCCGACGGGGACGAGTGACGGAGTGGAGGAGGACAGCGAGGTGGCGGCGTCCTGGCGTGGGGGGCGGCGAGCGGCGTCGGCCTCCTCTGGATCCCGATCCAGATCGGGAGAGAGGAGGGGGGGCGTCGTGGGGAGAGTGGGGTGGATGGGGTTAGGGTTTTTGGTAGTGGGGGGGTGGGGGGTTATAGCCGGGGGTGGGCCAGCTGGGCTAGGTGGGTTGGCCCAGTTGGGCCACGGCCCAGGGAAGGGGGTGTTCTCCTTCTATTTTTGTTTTCTGTTTTCTCCTTTTGTATTTTCTTTCTTTTATTTATTTTCTTTCTGTTTATTTAACTTAAAATCATCTAGCCATTTTATAAAAATGTGTTTGTTGCATCATGATTACCCTGGTAATATTCGGCAACCACTGAACATTTTTGTTTCAATTTTTGAAAACTTTTATTGTTGTCACTAATTTGAATTTGAATTTTGAACGGTTTCGAATTTTGCGTGGATAGCAACAGTAACTGAGGTGTCATGGCATGATTAGCGTGGGATTACTGTAGCAAGATTATCCGGGCGTCACAATTCTCCTCCACTACAAGAAATCTCGTCCCGAGATTTAAGAGGTAGTGAAAGGGGGAAAGGTTTGGTAACGAATCTAGCGGGTCTTCTCATTCTGACTTGCTCTTCTCGAAGAGGTCTATCCACTACGTTGATGTCTTCACTTCTCTATTTCAGGTCATCATGATGAAGCCGGCATCCTTTCTTCAGGATCTCCATCGTACTTACGAAAGAATAAAGGGTGGTTATTCTGTAAGAGCGGACCTCTGCAAGGTTGACTACCTGGTAGTTAACATGGGGGAAGGTGGCAGAAAGTAACTCTCGAATTGAAACTTAAGAAAATATCGAGAGCAAAGTAAGGAGGCATCATGGGAAGTTTCGAGCGGGCAGGCAATCGTTCGATGCCTGAAACGAAGTGTTGAATGGGTTTAGAGCAATGTGAATAAGCATTACATCTGATACCTGAATAGATCAACAGGCAGGTGGCCCGTGAATTACATACCAAGTCAAGCACGAGGAATAACTTTGACAACAGCATGTACAGGAGAGTCAGGTTTCGATCCTGTGGAACTGTGGGTTATGGGCCCACCATGTGGGTTAAAATTAGGAGCAACGTCATCTTGCACGGTCATGATAGAAAGGCATGTCAGAGCGTGGCATGTCAGTTTTGTCGGCAACAACGTCGGTACCAAGGGTGAGGGACGAAGAGAACCATTTTTCCTGCTCGTGGATCGAGGCAGACCAATAGGCAAAGTTCTCGTTCATCGGTGGTTACCGAAATGTCATCAACAATAGCAACAGGGTCTTACTGACAGAGTGGTACAACGAGGTGTTTACATAAGCAGGGAAATATTACTGCTTATATAATATAGATCACAAGGAGGTTTAAACAAACCCATGGAAAGGAAAAGTAATTATCATGTTTAAACAGAACAATGGAAAGGAAAATGTGTATACAGACATATTTCAAGGGTATATCCTTCCCAAGGACAAGCAGAGCATAATATCCATGACATGATATAATGTAGAAAACTCTTTAGGTAAGGGGAAGAATTTTCATGACATTACCCATACAGTGGTATTTGGATAATTGAGCAGGAAACATTTAGCATTGGGCTTCAAATGTTGTTGAAAATCAGAGTACCATAGACATGCTTCGAGATAGCATTGACATGGTCATCAGGTGAAGATCACACTTTGGACACACAAAGGATCCATCAGGAATAACTTGTAGAATAAGTCTTACAATTTCCTCAGGGAAGAATGGATAACCTGGCTAAAAAGGAAACAGTAACAATAGGTCCTCCGGCCAGGTGTGCTAGGCATGACATCACCTTACCGAGAGATATATAGACCAATGTTAAAAACTCTTGGAAATATGTTCCAACCATTATATCTGACCGGGATTCAGATCTGATTGGTGTCAGGATACCTCAGACTCGGGATGAGAAGAAGAGGTGCAACACATTGACGGGATGGCGTTGCAAGATTCTCGTGAAATGAACTATGAAGGCAAGTCCTGAATCATGAGTTCACCATTTAACCAAGGAGAGGATGAAGGGGTGGCTAATGAACTTAGCGACAATTCATTCAGATTTTCCAAAGGATGGATTTCCACAATTAGGTGAGCCAGGGGATGACAATTGTCAGTTAAAATGATACAATGAGGTATGCTCGAGGAAACATACCCATTTAAACATTGGTTGAAAGGTGCACTCGAAATATGGGCTGGGTCGCACGAACAATGTTAAAATGGTGACTTAATGAACAAAAGAATTAGAATGAAACTATCGATCATTCACTTCAAGCAATAGGGTTGCTAGAAGTTTTGAATTCACACCTCAAAGTTCAATTGCCGGTATTCCGATTAGATTTGACACGGGGACCAAGAATTAATGGTGATGGTGAAGTATCACTTATATCAAGAATTCTCAAGAGGTGGTGAAATTCTCACCACATCCTTGACATCAAAGATGGTAATACTCCAAGGTAAAGAAGAATAATTACTGGATAGCACGGATCTCTAGGTATAACACAAAACATGAACAAGTTTGTGTTGGAGGGAAAGCAATAGTGTTGTCGGTGATAACACAAATCATCGAGGGGCAAGGATGGTACTTCTCATCATGAATTCGACCGATATCTTGGAAGACCTCAAAATGTTGACGATGATCACAACACAGTTGTCAAGAGGTTTCAAGAAGATGTAATCGTTCGGCGATGACATCAAGTCAACGGAATGATGAAGCGAAAATTATTGGAACCACGAGTACGACACAAACTCGAAATCAAGCTTGTTGTTCAAGGCGAATGATATGACGAGGAAAATCGACGTAAGCTTAGCTCATCGTCAAAAGTGGTGCTCCGGAGATAAGGACCAGGTAGCACAGTTAAAAATTAGCCCAATAATGGTATAGCCGATCAGGCTAGGGATGACGGGAAGGATTATTAAACTCATAAGCAATGAAAATTAATTAGGGTTATCGAACCGGAATGAGGCATCGGTTCACATATCGGTGTTCTCGGTTGACGACAACCCAGAACCCAGAAAAATTGAAATTGGTGAGAAATGACAGTTGATGAAGAACCCATAAGAAGTTATGCAGTCCCGTGATGATCTCGAGATACCAGGGTGTAGTACTCGATGAAAGATCAAAGTAAAGGTTGGACAGGTGTATTGATCCACGGAAGACAAGTGCTTAAACTTGCCCGAGAAATGGGATCAAAGAAGAACATATGGTCGGAACCACGATTGCAAAGGATCAATTCACCGATACCAAGGATATTATATCAAGGAAATAGTTATTATTACAAGAAGCTTCCATGATAGGATCTACGTCCATGGGCATGAACACAAAGGTTCAAGGTCGACTCCCACTTCCTCAATGCATAACCTTCCATTCACCTCCTCGTATTTTGAAAATGACATTAGTTGTTGGGAGTTTTACCTGGTGCAATACCAGACAAGTATGACCCATGAAATCTTTCGGGTTCACATAGATTAGGGAAGGCGTTGGTTCAACCCATCGGGGGATCGTGGAAACATATATCACAAGCTTCAATACTAAATATCACCAGCTCGAAAGTAGAGCATGGTTGGCCAAATCAAGAAATAAGATTTACCAAAGGAATTATGTAACAGGGAAAGAACTTCTAGAGTGATTGAATATGAAGGACGTTGTCGGATAAAATCCAACAAGGTTCTGATGGTCCATAAAGGATCTGATGTGAGTATCGGCTCACAACCAAAGGAAGAATCAATGCAAAGACATTGGATTATAGAAACAACTGACTGATTCGATGCTTAGAATCAGAGGTATTATGATTTCCAAATCAAGGGATCAGAAGCCGACGGTCTGATTAAGAATGGATAAGTTGAATATACTCAGGGGTACATTCGACAGCAATTTGATTGGTCAATAACCAGCTCATGTTCAAAATGACATCTGAGCCAGAAAGATAATTTAAAAGGATCAACCGATGATTGTGTGCATTCACACTCATGTTGAATCAGAAGGATCAAAATGATGGTGCCTAAGGATACTAACGAATATTGCCAGACATATGGAAAGCATCCATCATGCAAGCAGACAAGTATTGTAGAGCAATAAGCTACTAAGTATTTTTGGAGGATCGAATAGTATTTCGAAGACCATTGTGAAATACATGAAGAACTGGGGGATGAGCGGATACTCGATAAGTGTGAGAATTATCAGTAGGGGTATTCAGGTGACAAAGAACATCAAGGTAGTAAGCTCAAAGGATTACCGAAACAACGACGAGTATTTCAGGGTATCTTGTAATAACAAGACCAATTGGGGATGAATGTAAGAATAATAACTGCAAGTAGTTATCCATAAGGATTGATGGTGGAAGGGGAATTGCAAACGCGATGAACACAAGTTCTCGGTTTAACAGCGGAGAGTATCTTCAGGGCCTTCACGTGCAGCAGACGATCATCAGTAATAAGGGGCTCTCCGGGTGAAAGTGATAACGAGATCCTAATGTTAAATTTAGCAAAATTCATTTAACCCGAAGAGAAGAGAGATTAGAGTCCCAGAGTAATGGTCAAGGAGTAAAAGATCCTAGTACCACCCGATAGCGAAGTGGGCCCGTAAGGCACACAGCCATGTTAGTAAAAGTTTTTGCAATGTCTAGACTCGACTTCGGCCAAGGAGTGTGGAAGGGGGATTCCTACAGGCAGTCGGCTTTGATACCAACTTGTGACGCCCCCGATTTAATCGTACACTAATCATACACGCAAACGTGTACGATCAAGATCAGGGACTCACAGGAAGATATCACAACACAACTCTACAAATAAAATAAGTCATACAAGCATCATATTACAAGCCAGGGGCCTCGAGGGCTCGAATACAAGAGCTCGATCATAGACGAGTCAGCGGAAGCAACAATATCTGAGTACAGACATAAGTTAAACAAGTTTGCCTTAAGAAGGCTAGCACAAACTGGGATACAGATCGAAAGAGGCGTAGGCCTCCTGCCTGGGATCCTCCTAAACTACTCATGGTCGCCATCAGCGGGCTGCACATAGTAATAGGCACCTCCCGAGTAGTAGTAGTCGTCATCGACAGTGGCATCTGGCTCCTGGGCTCCATCGTCTGGTTGCAGCAATCGGATATAGGAAAGGGGAAAAGGGAAAGAAAAGCAACCGTGAGTACTCATCCAAAGTACTCGCAAGCAAGGAGCTACACTACATATGTATGGATTCGTATCAAATGGAATAAGGGTATCATATGTGGAATGAACTGCAGAATGCCAGAATAAGAGGGGGATAGCTAATCCTGTCGAAGACTACGCTTTTGGCAGCCTCCGTCTTGTAGCATGTAGAAGAGAGTAGACTGAAGTCCTCCAATTAGCATCGCATAGCATAACCCTAACCGACGATCCTCCCCTCGTCGCCCTGTGAGAGAGCAATCACCGGTTGTATCTGGCACTTGGAAGGGTGTGTTTTATTAAGTATCCGGTTCTAGTTGTCATAAGGTCAAGGTACAACTCCAAGTCGTCCTGTTACCGAAGATCACGTCTATTCGAATAGATTAAGTTCCCTGCAGGGGTGCACCACATATCCCAACACGCTCGATCCCATTTGGCCGGACACACTTTCTTGGGTCATGCCCGGCCTCGGAAGATCAACACGTCGCAGCCCTACCTAGGCACAACAGAGAGGTCAGCACGCCGGTCTAAATCCTATGGCGCAGGGGTCTGGGCCCATCGCCCATTGCACACCTGCACGTTGCGAGGGCGACCGGAAGCAGACCTAGCCTAGTAGGCGTTCCAGTCCAATCCGGCGCGCGCCGCTCAGTCGCTGACGTCATGAAGGCTTCGGCTGATACCACGACGTCGAGTGCCCATAACTGTCCCCGCGTAGATGGTTAGTGCGTATAGGCCAGTAGCCAGACTCAGATCAAATACCAAGATCTCGTTAAATGTGTTAAGTATCCGCGAACACCGACCAGGGCCAGGCCCACCCCTCTCGTAGGTGGTCTCAACCTGCCCTATCGCTCCGCCACAAAGTAACAGTCGGGGGCCGTCGGGAACCCAGGCCCACCTCTACCGGGATGGAGCCACCTGCCCCTTCAGCCCCCATCTCCGAACAGTATCATAAGTAATGTAACTGTGTAAAGTATTTAGTATACGCCCGTGATCACCTCCCGAAGTGATCACGGCCCAGTAGTATAGCATGGCAGACGGACAAGACTGTAGGGCCACTGATGGAACACTAGCATCCTATACTGAGCAGTAGGATAGCAGGTAATGGTAATAACAGTAGTAGCAAGGACAGGCTATGCATCAGGATAGGAATAACGGAAAGCAATAACATGCTACACTACTCTAATGCAAGCAGTATAGAGAAGAGTAGGCGATATCTGGTGATCAAAGGGGGGGGCTTGCCTGGTTGCTCTGGAAAGAGAGAGGGGTCGTCAACTCCGTAGTCGAACTAGGGGTCGCCGGCAGTCTCGGGGTCTACCGGAAAGAAGTAACAGAGGGGAAACATAATAAATAATAGAGCAATCAAAGCAACACAAGGCATAACATGGAAATACGCAGTGCTAGGTGTGCCCTAACGCAGTACTAGGTGATACCATGAAAGGGGGGAAACATCTAGGAAAGGATTCCCGGTGTTTCGTGTTTTCGGACAGGTGAACCGGAGGGGGAAAGTTGCAAGTTCGATAGGTTAGGGATGTGTGCCGGACGAACGGGCTACGTATCCGGATTCGTCACGTTGTTCTGAGCAACTTTCATATAGAAAACATTTTCATCGGAGCTACGATTTATTTTATATTAATTTTAAAAGATTTAAATCATTTTTAGGATTAATTTACATATTTTAATTCTACATTATCCAGAACAGTGTTTGTTGATGTCATCATGACGTCAGCATGACATCAGCAGTCAACAGAGGTGTTGACTGGGTCGCTGACGTGTGGGTCCCACTGGTCATTGCCTGTTTAGTCTAATTAATGTTTAACTAATCTAATTACTGTTTAATTAAACTAATTAGTTAATTAGGTTAATCTAATTATGATTAATTAACTTAATTAATCCCTTAATTAATTAATTAATTTAATTATTATTTATTTATTTATTTTTATTATTATTATTATTTGCCTTTTTTCTTTAAAATACTTCTGGGGCTGGGGCCCCTTTGTCATTCGCCCTAGGGGCCATAGTGGTACGGGTACTGCGGGCGCAACGGGTGCCCAGCACCTGCTCGTTCAGGCGCTCGCCCAGGGGCGGCACAGGGGCACGGCCAGGGGCGCGCGTGGTCGCAGCGGATGGTGGCCACGGCATGGCCATGACCGAAGCGGGGTGAGGCCATTGGTGGACGGCGGCGAGCAGTGGCCAGAGCCGCGTCGGGGAAGGAAGGGGGCGGCCACGGCGCGGGCGATGCGCGTGCGGGCGCGGCCGGTGGTCGCGGGGCGCGGCCCGAATGCATCGTAGGAGAGGGGTCGGGGCGTGGTGAGGCCGCAACCGCGGGAATAGAGGGGCTACGGCGACGAGCGTGGCGGATGCGAGCCCGTCCGGAGCTCGGGCGCGGGGTGCACGGGGGAAAGGGGGCGTGGCGCGAGAAGAGGTCGAGTGCGGCCCGAGCGCGGATGGCGCGGGCACGGCGCGGTGAGCGAGCACCGGACGCGGCCGGAGCTCGTCAACCGCGGACGAGTTCGGCGGGGACCGCGGCGATGGGCGCAGAGGCAGGACCGTGACGGTGCGTGGTCGCGGTGAGGCGAGGTCGCGCGAGGGGGGGGCGGAGCGGGGTTGGCGAGCCGGCGCGGGCTGCTGCGATGGTGGAGCAGCGCGGGTGGCAGCGGCGACGGGGAGGAATGGGGCGGCGCGGTGAGGGAGAGACGAGGAGAAGGGGACGCGTGCTCACAGTGGGGGGGTAGGGTTCGGAGCAGTGTGCTCGGGGAGGGTCGGGGAGGCCGACGGGGACGAGCGACGGAGTGGAGGAGGACGGCGTCTTGGCGTGGGGGGCGGCGAGCGGCGTCGGCCTCCTCTGGATCCCGATCCAGATCGGGAGAGAGGAGGGGGGCGTCGTGGGGAGAGTGGGGTGGATGGGGTTAGGGTTTGTCGTAGTGGGGGGGGGGGGTTATAGCTGGGGGTGGGCCGGCTGGGCTAGGTGGGTTGGCCCAGTTGGGCCACGGCCCAGGGAAGGGGGTGTTCTCCTTCTATTTTTGTTTTATGTTTTCTCCTTTTGTATTTCCTTTCTTTTATTTATTTTCTTCCTGTTTTATTTAACTTAAAACCATCTAGCCATTTTATAAAAATGTGTTTGTTGCATCATAATTACCCTGGTAATATTCGGCAACCACTGAACATTTTTGTTTCAATTTTTGAAAACTGTTATTGTTGTCACTAATTTGAATTTGAATTTTGAACGGTTTTGAATTTTGCGAGGATAGCAACAGTAACTGAGGTGTCATGGCACGATTAGCGTGGGATTACTATAGCAAGATTATTCGGGCGTCACATATTTATAGGAGGAAGAAGTATGTCGGTGAAGCAACGAGGGGCCCACGAGGGTGGAGGGCGCGCCTAGGGGGTAGGCGCGCCCCCTGCCTTGTGCCCCCCTCCATTGTTTCTTGACGGCCACTCCAAGTCTCCTGGATCACGTTTTTTGAGAAAATCACGTTCCCGAAGGTTTCATTCCGTTTGGACTCCATTTGATATTCCTTTTCGGTGAAACTCTAAAATAGGCAAAAAAACAGCAATTTGGGTTGGGCCTCCGGTTAGTAGGTTAGTCCCAAAAATGATATAAAGGTGTAAAATAAAGCCCACTAACATCCAAAATAGATAATATAATAGCATGGAGAAATCAAAAATTATAAATACGTTGGAGACGTATCAAGCATCACCAAGCTTAATTCCTGCTCGTACTCGAGTAGGTAAATGATAAAAAAAGAATTTTTGATGTGGAATGCTTTCTAACATATTTCTCAATGTAATTTTTTTATTGTGGCATGAACGTTCAGATCCAAAAGATTCAATATAAAAGTTTAATATTGACATAAAATAATAATACTTCAAGTATACTAACTAAGCAATCATGTCTTCTCAAAATAACATGGCCAAAGAAAGTTATCCCTACAAAATCATATAGTCTGGTTGTGCTCGATCTTCACCACACAAAATATTAAAATCATGCACAACCCCGATGACAAGCCAAGCAATTGTTTCATACTTTTGATGTTCTCAAACTTTTTCAAGCTTCACGCAATACATGAGCGTGAGCCATGGACATAGCACTATGGTGGAATAGAATGGTGGTTGTGGAGAAGACAAAAAGGAGAAGATAGTCTCACATCAACTAGGCATATCAACGGGCTATGGATATGCCCATTAATAGATATCAATGTGAGTGAGTAGGGATTGCCATGCAACGGATGCACTAAAGCTATAAGTGTGTGAAATCTCAACAAAAGAAACTAGTGGGTGTGCATCCAACTTGCTTGCTCACGAAGACCTAGGGCATTTTGAGGAAGCCCGTCATTGGAATATACAAGCCAGGTTCTATAATGAAAAATTCCCACTAGTATATGAAAGTGATATCATAGGAGACTCTCTATCATGAAGATCATGGTGCTACTTTGAAGCACAAGTGTGGACAAAGGATAGTAGCATGGTCCCTTCTCTCTTTTTCTCTCATTTTTTGGGCCTTCTCCCTTTTTTTATGGCCTTTCTTTTTTTCGTCCGGAGTCTCATCCCGACTTGTGGGGGAATCATAGTCTCCATCATCCTTTCCTCACTTGGGACAATGCTCTAATAATGATGATCATCACACTTTATTTACTTACAACTCAAGAATTACAACTCGATACTTAGAACAAAATATGACTCGATGTGAATGCCTCCGGTGGTGTACCGGGATGTGCAATGATGCATGAGTGACATGTATGAAGAATTATGAACGGTGGCTTTGCCACAATTACGATGTCAACTACATGATCATGCAAGCAATATGACAATGATGAAGCGTGTCATAATAACGGAACGGTGGAAAGTTGCATGGCAATATATCTTGGAATGGCTATGAATATGCCATAATAGGTAGGTATGGTGGCTGTTTTGAGGAAGGTATATGGTGGGTGTATGATACCGGCGAAAAGTGCGTGGTATTAGAGAGGCTAGCAATGGTGGAAGGATGAGAGTGCGTATAATCCATGGACTCAACATTAGTCATAAAGAAGTCATATACTTGTTGCAAAAATCTACAAGTTATCAAAGCAAAGTATTACACGCATGCTCCTAGGGGGATAGATTGGTAGGAAAAGACCATCGCTCGTCCCCGACCGCCACTCATAAGGAAGACAATAAATAAATAAATCATGCTCCGACTTCATCACATAACGGTTCACCATACGTTCATGATACGGGAATCACAAACTTCAACACAAGTATTTCTCAAATTCACAACTACTCAACTAGCATGACTCTAATATCACCATCTCCATATCTCAAAACAATTATCAAGTATCAAACTTCTCATAGTATTCAATGCACTTCTATGAAAGTTTTTATATTATTCCTAAAAGCAAATTTCCATGTTGTTCTAAAGGACTCTCAAAATAATATAAGTGAAGCATGAGAGATCAATTATTTCTATAAAATAAAACCACCGCCGTGCTCTAAAAGATATAAGTGAAGCACTAGAACAAAAACTATATAGCTCAATCGATATAAGTGAAGCACATAGAGTATTCTAATAAATTTCAAATCATGTGAGTCTCTCTCAAAAGGTGTGTACATCAAGGATGATTGTGGTAAACTAAAAAGCAAAGACTCAAATCATACAAGACGCTCCAAGAAAAACACATATCATGTGGTGAATAAAAATATAGCTCCAAGTAAAGTTATCGATAGACGAAGACGAAAGAGGGGATGCCTTCCGGGGCATCCCCAAGCTTAGGCTTTTTGGTGTCCTTGAATTTGACCTTGGGGTGCCATGAGCATCCCCAATCTTAGGCTCTTGCCACTCCTTGTTCCATAATCCATCAAATCTTTACCCAAAACATGAAAACTTCACAACACAAAACTTAAATAGAAAATCTCGTGAGCTCCGTTAGCGAAGGAAAACAAAACACCACTTCAAGGTACTGTAATGAACTCATTCTTGATTTATATTGGTGTTAAACCTACTGTATTCCAACTTCTCTATGGTTTATAAACTCTTTTACTAGACATAGATTCATCAAAATAAGCAAACAACACACGAAAAACAGAATATGTCAAAAACAGAACAGTCTGTAGTAATCTGTAGCTGACGCAAACTTCTGGAACCCCAAAAATTCTAAAATAAATTGCTGGACGTGAGTAATTTATCTATTAATAATCTGCAAAAATAATTAACTAAATAGCACTTTCCAAATAAAAATGACAGCAATTCTCGTGAGCGCTAAAGTTTCTATTTTTTACAGCAAGATCAGAAAGACTTTCCCCAAGTCTAACCAACGGTTCTACTTGGCACAAACACTAATTAAACACAAAAAACACAACCAAAACAGAGGCTAGATAAATTATTTATTACTAAACAGGATTAAAAATCGAGTAATAAAAATAAAATTGGGTTGCCTCCCAACAAGCGCTATCGTTTAACGCCCCTAGCTAGGCATAAAAGCGAAGATAGATCTAGGTATTGCCATCTTTGGTAGGCAATCCATAAGTGGCTCTCATAATAGATTCATATGGTAATTTAACTTTCTTTATAGGGAAGTGTTCCATGCCTTTCCTTAATGGAAATTGGAATTTAATATTCCCTTCCTTCATATCAATAATTGCACTAATCGTTCTAAGGAAAGGCCTACCAAGAATAATAGGACATGAAGGATTGCAATCTATATGAAGAACGATAAAATATACGGGCACATAGTTCCTATTTGCAACAATAAGAACATCATTAATTCTTCCCATAGGTTTCTTAATAGTGGAATCCGCAAGGTGCAAGTTTAAAGAACAATCATCAAATTCACAGAATCCAAGCAAATCACATAAAGTTTTCGGAATCGTGGAAACAATAGCACCCAAATCACACAAAGCATAGCATTCATGATCTTTAATTTTAATTTTAATAGTAGGTTCCCACTAATCATAAAGTTTTCTAGGGATATAAACTTCCAACTCAAGTTTTTCTTCATAAGATTGCATCAAAGCATCAACGATATGTTTAGTAAAAGCTTTATTTTGACTATAAGCATGAGGGGAATTTAGCACGGATTGCAACAAGCAAATACAATATATCAAAGAGCAATTATCATAATTAAATTCCTTGAAATCCAAAATAGTGGGTTCATTGATATCTAAAGTTTTGACCTCTTCAATCGCACTTTTACCAATTTTTGCATCAAGATGTAAAAACTCCGAATTTTTGGAACGTCTTCTAGGCATAGGTGGCTCATCTTCAGTCCCCATCATTATCAAGATTCATATTGCAAAACAAAGATTTAATAGGAGACACATCAATAACTTTTAGATCTTCATCTTTATTTTCATAGAAACTAGAAGAACACGCTTTCACAAAGCAATCTTTCTTAGCACGCATCCTAGCGGTTCTTTCTTTGCACTCATCAATGGAAATTCTCATAGCTTTGGGAGACTCATTGATATCATGCTTAGGTGGAATAGATCTAAGTTTCAAAGAATCAACATCAAGAGAAATTCTATCAAAGTTCCTAGCCAATTCATCAACCTTAAGTAATTTTTCTTCAAACAAAGCATTGAAATTCTTTTGCAAATTCATAAACTCCTTAACACTAGTCTCAAATTCAGAGGGCATCTTATTAAAATTTCCATAAGAATTGTTGTAGGAATTACCATAATTATTAGAGGAATTACTAGGAAACGGCCTAGAATTAAAATTACCTCTATACGCGTTGTTACCAAAATTGTTCCTACCAACAAATTTCACATCCATAGATTCATTATTATTCTAAGTCAAAGTAGACAAAGGCATATCATTAGGATCAGTAGGAGCACTCTTATTAGCAAACAATTTTATAAGTTCATCCATCTTTCCACTCAAAACATTAATCTCTTCAATTGCATGCAGTTTTTTACTAGTAGATCTTTCAGTGTGCCATTCAGAATAATTAACCATAATATTATCTAGGAGTTTGGTAGCTTCTCCTAAAGTGATTTCCATAAAAGTGCCTCCCGCGGCCGAATCTAAAAGATTTCTAGAAGCAAAATTCAATCCGGCATAAAAATTCTGTACAATCATCCATAAATTCAAACCATGTGTAGGGCAATTATGTATCATTATTTTCATCCTCTCCCAAGATTGTGCAACATGTTCATGATCAAGTTTCTTAAAATTCATAATATCGTTTCTAAGAGAGATGATCTTAGCGGGAGGAAAATACTTAGAGATAAAAGCATCTTTGCAATTATTCCATGAATCAATACTATTTGTAGGCAAAGACGAAAACCAAGCTTTAGCACGATCTCTAAGCGAAAATGGAAATAGCTTAAGTTTAACAATATCATTATCCACATCTTTCTTCTTTTGCATATCACACAAATCAACAAAGTTGTTTAGATGGGTAGCGGCATCTTCACTAGGAAGGCCGGTGAATTGATCTTTCATGACAAGATTCAACAAAGCAGCATTAATTTCACAAGAATCAGCATCGGTAAGACGAGCAATCGGAGTGCTAAGAAAATCATTGTTGTTGGTATTGGCAAAGTCACACAATTTAGTATTGTCTTGAGCCATCGTGACAAGCAAGCAATCCAACACACGAGCAAACAAGAAGCAAGCGAAAAAGAGGCGAACGGAAAAAGAGAGGGCGAATAAAACGGCAAGGGTGAAGTGGGGGAGAGGAAAACGAGAGGCAAATGGAAAATAATGTAATGCGAGGGATAAGAGTTTGTGATGGGTACTTGGTATGTCTTAACTTGTGCGTAGACTTGCTACCTCTTGAGCACTGCGTTGGTTTTCCCTTGAAGAGGAAAGGGTGATGCAGCAAAGTAGCATAAGTATTTCCCTCAGTTTTTGAGAACCAAGGTATCAATCCAGTAGGAGGCTACGCGCGAGTCCCTCATACCTGCACAAAACAAATAAATCCTCGCAACCAACGTGATAAGGGGTTGTCAATCCCTACACGGTCACTTACGAGAGTGAGATCTGATAGATATGATAAGATAATATTTTTGGTATTTTAATGATAAAGATGCAAAGTAAAATAAAAGGCAATGAACATAACTAAGCGTTGGAAGATTAATATGATAAAAATAGACCCGGGGGGCATAGGTTTCAATAGTGGCTTCTCTCAAGAGCATAAGTATTTTACGGTGGGTGGACGAATTACTGTTGAGCAATTGACAGAATTGAGCATAGTTATGAGAATATCTAGGTATGATCATGTATATAGGCATCACGTCCGAAACAAGTAGACCGACTCCTACCTGCATCTACTACTATTACTCCACACATCGACCGCTATCCAGCATGCATCGAGCGTATTAAGTTCACAAGAATAGAGTAACGCCTTAAGCAAGATGACATGATGTAGAGGGATAAACTCATGCAATATGATGAAAACCCCATCTTCTTATCCTCGATGGAAACAATACAATACGTGTCTTGCTGCCCCTACTATCACTGGGAAATGACACCGCAATATTGAACCCAAAGCTAAGCACTTCTCCCATTGAAAGAAAGATCAATCTAGTAGGCCAAACCAAACTGATAATTCGAAGAGACTTGCAAAGATAACCAATCATACATAAAAGAATTCAGAGAAGATTAAAATATTGTTCATAGATAAACTTGATCATAAACCCACAATTCATCGGTCTCAACAAACACACCGCAAAAGAAGATTACATCGAATAGATCTCCACAAGAGAGGGGGAGTGATACGTCTCCAACGTATCTATAATTTTTGATTGCTCCATGCTATATTATCTACTGTTTTGGACTATATTGGGCTTTATTTTCCACTTTTATATTATTTTTGGGACTAACCTATTAACCGGAGGCCCAGCCCAGAATTGTCGTTTTTTGCCTATTTCCAGAAATGGAATATCAAACGAAGTCCAAACGGAATGAAACCTTCGGGAACGTGATTTTCTCACCGAACGTGATCCAGGAGACTTGGACCCTACGCCAAGGCATCAGAGAGGCGGTCACGAGGGTGGGGGGCGGCCCCCCTAGGGCGCGCCCCCGTGCCTCGTGGGCCCCTCGGAGCTCCACCGACGTACTTCTTCCTCCTATATATATATACGTACCCCCAAACGATCAGAACAGGAGCCAAAAACCTAATTCCACCGCCGCAACTTTCTGTATCCACGAGATCCCATCTTGGGGCCTATTCCGGAGCTCCGCCGGAGAGGGCCGTCATCACGGAGGGCTTCTACATCATCATAGCCTTTCCGATGAAGTGTGAGTAGTTTACCTCAGACCTTCGGGTCCATAGTTAGTAGCTAGATGGCTTCTTCTCTCTTTTTGGATCTCAATACAAAGTTCTCCCCCTCTCTTGTGGAGATCTATTCGATGCAATCTTCTTTTTGCGGTGTGTTTGTTGAGATCGATGAATTGTGGGTTTATGATCAAGTCTATCTATGAATAATATTTGAATCTTCTCTGAATTCTTTTATGTATGATTGGTTATCTTTGCAAGTCTCTTCGAATTATCCGTTTGGTTTGGCCAACTAGATTGGTAGTTCTTGCCATGGGAGAAGTGCTTAGCTTTGGGTTTGATCTTGCGGTGTCCTTTCCCAGTGACAGAAGGGGCAGCAAGGCACGTATTGCATCATTGCCATCGAGGATAACAAGATGGGGTTTATTTCATATTGCATGAATTTATCTCTCGACATCATGTCATCTTGCTTAAGGCGTTACTCTGTTTTTAACTTAATACTCTAGATGCATGTTGGATAGCGGTCGATGAGTGGAGTAATAGTAGTAGATGCAGAATCGTTTCGGTCTACTTGTCACGGACGTGATGCCTATATACATGATCATGCCTAGATATTCTCATAACTATGCTCAATTCTGTCAATTGCTCAATAGTAATTTGTTCACCCACCGTAGAATACTTATGCTCTTGAGAGAAGCCACTAGTGAAACCTATGGCCCCCGGGTCTATTCTCCTCATATCAACCTCCATCACTTTAATCTTGTTTTGCTTTTTACTTTGCCTTTTACTTTTCACTTTGCATCTTTATACCAAAAATACCAAAAATATTATATCTATCAGATCTCACTCTCGTAAGTGACCGTGAAGGGATTGACAACCCCTAATCGCGTTGGTTGCGAGTAGCTATCATTTTGTGCAGGTATGAGGGACTTGAGTGTGGCCTCCTACTGGATTGATACCTTGGTTCTCAAAAACTAAGGGAAATACTTACGCTACGCTACTGCATCATCCCTTCCTCTTCGGGGAAATCCAAGGCAAGCTCAAGAGGTAGCAAGAAGGATTTCTAGCGCAGTTGTCGGGGAGTCTACGCAAAAAGTCAACATACCAAGTACCCATCACAATCCCTATCTCTCGCATTACATTATTTGCCATTTGCCTCTCGTTTTCCTCTCCCCCACTTCACCCTTGCCGTTTTATTCGCCCTCTCTCTCTCTATATATCTCTATCCTCCCTCTCTATTTGCCTCATTTGCCCGTTTGCTCTTGTTTGCTGTGTGCTAGTTTGCTTGTTTGTCGCGATGGCTCAAGATACTACCAAATTGTGTGACTTCACCAATACCAATAATAATGATTTCCTTAGCACTCCGATTGCTCCTCTTGCCAATACTGAATCTTGTGAAATCAATACTGGTTTGTTGAATCTTGTTATGAAAGATCAATTCGCCGACCTTCCTAGTGAAGATGTCGCTACTCATCTGAATAGCTTCGTTGATTTATGTGATATGCAAAAGAAAAAAGATGTCGATAATGATGTTGTTAAATTGAAGGTATTTCCTTTTTCATTTAGAGATCGTGCTAAAGCTTGGTTTTCGTATTTGCCTAAAAATAGTATTGATTCTTGGAACAAGTGCAAAGATGCTTTTATCTCTAAGTATTTCCCTCCCGCTAAGATCATCTCTCTTAGAAATGATATTATGAATTTTAAGCAACTTGATCATGAACATGTTGCACAAGCTTAGGAGAGAATGAAATTAATGTTACGTAATTGCCCTACTCATGGTTTGAATTTGTGGATGATTATACAAAAAAATTATGCCGGATTGAATTTTGCTTCTAGAAATCTTTTAGATTCGGCCACGGGAGGCACTTTTATGGAAATCACTTTAGGAGATGCTGCTAAACTCCTAGATAATATTATGGTTAATTATTCTCAATGGCATACTGAAAGATCTAATAAAAAAGTGCATGCGATAGAAGAAATCAATGTTTTGAGTGGAAAGATGGATGAACTTATGAAATTATTTGCTACTAAGAGTGTTTCTTCTGATCCTAATGATATGCCTTTGTCTACTTTGATTGAGAATAACAATGAATCTATGGATGTGAATTTTGTTGGTAGGAATAATTTTGGTAATAACGCTTATAGAGGGAATTTTAATCCTAGGCCATATCCTAGTAATCCTTCTAATAATTATGGGAATTCCTACAACAACTCTTATGGAAATTATAATAAGATGCCCTCTGAATTTGGGAATAGTGTTAAAGAGTTTATGAATTCACAAAAGAATTTTAATGCTTTGCTTGAAGAGAAATTGCTTAAAGTTGATGATTTGGCTAGGAACGTTGATAGAATTTCTCTTGAGGTTGATTCTTTAAAGCTTAGATCTATTCCTCCTAAGCATGATATCAATGAGTCTCTCAAAGCCATGAGAATTTCCATTGATGAGTGCAAGGAAAGAACCGCTAGGATGCGTGCTTCCAAAGATGCCTTTATTAAACGTATTCTTCCAATTCCTATGAAAATCAAGATGAAGATCTAAAAGTTATTGATGTGTCCCCTATTAAATCTTTGTTTTGCAATATTAATCTTGATGAAACTGAATATGATCTTCCTTTACCTAGAAGGCATTCTAAAAATTCGGAGTATTTAGATCTTTATGATGAAATCGATGAAAGTGGGATTGAAAGAAATAAAAATCTAGATGTTGCTAAACCCACTATATTGGATTTCAAGGAATTTAATTATGAAAGTTGCTCTTTAATTGATTGTATTTCCTTGTTGCAATCCGTGATAAATTCTCCACATGCTTATAGTCAACATAAAGCCTTCACCGAACATATTGTTGATGCCTTGATGCAATCTTATGAAGAAAAACTTGAGTCGAAAGTTTCTATCCCTAGAAAACTCTATGATGAGTGGGAACCAACTATTAAAATTAAAATTAAAGATCATGAGTTCTATGCTTTGTGTGATTTGGGTGCTAGTGTCTCTACTATTCCCAAGACTTTGTGTGATTTGCTAGATTTCCGTAATTTTGATGATTGCTCTCTAAACTTGCATCTTGCGGATTCTACTATTAAGAAACCTATGGGAAGGATTAATAATGTTCTTATTGTTGCAAATAGGAATTATGTGCACATAGATTTCATTGTTCTTGATATAGATTGCAATCCTTCTTGCCCTATTATTCTTGGTAGACCTTTCCTTAGAACGGTTGGTGCGATTATTGATATGAAGGAAGGGAATATTAGATTTCAATTTCCATTAAAAAAGGGCATGGAACACTTTCCAAGAAAGAAAATAAAATTGCCATATGAAACTATCATGAGAGCCACTTATGGATTGCCTACCAAATATGCCAATACCTAGATCTATCCTCGCTTTTATGCCTAGCTAGGGGCGTTAAACGATAGCGCTTGTTGGGAGGCAACCCAATTTTATTTTTATTCCTTGCTTTTTGCTCCTGTTTAGTAATAATTAAATTATCTAGCCTCTGTTTTGGTTGTGTTTTTTTTGTTTAATTAGTGTTTGTGCCAAGTAGAACCGTTGGGAAGACTTCGGGAAAGTCTTGTTGAACTTGCTGTAAAAAACAGAAACTTTAGCGCTCACGAGAACTGCTGTCATTTTTAGTTGAACAGTTCTATTTAGTTAATTATTTTTTCAGATGATTAATAGATAAATTCCTCACGTCCAGAAATTTATTTTAGAATTTTTGGGGTTCCAGATCTTGCGATAGCTACAGATTACTACAGACTGTTCTGTTTTTGACAGATTCTGTTTTTCATGTGTTGTTTGCTTATTTTGATGAATCTATGGTTAGTAAAATAGTTTATAAATAATAGAGAAGTTGGAATTTATTTTGATGAATCTATTATTTATAAACTATTTTACTAGCCATAGATTCATCAAAATAAGCAAACAACACACGAAAAACAGAATCTGTCAAAAACAGAACAGTCTGTAGTAATCTGTAGCTAGCGCAAGATCTGGAACCCCAAAAATTCTAAAATAAATTGCTGGACGTGAGGAATTTATACATTAATCATCTTCAAAAATAATTAAGTAAATATAACTTTCCAAATAAAAATGGCAGCAGTTCTCGTGAGTGCTAAAGTTTCTGTTTTTTACAGCAGGATTAACAAGACTTTCCCCAAGTCTTCCCAACGGTTCTACTTGGCACAAACACTAATTAAACACAAAAAATACAACCAAAATAGAGGCTAGATAAATTATTTATTACTAAACAGGATCAAAAAGCAAGGAATAAAAATAAAATTGGGTTGCCTCCCAACAAGCGCTATCGTTTAACGCCCCTAGCTAGCCATAAAAAGCAAGGATAGATCTAGGTATTGCCATCTTTGGTAGGCAATCCATAAGTGGCTCTCATAATAGATTCATAAGGTAATTTAATTTTATTTCTAGGAAATTGTTCCATGCCTTTCCTTAACGGAAATTGGAATCTAATATTTCCTTCCTTCATATCAATAATTGCACCAATCGTTCTAAGGAAAGGTCTACCAAGAATAATAGGACATGAAAGATTGCAATCTATGTCAAGAACGATAAAATATATGGGCACATAATTCCTATTTGCAACAATAAGAACATCATTAATTCTTCCCATAGGTTTCTTAATAGTGGAATCAGCAAGGTGCAAGTTTAGAGAGCAATCATCAAAATCACGGAAACCTATCAAATCACACAAAGTCTTTGGAATCGTGGAAACACTAGCACCCAAATCACACAAAGCATAGCATTCATGATCTTTAATTTTAATAGTAGGTTCCCACTCATCATAAAGTTTTCTAGGGATAGAAGCTTCCAACTCAAGTTTTTCTTCATAAGATTGCATCAAAGCATCAACGATATGTTTGGTAAAAGCTTTATTTTGGCTATAAGCATGAGGAGAATTTAGCACAGATTGCAACAAGGAAATACAATCTATCAAAGAGCAGCTATTATAACTAGATTCCTTGAAATCCAAAATAGTAGGTTCATTAACATATAGAGTTTTGATCTCTTCAATCCCACTTTTATCAAATTTAGCATCAAGATCTAAAAACTCCGAATTTTTGGAACGCCTTCTAGGTAAAGGTGGATCATATTTAGTCCCATCATTATCAAGATTCATATTGCAAAACAAATATTCAATAGGGGACACATAAATAACTTTTAGATCTTCACCTTTATTATCATGGAAACTACAAGAACACGCTCTTATAAAGGAATCTTTCTTAGCACGCATCCTAGCGGTTCTTTCTTTGCACTCATCAAGCTTTGAGAGACTCATTGATATCATGCACAGGTGGAATAGATCTAAGTTTCAAAGAATCAACATCAATAGAAATTATATCAACGTTCCTAGCCAACTCATCAATCTTAAGCAATTTTTCTTCAATCAAAGCATTGAAATTCTTTTGCGAAGTAATAAGCTATTTAATATTAGATTCAAAATCAGAGGGCATATTATTATAATTTCCATAAGAATTGTTGTAGGAATTACCATAATTATTAGAGGAATTGCTAGGATAAGGCCTAGGATTAAAGTTTCCTCTATACGCATTGTTACCAAAATTGTTCCTACCAACAAAATTCACACCCATAGATTCATTATTATTCTCAATCAAGGTAGACAAAGTCATATCATTAGGATCATATGAAACACTTTTATTAGCAAATAATTTCATAAGTTCATCCATCTTTCCACTCAAAACATTAATTTCTTCTATCGCATGCACTTTCTTATTAGTAGATCTTTCAGTGTGCCATTGAGAATAATTAACCATAATATTATCTAGGAGTTTAGTAGCTTCTCCTAAAGTGATTTCCATAAAAGTGCCTCCCGCGGCCGAATCTAAAAGATTTATAGAAGCACAATTCAATCCGGCATAAAAATTTGTGTAATCATCCACAAATTCAAACCATGAGTAGGGCAGGTACGTATCATTAATTTCATCCTCTCCCAAGCTTGTGCAACATGTTCATGATCAAGTTGCTTAAAATTCATAATATCGTTTCTAAGGGAGATGATCTTAGCAAGAGGAAAATACTTAGAGATAAAAGCATCTTTGCACTTATTCCACGAATCAATACTATTTTTAGGCAAAGATGAAAACCAAGCTTTAGCACGATATCTAAGCGAAAAAGGAAAGAATATCATTATTCACATCTTTCTTCTTTTGCATATCACACAAATCAACGAAGCTATTTAGATGAGTAGCGGCATCTTCACTAGGAAGGCCGAAAAATGGATCTTTCATGACAAGATTCAGCAAGGCAACATTAATTTCTCAAGATTCAACATCGGTAAGAGGAGCAATCGGAGTGGTAATAAAATCATTTTTATTGGTATTGGTAAAGTCACACAATTTAGTGTTATCTTGAGCCATCGTGACAAGCAAGCAATCCAACACACCAGCAAACAAGAAACGAGCAAAAAGAGGCAAACGGGAAAGAGAGGGGGATAGAGAGAGAGAGAGGGCGAATAAAACGGCAAGGGTGAAGTGGGGGAGAGGAAAATGAGAGGCAAATGGCAAATAATGTAATGCGGGAGAGAAGGGTTTGTGATGGGTACTTGGTATGTTTAACTTTTGCGTAGACCTCCCTGGCAACGGTGCCAGAAATTCTTCTTGCTACCTCTTGAGCACTGCGTTGGTTTTCCCTTGAAGAGGAAAGGGTGATGCAGCAAAGTAGCGTAAGTATTTCCCTTAGTTTTTGAGAACCAAGGTATCAATCCAGTAGGAGGCTACGCGCGAGTCCCTCGTGCCTGCACAAAACAAATAAATCCTCGCAACCAACGCGATAAGGGGTTGTCAATCCCTACACGGTCACTTACGAGAGTGAGATCTGATAGATATGATAGGATAATAGTTTTGGTATTTTTATGATAAAGATGCAAAGTAAAATAAAAGGCAATGAAAATAACTAAGCGTTGGAAGATTAATATGATGAAGATAGACCTGGGGGCATAGGTTTCGTTAGTTGCTTCTGATGTCTACTACACAACCTTCTTCTTGTAGACGTTGTTGGGCCTCCAAGTGCAGAGGTTTGTAGGACAGTAGCAAATTTCCCTCAAGTGGATGACCTAAGGTTTATCAATCCGTAGGAGGCGTAGGATGAAGATGGTCTCTCTCAAGCAACCCTACAACCAAATAACAAAGAGTCTCTTGTGTCCCCAACACACCCAATACAATGGTAAATTGTATAGGTGCACTAGTTCGGCGAAGAGATGGTGATACAAGTGCAATATGGATAGCAGATAAAGATATTTGTAATCTGAAATAATAAAAACAGCAAGGTAGCAAATGATAAAAGTGAGCGTAAACGGTATTGCAATGCTAGGAAACAAGGCCTAGGGTTCATACTTTCACTAGTGTAAGTCCTCTCAACAATACTAACATAATTGGATCATAAAACTATCCCTCAACATGCAAAAAAGAGTCACTCCAAAGTCACTAATAGCGGAGAATGAACGAAGAGATTATGGTAGGGTACGAAACCACCTCAAAGTTATTCTTTCCAATCAATCTATTGGGCTATTCCTATGAGTGTCACAAACAGTCCTAGAGTTCGTACTAGAATAACACCTTAAGACACAAATCAACCAAAACTCTAATGTCACCTAGATACTCCAATGTCACCTCAAGTATCCGTGGGTATGATTATACGATATGCGTCACACAATCTCAGATTCATCTATTCAACCAACACAAAGGACCTCAAAGAGTGCCCCAAAGTTCCTACCGGAGAATCATGATGAAAACGTGTGCCAACCCCTATGCATAGGTTCATGGGCGGAACCCGCAAGTTGATCACCAAAACATACATCAAGTGAATCACGTGATATCCCATTGTCACCACAGATATCCACGGCAAAACATACATCAAGTGTTCTCAAATCTTTAAAGACTCAATCCGATAAGATTACTTCAAAGGGGAAACTCAATTCATTACAAGAGAGTAGAGGGGGGAAGAAACATCATAGGATCCAAATATAATAGCAAAGCTCGCGATACATCAAGATCATATCACCTCAAGAACACGAGAGAGAGAGAGAGAGAGAGAGAGATCAAACACATAGCTACTGGTACATACCCTCAGCCCCGAGGGAGAACTACTCCCTTCTCTTCATGGAGAGCACCAGGATGATGAAGATGGCCACCGGAGAGGGATTGCCCCCTCCGGCAGGGTGCCGGAACGGGTCTAGATTGGCTTTCGGTGGCTACGGAGGCTTCTGGTGGCGGAACTCCCGATCTATTCTCTGTTTTGGAAGTTTTAGGGTACGACGATATGTCTGGGTGCAGGAAGTACATCAGAGGAGCCACGAGGGCCCCACGAGGCAGGGGGCGCGCCCTAGGGGGTGGGCGCGCCCCCGCCCTCGTGGGCAGCCCGTGTCTCCCCTGACGTGCACTCCAAGTTCCCTGGGTTGCTTTCCTTCCAAAAATAACTTCTCCAGTTGATTTCGTTCCGTTTCAACTCCATTTGATATTCCTTTTTCTCGAAACACTGAAATAGGCATTAAACAGCAAATCTGGGTTGAGCTTCTGGTTAATAGGTTAGTCCCAAAAGTAATATAAAAGTGGATAATAAAGCCCAATATTGCCCAAAACAGTAGATAATATAGCATGGAGCAATCAAAAATTATAGATACGTTGGAGACGTATCAAGCATCCCCAAGCTTAATTCCTGCTCGTCCTTGAGTAGGTAAATGATAAAAAAGATAATTTTTGATGTGGAATGATACTTGGCATAATTTCAATGCAATTCTTCTTAATTGTGGCATGAATATTCAGATCCGAGAGATTCAAGACAAAAGTTCATATTGACATAAAAATAATAATACTTCAAGCATACTAATAAAGCAATTATGTCTTCCCAAAATATCATGGACAAAAGAAAGCTATCCCTACAAAATCATATAGTCTGTCTATGCTCTATCTTCACCACACAAAGTATTAAATCATGCACAACCCCGATGACAAGCCAAGCAATTGTTTCATACTTTTGATGTTCTCAAACTTTTTCAATCTTCACACAATATATGAGCATGAGCCATGGACATAGCACTATAGGTGGAATAGAATGGTGGTTGTGGAGAAGACAAAAAAGGAGAAGATAGTCTCACATCAACTAGGCGTATCAATGGGCTATGGAGATGCCCATCAATAGATATCAATGTGAGTGAGTAGGGATTACCATGCAACGGATGCACTAGAGCTATAAGTATATGAAAGCTCAACAAAAGAAACTAGTGGGTGTGCATCCAACTCGCTTGCTCATGAAGACCTAGGGCATTTTGAGGAAGCCGTCATTGGAATATACAAGCCAAGTTCTATAATGAAAGATTCCCACTAGTATATGAAAGTGACAACATAGGAGACTCTCTATCATGAAGATCATGGTGCTACTTTGAAGCACAAGTGTGGTAAAAGGATAGTAGCATTGTCCCTTTTATTTTATTTTTTATTTTTTATTTTTATTTGGCCTTTCTTTTTTTATTTGGCCTTCCTTTTTTTATTTGGCCTTTTTTTGGGGACAATGCTCTATTGAATGATGATCATCACACTTCTATTTATTGACAACTCAATTATTACAACTCGATACTAGAACAAAGTATGACTCTATATGGATGCCTCCGGCGGTGTACCGGGTTATGCAATGAATCAAAAGTGACAAGTATGAAAGAATTGTGAACGGTGGCTTTGCCACAAATACTATGTCAACTACATGATCATGCTAGCAATATGACAATGATGAATGTGTCATGATAAACCGGATGGTGGAAAGTTGCATGGAAATATATCTCGGAATGGCTATGGAAATGCCATAATAGGTAGGTATGGTGGTTGTTTTGAGGAAGGTATATGGTGGGTTTATGGTACCGGCAAAAGTTGCGCGGTACTAGAGAGGCTAGCAATGGTGGAAGGGTGAGAGTGCGTATAATCCATGGACTCAACATTAGTCATAAAGAACTCACATACTTATTGCAAAAATCTATTAGTTATCTAAACAAAGTATTACGCGCATGCTCCTAGGGGGATAGATTGGTAGGAAAAGACCATCGCTCGTCCCCGACCGCCACTTATAAGGAAGGCAATCAATAAATAAATCATGCTCCAACTTCATCACATAACGGTTCACCATACGTGCATGCTACGGGAATCACAAACTTCAACACAAGTATTTCTCAAATTCACAACTACTCAACTAGCATGACTCTAATATTACCATCCTCATATCTCAAAACAATCATCAAGTATCAAACTTCTCTTAGTATTCAACACGCTCATAAGAGAATTTTATTATTAATATTGTATACCTAGCATATTAGGATTTTAAGCAAATTACCATGCTATTTAAGACTCTCAAAATAATCTAAGTGAAGCATGAGAGTTCATCTATTTCTTCAAAATAAAACTATGACCATGCTCTAAAAGATATAAGTAAAGCACTAGAGCAAATGACAAACTACTCCAAAAGATATAAGTGAAGATCAATGAGTAGTCGAATAATTATGCAACTATGTGAAGACTCTCTAACATTTAATAATTTCAGATCTTGGTATTCTATTCAAACAGCAATCAAAGCAAAATAAAATGACATTCTAAGAATGGCAAACATCATGTGAAGAAGCAAAAACTTAGGATCAACCGAAACTAACCGATAATTGTTGAAGAAGAAAGGTGGGATGCCAACTGGGGCATCCCCAAGCTTAGATGCTTGAGACTTCTTGAAATATTATCTTGGGGTGCCTTGGGCATCCCCAAGCTTGAGCTTTTGTGTCTCCTTAATTCCTCCCATATCACGGTCTCCCTAAATCTCAAAAGCTTCATCCACACAAAACTCAACAAGGACTCGTGAGATAAGTTAGTATAAACCATTGCCAAAACCTTATCATACTCTACTGTAGCAAATCACTAAAATTATTATTCAACATTGCATACTAAATGCCTCTGCATATTTAATAGTCCTATCCTCAAATAGAATCATTAAATAAGCAAACATATGCAAACAATGCAAACATAACAGCAATCTGCCTAAACAGGATAGTCCGTAAAGAATGATGTTGCGTCCATACTTACCTAGCTCCAAAAATTATTAAAGAAAATTCCCACTGTAGTAAATTTATCAGAGCTTAATATGCAAAAGTTTTCAACATTTTATCACATTCTGACTTTTCTAGGGAATTATTGCAACAGCGGTAAACTTTCTGTTTTCAAACAGCAACATGTGGACTTCTAAAATAGATATAGTAAAGGCTATAAATGCCACTTTTATTGAAATAAAATATGCAAAACATTGTTCTAAATAACAGCAATAAAATCCTAACAAAATAAATTGACGCTCCAAGCAAAACACATATCATGTGGTGAATAAAAATATAGCTCCAAGTAAAGTTACCGATGAACGAAGACGAAAGAGGGGATGTCTTCCGGGGCATCCCCAAGCTTAGGCTCTTGACTATCCTTGAATATTACCTTGGGGTGACTTGGGCATCCCCAAGCTTAGGATCTTGACACTCCTTATTCCATAGTCCATCGAATCCTTACCCAAAACTTGAAAACTTCACAACACAAAACTTAAAGTAGAAAACTCGTAAGCTCCGTTAGCGAAAGAAAACAAAACACCACTTCAAGGTACTGTAAAGAACTCATTATTTATTTATATTGGTGTTAAACCTACTGTATTCCAACTTATCTATGGTTCATACCCTCCGATACTACTCATAGATTCATCAAAATAAGCAAACAACACATAGAAAACAGAATCTGTCAAAAACAGAACAGTCTGTAGTAATCTGGATCAAACGTATACTTCTGGAACTCATAAAATTCTCAAATAAATTGCTGGACCTGAGGAATTTATCTATTAATCATCTGCAAAAAGAATTAACTACATAGCACTCTCCAATAAAAAAATGGCAGCAATTCTCGTGAGCGCTAAAGTTTCTGTTTTTGACAGCATGATCAACAAGACTTTCCCCAAGTCTTCCCAAAGGTTCTACTTGGCACAAACACTAACTAAAAGCATAAAACCACATCTAAACAGAGGCTAGATGAATTATTTATTACTAAACAGGAACAAAAAGCATGGAATAAAAATAAAATTGGGTTGCCTCCCAACAAGCGCTATCGTTTAACGCCCCTAGCTAGGCATGATGATTTCAATGATGCTCACATAATGGATAAGAATTGAATCATAAATAGAGCATCATGAAGAATATGACTAGAAAATTTATGTCTAACCCACTTCCTATGCATAGGGATTTTGTGAGCAAACAACTTGTGGGAACAAAAGTTAACTTGCATAGGAAGGTAAAACAAGCATAACTTTGAAACTTTAAGCACATAGAGAGGAAACTTGATATTATTGCAATCCTTACAAGCATATGTTCCTCCCTCATAATAATTTTCAGTAGAATAATGAATGAATTCAACAATATAACCAGCACCTAAAGAATTCTTTTCATGACCTACAAGCATATAAAATTTACTACTCTCCACACAAGCAAAATTCTTCTCATGAATAATAGTGGGAGCAAACTCAACAAAATAACTATCATGTGAGGCATAATCCAATTGAAAACTAAAATGATGATGACAAGTTTCATGGATATCATTATTCTTTATAGCATACAAGTCATCACAATAATCATTATAGATAGCAACTTTGTTCTCATAATCAATTGGAACCTCTTCCGAAATAGTGGATTCATCACAAAATAAAGTCATGACCTCTCCAAATCCACTTTCATAAATATTATCATCATAGGTAGAAGGCATGCTATCATCATAACAACTTTGCATATCAAAACTTGGGATGCTAAAAATATCATCATCATTAGACATAGCATCCCCAAGCTTGGGCCTTTTCATATCATAATCATACTCACTCTCATCATTAATAGGATGGATAGCACCAATAGTGTAGCAAACATTATTATCATATTCTTCCAAGCAAGTGCCAAAAAGATTTTCAAGATCATAAGAAGTATCATTATCTTCCCAATCATAATCATCACAACAAGCAATAGGCATAACGAGATCCTCATCAAGTGTATCATCTTCATTTTCATGAGGCACAACAATAATAGGAGCAACTTTATTTGGGAGAGATACCTTTTTACCTCTCTTCCTTTTTCTTTTCTTCTTCTTCACCTCATGTGTGGGTTCAATCCTCTTTTTGGAGCTCCTTATTAATGGGATTGGCTGAATAAAAGGCTCCTCCTCGTTACCTGATTCATCATAAGAAATAATAGGAGGATATTGGGAAGTCTCTTCCCTTTCATTAGTATTCTCTTCATCCTCTATTTGTTTTCTTTTCTTTATGTAATTGGCAATATAAGGATTTTCAATGCAATTCACCGCACAATACATATAAACCTTCTCTAGATCAATATCGAGGAATTTCTCAAGGTTATATTCTGGAATATGCTTAGTTTGACGTTTCAATTCTTCATAACCCAAAAGCAAACTTAGTGCATTATAATGCGCAAGGGAAATAAAGTCATCACAATTTTTGGACACGAATCGGTCATGAAACAATTTGCATTTGATATTTAAATGACCATGTTCATTGCAAAGTTCACAAGTACGGTAAAGATATTTTAAATTTTCAGCACTCACATCAAGACTTTCTTGCAACAATTTAGTTTCTAAATACTTATGCCTCTTGCAATATCTATCTTCCCTATTTGGTGTGTACTTGCAAACCCAATGCACTCCACAAAAATTGACATGTTTATAGGAGGCATTTTCATCATAACTAGTGCAATCATCATTAGCATCATGGATATTCAAAGAATTCGTACTAACAACATTGCAATCATGCTCATCATTCAAATATTTAGTGCCAAACATTTTAGAGATTTCTTCTTCTAGCACTTGAGCACAATTTTCCTTTCCATCGTACTCACGAAAGATATTAAAAAGGTGAAGCGTATGAGACAAACTTAATTCCATTTTTTTGTAATTTTCTTTTATAAACTAAACTAGTGATAAAACAAGAAACTAAAATACTCGATTGCAAGATCTAAAGATATACCTTCAAGCACTCACCTCCCCGGCAACGGCGCCAGAAAAGAGCTTGATGTCTACTACACAACCTTCTTCTTGTAGACGTTGTTGGGCCTCCAAGTGCAGAGGTTTGTAGGACAGTAGCAAATTTCCCTCAAGTGGGTGACCTAAGGTTTATCAATCTGTAGGAGGCGTAGGATGAAGATGGTCTCTCTCAAGCAACCCTGCAACCAAATAACAAAGAGTCTCTTGTGTCCCCAACAGACGCAATACAATGGTAAATTGTATAGGTGCACTAGTTCGGCGAAGAGATGGTGATACAAGTGCAATATGGATAGTAGATAAAGGTATTTGTAATCTGAAATAATAAAAACAGCAAGGTAGGAAATGATAAAAGTGAGCGTAAACGGTATTGCAATGCTAGGAAACAAGGCCTAGGGTTCATACTTTCACTAGTGTAAGTCCTCTCAACAATACTAACATAATTGGATCATAAAACTATCCCTCAACATGCAACAAAGAGTCACTCCAAAGTCACTAATAGCGGAGAACGAACGAAGAGATTATGGTAGGGTACGAAATCACCTCAAAGTTATTCTTTCCAATCAATCTGTTGGCCTATTCCTATAAGTGTCACAAACAGCCCTAGAGTTCGTACTAGAATAACACCTTAAGACACAAATCAACCAAAACCCTAATGTCAGCTAGATACTCCAATGTCACCTCAAGTATCCGTGGGTATGATTATACGATATGCGTCACACAATCTCAAATTCATCTATTCAACCAACACAAAGGACCTCAAAGAGTGCCCAAAAGTTCCAACCGGAGAATCACGACGAAAACGTGTGCCAACCCCTATGCATAGGTTCATGGGCGGAACCGCAAGTTGATCACCAAAACATACATCAAGTGAATCACGTGATATCCCATTGTCACCACAGATATCCACGGCAAGACATACATCAAGTGTTCTCAAATCTTTAAAGACTCAATCCGATAAGATTACTTCAAAGGGGAAACTCAATTCATTACAAGAGAGTAGAGGGGGGAAGAAACATCATAGGATCCAAATATAATAGCAAAGCTCGCGATACATCAAGATCATATCACCTCAAGAACACGAGAGAGAGAGAGAGAGATCAAACACATAGCTACTGGTACATACCCTCCGCCCCGAGGGAGAACTACTCCCTTCTCTTCGTGGAGAGCACCAGGATGATGAAGATGGCCACCGGAGAGGGATTGCCCCCTCCGGCAGGGTGCCGGAACGGGTCTAGATTGGCTTTCGGTGGCTACGGCGGCTTCTGGTGGCGGAACTCCCAATCTATTCTCTGTTTTGGAAGTTTTAGGGTACGACGATATGTATGGGTGCAGGAAGTACATCAGAGGAGCCACGAGGGCCCCACGAGGCAGGGGGCGCACCCTAGGGGGTGGGCGCGCCCCCGCCCTCGTGGGCAGCCCGTGTCTCCCCTGACGTGCACTCCAAGTTCCCTGGGTTGCTTTCCTTCCAAAAATAACTTCTCCAGTTGATTTCGTTCCATTTCAACTCCATTTGATATTCCTTTTTCTCGAAACACTGAAATAGGCATAAAACAGCAAATCTGGGCTAGGCCTCCAGTTAATAGGTTAGTCCCAAAAGTAATATAAAAGTGGATAATAAAGCCCAATATTGCCTAAAACAGTAGATAATATAGCATGGAGCAATCAAAAATTGTAGATACGTTGGAGACGTATCAGCTTCTCTCAAGAGCATAAGTATTTTACGGTGGGTGAATGAATTACTGTTGAGCAATTGACAGAATTGAGCATAGTTATGAGAATATCTAGGTATGATCATGTATATAGGCATCACGTCCGAGACAAGTAGACCGACTCTTGCCTGCATCTACTACTATTACTCCACACATCGACCGCTATCCAGCATGCATCTAGAGTATTAAGTTCATAAGAACAGAGTAACGCCTTAAGCAAGATGACATGATGTAGAGGGATAAACTCATGCAATATGATGAAAACCCCATCTTGTAATCCTCGATGGCAACAATACAATACGTGCCTTGCTGCCCCTACTGTCACTGGGAAATGACACTGCAAGATTGAACCCAAAGCTAAGCACTTCTCCCATTGCAAGAAAGAATAATCTAGTAGGCCAAACCAAACTGATAATTCAAAGAGACTTGCAAAGATAACCAGTCATACATAAAAGAATTCAGAGAAGAATAAAATATTGTTCATAGATAAACTTGATCATAAACTCACAATTCATCGGTCTCAACAAACACACCACAAAAGAAGATTACATCGAATAGATCTCCACAAGAGAGGGGGAGAACTTTGTATTGAGATCCAAAAAGAGAGAAGAAGTCATCTAGCTAATAACTATGGACCCGAAGGTCTGAAGTAAAGTACTCACAATTCATCGGAGAGGCTATGGTGTTGATGTAGAAGCCCTCCGTGATCGATGCCCCCTCCGGCGGAGCTCCGGAACAGGCCCCAAGATGGGATCTCGTGGATACAGAAAGTTACGGCGGTGGAATTACGGTTTTGGCTCCGTATCTGATCGTTTGGGGGTACGTAGGTATATATAGGAGGAAGGAGTACGTCGGTGGAGCAACAGGGGGGCCACGAGGGTGGAGGGCGCACCTGGGGGGTAGGCGCGCCCCCTACCTCGTGGCCTCCCTGTTGGTTGCTTGACATAGGGTCCAAGTCTCCTGGATCTTGTTCGTTCCAAAAATCACATTCCCGAAGGTTTCATTCCGTTTGGACTCCGTTTGATATTCCTTTTCTTCAAAACCCTAAAATAGGCAAAAAAAAAAAACAACAATTCTGGGCTGGGCCTCCGGTTAATAGGTTAGTCCCAAAAATAATATAAAAGTGTATAATAAAGCCCAATAATGTCCAAAACAGTAGATAATATAGCATGGAGCAATCAAAAATTATAGATACGTTGGAGACGTATCAAGACTCCCTAGCAATGGTGCCACAAATGGCTCATTGTCGGGAGTCAAATCTTGACTTGACTTGGCGTGAATCTCCTTGGCAATGGCGCCAGAAATCCTTCTTCCTACCTCTTGAGCACTGCATTGGTTTTCCCTTGAAGAGGAAAGGGTGATACGGTAAAGTAGCGTAAGTATTTCCCTCAATTTTTGAGAACCAAGGTATCAATCCAGTAGGAGATCATGCCGAGTCCCACGCACCCACACAAACAAATAAGAACCTCGCAACCAACGTGATAAAGGGGTTTTCAATCCCTTCACGATCACTTACGAGAGTGAGGTCTGATAGATATGATAAGATAATATTTTTGGTATTTTTATGATAAAGAGAAATAAAGATGCAAAGTAAAATAAACGGCAATAGAAATAGCTATGTGTTGGAAGATTAATATGATGGAAGATAGACCCGGGGCCATAGGTTTCACTAGTGGCTTCTCTCAAGAGCATAAGTATTACGGCGGGTAAACGAATTACTGTCGAGCAATTGATAGAATTGAGCATAGTTATGAGAATATCTAGGTATGATCATGTATATAGGCATCACGTCCGTGACAAGTAGACCGAAACGATTCTGCATCTACTACTATTACTCCACATATCGACCGCTATCCAGCATGCATCTAGAGTATTAAGTTCATAAGAACAGAGTAATGCTTTAAGTAAGATGACATGATGTAGAGGGATAAACTCATGCAATATGATATAAACCCCATCTTTTTATACTCGATGGCGATAATACAATACGTGCCTTGCTGCCCCTGTTGTCACTGGGAAAGGACACCGCAAGATTGAACCCAAAGCTAAGCACTTATCCCATTGCAAGAAATATCAATGTAGTAGGCCAAACCAAACTGATAATTCAAAGAGACTTGCAAAGATAACCAATCGTACATAAAAGAATTCAGAGAAGATTCAAATATTGTTCATAGATAAACTTGATCATAAACCCACAATTCATCGGATCTCGGCAAACACACCGCAAAAGAAGATTACATCGAATAGATCTCCAAGAAGATCGAGGAGAACTTTGTATTGAGATCCAATGAGAGAGAAGAAGCCATCTAGCTAATAACTATGGACCCGAAGGTCTAAAGTAAACTACTCACACATCATCGGAGAGGCCATGGAGTTGATGTAGAGGCCCTCCGTGATCAATGCCCCCTCCGGTAGAGCTCCGAAAAAGTCCCCAAGATGGGATCTCTCGGGTACAGAAGGTTGCGGCGGTGGAATTAGGTTTTCGTGGTGCTCCTGGATGTTTGGGGGGTACGTGGATATATATATGAGGAAGAAGTACGTCGGTGGAGCAACGAGGGGCCCACGAGGGTGGAGGGCGCGCCCAGGGGGTAGGCGCGCCCCCTGCCTCGTGGCCTCCTCGATTGTTTCTTGACGGCCATTCCAAGTCTCCTGGATCACGTTTGTTGAGAAAATCACGTTCCCGAAGGTTTCATTTTGTTTGGACTCCGTTTGATATTCCTTTTAGGCGAAACTCTAAAATAGGCAAAAAAAATAGCAATTTGGGCTGGGCCTCCGGATAGTAGGTTAGTCCCAAAAATGATATAAAAGTGTAAAATAAAGCCAATTAACATCCAAAATAGATAATATAATAGCATGGAGCAATCAAAAATTATAGATACGTTGGAGACGTATCAGGGTGCAAATGAAGGATGTCATGAGAGCACGTTTCGTGCCAACCTACTACAACCGCAACCTCTTCAATAAACTCCATCTTCTCAAGCAATGAACGAAGAGCGTTGAAGAGTACTACAAGGAAATGGAGATTGCCATGATACGAGCCAATGTCACGGACGATGATGAGCAAACTATGACACGTTTCTTGAACGGACTCAATCATCCTATCAAGAAGATCGCCGACTTCCAACCATACTCGAACCTCAACAAGCTAGTGCACCAAGCTACCAAGGTGGAACTTCACGTGCAAGACGACTTCAAGTATACCAAGTACTCTTCCAAGAGCTACGGCTTCTCCAACAACCAAGATTCAATGACTCCAACACCTTCTACCTCAACCAAGCCATCTACAAGCAACGACGATAAGTCAAGTTACAAGAAAACTTCGTCAACCTCAATTCGTCCCCCTACTACAAGCAACTTCAAGCCGAGAGCTTCATCATCATCTAATCCAACCGATGGGACCATCAAGACAAGTTCATTCAAGTGCTTCACATGCAGGGGCCGAGGCCACAAGTCATTCGAGTGTACCAACAAGCTCACCATGGTCTTCAACGACGATGGTACATATGACTCCATTAGTGAAGGAGAAATGGAAGCCCTTGAGAATGTGGCCATGCACCGGCAAGTGAACGGGATGAAGATGATCAAGTCTTTTGTGACAAAGATTCGAGCCCCGCTCTTGTTGTCTCCAAGGTCTTGACTCTTCAACATCAACAAGATGAAGACCTAAGATGCCACATCTTCCACACCAAGGCCGACATCAATGGAAGGTCTGTGAAGGTCATCATCGATGGAGGTAGTTGTCATAACTTGGCAAGTGAAGAACTATGCTCCAAGCTCCAATTGATCAAGATGAAGCACCCGCACCCCTACAAGGTTCAATGGCTAAGCGACGCCGGTAGTATCCAAGACGAGCATATGGTACAAGTTTCATTCAAAATTGAAGCTTACGAAGACACTTTGGAGTGTGATGTTGTTCCGATGTCCGTTTGCCACCTCCTTCTTGGACGGCCATGGCAATTTGACCGAGGCGTCATTCGCAATGGGCGTACAAACCACTATAGCTTCAAGATGAAAGGAAAGGAGTATGTACTATGACCTATGTCTCCAAGCCAAGTGATCGCCGACAAGCAAGCCACCCATCGTGGAGAGAATAGTAAGAGAGCGAACCACCAAAAAGAGAGTGAGCACCACTAGCCCAAATTGAGTGACTCCACGATGAGCGAAAAGAAAAATCTAGTACTTTTGCCACCACAAGTGAGATGAGAGAAGTGTGTGAGAACCCATCAAGTGTCATGCACTATGTCCTTTTGTGCAAGGACGAGGCACCAAAATCTAACACCTCTCACAATCTACCTTTAGTGTTTTCTTCTCTATTGCAGGAATTCCAAGATGTTTTCCCCGACGAGCTACCTCTAGGTCTACCTCCACTACGAGGCATCGAACACTGAATCGTCCTCATCCCCGGAGCACCCCTTCCTAACAAGGCTCCCTATCGCGTCAACCCCGAGGAAACAAAGGAGATCCAACGGGAAGTACAACAACTCATCGACAACGGTCATGTACGAGAAAGTTTGAGCCCTTGTGCCGTCCCGGTAATCCTTGTTCCCAAGAAAGATGGTACATATCGCATGTGTTCTGATTGTCGTCCTATCAATGATATTACCATGCGTTATCATTACCCCATTCCATGCCTAGATGATATTCTAGATGAACTTAGCGGAGCCACCATTTTCTCTAAAACTGATCTTAAAAGTGGCCACTACCAAATACGCATCCAAGAAGGTGATGAATGGAAAACCGCATTTAAGACCAAATTTGGCTTATATGAATGGCTTGTTATGCCAATGGGTTTATCTGAAGCACCCCGGTACTTTCATGCGAGTCATGCATTTTGTTCTTCGATCCTATATTGGTGTATTTGTTGTGGTCTATTTTAACGATATTCTTGTGTTTAGCAAATCTCTCAAAGATCATGTCACCCATCTTAGAACCGTGTTGCAAACCCTTAGGAAAGAGGTCCTTTATGCTAATATGGACAAATGCCTTTTTGGTGTTGATAAGCTTGTTTTCTTGGGTTTTGTTGTGTCTTCTAAGGGTGTTCATGTTGATGAATCTAAGATCAATGCTATTAAAACTTGGCCCCAACTAACAAACTTGCAACAAGTGCGTAGCTTCCTTGGTTTAGCCGGTTTCTACTGTAGATTTGTTAAGGATTTTAGCACCATTGCATCTCCTTTACACGCTTTGAGTAAGAAAAATGCACCCTTTGTTTGGGGACCATCTCAAGATAGCGCATTTAATGAGCTTAAGAATTTGCTTACCCATGCTCCCATGCTTGCATTACCCAACTTTGACAAACCCTTTTAAATTCATTGCAATGCTAGTGGTAATGACATAGGAGGTGTGTTAACTCAAGAGAAGTGCCCCATAGCTTACTTTAGTGAAAAACTTCCCGGAGCGCAACTCAATTACCCCATCTATGACAAAGAGCTATATGCTTTAGTGCGATTTTTGCATGAATGGGGACACTATCTTCGCCCTCATGAATTTGTCATCCATACCGACCATGAAACGCTTAAATGCCTTAAGGGTCAAACTAAGTTGAACAAGTGTCATGCCAAATGGAGTGAGTTCATTGAGTCATTTCCTTATGTCATCAAATACACCAAAGGTAAGGAAAATGTTGTGGCGGATACTCTTTCCCGCATATGCATGCTTGTCATCAAACTTGAATTGAATGTCATTGGCTTTGAGCACATAAAAGACTTGTATGCGCATAATCCTACTTTTTCTATCATATATGCCAAATGTTTGATGCATACATCATGGGAACGCTATTACATCAAAGATGATTATCTTATGAGAGCTAACAAACTATGCATTCCCGAGTCTTCTCTTCGTTTGTTACTTTTGCAAGAATCTCATGGAGGAGGACTAATGGGACACTTTGGACACGATAAGATATTTTCTACGCTCTCCAAGAACTATTTTTGGCCCAAGATGTTCCGCGACGTCTCACATTTCACCAACCGATACTCTACATGTCGCAAAGCTAAGTCTAAAGCTCAATCCCATGGCCTTTACATGCCACTTCCTATTCATATCACCCATGGTAAGATATTAGAATGGATTTTGTGCTTGGTTTGCCTAGAACTAGAAATGGCAAAGATTCCGTGTTTGTTGTTGTGGACTGATTCTCTAAGATGGCTCACTTCATTTCATGCAACAAGATAGACGATGCTTCACATGTTGCCAATCTCTTTTGTAGGGAAATACTGCGTCTACATGAAGTACCCAAGACGATTGTCTCGGACCGCGACGTCAAGTTCTTGAGCTACTTTTGGAAGACCTTATGTGCCAAGCTCGGAATCAAGCTCTTGCTCTCTTCGGCATACCATCCTCAAACCGACAGCCAAATGGAGGTCACGAACCATACACTCTCCACTCTACTACGCGTGTTGATCAAGAAGAACATAAAGTAGTGGGAGGAGTGCCTACCTATCGCCGAGTACGCCTACAACCGCGCAAGACATTCGACTACCGGCAAGTCCCCCTTCGAGGTCGTCTATGGTTTTAACCCGTTGTCCCCATTGGACATTTTTCCTCTACCACTACAAGAGTGCGTCAACATGGACGTGGGTGCCCGAGTCAACTACCTCAAGAAGATGAATGAAGATACAAGGCACACCATCAAGCGCCAAGTACAACGACTCGTGACCAAGCTCAACATCAACAAGCAACCCATAGTATTCAACATTGGAGATCTTGTGTGGCTACACCATCGCAAGGACCGCTTCCCCAACGAACGCAAGTCCAAACTTCTACCACGAGCGGATGGACCCTTCAAGGTGCTTGAGCGCTACAACAACAACGCCTACAAGATCGACATCCCACGCGACAAGTACCCTGTGAGCGACATCTTCAACGTCAAAGATCTCTCTCCCTACCATGGTGATGAAGATTTCGATCCGAGGTCAGATCTTTCCCAAGGGAGGGGAGATGATACGGAGCATCCTAGGGTCATCCCCATGGACCTACCATGGTCTCACCAAGTGCCAAGAGGACCGATGACACGAGCATGAGCTAGAGCTCTCAAGACCGAGGTGACTTCTTTCCTTAGTGATATTCGCTATGATCCGCTCGAGACATGGCTATTACCTAAGTATGAAATGTTGTGCATGATCAGGTACCAAGAAGGCCCTCCCGAAGATGGACGTGAAGACGGACAAGTCCCCAAATTCATGGATGAAGATAAACGACGGAAGGATCCGAAGAGGTCTCCAGGACCCGGACATCCGGCACCAAGCCCCGGACATCCGGCCCCTGGAGCATCCACCACGACAGCCACCCAGCCGCCAAGTACCTACAGGCCCCGGACATCCGGCCTTAGCCCGGAAATCCGGCGTCCTCTATCCCGAAAGCACCGAAACCGACCTCGCTAGCCCGGACATCCACCCCCCAGCCCGGACATCCGGCCCCTCGGGAAGGCCCGAACATCCGGCCCCATCTGTCTGCGCACAATAAAGGGTCGAGGCCCATGTACCCCTTCGCCTACCTAGACTATATATAATCCTCCTCCTCCCTCTTTCTAGGGTTAGCAAAGTAGTAGCTCATTGAGGAGCTTTGCTCTCCACTTGATCCCCTTCTCCTTAGGAGTTCACGACCTCTACGGAGAAGATCCCCCCAAGTGGATTCAAGACCCCTAACGGGAAGACCTCAAGACCTCCTCATGGAGAAGAACGTGTTACCTATGTATCGTCCTTTGTTGGATTTGGATCGTGTATCTCGTTGTGTTCTGAGGATCTAGCATACTCCCTCCGTCCGGTGAAGATTGTACATTTGGGTTTAAAATTTGTCCACAAAAGAGTGTACTTCTATCTTCCCAATGCACTTTAAAGTATTTTCTTTCATCACACGGTAATCAAGAGCAATATCATTCTATACATAGTCTTCTTAATTTCTACATGCACTTAGCTCATTGGGGATTGGGTAATTAAAGTGGAGAGAGATGGTGGCTTGCATCTTCTCAATGCATTTTTTACTCCATTTCATAATTTGTCATAAAATTTCTAGATGTACACTTTTCACCGGACGGAGGGAGTATGTGTGACCGAATCTTGTTGGTTTGAGTGATTCTCTCGTGTTTCCCCTCGTGATTTCTCCTCGTGTTCTTCGTGTTCATCGTGGGATCCTCTCCTTTCGTGAAAGATCGGACATCTAGGGTCTATGCTACATCACCCGGGCTTTCCCGGCGGCGGCTAAGAAGGGAGGAGGGGGGGGGGGTGAGGAGGAGGGGCGGCTAGGGTTGGGCAACCAACGATGGCCTCCTACCCCGAAACAAGGAGACGCATGTAGTAAAAAAGAATTTGCTCTTACTTCCAACCAATCTCTGTACCACGTGACACATGTGGTAATCAATCCAAACTATTAAAAAAACCTCTATAAGCATCGATCAATCCGAATGTATTGTTTTTTATTCTTGTGATGATCATATATGAACGACCACAATTACTTTTGTAACCCTGACAACCACTATAGCAGATTGGCAGCACCTCGCGATACAAAGTAGGGAAACAAGCACATAGTACGCGAAATTCGTAATTAATCAGCACGACTACTCTAGTATACCGGAGTAGGAGTTGCGAATACAGTGAATAGCTAGCCGATGACGGGGGTCTTGAGAACGACGCCGTTCCCGTCGGAGATGATGACGACGCGCCTGGGGTTGTATCCAGATGGCAGCGGGGAGCCCTCCTTGTAGAACCCCACATCAGTCACATCCGGCCGGTCGATGTTGATCTGGTACGCCGCGTTCAGCTGAATCCACCCCACCACCTCCGGCCACGACGACTTCGCCATTAATTCTTTCTTCCTGTGATTTGCTTCCGCTGTAGGACGTGCGTCTGTGTATTGATCAGGGCACGCTGGTGTAAGTGGTCTTAATGTATTTGTAGGGTTTATGTACTCGATGTAAGCGGAGGCAGGGTACGTACGTGGTACGTCTAGGGTGACGATGCCCGATGGAGCGTGCTTCGCATACGCCGCCCTCTCTATTGGACGGCCGGCGTCGAACGGTTTTTTGTTACCGGCGGCTAGTGTCTTGTTCTTGATTGGATCATATAGCTAGCTTGACCAGATCAAGTTTACATGTGTACTCAAGATGACAATTGGACAATTGGTAATGCATTTCTTGACGGAGTCGACATGCAACAGTTGAAGTTCAAGCCCACGCACCTATGCTTTCCTATCTAGATTTTTATTTTTGGTGGAGATCTGTGCATAGAAGTACCTCCCTTTTTTCCCGGAAAAAGCTAGCGTTCAGCCGGCAGATCACACGAGAACCTCCGCCGTCAGGGACGGATCCAGCTATATGGCGAGGTTTGGCAGCCGCCATACCTAAAATTTGGCAAAAGTATTGCATATATATACTGTATGTATGAAGTTTTGAGCTGAGTCAATGGATTTTTGGTCAGTTTCGTCAATTTGGAGGATGAATACTCGCAGGGGGCAGGCAACTCATGGCCTCGGATGTATTTCGCCAGGTAGTTGTATTGTTACCTACGTGTTTCTGCCTCATTAGAGGCCTAACTGCCGCTGAAGGAGAGAATTAAGCAATATAGGTGACTTGCATCACATAAGCCCATGACCCACAAGCCCATGTTCTGAACGAGGACACCATTGGCAGTCAATTGCAAATCAATTCACATGTACTCCAGTTGATTGGACATGCTAAAAAATGTACTAGTTGATTGGAGATACACGAGTTGTTTCGTTCAAGCACGGTTGATCAGGAATCGCCTTGCAGTCGCCCCTCAAGCTTGTCTCTAGCTGTGTGATGAGCAGTGCCAACTCCGCGAAACCCAGAGCCTCACCGCTTTCCGTCTCTCCGGTGAAGAAACTAGATCTAATCGGACTCAAATCGTCTGAGGTATTACAATATACAACTAGGAGCAACGGCTACTCCTCCAAACTCATGACAATGTATGTCTTGTTGTGATATTTGTCCCTACTACCGACCGACCGACCGACCCCTAGTCGGCTAACCCCTAAGGCATGCAACAGAGGCAGCGATTACAGAGCAACCACGCGATCTTTAGTCAGCGTGGTGGGCATGGCAGCGATCACCGTCAAGAGATGCAGCAAGCAGGAACGTCACATAGTTATATGTTACTACATTGTTTTTTCCCCTCAAACTCTGCCACACCTAAAAAATATTCCTGGCTCCGCCACTGTCCGCCGTCTTGTATGTGTGACGCGTGTCCTGTGTGAGCACAACTCAGCGCTATCACTACAACAACTGATTTCTTCCTTCCCTCTTCAATCTCTCTTGCGGATGGATAAAGAGGCATCCGGCCATGGGAATCCATGTCGTTGACCTAGGAATCGATGTCGTTGCAGCCAGGTCTGGTGCGGGCGCCGCCGGTACCGCCGCAAGGCCGTCGGCCATCATGGTGTGCCCGAGCTCGGCATGGTCTCTGCCGATCTTCTCGCACGGATCTGGCCGCCCAAGCTCCTGCAACAATGCTCGCCTCATCAGATCTAGCAAATAAGCTCTTGCAGCCTGCAAAGTCGGTCGGCACCGCACCAAGCTCCTGTGGGAGAGGCGAGGCATCAGAGGCGGTTTTGTTTGCGCAGTAAAGGGTATGTTGTAATTGCAATTGGCCTCTTTGTTGCAAAAGGGCCATGTTTCAGAAAATCCTCGAATTATTATTTTTGCAACAAGGTCTTTGTTGCGGAAATTTTCTGCAACAAGACCTCTGTTGTGGAAAGTTTCTGCAACACGGCCTCTGTTGCAGATTTTTTTGCATCAAGACCTCTGTTGCGGAAATTTCTGCAACATCACTCTTGTTGCAAAAGTGGTGGTTGCTCACGTGGGCACATCGGGCGGCTATTGATGCGCCCATCCAATGGTTAGCGAGGTGGCGGATGTTTTTCCATTATCCGCCGGTGGACGCGTAGCATCTCCCTTTTTTCCCTCTCGCAAATCACAAAGTTATAAAGTTAAAATTTTGTAGGTCAACATGCATTCGAACTGCACAAGAGCAACTTCAACTGCACAAGAGCGCTGGTTTTGGCGCTCAAGCGCGCGGGAATGGTTCGCGCGCGCCGCGGACGGCGCTCGTTATAAAAAGGCGCTCCCTCCACACTCTGTCCACCGCCCACTCGTCTCGCCCCCTTTCACTAGCCTCGTCGCCTCTGCGTCGTCTGGGCGCTTCGGATTTTTGCGGAGTCCGCGAGCGCCGCTGCGGCACCTTCTCCTCCGAGATCTGGTTTGGCGAGAAACATCTCATCCTCGGCACCTTCGACACCGTAGAGGAGGCGGCCCGCGCGCACGATGCAGCGGCGTATCGCCTCTTGAGGCCTTGTTGGGATATGAATTTTCCCGATGTGTCGAGCCAGCGGGCACAGGATCTCGCGCCTCTCCCGCGGCTTTTCACCGACGAGGATCGTCGTATTCACCGGAGGCGGCAGTGTCGCCTCGCCATCGCCGAGATGGACGTGGAAGCCATGGTGGTGTGGCGCGAACGCTTCCCGCAGGACATCATCGACGAGCGCCAGTTCTACAAGCAAAGGAGGACGGAGAGGGACGCGAGGAGGACAGAGTGAACCGTCTATCGGGAGGACAAGCGTTCGCGGAAGCATGTCGCTCAATTGAAACTAAAGCTACGAGAAATGTCGGGTTGGAACTTCGAAGACGAGCAGCATGCTGACGCCTAATTCAGACGTCGGAGGAGGACATTACCAAGTCGCAGTCGGAAAGCAACGAGTAGTTGGTCTTTTTTTTATCTGTGTACGCTAGAACTATCTATGAATCCATTTTTATCGGGAAAAATGGCGTTTCTTTTTGGTTTTTCGATCAAAAATTGGTTTGCGTCGCCCGTCACCGCCATCGACCCCATGCTCCTCTACTCCAACACCGACGCGATCACCCGGTCTCCTCTCCGACCCAGCGGCCTCGCGCGATGCGGCAGTCCGTCATGGCTGTCATCCGCGCATCCGCCCGCCATCTTTCTACGTCGGCCGTCGTCGCCCTATCCTCAAGTACAACGCACCCTCCACCAATCGAGCAATGGGCTACCAATGCATCGCCCCGTCGGGACGCAGTGCCGCCGCACCCTAGTTCTCCCAGCGGCTACACCGACGCGTGCGCTGCCGTTGCGTCGCTCCTTCGGGTCGTAGTACCGCGGTCCACCGCCACCTTGAGGCCTCGGCTCCAGGTCGTCTCCGTAGCTACACCGATCCTCGCGCTGCCGTTGCATCGCCCCATCTGGCCGTAGAGAGTGTGGCATGTGGTCCTGCTGCCGCCCCATGGTTTTCCCCGTGGCTGCACCGACCAGCGCGCGGCTACTGCATCGCCCCTTCGGGCCGTAGTGCCACGGCTTGTGGCCATCGCCGCCACGAGGCCGTCTGCTCTAGGCCGTCCCCATGGCTGCACCGACCCTCGTGTTGCTGCTGCGTCGCCCCATCGGGTCGTTACAAGCATGGCACACGGTTCCTAACGCCGCCGAGAGGTCTTCCCCGCTGTCGGCCCGACCCGCGCGCTGCCGTTGTGTCGCCCCTTCGTGCTAGAGCGCCAAGGCACGCAGTCCGCGCGCGCCGACTATTTTGTGGTACGCGACACGCCGCCTTCCTAGGTGAGGGAACACGACCGTCTGCATTGGTCTTTGTCATGCTGTTGGGTTCGCCGCCTCCTCCTTAGACCGCCGCCGCCACTCTTCTTGCTGGTCCACAGCGACTACCTCGATACCGACCACCCCGAATCGACATCGATCACGGCGTACCTCGACCACGGCTATACCACCCTACCCTCTTGGCTACATCGACATCGGCACAAAGGGCTATCACCTCGCTTGAGCAACTCGTCAACTTTCTCTACACACGGCCGCGACTCGACACCGTTCACAACGCTCCCACTGCGACTGTGTGTGTGTGTGGGGGGGGGGGTGTCATCCCATCGGCTGCTATTCTCTCTAGTCAGACTGTCCGCGACGCTCCTGTTGTTCGCAAGGCTAATGCTACAACAACGGGGAGGATGTTAGAGATATATCTGGTATTTAGAGATTGTTCGGGATTAGATAGGAATTGTTTCCATCTTATCTCTAGGAGGCGTGTTGTCCTCCAAATCTTGTACTCAATATATACTCACCCTCGAGACTCGGTAATACATCCAACGAATTCCACCAATCTCCCTCTCTATTCTTCTAACAAGAAGTACCTCCCTTTTTTCCCTCTCGCAAATCACACAGTTATAAACTTGAAATTTTGTAGGTCAAGGCGCATTCGAACTTCATAACATGTTGATTCTTGTCAAGAGTTTTTGCATATCATAAATAACTAAAATGCCAGGGTTTCAAATAAGCTCTACTATTAAGTATTTATGGTGCGCCACAACAAAATTTGAAGGGTGTGGGTGCATGGGCGTTTACAAAATGCTACTCCCTCCGTCCCTTAATCTAAGACATTTTGTAGTTTGAATTAAACTGCAAGAACGTCTTATATTAACGGACAGAGGTAGTGTTTCGCAGTGCAATAAGTCGATGGTGTCCGGGCTCTCACTCTCATGCGCATGTGCACACACAATCACTGATTCATTGACCTAGCCTAGCCTAGATCATCTACAGCGGGATTCCCTATATCGGCCTAATAGTTTGTTTTGGGGCTAAGCAATCCCCTCTCTCCTGCTCATCGGTAACCCCAAGGGTGCCCCTCTCTTGTTGTGCATGTCCTCTTAGGGTCATCACAACCTTGTTTCACCCCTACTTATCAATGGAATGATATGCCTCCACGCATATTCGGAGAAAAAAAATGACCCTATAGTCTGGATGAAGTTTATTTCAAAAAAATGTTTTGTATGAGTACAACATTGATATTTCAAAAAAATGTTCCAATGTATTTTTAATTTTTTTCATAACTTTTTTCCATATCAGGTATATATACACCCGAGAGCCAGAGGGTATCTCCCAATAGTACACAACAAAGTAGTACATGATAGTGAGGAAGCGCTCATAAGAAGATCGAAGAAAACAAAACAAGAGAATACGACGGCCTGAACACGCCACGAGGGCTCGACCGAGAGTGCCTAAGGTCCATGGCAACGCCCCCAAGAGGGTAACGGCGCAAAGAATCGCCGCTATCGAGTCCGACTAGATAGACAAGGATTTTCATCTGGAGCCCAATCATTGGGAGGTGTACCGTGGCAATGTCCTCAAGAGGAAAGTGGCACCGATGGGCATCCCCGACGCCAAAGCGTGAAGCTTTGGCTCAGAACTCACCTACAACCCCATGAAGCGCCTAGATTGACACTGCAACAAAGTCCTGCCCACCCGAATAGGATCCGGTGCCGCTATTTCCAACGGAAAAGAATGAGCAAACGCCACCCGCCTCTTCACCCCTTTTTCCCACACAACCAAGGTCATAGCCACCACCTCTACCACGTATCACATCGGAGAGCCATAGTAACCCCTTTTTCCCGGTGCTCGCATTATTCGTAAATTTATTTCAGGATTTCCGGCGATACGCTTTCAGTGGGAGGAGACGTTCCCGTCGACGACGAGGCGCCTACGATGACTTCGTAAATCTCAAGATGATATGTCGGCCCAGTCTCTCGAAGGTGCTCATAGGGATAGGGTGTGTGTGTGCGTTCATAGGGGTGAGTGTATGCGCGTATATATAAGCGCTTGCGTCTGTACTGATGTTAAGAAAAACCCGATTGATACAGTACGACCCGCTACAGAAACTGGTCCACTAGTGTGCCCTAGAAAATACTGAATCACTTAGCATGGATGGAGTGGCTCGCTATAGTACGTATGCCATTGAAAAAACGGGTTATCTACAGTACATGCGAGTGGGCTGGCCTAGGTGGGGGCGCCTCATATGCGACTCCCCAGCATTCCCTTAAAATATTGCTAGAGAGAGCGCACAATTGGTGGGAGCGGCTATCTAACGGGTACCCTTTCGGGGGCTCGCGTAGAGGTCACTTTTTGGGCCTTAGGAGTGTGCCAAGTCATGTGCTGAGCACCGTCATGTGTCACACTTTGGACGCATCCTTACAATTTTTCTGAAGGTATTTTCAGGTTTTGTTTATGTTTTCTTGTTTTTGATTTTATTTTTTATTTCCTTTGGTTCCAGCGGGATATTTTTTTGGTTTTTTCACAAGCTGCGCTTTCTGCGTGAAGCACAACATGTACTTCCGCAGTGCTTCCTTAAAAAGGGAAAAGCAAAGCCTATGTTTGTGTGAGAAGCACAACCTTTCTTCTGCGAGCGCGGGAAAGGATAGCCCGTGCTACCCGAAAAAGGGAGAAGCATGTTTTGTAAAGCACAACCTTGCTTCCGCAAGAAGCGCAACCTGTGCTCCTTGTAGAAGCCTAACCGACTGCTAGAAGCACAACTTGTGCTTCCCGGAAAGGGCAAAACATAAAAGCAGAACCGTGCTTCCCCTGAAAAGGGGAAAGGCACACCTTGTGCTTCTACGAGAAGCACAACCGTGCTTCCCCGAAAAAAGGGAAAATCATAACCAATGCTTTCCAAAATAGATGGAAAGCTCAATTGAGCTTCCGGGTTTCGGGTTTTTTCCGGTTGTTGTTTTTTCCGGGTTTCAGTTCTCGTTTCTTGTTTTCTAGTTTTTATCCTCATTCTTATTTTTCTTGGTGAAACATAAATTCATCCAAACCTATTAACATGGGGTCTAGTTTTGAAGATCTCGATGCAGGAAATCAAACAGTGAAAATAGTTCGAGATTTCAGTGCACGATTCAAGAGATAAATCATTTTGGGAAAACAAATCTATGAAAAAAGGGAAATTCTCCTATTGTGACAAGTGATGCATATGCAGTGTGCCACTTATATGCACCAGAGAAAAGGTGGGAGTGACCTTTTGCAATGGGTGCCGCTTAACTAGAGATTTTGACAATTGATATTTATTGCTCGTAGCTATCATTAAGGATTTGATCGCTGATGTGCGTACGTGCATGGGCAGGTCCATCAGAGACCGGGTGAAGGGAGGGTGCGGCCAGTTATAGGAACCTTCTGGAAGGTTCCTGAACGGTTTCGGTCTTCTAGAAAATTCTTGAATCGGTTTTTTTCTTTCCGGGATTCCCCTTTTTGTTTTGCTTTCTATATTTTTGTTGGGGAACGTAGTAATTTCAAAAAAATTCCTACACACACGCAATATCATGGTGATGCATAGAAACGAGAGGGGAGAGTGTCGTCCACGTACCCTCGTAGACCGTTAAGCGGAAGCGTTATAACAACGCGGTTGATGTAGTCGTACGTCTTCACGATCGACTGATCCTCAGCACCGAACGTACGGCACCTCCGTGTTCAGAACACGTTCAGCTCGGTGACGTCCCGCAAACTCACGATATAGTAGAGCTCGAGGGAGAGTTTCGTCAGCACGACGGTGTGGTGGCGATGTTGATGAAGCTACCATCGCAGGGCTTCGCCTAAGCACCGTTACGATATAACTGTGACGCCCTCGATTCAATCGTACACTAATCATACACGCAAATGTGTACGATCAAGATCAAGGACTCACGGGAAGATATCACAACACAACTCTAGACACAAATTAAAATAATACAAGCTTTATATTACAAGCCAGGGGCCTCGAGGGCTCGAATACATAAGCTCGAAAACAAAAGAGTCAGCGGAAGCAACAATATCTGAGCACAGACATGAGTTAGACAAGTTTGCCTTAAGAAGGCTAGCACAAAACAACAACGATCGAAAAGGCAAGGCCTCCTGCCTGGGAGCCTCCTAACTACTCTTGGTCGTCGGCGTCCGTCACGTGGTAGTAGGCACCCTCGGGGTAGCAGCAGTCCTCAAAGGTGGCATCTGGCTCCTGGACTCCACCATCTGGTTGCAACAACCAGAAAGAAGAAAGAAGGGGGAAAAGGGGGAGCAAAGCAACCGTGAGTACTCATCCAAAGTACTCGCAAGCAAGGATCTACACTACATATGCAACATTATCAAAGGAAGGCTGTATATGTGGACTGGGCTGCAGAAATGCCAGAATAAAGAGAAGGTCTAGTCCTATCGAAGACTAGCATCTTCTGGAAACCACCATCTTGCAGCAAACAGGAGGGTGTAGAGTAGCATAAAGTAAAGTGGTAGTAGTGTTATCAACCCCGGCCAGAGATCCTTTCTCGACTCCCTGCGAGAAAGCAATCCCAGAGCCATACTATCCAGTTATCATCACAATCAAATCCTCATCACCATCCAGTTCTCATCACAAGTATCCAGTTCTAGTTGTATCGATCGGGATACAACTCCAAGTGTCCGTTACCGTAGGACAGGCTATCGATAGATGTTTTCTTCCCTGCAGGGGTGCACCAACTTACCCACCACGCTCGATTGACTCCGGCCGGACACACTTTCCGGGGTCATGCCCGGCCTCGGCCAAACAATACGCCGCAACCCGACCTAGACTTAACAGAGAGGTCAGCACGCCGGACTAAACCTATGCCCCCAGGGGTCATGGGCCATCTCCCCGGAAACTCCTGCACGTTGCGTACGCGGCCGGTGAGCAGACCTAGCTACCTCCTTCAACAAGGCAGGCGCTTGCGCAGTCCAACCCGGCGCGCGCCACTCAGTCGCTGACGTCTATTAAGCTTTGGCTGATGTATACGACGCAGAACGCCCATACTATGCCCACGTGATGGTTAGTGCTATCAGGCCAGAGGCCCCTCGGATCAAATATCCAAATCGTAGTGGATTAGGAACGCGCGGTAACAAGCAGAGACTCACGAAAGAGGTGACCCCGTTGCCCCCGTCTCGAGGACTTGCGGCAAGGGCTAAGAATGCCCGGCCACGCCTCGTAATTATCTCACGGGCACCTTCCAGGTCAACCCGTCTCCACATCACTTTCCAAGTAACAGTTGTAAAGTCCAAGTATCCATGTGTCCAAACATCAAGAGGAAAACCCAAGGAATCACCCTCGGTGGGTTCCACTCAATGTAATCATCAAGGTGAACGTAGAGGAATCACCCTCGAGGTTCACACTTGAGGGGTTGCACGACAGAGTCGTATCGGAAGTGGTTAAAGAGGAAATCACCCTCGATGACCATGACCGAATAGCTACACTACAGGTTAACATCAGAAGTGCTGTAGAGGTCTCACCCTCGGCACTCGATAGTAACCCAGCAGTGTCGAGCAACTAAGGGGAAAGTGATGTGCGGTGCCGGGGCCTGGTCTTCAATCCCGTTGAACGGGTCTTCAATGATGAAGCAGGGGCAACAAGGACAAGGTGGGGGGTCACTGATGGATCACTAACCAACCTATACTAAGCAGATTAGGATAAGCAGGTAAGGTACAATAACAGGTACAAAAGCAGGCTATGCATCAGAATAGGAGCACACAATAACAGTAGCAAAATCTAATGCAAGCATGAGAGAATGGAATGGGCGATATCGGGATGATCAAAGGGGGGGGGCTTGCCTGGTTGATCTGGCAAGGAGGGGTCGTTGTCGACGACGTAGTCGATCACCGGGGCATCAGCGGCCTCGGGGTCTACCGGAGAGAAGAGGGGGAAGAAACAGTAAATACATAGCAAACAGAGGTAACACTAAGCATGACATGACGATACGTAGCGCTAAGCGTGCTCTAACGCGGTCCTAGACGTTATAGGTGAAGGGGGAAATCAACCGGGAAGGTGTTCCCGGTTCCGGACCTGTGTCAGACAGATGACCGGAGGGGGAAAGTTCCATGTTCAGCATGCTAGGGGCATGTGACAGATGAACGGACCGCGTATTCGGATTTGTTGGATTTTTCTGAGCAACTTTCATATAGAAAACATTTTTATCGGAGTTACGGTTTAAAAGTTACGGATTTTCAAAGTTTAAACCAATTTCTGAATTATTTTAAAAGCAGAAAAGGTTTATTGCGTCAGTAGTGACGTCAGCATTGCGTCAGCTCTGCTGACCAGTCAAACTGACAGGTGGGACCCACCTGTCAGCCTCTCTGTCTAACAGAGGCTTAACTAAGCTAACAGGGTTAGTTAGGGGCAGTGGCCCCAGCAGTCAGTGACTGGTTAGTACTAACTAACTAACTAATTTAATTAACGTTTTAATTAATCATTTTTATTTAGAAAAAAAAACGTTTATTTAACAAAAATATGCGATGGGGCCCGCGTGTCAGAGACACTGTGTGCCCAGTCAGCACAGTTGACTGAGTCGACTTAGTCAACAGGGGCCCGCGGGGCCCGCTGGCAGTGACCCAGGGGGTGGCCCTGACTGGCCACGTCGGCGGCGGGCGCCGGAGTGGCTCCGACGAGCCGAAACCACGGCGGAGCGGCCAGGAGAGCGTCGGGATTCGCCTACGGGCGTCCGTTTTTCGCGCGACCTGGCGCGCGCGAACGGGAAGATGACGCCGCGTCCAACCGGAGTGGTTACGAGGCCGGGGGTGGACGGAGGTGACGGCGGCGAGCTCGGGAACCTCGCCGGAGTTCGTCCACGATCAGGAACGGCGCTACAGGGCTCGGCAGAGCGCGGGGATGGGTGCTTCGGGCTCGCACGGGCGGGCTGAGCACGACCCCGAGCTCGGTAGAGCTCGACGGGCAGCGAGGGCACGACTACGAGCTCATCGGCGGTGAGGTGTTCGGGTGCGGCAAAAGCGGCGGCTGCGGCTACGGGGAGAGGCCGAAGAGAGGGGGAGGCGATGCGGCTGCTCACCGTGAGCCTGTAGGTGTGCGCTAGCGGGCTCGGGGAGGACCAACGGCGGTGAATCGGCATCGGAGACGAAGACGGCAGTAGGAGGAAGAAGGAGTCGTCGGGCTCGCGGTGGTGGCTCCCTTCTCGCTCCAGTTGGTGCAGAGGGTGTAGCCGAGGGCGGCGCGTCTCGTGGACGTGTTGGCGAGGCGCGGGGTGGCCGGTGTCCGCGGCTACGGCACATCCATGGCGACGGCGGCGCCGGTTGAGGAGAGGAGGGGATCTGGAGAGCGAGGGAGAGAGCGACGAGGGGGAGAAGGGGCAAGTGGGCGACTGGGGAGGGAGCAGAGGCGTCGGGGCTGCCCTTATCCTCCCACGGCGCCTGTAGCGGCATGGCCGACGAGGTGGTTCGGCGGCGACGAGCCCCTGTAGCGGCGCGCATCGGGGGAACAGGAGGGAGGGGAGAGCGACCGGGGAGGTTGGGCCGGCTGGGCTGGTTGGGGGGCCAAGGGGGGGGGCAGGGGGCTGTGGGTCGCCGAGGCCCAAGGGGAGGCCAGGGCTCTCCCTCCCCCTCTTCTTTTCCCTTTTTTTTAAACAGCTTTTGCATTTTCTTTTTCTTTTAGCCAATAAAGACTTTGCAAAAAATTATGCCATTGGACAAAATAATCTCAAAGAATTATTAGGCACTGCCCAAAAAGATTGTGAGGCTTTAGAAATAGTTTGCCATTTTCATAAATTAAAAAGGCATTTAATTTATTTCTTAGGCCACTGTTTGAAGTAGCTTAGGCCACTCAAACCTTTTTGCAAAAATGTTGGTTCACCACCAAAATTAGTTGTGGATTATTCTGCACATGATGAACATTTTTGTTTTCATGTCTGAGCATTTTGAATTTCAGACAAAATTTGAATTTGAATTCAACTGGAATTTAAAAGAGAAAGGAGACAATTATGATCAGGAACATGTTTAGCAAAAAGATTAACTTAACCCCAGGGGTTACTGTAGCATCATTACACCGGGGTGTTACAACTCTCCTCCTCTAAAAGAAATTCTCGTCCCGAGAATTAAGAGGTAGAAGGGAAAAGATCGGGGTATTCAGCCCGGAGGTTATCTTCGCGTTCCCAAGTGGCTTCCTCTTTAGTATGATTCGACCATTGCACCTTGAGGAACTTAGTAACCTTCTGGCGGGTTCGACGTTCAGCTTCTTCAAGAATGCAGATCGGATGCTCCTTGTATGTGAGATCATCTTGAATTTCAATCAATTCCGGATCCACTTCACGTTCCGGATCCTTGAAGCATCGACGAAGTTGCGACACATGGAAGACGTCATGAACGTGAGAGAACTGAGGTGGCAACTCCAGTTGATAAGCCACCAGTCCACGACGGGCGAGAATACGGAAGGGACCAATGTAGCGAGGAGCTAACTTTCCCTTGACTCCGAACCGATGAGTGCCTCTCAAAGGAGTGACACGCAGATAAGCTTGTTCACCAGGTTGATAAGTTGAACCCCAGTGTTTCCGGTCATAGTTGCTCTTCTGGCGGGATTGGGCCGCCTTGAGATTATCCCGGACAATGCGAACCTGCTCTTCAGCTTGTTGAATAATGTCCGGACCAATGAGTGCTCGTTCCCCAGTTTCTGACCAATTCAGAGGGGTTCGGCACTTACGTCCATAAAGCACTTCAAAGGGTGCCATCTTCAAGCTGGCTTGATAGCTGTTGTTATAAGAGAACTCCGCATAAGGGAGAGATTCTTCCCACTTCTTGCCGAAAGAAATAACACAAGCTCGAAGCATGTCTTCAAGAATTTGATTGACTCGCTCGACTTGGCCTTGGGATTGGGGATGATAAGCAGTGCTCCAGGTAATATGAGTTCCCATTGCCTCTTGGAAACTATCCCAGAACTTAGAAGTGAAAATACTGCCGCGGTCTGAACTGATCTCCTTCGGAATGCCGTGGAGTGACACAATTCGGGAGATATACAAGGTTGCCAATTGACTAGCAGTGATAGTCTCCTTGACTGGCAGAAAGTGAGCAACCTTCGAGAATTGGTCGATGACGACAAAGATAGCATCGTTACCTTTCTGAGACTTGGGAAGGCCAGTGACGAAGTCCATTTGGATCTTATCCCACTTCCATTCAGGAATCGGAAGCGGTTGTAGAAGTCCAGCCGGTTTTTGATGTTCTGCTTTGACGCGACGGCAAACGTCACATTCTTCAATATATCGAGCAATGTCTTGCTTCATCTTAGACCACCAGTACTTCTGACGGATGTCTAGATACATCTTGGTACTTCCCGGATGAATAGAGAGAGGGGTGTCATGTGCTTCTTTCATCACCTTCTCTGTCATAAGCTCGAACCGGGGTACGACAATGCGATCTCTGAAGTATAAGGTTCCATCTTCACCAAGTGAGAAATCTCTGGATTTCTCTAAGGCAAGATCCTTTTTCATCAGATCAACATGAGCATCTTTGGCTTGAGCAGACTTGATTGCTTTCAGAAGAGTTGGTTCCAAAACAAGGTTATTCAGAGAACCCTGTGGAACTAGTTGAAGGTTCAGCTTGCATAGCTCTTCATAAAGGCGGGGTTGAGCTTTGTAGACCTGGTGATTATTGCAATAAGACTTTCGGCTTAGGGCATCGGCCATTACATTAGCCTTGCCAGGTGTATAAGATATACCGCAGTTGTAGTCAGCAATAGCTTCCATCCATCGCTGCTGACGGAGGTTCAGATCTGGCTGAGTAAACAGGTACTTCAGACTCTGATGATCAGTGAAGATCTCACAACGATTACCGAGAAGGTATTGTCGCCATAGCTTCAATGCAAAGATAACCGCTGCAAGCTCAAGGTCATGAACCGGGTAGTTTTCTTCGTGAGGACGCACTTGACGGGAGGCATAGGCAATCACCCTGCGCTCTTGCATTAGAACACAGCCTAATCCTTGACGTGAAGCGTCACAATAGATGACAAAGTCCTTGCGAGAATCAGGGGGAGCAAGCACTGGGGCAGAAGTCAGTTTATCCTTGAGTGCCTGGAAACTTTCCTGACATTTGTCTGTCCAATCGAACTTAACGCCTTTGTGAAGCAGATTAGTCAGTGGCTTGGCAATCTTGGAGAAGTTCTCGACAAAGCGGCGACAATAGCTGGCCAGTCCGAGAAAGCTCCTGACTTGCTTGACAGTCTTCGGAGGGGTCCAGTCAAGAATAGCCTGAACGCGCTCTGGGTTGACGGCAATACCATCCTTGGAGATAACATGACCAAGGTAGGTGACTTCGGGTAACCAGAATTCACACTTGGAATACTTGGCATAAAGTTGATGCTCTCGAAGCTTCTCCAGAACAAGACGAAGATGTTCAGCATGTTCTTCTTTATTCTTCGAATATACCAGTATATCATCCAGATAGACTACGACGAACTTGTCGAGGTAATCCATGAATATATAGTTCATCAGACGAGAGAATGTAGCTGGAGCATTGGTTAAACCGAATGACATGACGGTGTACTCGTAAGAACCATAACGAGTCACAAATGCGGTCTTTGGAATATCCTCTTCACGAACACGGATCTGGTGGTAACCCAACCTCAAGTCGAGTTTAGAGAATATCGATGAACCAGCCAGTTGATCATACAGATCATTGATCCGAGGAAGGGGATATTTGTTTTGAATTGTAGCTTGGTTGATAGGACGATAGTCTTGGACCAAACGGTTCGTACCGTCCTTCTTCTTGACGAAGAGAGAAGGTGCTCCCCAAGCAGAGGAACTTGGACGAATGAAACCCTTGTGAAGAGATTTGTCGATTTCCTCCTTAAGCTCAAGGAGTTCATGAGGTGGCATCTTGTAGGGTCGTTTTGCAATAGGAACGGTGCCTGGTTTCAAGTCGATGACGAACTCGACAGCCCGGGCAGGGGGTATTCCTGGAAGTTCTTCTGGAAATACGTCTTGGAAGTTGCGAACGACTGGAATCTTTTCAATTCCCTCAAGAGGTGCCGCGTTCAACGCATTCAAAGCATAAAGTCGTGCTTCAGCGTTTTGAACAAGCTGAGCATGGTAGGTTACAATCTCATCTGAAGGATGTAGGAGGTGAACGACCTTGGTAGCGCAAACGATAGAGGCAGTATGCGCTTTCAACCATTCCATTCCCAGAATGAGGTCAATATTGGAAGACTCCAGAATAATGGGAGAAACAAGGAATTCCAACCCTTCAATTTCAACAGGAACGTCGCGACCAATCATGGTAGTTTGACATCGGCCCGCAGGGGTGCGTACCACTATCGGAGTGTTCATGGGCTCGCATCGAATGTCATGTGCGTAAGCAAAATTTTCTGACATGAATGAATGTGATGCTCCTGAATCAAACAAAACAGAAGCTGGTACTGAATTAACAAGGAGAGTACCCATCACAGTGGCAGGCTGGTCTTGAGCTTCATTCAGATCAATATGATTAGCCTGACCACGACCATAAGGTCTGGCATTGTTGTTATGGGGCTGATTGTTACGGTCAGTTGAAGACAGAGCCAGCTGATTCTGATTCTGAGGGCATTTCCTGGAGCGGTGACCTGGAAGGCCACACTTGAAGCACAGACCATCATTGGGATTGGGAGCATAAGCTTGGGGCGGTACAGCCCGAAGGGGCTGCCTCTGCGGTTGAGGAGGCAGACGAGGTGCAACATAGGACTGTCTTGGTGCAGGTGCAGTTGGACGATACATGCTGTGGGGAATCCATATCCGACGCTTCTGCGCTGACGGGCCCGAAGATGGGCCCGCATCACGGCTACGCCTGAGGGATCCCTGGTGTTCCTGAAGACCAGTCTCAACCTGAATAGCCTTGTTCACCAGGGTGGCGAAGTCGGCAAAGTCATGAACGAGCAATGCTAGCTTAATATCAGGGTGAAGTCCATCACGAAACTTCTCTTGCTTACGAGCATCAGTTGCAATGTCTTCTTCAGCATAACGTGACAAGTCCAGAAATTCCCGTTGATAAGCATCTACAGTCTTGTTGCCTTGGGTGAGGTTGCGGAACTCTCGCTTCTTCCTGTCCATGGTTCCCTGAGGAATGAAACGGGCACGGAAGGCAGCTTGGAAATCCGGCCAAGTAATGACCGTTCCAGCAGGTAGGGTATGCCTGTGGCTGTCCCACCATTGAGCAGCAGGACCCTTCAGAAAGAAAGATGCGAAGGTGACATAGCTGGCAGGGGCAACACTAGCAGACTCCATTTCATATGTGATGTCGCGGAGCCAGTCATCAGCATCAAGGGGTTGAGTTGAGCTGCGGTAGATAGATGGGTTGAGGCGCATGAAGTCCTGCAGAGTTACTCGGGTTGGATGTTGATTCATGTTCGGACGAGGAAACTGAGACATCATTCCTTCCATGAACTGGCGAGTTAACTCGAACTGTTGCCTCATTCCAGTAAAGAATTCAGGCGGTGGTGGGTCGTTGGCACCACAGCCACGACCAGCGGGTCTAACCATCCTGCTAACATGTAACAGGGGTAGTTCAGCATTGAGCATTTGCAAAGATAAGGATCATTCATGATGAAAACATGCATAATGAAGGAGGTACGATGGATTCCACTCCGTAGTCAACACGACAGGGTGTGCACTACTCAAAAAGCTATCCTAAGGAATAACTATGGCTTCATCCAACTTCGGGGTGAATGTGGTCACGGGATCCTAATGTTAGTAAAATCATTTAACCCGAGTAGAAGAGAGTTCAGAGTCCCAGAGTATAGACGAGGAGTAAAAGATGCTAATACCACCCAATAGCGACGTGGGCCCGTAAGCCACACAGCCAATGTTAGTAAAAGTTTTCAGTGACTAGACTCAACTTCGGCCAAGGAGTTGGAAAGGGGGCTACCTACAGGCAGTCGGCTCTGATACCAACTTGTGACGCCCTCGATTCAATCGTACACTAATCATACACGCAAATGTGTACGATCAAGATCAAGGACTCACGGGAAGATATCACAACACAACTCTAGACACAAATTAAAATAATACAAGCTTTATATTACAAGCCAGGGGCCTCGAGGGCTCGAATACATAAGCTCGAAAACAAAAGAGTCAGCGGAAGCAACAATATCTGAGCACAGACATGAGTTAGACAAGTTTGCCTTAAGAAGGCTAGCACAAAACAACAACGATCGAAAAGGCAAGGCCTCCTGCCTGGGAGCCTCCTAACTACTCTTGGTCGTCGGCGTCCGTCACGTGGTAGTAGGCACCCTCGGGGTAGCAGCAGTCGTCAAAGGTGGCATCTGGCTCCTGGACTCCACCATCTGGTTGCAACAACCAGAAAGAAGAAAGAAGGGGGAAAAGGGGGAGCAAAGCAACCGTGAGTACTCATCCAAAGTACTCGCAAGCAAGGATCTACACTACATATGCAACATTATCAAAGGAAGGCTGTATATGTGGACTGGGCTGCAGAAATGCCAGAATAAAGAGAAGGTCTAGTCCTATCGAAGACTAGCATCTTCTGGAAACCACCATCTTGCAGCAAACAGGAGGGTGTAGAGTAGCATAAAGTAAAGTGGTAGTAGTGTTATCAACCCCGGCCAGAGATCCTTTCTCGACTCCCTGCGAGAAAGCAATCCCAGAGCCATACTATCCAGTTATCATCACAATCAAATCCTCATCACCATCCAGTTCTCATCACAAGTATCCAGTTCTAGTTGTATCGATCGGGATACAACTCCAAGTGTCCGTTACCGTAGGACAGGCTATCGATAGATGTTTCTTCCCTGCAGGGGTGCACCAACTTACCCACCACGCTCGATTGACTCCGGCCGGACACACTTTCCAGGGTCATGCCCGGCCTCGGCCAAACAATACGCCGCAACCCGACCTAGACTTAACAGAGAGGTCAGCACGCCGGACTAAACCTATGCCCCCAGGGGTCATGGGCCATCTCCCCGGAAACTCCTGCACGTTGCGTACGCGGCCGGTGAGCAGACCTAGCTACCTCCTTCAACAAGGCAGGCGCTTGCGCAGTCCAACCCGGCGCGCGCCACTCAGTCGCTGACGTCTATTAAGCTTTGGCTGATGTATACGACGCAGAACGCCCATACTATGCCCACGTGATGGTTAGTGCTATCAGGCCAGAGGCCCCTCGGATCAAATATCCAAATCGTAGTGGATTAGGAACGCGCGGTAACAAGCAGAGACTCACGAAAGAGGTGACCCCGTTGCCCCGTCTCGAGGACTTGCGGCAAGGGCTAAGAATGCCCGGCCACGCCTCGTAATTATCTCACGGGCACCTTCCAGGTCAACCCGTCTCCACATCACTTTCCAAGTAACAGATGTAAAGTCCAAGTATCCGTGTGTCCAAACATCAAGAGGAAAACCCAAGGAATCACCCTCGGTGGGTTCCACTCAATGTAATCATCAAGGAGAACGTAGAGGAATCACCCTCGGTTCACACTTGAGGGGTTGCACGACAGAGTCGTATCGGAAGTGGTTAAAGAGGAAATCACCCTCGATGACCACGACCGAATAGCTACACTACAGGTTAACATCAGAAGTGTTGTAGAGGTCTCACCCTCGGCACTCAATAGTAACACTGCAGAGTCGAGCAACGAAGGGGCGTGATGTGACGTGAGGTGTCGGGTCCTGGTCTTCGATCCCGTTGATCGGGTCTTCTGATAATCCAGCGGGGCAGTCGAGTCAAGTGGGGGGGGTCACTGATGGGTCTCTAACCAACCTATACTAAGCAGTTTAGGATAAGCAGGTAAGGTACCACAGCAGATACAAAAGCAGGCTATGCATCAGAATAGGTGCAAACAATAACAGTAGCAAAATCTAATGCAAGCATGAGAGAATGGAATGGGCGATATCGGGATGATCAAAGGGGGGGGGCTTGCCTGGTTGATCTGGCAAGGAGGGGTCGTTGTCGACGACGTAGTCGATCACCGGGGCATCAGCGGCCTCGGGGTCTACCGGAGAGAAGAGGGGGAAGAAACAGTAAATACATAGCAAACAGAGGTAACACTAAGCATGACATGACGATACGTAGCGCTAAGCGTGCTCTAACGCGGTCCTAGACGTTATAGGTGAAGGGGGAAATCAACCGGGAAGGTGTTCCCGGTTCCGGACCTGTGTCAGACAGATGACCGGAGGGGGAAAGTTCCATGTTCAGCATGCTAGGGGCATGTGACAGATGAACGGACCGCGTATTCGGATTTGTTGGATTTTTCTGAGCAACTTTCATATAGAAAACATTTTTATCGGAGTTACGGTTTAAAAGTTACGGATTTTCAAAGTTTAAACCAATTTCTGAATTATTTTAAAAGCAGAAAAGGTTTATTGCGTCAGTAGTGACGTCAGCATTGCGTCAGCTCTGCTGACCAGTCAAACTGACAGGTGGGACCCACCTGTCAGCCTCTCTGTCTAACAGAGGCTTAACTAAGCTAACAGGGTTAGTTAGGGGGCGTGGGCCCCAGCAGTCAGTGACTGGTTAGTACTAACTAACTAACTAATTTAATTAACGTTTTAATTAATCATTTTTATTTAGAAAAAAAACGTTTATTTAACAAAAATATGCGATGGGGCCCGCGTGTCAGAGACACTGTGTGCCCAGTCAGCACAGTTGACTGAGTCGACTTAGTCAACAGGGGCCCGCGGGGCCCGCTGGCAGTGACCCAGGGGGGTGGCCCTGACTGGCCACGTCGGCGGCGGGCGCCGGAGTGGCTCCGACGAGCCGAAACCACGGCGGAGCGGCCAGGAGAGCGTCGGGATTCGCCTACGGGCGTCCGTTTTTCGCGCGACCTGGCGCGCGCGAACGGGAAGATGACGCCGCGTCCAACCGGAGTGGTTACGAGGCCGGGGGTGGACGGAGGTGACGGCGGCGAGCTCGGGAACCTCGCCGGAGTTCGTCCACGATCAGGAACGGCGCTACAGGGCTCGGCAGAGCGCGGGGATGGGTGCTTCGGGCTCGCACGGGCGGGCTGAGCACGACCCCGAGCTCGGTAGAGCTCGACGGGCAGCGAGGGCACGACTACGAGCTCATCGGCGGTGAGGTGTTCGGGTGCGGCAAAAGCGGCGGCTGCGGCTACGGGGAGAGGCCGAAGAGAGGGGGAGGCGATGCGGCTGCTCACCGTGAGCCTGTAGGTGTGCGCTAGCGGGCTCGGGGAGGACCAACGGCGGTGAATCGGCATCGGAGACGAAGACGGCAGTAGGAGGAAGAAGGAGTCGTCGGGCTCGCGGTGGTGGCTCCCTTCTCGCTCCAGTTGGTGCAGAGGGTGTAGCCGAGGACGGCGCGTCTCGTGGACGTGTTGGCGAGGCGCGGGGTGGCCGGTGTCCGCGGCTACGGCACATCCATGGCGACGGCGGCGCCGGTTGAGGAGAGGAGGGGATCTGGAGAGCGAGGGAGAGAGCGACGAGGGGGAGAAGGGGCAAGTGGGCGACTGGGGAGGGAGCAGAGGCGTCGGGGCTGCCCTTATCCTCCCACGGCGCCTGTAGCGGCATGGCCGACGAGGTGGTTCGGCGGCGACGAGCCCCTGTAGCGGCGCGCATCGGGGGAACAGGAGGGAGGGGAGAGCGACCGGGGAGGTTGGGCCGGCTGGGCTGGTTGGGGGGCCAAGGGGGGGGGGCAGGGGGCTGTGGGTCGCCGAGGCCCAAGGGGAGGCCAGGGCTCTCCCTCCCCCTCTTCTTTTCCCTTTTTTTTAAACAGCTTTTGCATTTTCTTTCTTTTTCTTTTAGCCAATAAAGACTTTGCAAAAAATTATGCCATTGGACAAAATAATCTCAAAGAATTATTAGGCACTGCCCAAAAAGATTGTGAGGCTTTAGAAATAGTTTGCCATTTTCATAAATTAAAAAGGCATTTAATTTATTTCTTAGGCCACTGTTTGAAGTAGCTTAGGCCACTCAAACCTTTTTGCAAAAATGTTGGTTCACCACCAAAATTAGTTGTGGATTATTCTGCACATGATGAACATTTTTGTTTTCATGTCTGAGCATTTTGAATTTCAGACAAAATTTGAATTTGAATTCAACTAGAATTTAAAAGAGAAAGGAGACAATTATGATCAGGAACATGTTTAGCAAAAAGATTAACTTAACCCCAGGGGTTACTGTAGCATCATTACACCGGGGTGTTACAATAACCGAGGTGGATTATGGTGGAGGGGGCACCGCACACGGCTAAGAGATCAACAGATCAATTGTTGTGTCTTTGAGGTGCCCCCCTACCCCCGTATATAAAGGAAGGGAGGAGGAGAGGGCCGGCCAGGGGAGAGGCGCGCCCAAGGGGGGCAATCCTACTCCAAGTAGGTTTGCCCCCTCCCTTTCCTATTCCAAGAAGGAGAAGGGGGAAGGAGGAGGTGGAGAGAAGGAAGGAGAGGGGGCCGCCGCCCCTTCCCCTTGTCCAATTCGGATTGGGGCAAGGGGGGCCGCGCGCCACCTTCTGGCTGCCCTCTCTCTTCTCCACTAAGGCCCATAAGGCCCAATAGCTTCTCGGGAGGGGGGGGTTCCGGTAACCCCCGGTACTCCGGTATATGCCTGAAACCTCCTGTCCGAACATAGTCATCCAATATATCGATCTTTACATCTTGACCATTTTGAGACTTGTCATGTCCGTGATCATATCCGAGACTCTGAACTACCTTCGGTACATCAAAACACAAAAACTCATAATACCGATCGTCACAGAACTTTAAGTGTGCGGACCCTACGGGTTCGAGAACTATGTAGACATGACCGAGGCATGTCTCCGGTCAATAACCAATAGCGGAATCTGGATGCTCATATTGGTTCCTACATATTCTACCAAGATCTTTATCGGTCAAACCGCATAACAACATACGTTGTTCCCTTTGTCATCGGTATGTTACTTGTCCGAGATTCGATCGTCGGTATCTCAATACCTAGTTCAATCTCGTTACCAGCAAGACTCTTTACTCGTTCCGTAATGCAACATCCCGCAACTAACTCATTAGTCATATTTCTTGCAAGGCTTATAGTGATGTGCATTACCGAGAGGGCCTAGAGATACCGCTCCGACAATCGGAGTGACAAATCATATTCTTAATCTATGCCAACTCCACGAACACCATCGGAGACACCTGTAGAGCACCTTTATAATCACCCAGTTACATTGTGACATTTGGTAGCACACAAAGTGTTCCTCCGGTATTCGGGAGTTGCACAATCTCATAGTCATAGAAACATGTATAAGTCATGAAGAAAGCAATAGCAGTAAACTTAAACGAACAAGTGCTAAGCTAACGAAATGGGTCAAGTCAATCACATCATTCTCCTAATGATATGATCCCGTTGATCAAATAACAACTCATGTCTATGGCTACGAAACTCAACCATCTTTGATCAATGAGCTAGTCAAGTAGAGGCATACTAGTGACACTATACTTGTCTATGTATTCACACATGTATTATGTTTCCAGTTAATACAATTCTAGCATGAATAATAAACATTTATCATGATATGATGAAATAAATAATAACTTTATTATTGCCTCTAGGGCATATTTCCTTCAATTTTCTAATTTGTTCTTTTTATCTTTTAATTATTAAATTACTATTTTTTGAAATTTCATAAGAATTTCATTTTTCAAAAAAAATTGGGATTTTCAAAAAGTTTTCATGTTCCTTTTAAAGTTCAAAATCTTCAAATTTTGCTTTTAATTTCATAAAATGATTGCCCTTGCACATAATTGTTTAATATTTCAAAAGAATCCAGGTTTTCAAAACAAATCACGACTAGAACTTTTTTGGAATTTTCCAAAATTTGTTCATAATTTTATGAATGTTCATAAATTATAAAATGTTCACATTGCATACTTAAATATATTTGAATTCATGATTATTTTAATATTGTGAAGCATTTTTTGGATTCATGAACCTAAATTTACGAAGTTTTCACGATTATGTGAATATTTTCTAAATTCTGTGAGCAATGTTAAAGTACATGGACATTTTTTTTTGAATTCAGAACACTTTTTCGAATCCATGAACTTTTTTTGAATTCATGATTTTGTTTGAATTTGTGAACATTGTTTGAATTTCTGAACCAGTTTTCTAAGTTTTTCATTTTTAAAAAAGTTGGTAGATTTGTTCTCAAATTCATTATTAAAAAACCTCAAGTTGAAGTAAAATAGTAGGGTTTTTACTTGTTTTTCGGGTTTTCACTAGCTCGCGAGCAACTAGTAGGGCGCAACCAACTAGAGGAAAATGACCCTTTTTTGTTTTCTTGGTTACTGCTTTTTCATTTCTTTTCTTTTTTCTTGGTTTTCTTACTTCTTCTCTAGTTTTCTTTTTTTAGTTCTTATACTTCGTTTTTGTTGTTTCTCTTTGTTTCTTACATTCATGATTTTAAACCCTTTTTCTTTTCCTTCTCATTTCTCTTCTTTTTTCTTCAGTTTTTTCATTATTTCTTTCTTTTGTTTTTATTGTTTTTCAATTCTTTTTGCATTTGTTTCTTAGCTTTTTATTTTTCAAATTCTTTTTTTCTTGGCTTTCCTTTTCTATTGCATTGTTATTTTTTTTATTTCTTTCTTTCTTTTGGTTTTCATTCTACATTTTTGGTATACATCAAGAACATTTTTCTAATACAATTTTAACATTTTTTGAATTCATGGTCAACATTTTCACTAGAAACATTTTCAATTGCTTGATTAACATTTCTGAAAAAACAAGATTATAATTTTTCAATACACAATCAACATTTTTCTATAAATATTTTAAAAAATTCAAATGCTTGATTAACAATTTTTCAAATACAAGATTAACATTTTCCTAATATACGGTCAACATTTTTTCTATGCACATTTAACATTTTAAAATTCTTGATTAACATTTTTTATTTGTGATATTAACATTTTTAATATATGGTTAAGATATTTTCTAAACGCATTTAACATTTTTCAATTACTAGTTCAACATTTTTTCAAATGCTTTATTAATATTTTGAATGAATGATCAAAATTTTGTAATATTTTTTTAATACACAGTCAACATTTTTTCCTATACGCAAATAACATTTTTCAAATGCTTGTTCAACATTTTTCTATACATGATAAAAAATTCATCATTTTTTATTACATGGTCCACATTTCTTCTATACATATTTAACAGTTCCCAAATGCTTGATTAACATTTTTCAAACACTTTTTCAACATTTTTTAATGCTTGATTAATATTTTTTAAATACATGATCAAATTGTTTCATACACAATTTCTGTACATTTTTCGTATACGTGATAAGTATTCTCTATATACATGTTTAACTTTTTCAAATGCATGTTTAACATTTTTTTAGTCTGTATTTCGAGTGATTTTTATCATAGATATAACTAGAATATTATGAAATATAAGCAAAATACAAGGCAAAACATTGAGAAAACATGAAAGAGAAAAAAATGTTGAATGCCAATGGCCCCCGTGGGCTGGACCATTATGGCCGCTGTTTGAAGCGAGACATATCAGCTACCTGGTTGGTTCGCCACCAGTGGCGGCTGCTATGGTGTTTCCCATTCTTGCCAGACGTGCGTGCACTTCAACATGGCATTGGGTACCCGCAACCCGTGAACCCGACAGGTAAAGGCCCTAATAGGGTAATGATTTGAAAAACAACATGAAATTATAAATGGGAAAATTTTACCCATCCGGTAAACCGGGTACGGGTATGGGAAGGCAATACCCATACCCATGTACCCATATACCAATTCTTCTAACATGTAGGTTCCATGTGAATCACTAAACGAAGAAAACTAGCCACTTTACCCTAGGCTAACACAGCCGCTAGTCTCGACCTAAAATCCCCTCCCCTTACCCATGTGCATGTTCTTATTTAAATGTGTTGATCTTGTTTTGTGAACTCGCGATTTTGTCTCTTATTTTTTGATCTTATTATATAGTCTGGTTCATTTGATCATTTTGATGCAGGTGCTGCAAAAGTATCTTCAATAAAAGAATAATAGAGAAAATTGTATCCCTCTTGTTTGCCTTGTATTTCAAAAAAAAAGGAAAAACAGATGTGAATGTTTCTCTAAAAAGTTCACTTACAGGCTACTCATCCGTGAAAATTGTATCCCTCTTGTTTGCCTTACATTGATGAAATGCTGTGTATATATGCGGAAATGCATAAAAATACATGATGAAGTGTAAATTGGGTAAGGTGGCCGAGCTGGCTATTTTTACCCATGGTATTACCCGCACCTGGCTGGTACGGGTACGGGAACAGTTTGAAACCCTAGGTGTGGGTACATGTACTGGTTTGGACAAAAAAGTATTGAGACCAGTACGGATTTGGATGACCATTAGCCGCACCCAAATCCGGCGGGTGCCATGTTAACGTGCACTTGCTACCTATAAGAATTTATAACAAGGAAAATTAATAGCAGACATCCACGTGGCGGAGGAACAGAATGAAAATTGCGTGTTGGCTAGAACTGTGGAGGAGATTGAAGAGGAGAGTAAGCTAGATGTGCTTAAGGGCATCTCCAGCCGCCTCCCCGAGCGCCCCCCAGGAGCCCTTTTTCTTCGCCTGCGACGTAAAAAGGCCAAAAATCGGCCCAGCCGAGCCCCCCAAGCACCCCCAGGACCTCAAAAAAGCACCGGCGAACCCAGGCCAAACCCAGCGCATCGGGGGGCTGTTGGGGGCGCCGGCGGAAGCGACGCCCAATCCTATTCCCCCATGCGTCCTTTTTCTTGACGATTGTCCTGGGGGAAGCCACGGCGATTGTCTCGGGGGCACCCACGACTGGAAAAACGTACTCGCCCTCCCCCCGGCGGAAGCATTTTGCCCCCCAGGACGTGCTTTTTTTGGTCCGGCGATTGTCCTGGGGGGCTCGAACGGCTGGAGATGCCCTAACGGTACATACATTGCGATAGCGGAACCACATATTTGGATACACATAAGGATGATAGCATACATATAGGACCACCATACCACATATAGGCTCCATGCATGCAGTGTACCGTATGTATAGGAAGTGACAAACAACTATCTCCACCCTTATTCATATAGACCTAGCTAGCTCGCTAGGATCGGTAGGTCGGTAGCCTGGCTAGGAAAGTCTAGCCTTCCCATGGTGGGTAGACGACCATGTTGTGACCGTCGGTCAAGGCGACGACGCGATTGGGCTCCCCAAACCCCGGATCCTGGGGGACGGGGAAGAAGTCGACGTGCAAGTCGGGCCTGTCGTAGACGATCAATAACCCGGCGGCGAAGGAGTTGTAGCCTACCAGCTCCGGCCACGACGTTTTCGTCGGATCCGGCGGCGGCAGCGCCGCTAGGTCCATCGGCTTCATTTTGCCGTCTCCCATGGCCTGAAATGGATGACGCAGTTAATTCTCCACACATGGATGAATGCTTCAGTTTGATATATGGATAAGCGAGAAATGAATAAACGAGGTTAGAGCCAGGTAACCTTAGTAGCTGCTGCTAGTGTTGGATGGGGTCTCATTCTTGAAGATGGTGGCTAGGCTTGCGAAGAGAGTGCATATATATAGCTTGCTGGTCTGCTATATACTACTACTATTGGTAGCTAGGAGCCGTGCTGCTAGTGTTGGCTGGGCTCTCATTCGGGAATATAGCTTGCTGGTCTCGTATATACTATTGGTAGCTAGGAGCCCAGTTAGGGTAGAATTCTTCATGTCTTATATGTTAACTGTCAGTTACAACTTCCATGCATCGCGTACGCCGTCGTCGACTACGGTTTTCTACGTTGCCAAGCGACATAAATTGTGCGTCCTTAATCTTATACCTCTGTCTCGTCGTGTAGTCGTGTCACAGATGGTGATGTTTTACCCTGACCGGAATGTACCCGAAGAACATTCCGTCATGTACTCGTTTTTCGTATGGTTAGAAGAATATAGATATGCACCACATGGCATTTGTGATTAGCTATTTAAAAACCTATTCCGCAAAAAAAGCTATTTAAAAACCTAATATATCAAAGTAAACAAGAAGAAAATCGGAAGAAAATACCTATGTTTATAGAATTGCATGCACAAATATTCCACCACAAACCTATGTTTTACCAATGATAGGCTCAAAGTATAACCATCCTCCGAACTATCCAACCACAGACCGGTTCCTAGTAACTACTCCCTTCGTTCCGAATTATTTGTCGCAGGTATGGATGTATTTAGATATATTTTAGTTCTACATACATCCATTTCTGTGACGAGTAATTTAGAACGGAGGAAATAGCTTGTTTTGTTTTTACATGGCAGGTTGAAGAATTTTTTGCTCCGATCTCCTCTATCCTTGTGACAATTTTAGGACACATGTTACCCGTGCGTTACCTTTGTCATTTTTTGTCTGTTGGTCAAATACGTTGTGGATCATTCTGTTCCTTCTGGGTAATCCCCTTCGGTACCTGCTGCTTACCACTTGACAAACCGACTACTTATGAATTTGTATAGCGCGGACTGTATAAGAACAAACAACGGCGTTTATATATAAAAACATTTCTGAAAAAAATGAAACTATTCTAATGTGAAAATTTGGGAATGTGAAATATTTTGGGAAAAGATAAATTATTCATGAAACTCCAAACATATGTTGAAATTCCAAAACATTTTTCGAAAAAGTGAAAACAAATCAGGAATCCTAATTTTTTTTTAATAAATGTGAACAACTTTTGTATTCCTGACAATTTATAAAAATGAAAAAAATATCAAAATCCCAAACATTATTTGAAAACACGAAGAAAACATGATTTTTTTACGAAAACTAAACATTTCTTGAAACTCCGATCAGAATTTGGAAAGTAAAAAAAAATTGTGAAGAATTTTTGAAAGGAGAAACATTTTTGGAAATTATTACTATTATTAATTTGTGAACAAGAAATGAAAATAAGAATTTTTGTAACTTAGTTTTTGAAAAGCGTGAACATTTTTTTTATTCCTGAACCTTTTTTATATTATGTACAAAATTTTAAAACATGATTTTTTTTTAAAATTTGAAAACAAAATATGACGTGAACAATTTTTAATATGTCGAAACATTTTACCAAAACGTGAACAATTTCCAAAAATGCAAACGGTTTTAGAAATTCCCAACATGCACCTGGCACAGCGATAGTTGAGCCAAGGCCTAAACATTTTTTTTCTAATTATTTGTTAGTATTCTCTTTTTCATTGGTTATTTTTTCTCCATTTTGAACTTTATTATTCTTTTTGAAACCAGTTACAAAAAAATGAAATATTGTTTGAAATACTAAAATAATAGTTTTAGACAAATGTTTTAAATGCTGCCCATGAAATAATTATTAAATGCTTTAAAAAATCATTTGTTGTTTTTTATTTTATTCCTGTGTTTTTATTAGTTATTGTAAAAGGTTAAAATAATAGTTTTAAGGACCTGCTTAAAGTATGATTATATATATTTTTTCCTTCAAACCTGTGATGAATGTCTACCATAGGCATACCCACCAGCTGGCAAAAGTTGTGGTCATTTTATGCATGTCTAAAAATAGACCATGTTCAACACAGGGTATTCGAGTAGGCTAGAAGGGCGTCTTTTCTTCCATCCGTTGAATCACCCCAAATTTTTTCCATGAGTTTATATGACAAATTTAAGGCATCATGCCAAGTTGTTTGAGTTTTCAATAAATCTTGGATTTTCTAGAGTCTATCGATGAAAAATGGCTGATAAATGGCCGGATGTGATGCAACGTACGTACGATGTTAGAAATCGTTTAAACTTCAAATGGATGCCTACCATGAGCTTATATGACCAATTAAGGCACCATGCCAAGTTGTTTGAGTTTTCGACAATTCTTGCATTTTCTAGAGTTTGCTTGGTGAAAATGGCTGATAAATGGTTGACTGTGACACAACTTGCATACAATGTTGAAAATTGTTCAAACCTGACATATCCTTGAAATGCCCCAAATTTTTTTCATCTGCTTGTATGATCAATTCAAAGCACCATGCAAGTTGATTTCGTTTTCGACAAATTTTGCACTTTCTGGGGTTTTCTTGGTTAAAAAAGACCGATAAATGGTCGAACATGTCACAACTTGCATACGGTGTTGAAAATCGTTCAAAACAGGCAAGGATGCCTGCCATGGGCATGCACACCTACTTGCAAAAGTTATGATCATTTCAAGGATGTCTTAAAATAGACCATGTTCAACAAAGGGTGTTCGGATAGGCCAGAAGGGTCCGTTTGAAAGCATGTTGTTTTTTGACATCCGTCAACTGGCCTCAATTTTTTTTCCGCCAGCTTCTATGACCAATTCGAGACATCATGCCAAGTTGTTCAAATTTTTGACAACTTTTGCATTTTCTAGAGTTTTCTCGGTGAAAAAGGATCGCTAAATGGCCGGACGTATCACAACGTGCAAACAATGTCGGAAGTCGTTCAAACTGGCATTGATACATCATATGTCCGTGCAACTGCAAGAAGTTAGGGTCATTTATCCATAGTCCAAAAAACCACCAGTTGAGAGGAGTGAGCCACACTAGCCACAGAATGCATTCATGAGCATATAGTTTTTTTTCTAATTTTAATGCTTCTATCATTTGCAATTTCTGTCATTATAAATCAATATTTTTATGTGCTAGCCATTTCTTGAAAATTGTCAAAAAATGGGTGCTTTTGTTATTTATGATTTTTGGCATTATCCATCAACATGAACTTTTTTGCAAACGCAACCATTTTCAAATTTATGAAAATTCATGCATTTGAAAAAAGAGGAAAAATAATAATAAAAAGAAACAAAAATCCAGAATATAACATAACAAAATCAGTTTAAACAACACTAAAAAAATCAGCGTGAAAATTCAAAAGGCTACATTTGCCACATAAGAGGTAAAAAAGAAAGCCCTTGTGTTCAGAAAATTGTTCAAATTTTTGGTTCTTTAAAATTTACACGCTTCATATCTCTCTTTAAAATTGTTATAAGATATCTCTTTAAAAAATTTGAATGTTCATGCTTTTAAAAAATGTTGTTCAAAATTTTCGAAAAATGTGTTTTTTAAAAAAAATGAATTTTTCAAAATGTGTTCAATTTGTTAAAAAAATTGTTGATTTTTAGAAAATTATTGTATTTTTAAAGAATTTCGAAGAAATGTTAATTTTTTTTGAAAAGATGTCTGAATTCTGCGTTGGTGTTACCTCTGTACGGGATTTTTAGGCTGGAAAGCCACCGGTGGAAGTTGGTTTTTGTAAGGCAGGTTGCTATTCCCAAGGCCTGAATTAATAGGCAATTTGTTAGTCATTGCAAATTGTTAAGCGAAAGTTGCGCTATGATTGGGCCATGGGCCAAGCAGCCAATATATATGTGCATTGTAAAACAAAAGCAATGCACGCGAGAGCAATGGGGAGATGCGAGGCAATTTGACAATTAATTTATGATAGTTAATATCCTTCAATCCTGCACTCTAACTGGGCAGATTCAATACTCCCTCCGTCACAGTTTAGAAGGCACAATTAAATCTGTGTGCACTTCCATAATAGACAAGATTTAGTGCGCGTTGCATTTATTTCTAATAGCTAATTAGTACTCCGATATACTATTTCTATATGCATGCGTAGTGTGAATGTTATTTTTTAGCCCATCTCACAACCAATAAATAACCATCTAGGTCCCAGAGAATTTCTAAGTGCGCCTTCTAAACCGTAACGGAGGTAGTACCAAAAACTGCCCCCGATGTGCCTTGGTCTTGGCAATCCTGTCTGTCTAATAAATCTGGACGGAGTAATTCTTAAATCCGTATGCTTTTTTGCTTTTCGCAAACATTGTACAGCTCAAGTGGTATGCGTCTTAACCACACGAGCAGGTGGTCCCTGGTTCGATTCCTATTTCTTTTATATGAAGTTTTACATCCCGTGAACACCACACCCCCTACAGCCGTCATCAATGGGCCGGCCCAACAGGCGTACGGCGTATACATATCGGCAGGCGGGCGACGTATTTTTGAAAAAAGGCCATCCTACCCTTTTTAATGAAGGGATATGGATAAATCTCATCCATTGATGTGTTTAGAGGGGTCGTACCGAAGCGGGAGTGAAACACCACATTATGTAAACAAATTATATTCAGAAATCATGCAAGAATTTTGTATTTGTGGTGCAATTCAAGTTATTTGTATGCTTTTGTGCCTTGATCTACTTGTCTTGTAATGGTATCCAAATAACCTTGGTGGGTTGCAGATTTCCTCTCTCCTTCGTCTAGAAACGTAATCACTCAGGTCGACCACGCCCACGGTCATGCCTGACAACTCCCACGGAGGGCATTGTAGCCAGCTAACATAGGATTATCATTGGGGAAATATTCAGCTTTCAGAATCACTCTCCAAAGGGGGTCGGAGGGCTCATGAAGGATCTTCCACCATCTTTTTGTAAGTAGACACTTATTCATAATGGAAGTGTTTGAAAGGCCTAACCTGCAAGGTTTTTATGCTTTCACACTACGTTGCACCGATACGGCGATACGGGATACGGCAATTTCTAGAAACAGCAATATGCGATACGGCGAGTATATATACATAATTAATAAAATGACATGTAATAAAGAAAGAACATACTAATATAATGCGTGAGATGAGAACAAAATGATGCCCATTGGTTGCCTCATGCATCTTTTCATGTCGTGAATGGTCATCGATGTCCTCGATCCTCGTCCATTAGCTTGCTGTCATGCCATCTCCCGCAGATTACATGGTGATTTGAGTATTTCCCTCTGTACCAGTAGACAGTAGCAGGAACATCAGCAAGCACCAAGCACATACAGCAAGCGCGCGCGCACACACACACATGCCAGCAAGCAGCCAAGCACATACGTCAAACACACACACAACAAGAATCAATTACCTCACTCTTGCCATAGCGGCGGAGAAGAGGTCACTTGGCGAGTTGACAGTGCGGCGGCGACGAGTCAGTCCTGGCGACGGCACCGGCGGCGAGACAGGCGGCGGCGGCGTGCTCGTCGCCCTCGGTCCAATCGTGAAGTCGAACAGAGAGCGAGAGAGCACTTAGGTTAGGCTTATACGTGGGCCTTTAATGGGCTCGAGGCTGCGCGGCCGTGTCCTGTCCGTATCCCGAGCGTGTCCTCAGCGTATCGTCATTTTTTCCTTTTTTTTTGATCGGAAATCCTGATACGCCTGGGATACGAGTATCGCGGCCGTCTTGTGCGTATCGCCGTATCGGCGACGTGCGGTACGCGGACACCCCAACTTTCGACGTATCGGTGCTTCATAGCTTTCACATGGGTTGCCATTTAACTTTACTATACTTCTTCCTATTGTCGGCAGCATTCCAATAGAATGAACGGTGGTGTTTATCAAAACCAGCGTGAGTGCCCTCGAATAACCTATAGAAGTCCATGATAAACAAACATAGCGAAGAGGAGTGAGCGAAGAGAGGCACACATTGATCAAAGTTACCTTGCCACTCTCCTGTTAGTATTAGACCGGCCACACCAATGGGCCACCCGGTTACCCAGGACGGTGAGAATAAAACCTGCAGCACTCAGCTTGAAGGGAGAAATAGGAATGCCCAAAGGATTGATGGGAAAATTCCCTAATTTGCAGTTTACAAGATTGGCGATGTGCACTTCAAGCGTCGGACCCATCGTCGTCGAAGGAATCAGAGATGACGATGTAGCCCTTCAAGCACCAGACGATGCGGTCCTGCTTGCGCTTGAGCTTGGCCATCCTCACCGCCTCCGCCAGCTCCCGCTCAGACCGCTCAATGTTGAGCCGGAGCTGCTTGGCGTTGATCCTCCGGAGCCGCCAGGCGTCCGTCTCCACCGTTGTAAGTGACCGAAGGTACATCCACCAGAGGAGATGCTCAACCTTGTCGGGCACCAGCATCACGCGGCGGCGGGCGGACTGCGCAGCCATTTCCGACGCGGGACCCATCTCCCTTACCCTCTGTCTCTCACTGTGAACGGTGCAGCCATTTCCGACGCGGGACCCATCTCCCTTACCCTCTGTCTCTCACTGTGAACGGTGCAGCCACGTCCGACACGATTCCAAAGTCCGCATCCGCGGCGCCGGCGGAGCGGGCACTAGAACCCACCGCTGCTTGCGCACAGCAGCACCTGGAGCTGGAGAAGGCCGTCCAGCGGGCAGCGCCGATTATGCTACCCTCGCAGATCCGCCCGCAGGACTGGAAGGGCAGGCGTTGGTGCTGTCACGACACACGACAGGCGGCGGCGCACCTGAACCGGAGCTGCCGCCCATATCGACCCGCGAGCGTTCCGGCGTGATACAGAGCGCCAGCTCGTCCTCTTCTCCGGAGCTGCCGTTGGAGTGTCTGCCGGTGCTGAACATGCTCACCGACACTTATGATTTGACGGATTGGAGAAAGGGGAGCGAAGCGGAGCGGAGTGAAGTGAGCCTAGTGTATGCTCCGAAGGGGAATTTTGTGCGGTCAGGGTAGGCCAGAGGTCGGATGGGCGGACGTGGCGGACGCGCCTGGGTGCGCCCGGGCCGTCTTATATCCGCTCGGGATTAGGGTTGGATATTGAGGGGTGTCAGTCAATCCGGGTGTTTAAGGCCGGTTTGGGACGCCCGATTGAGTCGCATTTTTGCGACCGGAGTGAACGGTCAGGCCGGTCCAGCCATCCGGACGTTTGAGGCGGGTTTAAGGGCACGCGGCTGTAGATGCTCTTACTACGCATTGATTGATCAAAACGTGTGCTTTCACTTTATTCAAGTGCCCCTCAAGGTCTGCAAGTTACATATAACCTTGACGACCACTACTCTTGTGCTTGCAGCACTTCGATCGCAAAATACAGTAGGGAGGGAAACATAAGAACAACAACACTCCAGTATACGCATGACGGCCGGAGTTGCATGCATGCACCACCGCACGGCCGGAGTCCAGCTAGCCGACGACGGGGGTCTTGATGACGACTTGGGACGGGTTGACGATGAGGACGACACGCTTCGGGTCGTAACCGGGCGGCAGTGGGGAGCCCTGCACGTAGAACCCCACCGACACGTCGGGCCTGTCGCTGGTGATCTGGTCCCAAGCGTTCAGCTCCGGCCACCCGACAACCTCCGGCCACGACGTCTTTGCCATTGACTCTTGCTCGTTAGCTCCTTGGTGGGTCTACTTGTGGCCGTTTAGCGGATGGCTGTAACTAGGACGTGTAGTGATTAAGCCATGGTAATTTGATGGTAGTTATATATAGGGCCAGAGTACTGTGTGCGTTGCTATAGACGGCCGGGTGACGACGAGCAGGCAGGCATAGCGTAGACCGCCCTCCATTGGTGGAACTCTATGGTACACTGTCTTCTTGTTGATTGGCTCACATATACACAATCAAATTTTAATGACGGTTCTTGACGTAGTCAGCAGAAGCAACTTTACTGTCTTCTTGTTGATTGGCTCCAATATACATAGTCAAATTTTAATGATGGTTCTTGACGCAGTCAGCAGAAGCAACTTATATACTCCCCCGTCCGGAATTACTTGTCGTAAAAATGTATAAAGAGTGATGTGTTCACAACTAAAATACGTCTAAATATATCTATTTGTTTGACGAGTATTTCCGGAGGGATGAAGTATTATAGTAAAATAATAGCTAGCTGGCGTAGTGCGTATGTCCAATCTTGAAATAGTACCCACCAATCTTGTCCACTTGCGAAAACCATTTCCAATCCATAAGGGAATACAAGAATTTATTTTGCAAGAATTTGGGAGTAGGGAAGGACGTGGTGAGAGCATTTGCTGTTCTACAAGCTCACTTTGCAATGGTGAGTGGTCCAACTAGATACTGGGATGTAGACAACTATTGGTAAATAATGACCACTTCTATGACCATGCACAACATGATCAATGAAAATGAGTGAGACGGAAAGATGAGGACTCAAGTATGATTACGAGAGTGCAAAGTCGTTGACAGAGGATGGCTACCAACATGATCCTTTATTGTTGGTGCAATTCCTATAAATAGATCAAAATACTGAAAACAGATAGCCACGTTAGCAACTTCAAGATTATCTTGTCAAGCATTTGTGGGTGTTGTGTAGCACTGTAGTATTATTATTTGTGGGTTCAGTATCTTGTATGAACCTATGTGTTATAATAAACATTTTGTTACTAGAATTTATATTTTTGTGTATGAAAATTTTGAATTTGAATTTGAATTATGACAATTAAAATGGTTGCTTGAATATACTTGAGCTCTATGCATTAGAAATATTATAGTATGAAACATTGTGTTGTCACACTATAATACAAATATAGTGTATGCAAATAGAGAGGGAAAATATGTATGGACTGAGATAGGGACGTGGCGATTCTGCACCCAGGTTCAGATGCTCACATGTGTTCACAGTAAAATTGTTTAAAATAGCAGAAAAAAAATCAAAAAAATCCGAATAATTTTGTGGTGCAAGATAGTCGAATGTGTGATGCCCGTGCCAAATTTGGTGGAGTTTGAACATTCGAGGAGCTCGTGGCTAAAATGACAAACTTCAGGCCTGTGAGAAAGTTTGAAAGAGCGTGCTATTCATAGCCAATTTTTTTTTGGCGTGAGCTCCTGGAATGTCGTTTACCAGCGATTTTTTGCGCGCACTAAAGCATCTTGCTTGTAAAAAAAGGTTTAAGATTTTGTTGAACTTTTTACTATTTGTTTTGATTTTACTGTTCAACAGGTGTAAATGAGCTCGAGCTCAGACATAGAGACTGTTGCAGAAGTAGGAGGGTTTTGGGGGGTTTGGAAGAGTACGGGTCAGCCCCTAGTCAGCCTTTATGGGCTCTGTTATGGGCTATTACTCAAGATGCTCTTAGATATGCCAATGAACAAAGTATAAACAATATGGGTCACATATCATTTTAATTAAATTTATTACAATTTCTACCATGCATGTATTTGTAATACATGTGGTGACACTTAGCTATATAATAGTTTTCGTAGCATTTTAGTTTCTGCATTTATAATTTCACTATAAATCAAACTTTAGCACGTATGGTTGGCCTGTAGGCCAGTCTCACAAAACAAAAGACATGTTGCTTAGACATGTACAAGTCATAATGAATTTCCAAGCTTATCTATCAGCATGTTTTCTGACTTAATAAAGTGTTCGCGAGCTCGAATTTGTATGCATTTCCTAGGTCTTTCCTGCTACCCCTTTCTTTTTAGTTTAGTAGGCACATCTCAAAAGTCATTTTAACTAGGAACGGTCTAATGAAGTGTTGGTCACCCCTCTCCTTGGTGCATTGGTTGATTCCACACCGAGGTCCAAAATTAGACACACATTAATGTGACCGTGATTAATGTTTGCCTATTCCCAAAGCAAGGGGACATGCAAAATAAAAATTTTATTTTCTTTTTGATAACTGATACCTTCAAACTTGTCGGATCCTTTTTGAAGTTATTGTTTATTTTCTTGTTATTTCATTAAGGTTGAGGTAATTTCTTTTGAGATGAGTGACAACTTTTGAGATGATTAACACCTTTTAACATTTACATCTTTAAATCTCGGCCATTGATATCTATACTTAGTGATTGAGATAATTTAATCTATATGTGGACTATTGTGATGAATCTATTTTTCTTTTGTATTATGCTTTTAGTATATAGATAGATAGATAGATAGATGAGTCCACTAGTAGAAAACAGACCTTTCATCCGGAGCATTAGTCCCAGTCCGATTTTGGTCCAGGACTAATGTGACCAATTAGTCCCGATTCCATCGGCTAGGAGCGGATGGGGGCACGGGCATCATTAGTCCTGGTTCATTTTGACCTATAGTCCAAGTTGATGATACCAACCTAGACTATAGGGGTGGTGGCAGGCTGGCGTCAGGCTGGGGCCCTCACAAGCCCATTTAGTCTCGGTTGGTATCACCAAGCGAGACTAAAGTTGACATTTAGTCTTGATTTGTATCACCAATCGGGACTAAAGATGTCCCTACTGTATAAACCCCTGCTTCTTCCAGCCCAAGCCCAAGCTCTTCTTTCTCTTTTTTCTCCTTTCTCTCCTCTGTTCTCTTCCCCTTGCTCGAGCTCATCCTCCAATTTTGCCAAGATTTGTCAAGATTTGAGGCACCCCATCTATCCAAGTGTTCACAAAGGTTAGCAACTTTGTCCTTTCTGTTGGGTTCTACGATAGGGTGAGTCGACTGCAAATTAAAATTTTCCTACACGCAGAACAACCAAGAACATGCTACGGGAGATGGATCACAGTTCGTTACCATTAGACGCGCAGTGTCGTGCAGCGGAAGAAGAGTTGGGGCAGCGCGTCCGCGTGGATCGTCTCCTCTTCGTCCGATCTCCCTCGTACAGCCGATAGTCTGTTCCCACGTACAGGTTCGCCAAAGCGGCACAAGTGCACCACCTCTAACGGTATCCACGCATGCAGGAGGAACGTCGTGCGGGGGACTGCTAGGTCCGATCATACAACCGGCGGCGAGTGGAGGTGTCTATTCGCAACACATGCAAACCCTAGTGACAGTGCCGAAGCGATCAAACGCGTGAGTGTGCGGCACCTCCACTTTATATAGGTGTCCGTCGTGGGCTCAACACTTGGGCCTCGCACGGACCCTAAAGCCCATAAATCTACTCGGCCACAATCCGAATACAGCTCGGATCACATCCGACCAGTGTCCTCGGATCCGACCTCGTAGGTTCCTTCCCTTAAGCGCGTGACCCCTTAGGTTCAAGCCGGCTTGGTCACAGTTCGGATCACCTCCGAACTGCACAGTTGGTAGCGGCCTCTAGCAAGGCATGCCAAACACCAAACAGACTATGAAACTGGTTAGGCGAACCTATACATCATACTTCCATTCCTTTTGCCACACGATATATGTTGTCGGGCTCAAGGCGAGTCTGTCATCCTTGTGCCAGCCCGACCTCTTTCTCGTTCCAGTGATGCCGACCACAAATCGGATTATCTCATAATCCTTGTCGCATGGCCATGCTTATCCAGGTCGGATCACACGAGGGGCGCAGAGTATATCTCTCCTGATCGGAGGGGAAAATCCCATCTTGCTCGACCACGTCTCGCAGCATGGTTCTGGACAAATCTGAAACCTACCTTTATAACTACCCAGTTACGGAGTAGCGTTTGGTCAGTCCAAAGCAAGTCTGTCACCATCCCGAGTACATGCGTCAGCTCAGGTCTTAGGACAAAGAACATATGTTGTACTAGACACTCACATATTACATATCGCTGCTTCTTGCTACCTCTTGAGCACTGCGTTGGTTTCCCCCGAAGAGGAAGTGATGATGCAGCAAAGTAGCGTAAGTATTTCCCTCAGTTTTTGAGAACCAAGGTATCAATCCAGTAGGAGGCTACGCGCGAGTCCCTCGTACCTGCACAAAACAAATAAATCCTCGCAACCAACGCAAATAGGGGTTGTCAATCCCTATAAGGCTACTTAGGAGAGTGAGATCTGATAGATATGATAAGATAATATTTTTGGTATTTTTATGATAAAGATGCAAAGTAAAATAAAGGCAAAGTAAATGGCAAAGAAAATAACTAAGTAGTAGGAGATTAATATGATGAAGATAGACCCAGGGGCCATATGTTTCACTAGTGGCTTCTCTCGAGAGCATAAGTATTCTACGGTGGGTGAACAAATTACTGTTGAGCAATTGACAGAATTGAGCATAATTATGAGAATATCTAGGTATGATCATTTATATAGGCATCACGTCCCAGACAAGTAGACCGACTCCTGCCTGCATCTACTACTATTACTCCACTCATCGACCGCTATCCAGCATGCATCTAGAGTATTAAGTTAAAAACAGAATAACGTCTTAAGCAAGATGATATGATGTAGAGGGATAGACTCATGCAATATGAAGAAAACCCCATCTTGTTATCCTCGATGGCAACAATACAATACGTGCCTTGCTGCCCCTACTGTCACTGGAAAAGGACACCGCAAGATTGAACCCAAAGCTAAGCACTTCTCTCATTGCAAGAAAGATCAATCTAGTAGGCCAAACCAAACTGATAATTCAAAGAGACTTGCAAAGTTAACCAATCATACATAAAAGAATTCAGAGAAGATTCAAATATTGTTCATAGATAGACTTGATCATAAACCCAGAATTCATCGGTCTCAACAAACACACCGCAAAAAGAAGATTACATCGAATAGTTCTCCACAAGAGAGGGGGAGAACATTGTATTGAGATCCAAAAAGAGAGAAGAAGCCATCTAGCTACTAACTATGGACCCGTAGGTCTGAGGTAAACTACTCACACATCACCAGAGAGGCTATGGTGTTGATGTAGAAGCCCTCCGTGATCGATGCCCCCTCCGACGGAGCTCCGAAACAGGCCCCAAGATGGGATCTCGTGAATACAGAAAGTTGCGGCGGTGGAATTAGGTTTTTGACTCCGTATCTGATCGTTTGGGGGTACGTAGGTATATATAGGAGGAAGGAGTACGTCGGTGGAGCAATATGGGGCCCACGAGGGTGGAGGGCGCGCTTGGTGGGGGTGGGCGCGCCCCCCCTACCTCGTGGCCTCCTCTTTTATTTCTTGACGTAGGGTCCAAGTCTCCCGGGTCTTGTTCGTTGAGAAAATCACGTTCCAGAAGGTTTCATTCCGTTTGGACTCCGTTTGATATTCCTTTTCTTCGAAACCCTAAAACAGGAAAAAACCAGCAATTCTGGGCCGGGCCTCCGGTTAATAGGTTAGTCCCAAAAATAATATAAAAGTGGATAATAAAGCCCAATAATGTCCAAAACAGTAGATAATATAGTATGGAGCAATAAAAAATTATAGATACGTTGAGACGTATCAAGCATCCCCAAGCTTAATTCCTGCTCGTCCTCGAGTAGGTAAATGATAAAAACAGAATTTTTGATGCGAAGTGCTACTTGGCATAATTTTAATGTAATTATTCTTAATTGAGGTATGAATATTCAGATCCGAAAGATTCAAGACAAAAGTTCATATTGACATAATAATACTTCAAGCATACTAACTAAGCAATTATGTCTTCTCAAAATAACATGGCTAAAGAAAGTTATCCCTACAAAATCATATAGTCTGGCTATGCTCTATCTTCACCACACAAAATATTTAAATCATCTACAACCCCGATGACAAGCCAAGCAATTGTTTCATACTTTTGACATTCTTAAAACTTTTTCAATCTTCACGCAATACATGAGCGTGAGCCATGGATATAGCACTATAGGTGGAATAGAGTGGTGGTTGTGGAGAAGACAAAAAGGGAGAAAATAGTCTCACATCAACTAGGCGTATCAACGGGCTATGGAGATGCCCATCAATAGATATCAATGTGAGTGAGTAGGGATTGCCATGCAACAGATGCACTAGAGCTATAAGTATATGAAAGTTCAAAAAGAAACTAAGTGGGTGTGCATCCAACTTGCTTGCTCATGAAGACCTAGGGCATTTTGAGGAAGCCCATCATTGGCATATACAAGCCAAGTTCTATAATGAAAGATTCCCACTAGTATATGAAAGTGATAACATGAGAGACTCTCTACTATGAAGACCATGGTGCTACTTTGAAGCACAAGTGTGGTAAAAGGATAGTAACATTGTTCCTTCTCTCTTTTTCTCTCATTTTTTTTATTTGGGCCTTTTCTCCTTTTTGTGGCCTCTTTTCTTTTCTTTTTTTTTTGTCCGGAGTCTCATCCCGACTTGTGTGGGAATCATATTCTCCATCATCCTTTCCTCACTAGGACAATGCTCTAATAATGATGATCATCACACTTTTATTTTTCTTACAACTCAAGAATTACAACTCGATACTTAGAACAAAATATGACTCTATATGAATGCCTCCGGCGGTGTACCGGGATGTGCAATGATGCATGAGTGACATGCATGAAAGAATTATGAATGGTGGCTTTGCCACAAATACGATGTCAACTACATGATCATGCTAAGCAATATGACAATGATGGAGTGTGTCATAATAAACGGAACGCTGGAAAGTTCCATGGCAATATATCTCGGAATGGCTATGGAAATGCCATAATAGGTAGGTATGGTGGCTGTTTTGAGGAAGGTATATGGTGGGTGTATGATACTGGCGAAAGGTGCGTGGTATTAGAGAGGCTAGCAAAGGTGGAAGGGTGAGAGTTCGTATAATCCATGGACGCAACACTAGTCATAAAGAACTCATATACTTATTGCAAAAATCTGAAAGTTATCAAAGCAAAGTATTACGCACATGCTCCTAAGGGGATAGATTGGTAGGAAAAGACCATCGCTCGTCCCCGGCCACCACTCATAAGGAAGACAATCAATAAATAAATCATGCTCCGACTTCATCATATAACGGTTCACCATACGTGCATGCTACAGGAATCACAAACTTCAACACAAGTATTTCTCAAATTCACAACTACTCAACTAGCATGGCTTTAATATCACCATCTTCATATCTCAAAACAATTATCAAGTATCAAACTTATCATAGTATTCAACACACTCATAAGAGAATTTTTTTTATTCTTGAATACCTAGCATATTAGGATTTAAAGCAAATTACTATGCTATTAAGACTCTCAAAATAATCTAAGTGAAGCATGAGAGATCAATAGTTTCTATAAAACAGATCCACCACCGTGCTCTAAAAGATATAAGTGAAGTACTAGAGCAAAATTATATAACTCAAAAGATATAAGCGAAGCACATAGAGTATTCTAACAAATTCTAAATCATGTATGGCTCTCTCAAAAGGTGTGTATAACAAGGATGATTGTGGTAAACTAACAAGCAAAGACTCAAATAATACAAGACGCTCCAAGCAAAACACATATCATGTGGCGAATAAAAATATAGCTCCAAGTAAAGTTACTAATATAAGTAGACGAAAGAGGGGATGCCTTCCAGGGCATCCCCAAGCTTTGTCTTTTATGTGTCCTTAGATTATCTTGGGGGTGCCATGGGCATCCCCAAGCTTAGGCTCTTGCCACTCCTTGTTCCATAATCCATCAAATCTTTACCCAAAACTTGAAAACTTCATAACACAAAACTTAAAGTAGAAAATCTTGTGAGCTCCGTTAGCGAAAGAAAATAGAAGACCACTTCAAGGTACTGTAATGAGCTCATTCTTTATTTATATTGGTGTTATACCTACTGTATTCCAACTTATTTATGGTTTATAAACTATTTACTAGCCATAGATTCATCAAAATAAGCAAACAACACACGAAAAACAGAATCTGTCAAAAATAGAACAGTCTGTAGTAATCTGCAGCTAGCGCAAGATATGGAACCCCAAAAATTCTAAAATAAATTTTAGGACGTGAGGAATTTATCTATTAATCATCTGCAAAACGAATTAACTAAATAGCACTTTCCAAATAAAAATGAAAGCAGTTCTCGTGAGTGCTAAAGTTTTTGTTTTTTACAGCAAGTTTAACAAGACTTTTCCCAAGTCTTCACAACGGTTTTACTTGGCACAAACACTAATTAAACACAAAAAACACAACCAAAATAGAGGCTAGATAAATTATTTATTATGAAACAGGAGCAAAATCAAGGAATAAAAATAAAATTGGGTTGCCTCCCAACAAGCGCTATCGTTTAACGCCCCTAGCTAGCCATAACAAGCAAGAATAGATCTAGGTATTGCCATGTTTGGTAGGCAATCCATAGGTGGCTCTCATAATAGATTCATAAGGTAATTTAATTTTATTTCTAGGAAAGTGTTCCCTGCCTTTCCTTAATGGAAATTGGAATCTAATATTTCCTTCCTTCATATCAATATTTGCACCAATCGTTCTAAGGAAAGGTCTACCAAGAATAATAAGACATGAAGGATTGCAATCTATGTCAAGAACAATAAAATCTACGGGCACATAATTCCTATTTTCAACAATAAGAACATCATTAATTCTTCCCATAGGTTTCTTAATAGTGGAATCCGCAAGGTGCAAGTTTAGAGAGCAATCATCAAAATCACGGAAACCTAACGAATCACACAAAGTCTTTGGAATCGTGGAAACACTAGCACCCAAATCACATAAAGCATAGCATTCATGATCTTTAATTTTAATTTTAATAGTTGGTTCCCACTCATCATAAAGTTTTCTAGGGATAGAAACTTCCAATTCAAGTTTTTCTTCATAAGATTGCATCAAGGCATCAACAATACGTTTAGTAAATGCTTTATTTTGACTATAAGCATGAGGAGAATTTAGCACAGATTGCAACAAGGAAATAAAATCAATCAAAGAGCAATTTTCATAGTTAAATTCCTTGAAATCCATAATAGTGGGTTTAGCAACATCTAGGGTTTTAATTTCTTCAATCCCACTTTTATCAAATTTAGCATCAAGATCAACAAATTCCAAATTCTTGGAACGCCTTCTAGGTAAAGGTGGATCATATTCAGTCCCACCATTATCAAGATTCATATTGCAAAAAAAATATTTAATAGGGGACACATCAATAACTTTTAGATCTTCATCTTTATTTTCGTAGGAACTAGAAGAACACGCTCTTATAAAGGCATCTTTCTTAGCACGCATCCTAGCGGTTCTTTCTTTGCACTCATCAATGGAAATTCTCATGGCTTTGAGAGACTCATTGATATCATGCTTTGGTGGAATAGATCTAAGTTTCAAATAATCAACATCGAGAGCAATTCTATCAACGTTCCTAGCCAAATCATCAATCTTAAGCATTTTTTCTTCAATCATAGCATTGAAATTATTTTGCGAAGTAATAAATTCTTTAATATTAGATTCAAAATCAGAGGACATCTTATTATAATTTCCATAAGAATTATGGTAGGAATTACCATAATTATTAGAGGAATTACTAGGATAAGGCCTAGGATTGAAATTTCCTCTATACGCGTTATTACCAAAATTGTTCCTACCAACAAAATTCACATCCATAGATTCATTATTATTCTCAATCAAAGTAGACAAGGGCATATCATTAGGATCAGAAGAAACACTCTTATTAGCAAATAATTTCATAAGTTCATCCATCTTTCCACTCAAAACATTAATTTCTTCTATCGCATGCACCTTTTTATCAGTAGATCTTTCAGTATGCCATTGAGAATAATTAACCATAATATTATCTAGGAGTTTAGTAGCTTCTCCTAAAGTGATTTCCATAAAAGTGCCTCCCGCGGCCGAATCTAAAAGATTTCTAGAAGCAAATTTCAATACGGCATAAAATTTTTGAACAATCATCCACAAATGTAAACCATGAGTAGGGCAATTACGTATCATTAATTTGATTCTCTCCAAGCTTGTGCAACATGTTCATGATCAAGTTGCTTAAAATTCATAATATCGTTTCTAAGAGAGATGATCTTAGCGGGAGGAAAATACTTATAGATAAAAGCATATTTGCACTTGTTCCATGAATCAATACTATTTTTAGGCAAAGACAAAAACCAAGCTTTAGCACGATCTCTAAGAGAAAAAGGAAATAGCTTCAATTTAACAATATCATTATCCACATGTTTCTTCTTTTGCATGTCACACAAATCAACGAAGCTATTTAGATGGGTAGAGGCATCTTCACTAGGAAGGCCAGAAAACGGATCTTTCATGACAAGATTCAGCAAAGCAGCATTAATTTCACAAGATTCAGCATCGGTGTCGGTGTCAAAATCGGCGGATCTCGGGTAGGGGGTCCTGAACTGTGCGTCTAAGGCGGATGGTAACAGGAGGCAAGGAACACGATGTTTTACCCTGGTTCGGGCCCTCTTGATGGAGGTAAAACCCTACGTCCTGCTTGATTAATATTGATGATATGGGTAGTACAAGAGTAGATCTACCACGAGATCAGAGAGGCCAAACCCTAGAAGCTAGCCTATGGTATGATTGTATGTTGTCCTACGGACTAAAACCCTCCGGTTTATAGACACTGGAGAGGGTTAGGGTTACACAAGGTCGGTAACAAAGGAGGAGATATCCATATCCGTACTGTCTAGCTTGCCTTCCACACCAAGTAGAGTCCCATTCGGACACGAGACGAAGTCTTCAATCTTGTATCTTCATAGTCCAATAGTCCGGCCAAAGGATATAGTCCGGCTGTCCGGAGACCCCCCCAATCCAGGACTCCCTCAGTAGCCCCTGAACCAGGCTTCAATGACGATGAGTCCGGCACACAGTATTGTCTTCGGCATTGCAAGGCGGGTTCCTCCTCCGAATACACCACGGAAGAATTTGAATACAAGGATAGTGTCCGACCCTGCAAAATAAGTTCCACATACCACCGTAGCGAGAATAATATTTCCACAAATCTAATTTTCTAACTTGTTTTGGCAACACGACCTTATGCCATGGCCCGGTGATTATTCGAACCGTTTCCTTTAACTAGCCCCGCACATAACGCGAGGCAGTTTTTTAACACGTCTTGTCAAAGCAGAGATCGTGTTCCCCTAATTACTGGATTCTCATCAATACGGTCGTGGGTAACCCAACCGTGTCTAGGACTTCTAGATTATAGGCAAGTCCCAAACGGCTACGGAGAGGATGCTTGATATTCACCCTCTTTATAAAGGGACAAGGCTTTTACTTTTTTCCCTTCTGTGCTCAATCGAATCCTTCCCCCGCCTCGAGTTCTAGCACCCAAAGCCCGGGTCAGGTGCTCCGGACCTTTAATCATGTCCGGATCTAGCCTTCAAGGCCGGTGGATGCCCTCCTCCGTTACGGAAGAAGACATCAAGAAGTTGAGGGAGGCCAGATACCTGACCGCCGAGGTTTTGCATCGGTTGCCTGCCCGAGGGAAGGTCCTCCCTACTCCTGAACCCAACGAAGACGTCGTGTTCATCTCCCAATTCCTCCGAGGGCTAGGCCTCACTCTGGATCCCTTCGTTAGGGGGTTGATGTTTTATTACGGGCTAGATTTCCACGATCTAGCCCTGGACTCCTTTCTCCATATCACGGCATTTATTGTCGTATGTGAGGCCTTCCTCCGCATTACCCCTTACTTCGGCCTGTTGCTCAAAACCTTTGATGTGAAGCCGAAGATGGTCGAGGGGCAGCATGTAGCGTGCGGAGGCGCATTAATAAGCAAGATCGCTGAAGCTCCATGGCCAAAGGGTTCCATTCCAGAGGTGTCCAGATTATGGCAACGGGAGTGGTTTTACATCACAGCTCCCAGAAGTGCCAAGTGGGCGGCTGCCCCTGCTTTCCGCTCAGGCCCTCCACCACAACTGATGTCATGGATTAGCAGAGGGCTGAGCTGGGGTCCAGCCAAGGATGTGCCTGTACTGCAGAGCCACATTCGAGATCTCTTCGAAGGAGATTTTAGTTTGATTATGGTAATGCAAGTCATGCTGGTTCGACGAATCCAGCCATGCAAACGCCGGCCCCTCCGCATGTGGGAGTTCAACCCAGAAGGAGCGCGCGCTATTCAGAATTTCCTCGGCCTGATGCACGAGGAGATGTATAAATCATTCTTCGGACCCCAGATAGAGTGTCCGGTCACTACCGAGGACGTGGGCCTGAGCAGCAACCGCACCGCCGACCAAGTAAGTTATCCTCTAGCCGAACACACTGTCTTTCATTTATCATGACATCATTCTGAGAAATCACTCTTTGACCAGGACTGGATAACAAAGGCGAAGATGATCCGGTGTTCGCCCCCCCCCCCCCTTCCGGAAGGCTTGGAGAATCCGGTGCTGGAAAAGATGTTCGAGCTAGCACCTTGCCCGGAGCCCTCACAGGAATATAAAGGGGAGAATAAAGGGGGCGAAAGCGGGCCTCCACCACTACCCATTCCGACCGAGGGAACGGGCGCCACCGTGAGGGAGGATAACCCAGGGGAGGAATCTGGCATTCTCTCACCCCGGGGAAGGAAGAGGACTACTCCTGAAGATCCGGAAACCACGGTTTCCAAACAGGAGAAGAAGTCTCCACCAGAGGGTCCTGCCTTGGAGGGTGCTCTTGCCGCACAAAGTCCGCGCGGGGATCTGCCCTCTAACGAGCTGTAAGTAATCGAAAAGTACTTTAACAATGAAGATATACTACTTCACTTCTGAGGAAAATAACTGAAGCATTTATCTTGCAGTTTGGATCTTAGCCCTTCTCAGCAGAGCTCGTCTTCGGGGGATCTTCTTCCGGAGATGATGGAGAGCGAAACGCCTCCCCCGGACTCCCCCGCTCAAGAAGCGGGCGACCTTGAAGTGTCGTCACGGAGGGCCTCTCCGGATCCGGTGAGGCCAGAAGATATTCCTATAGTCACCCGAAGTCCTCAGCGTCCGGCTCTTGAAGAGAGCAAACAAAAGAGTCTGGCACCGTCTGGTATGCGGTCGGACGTACTGAGGGAGCTGTTGGAGCAAGCAGCCATCTCAGAAGAACACCGTACGTTAATGGGTACGGTGATGGAAAGAATTTCGTCCACCGAAAGCAGATTGCATGAAGCCTTTATGAGTCTACTGACAGGCTTTGAGGTACGTGATACTTTTTCATAGTACCGCACATTTTTAGGTGTGCCCTGTGTAGATAGTAGCCCCTGAGACTCTGGTTGTCGTCGAGAACGGCGGCGAACAGAGGATCGTAGTCCCAGGTAGTAACCAAACCGCCTTTATGTGCAGGTGGTGGAAGCTCTGGTGGCTAGCCGGACTAATAAGTTTGTCGAACTAAAGAGGCAACTGGATGCGGCAGATGCCGACATCGAGCTTGTTAACAAGCGGCTTGATGAGGCACAGGGTAAGTAATGCTTCCTGGTAAATGTCACATAGTAAGAGCAGCATGATGCCAGTATCTTTAATATGTTGTGACTGCAGATGGAGCTGCCACCATGGAGACCCTTCGGGCGGAACTTGCCCGAGCCAAAGAACAAGCAAGGAGTAGTAATGCGGCTGCTTTGAAGGCGGCTGAAGAGTTGAGAGCCGAGAAGGCCGCGCATTGCGAGAGCAAAGAGAAAATGGCCAAGATGGCTGTAAAGTTAAAAGACACTGCCGACCGTTGCCAGTTCCTTGAAGAAGAAAACCGAATGAAGGCGACGGACCTTGAAAAGGCCATGATGACGACCAAAGACACCCGTTCTGCTATGAGAGCAAAGAAGGAGGAGCTGCGTGAAGCCGGGGATATTGCGGCTGGGAAGCCCTTCATGCTGCGGAGGAAGTTCGGAGATCCACGGTATGCCCCTCTGGATCGGCTGTGGAGTTTGGCAGACGCATATATGGACTTGGCGGCGAGCGTTGTTGATGCGGCCAAATACTTCCAAGATCAAACAGATCGTGAAGTGGACAAGCTGTTCTGGTTGCAATTTAACGTTCCAGAGCGTCCGCTTCCATTGACTGATCAGCTAGCCAAATGGGCCGAACTCAATAGGTTGTCCGGACTCGCCATGAGGTCTGTCGTGGATCAGCTGTGGCCGGAAAAGCCGAAGCCGAACAGCTATTTCAGCTTAGTGCAGCAGTTCCTTGGTGCGGTGCCGCGCATCAATGCGATGAAGAGGTCGGCATGCATAGAAGGCTCGAGGATGGCCCTTGCCCGTGTTAAAGCATACTGGGCGGAGATGGATGCTACCACTATTGTGGCGCAGGGTTCGGCCATAAGCCGAGTGGCTGCCTAGCACTATTTCGAAGAGGTTCTCGAGGGTTCTCGTTTGATAGAGGCCTAGTGCTTGAAGAATATTATGTTTGAGTGACATGTATTCCCATTGTAAACACAATGTTTTTATGAAATTTATTAAGGCTGTGTTTATACTTTTGCCTGAAAGTAATATGATGCCTCATGTGCGGCCGTTTATGTATACATGTGTATAACCTGAAAGATTGCAGTCGTCAGCTTCATCCCCCACGCATATAATGCGGAGGTGTTCGCAGAAGACGCGTGTTCACACTTGACCCAACGTCTTGGCCCTATTAAGGAGGTGATAGCGCAGCAAACGAGGCAACCGAACTATAATGCTTTATCACTTTCACTTAGCCATGGGAGTTTGATGGTGGGGCTACTATATAGCCCCTGGTGGCTCCGCACTCTCCCGAATTCGGGGCGCATACATGCCTGGCCGGGAAACGGCCCTTTGTTAAGGCGGAGGAATTCTAACATTCCGATAGCTCATCGAGTGGTTGACCAATCTCACGCTATATCATGACAGTCAGTTTTCGGCTTTCTCTATTGAGGTGCTCGTCTGGATGACTCGGGGCACAATCGCAGTAGTTCTCCTAGTGCTACCTTAGCCGATAGAGCGGAACGTAAGGTACCAAAACATAGGAGCCGGGCAAACCCAACATTTGACCAAATACATGATTCGGAGCTGATGCATATAAGACCAAACTCGCGACGCCGAACACTCCCTAAGGTATTCGGTCTTTATGGTATAAACCAGGCCTAAACAGTGCCCTTTGTAAGAAGCCCCTGGTGTCCAGGTACGTGCATTATTCTGACGTGGCCACATGCCAAGACACCAGCATCCTTCTCAATTGTACTGAGAATCCGAGGGATGTGTATCAACAAGAGACAGTAAAAAAGGTTGACCCAGGGTCTTAATCTAAAAAGAATCCTTGGGACGGGTAGGTTTTAAAGAAACCATGTAAATTTCAAGATGAGTAAAAATTGCCACTTGTCTGCGCGCGTTGAGCCCCTTGTGTTTGTGATAGGGGTGTGGCCATCAAACCTGTACGAATTTCATATAGCTGCGCCGGACTCGTCTAACCGTGTTCGTGGTCTTGACGACCTATCGAATACTTCAGTTGGTGAGGCCGTTTTAGTGTGCGGCTGCCGAGGCGGCCGCACCCTCCTCGGCGCGCAGGGATCGCTCAATATTTCCATTTACTGTAATGATGCCACGTGGACCGGGCATCTTAAGCGTGAGGGAAGCGTAATGCGGTATTGCATTAAAGCGAGCGAAAGCTTTCCAAGTAGTGCTTGATAGCCACTTTGGAACGGAGCAATGTGGAAGGTTAAATTTTCGCTACGGTAGCAGGGAGCCCATGCAATGAGCCCCTGGGCCTGCCGTTGCTCCTTTAACGGTAGTATTGCTGAGGCAAATTTTCGTTGGGTCTATCCCTATTTTGCGGATTGTGTCCTGATATATCAGGTTTAGACCGCTGCCACCGTCCATCATGACTCGTGTGAAGTGGTATCCGTCAATTATTGGGTCTAATACCAAGGCAGCCCATCCTGCACACCAGATACTTGCTGAGTAATCCCGATGGTCAAAAGTGATCAGTTGAGACGACCAGTGGCAGGACTCCGCGGTGATAGGCCCTTGGGCATATTTATCTGGGAGTGCCGCTTTGTTTCTCCCCTTGATCATGTGTAACACGTTTACTGTTTTGACTTCTGGTGGAAATTTCTTTTGTTCCCCAGTGTCTTGCTTGAGAGGCTCATCCTCGTCTTTGCTTGGTGTATCCTCCCCCTTATGTACGGCGTTGAGCTTGCCGGACTACTTGAAGACCCAACATTCTCTGTGGGTATGATTAGCGGGTTTACCAGGGGTGCTATGGATCTGACATATTTGGTCCAGAATTTTGTTGAGGCTGGACAGTTCATCTCTGGCGCCTTTAGAGGGCGGCTTTTGCTGACCTGGCCGAGAGCTTCTGAATCCGGCGTTTACCGCCGTGCTCTTCGGGCTGTCTTCTTTATTCCGGCGCTTATTACTTTTGCTGCGTCGTGATTTCCCGTTTTCATCTCTAACTTTGGATGTACTTGGGTCATAGGTGCTGCATCTGGCTAGCCAGCTGTCCTCACCCGCGCAAAAGCGGGTCATGAGGCTTGTTAATGCTACCGTTGTTCTTGGCTTTTCTTGGCCGAGGTGTCTGGCAAGCCATTCGTCGCGGACGCTATGCTTAAAAGCTGCCAAGGCTTCAACGTCCGGACAGTCAACTTTTGGTTCTTTTTAGTAAGAAACCTGTTCCAAAGCTTTCGGGCTGACTCTCCGGGCTGTTGAGTTATATGACTCAAATCGTCCGCATCCGGAGGTCGGACATAAGTCCCTTGAAAATTTGCCTGAAAAGCGTCTTCGAGCTCTTCCCAGCTTCCAATGGAGTTTTCGGGGAGGCTTTTAAGCCAGTGCTGAGCTGGCCCTTTGAGCTTGAGGGGTAAGTACTTGATGGCGTGGAGATCATCTCCTCGAGCCATATGGATATGGAGGATATAGTCCTTAACCTAGACCGCAGGGTCTGTTGTTCCGTCATATGCCTCTATGTTTACGGGTTTGAATCCCGCTTTGGGTAGCTCTTGGTGGGGCGACTATCGTCGTACTTCGCTGCTGCGTTGAGTACTTTGCTCCATCTGATTCTGAGTGTGTCTTGTGCAGCCTTGAGTCTTTGCTTCTGCTTTTTTAGACTCCTCGCAGTGGCAACAAGCCTTTGACGGGCACTCTGTTGCTCCGGGTGTCTGTCCGGTGTGAGGTCGTCCGGACTATTATCTTTGACAGAGGCAGGTTGTTCGGTTTGATTCTCCGTGTTGCCGTGGTCCGGCGATGGTTCACCCTGCTCTAACGCTGGGTCTATATGATCGTTGTTTCTGTCGAGGCGGGATTTGGAGCGGCGCTTACGCTGCCGCTTTGACTACTTCTCGAGGGGACGACCCTTCATTGCGTCCTTCCGTTCCTCGTCATCGTTTTCTTTTGGTGTGTTCACCATGTATACGTCATGTGACGAAGTGGGCGTCCAGTGCCCTGTGGGCAGTGGTTCCTGTTCGTCTCCTGCATCGTCGCCCATATCGTTGATGTCTTCGGAGTCGAGGTCGAGCATGTCAGTTAGGTCATCGATAGTGGCTACTAAGTGGGTGGTGGGTGGGCGGCGAATTTCTTCGTCATCCGCATCCCAATCCTGTCGGACATAGTTCGGCCAGGATCCTCCTGACAAGGAGAGGGACCTTGATGTGTTCAGTATGTCGCCAAGGGGCGAGTGCTAAAAAATATCCGCGGAGGTAAACTCCATGATCGGCGCCCAATCGGATTCAATAGGATCGGGCGTAGGCGGTTCAGAGTCCGTGGTCGGAGAAAGATACGGCAGTTTAACAATACGGCTCTCGTGCAAGGTAAGGTCGATGTTCGGCTCGATCGCCGCTGAGGGTAAGGCCTTCGTGGCGGGGTCCATCCACCCGTCCATGGACGGCGCAACTGGCTCCGAGTTGAGGGTCGGAGCGGCTGCCGGTGCGATCTCCTGAACACTGTCTGATGGTAGAGTTAAATCGTACTCATCGTGACCGGATGACGCACAAGGCAGAGGCTCGAATCCGTCGAAGATCAAGTCTCCGCGGACATCGGCCGTGTAGTTTAAGTTTCCAAACCTGACCTGGTGGCCAGGGGTGTAGCTTTTAATATACTCCAGATGGCCAAGCGAATTGGCCCGCAGTGCAAAGCCGCCGAACACAAAGATCTGTCCGGGGAGGAAAGTCTCACCCTGGACTGCATCGCTATCGATAATAGTAGGAGCCATCAAGCCTAACGGCGACGACACAGAGGAACTCTCAATGAAAGCACCAATGTCGGTGTCAAAACCGGCGGATCTCGGGTAGGGGGTCCCGAACTGTGCGTCTAAGGCGGATGGTAATAGGAGGCAGGGAACACGATGTTTTACCCAGGTTCGGGCCCTCTTGATGGAGGTAAAACCCTACGTCCTTCTTGATTAATATTGATGATATGGGTAGTACAAGAGTAGATCTACCACGAGATCAGAGAGGCTAAACCCTAGAAGCTAGCCTATGGTATGATTGTATGTTGTTCTACGGACTAAAACCCTCCGGTTTATATAAACATCGGAGAGGGTTAGGGTTACACAAGGTCGGTTACAAAGGAGGAGATATCCATATCCGTACTGCCTAGCTTGCCTTCCACGCCAAGTAGAGTCCCATCCGGACACGAGACGAAGTCTTCAATCTTGTATCTTCATAGTCCAACAGTCCGGCCAACGGATATAGTCCGGCAGTCCGGAGACCCCCCAATCCAGGACTCCCTCAATCGGTAAGAGGAGCAATCAGAGTGCTAATAAAATCATTATTGTTGGTATTGGTGAAGTCACATCTTGAGCCATCGTGACAAGCAAGCAAACTAACACACAAGCAAACAAAAAAGCAAGCGATCAAAAAGAAGCAAATAGAGAGGGAGAGGGAGGATAGAGAGAGAGGGCGAATAAAACGGCAAGGGTGAAGTGGGGGGGGAGGAAAACGAGAGGCTAATGGAAAATAATGTAATGCGGGAGATAAGGGTATGTGATGGGTACTTGGTATGTTAACTTTTGCGTAGACCTCCCCGGCAACGGCGCCAGAAATCCTTCTTGCTACCTCTTGAGCACTGCGTTGGTTTTCCCCGAAGAGCAAGGGATGATGCAGCAAAGTAGCGTAAGTATTCCCCTTAGTTTTTGAGAACCAAGGTATCAATCCAGTAGGAGGCTACGCGCGAGTCCCTCGTACCTGCACAAAACAAATAAATCCTCGCAACCAACGCAAATAGGGGTTGTCAATCCCTATAAGGCCACTTACGAGAGTGAGATCTGATAGATATGATAAGATAATATTTTTGGTATTTTTATGATAAAGATGCAAAGTAAAATAAAGGTAAAGTAAATAGCAAAGGAAATAACTAAGTAGTAGGAGATTAATATGATGAAGATAGACCCGGGGGCCATAGGTTTCACTAGTGGCTTCTCTCGAGAGCATAAGTATTCTACGGTGGGTGAACAAATTACTGTTGAGCAATTGACAGAATTGAGCATAGTTATGAGAATATCTAGGTATGATCATTTATATAGGCATCACGTCCCAGACAAGTAGACCGACTCCTGCCTGCATCTACTACTATTACTCCACTCATCGACCGCTATCCAGCATGCATCTAGAGTATTAAGTTAAAAACAGAATAACGCCTTAAGCAAGATGATATGATGTAGAGGGATAGACTCATGCAATATGAAGAAAACCCCATCTTGTTATCCTCGATGGCAACAATACAATACGTGCCTTGCTGCCCCTACTGTCACTGGAAAAGGACACCGCAAGATTGAACCCAAAGCTAAGCACTTCTCTCATTGCAAGAAAGATCAATCTAGTAGGCCAAACCAAACTGATAATTCAAAGAGACTTGCAAAGTTAACCAATCATACATAAAAGAATTCAGAGAAGATTCAAATATTGTTCATAGATAGACTTGATCATAAACCCAGAATTCATCGGTCTCAACAAACACACCGCAAAAAGAAGATTACATCGAATAGTTCTCCACAAGAGAGGGGGAGAACATTGTATTGAGATCCAAAAAGAGAGAAGAAGCCATCTAGCTACTAACTATGGACCCGTAGGTCTGAGGTAAACTACTCACACATCACCAAAGAGGCTATGGTGTTGATGTAGAAGCCCTCCGTGATCGATGCCCCCTCCGACGGAGCTCCGAAACAGGCCCCAAGATGGGATCTCGTGAATACAGAAAGTTGCGGCGGTGGAATTAGGTTTTTGGCTCCATATCTGATTGTTTGGGGGTACGTAGGTATATATAGGAGGAAGGAGTATGTCGGTGGAGCAACATGGGGCCCACGAGGATGGAGGGCCCGCTTGGTGGGGGTGGGCGCGCTCCCTACCTCGTGGCCTCCTCTTTTCTTTCTTGATGTAGGGTCCAAGTCTCCCGGGTCTTGTTCGTTGAGAAAATCACGTTCCCGAAGGTTTCATTCCATTTGGACTCCGTTTGATATTCCTTTTCTTCGAAACCCTAAAACAGGCAAAAAACAACAATTCTGGGCTGGGCCTCCGGTTAATAGGTTAGTCCCGAAAATGATATAAAAGTGGATAATAAAGCCCAATAATGTCCAAAACAGTAGATAATATAGCATGGAGCAATCAAAAATTATAGATACGTTGGAGACGTATCACTTCTCATAGTTGGGTGTGTCCGACTCGGACCTTATCTCGACTCGGATCCGACTACGTCGAATCCGACCAGATCCTTTCAAGTCCATATTATCCGGTTAGCATCCAATGCTCCATGGCTAGTGAGACCAAGCCATCGACCGTGTCAGATGCTAGTCTAGTTGGCTGCGCGTCCACACAGCCCTTTCGACTAGGGACCTTTTAGGACAGTCATCATACAATGCATAGTCCCACAAACAAGTCACGTACTTGCTGATACACATCATTGATAATGTCCAAGGACTATCTTTATTCATAAATACATAGAAAATATCATCATACATGATTGCCTCTAGGGCATATCTCCAACACTTTCATCTCTCATTGCTAGATTAGCTCGTTCAATGCTCTATAAGTATAATGATTTATGGATTTTAGTTTGGGAGTAATTATGTGGGAGTTTATTTGATTTATATGCAGTTTGAGCTCAAATTAACTTCTTAGTTCGCATATGTGTAGGTGTGGTTTAAAGATGACCGAATGAGCTCAAATTAACTTCTTAGTTTGCATATTTTATTTATATGCAATTTGAGCTCAAATTTATGTGAGAGTTTATCATATTGATCTCCTTCTTTAAAGATGACGGAGATGAGGGATAAGCTCCTACCAAAGGACCGCGTACGAGCACTTCAAGAGAAAATTGCAGGATTTTTGCTTGACCATGTCATAGCTCCCGACGGAGAATATCATTTCACCTAATGCCTGCATGTAATGATCTGCAAATTGTAGAAGAAATTGTGTGTATGTGTGTGTCTATATATATATGTGTGTGTGTGTGTGTGTGGTCGTACGAAAAATTCTATTATATATGCATAACATGTACAGTATATAGTAGCGTAAAATATGTTTGAAATGGAAAAGAATTAAATGGAAAACACAAAATGAAAATAAAAAAAACAATAAACCCTAAACCCCTAAACCTTTAGTCCCGGCTAGTGTCACAAACCGGGACTAAAGGTCCCCAGCGGCGCTCACTGTCAGCCACGTGGAAGGGATTTAGTCCCGGGTCGTGGTCAACCGGGACTAAAGGGTGGGGTCCCGATTTATTTGCCCCGGTTGGTGAACCAGGATTAAAGACCCTTCCCAGCCGGGACTAAAGGCCGGTTCTCCACTAGTGGTTGTTGTACATTTTACAAACTAGATGATACCCCGCGCATTGCTGTGAAGATCTCTTTCAATATTTTTTGATGAAATTTAAAATAGATATGATACATTGTTGTGAATATATGCAGAATATAAGTAGTATTTCCCATGCGTGTTGGGAGAAACAAAATTAGTGTTTTTGATGAGGTGGCATGTGTGGAGAATTGAGATGTATGCATGTTGAGAGAGAATGATGATGTGGCATGTGTGCATGTTGAGAGTATTGGGATAATACAACACTTTAACAGTCGCTGCAAGGGCGCATGCTCGCTATGTCCACGTCGGCAGCAAGAGACAATTGATGCACTGTGCAGTTGGATGTGTATTGGCCAGGAAAAAGCAAAGGATGGCCCACCGCTTCTCGCTTCAGAGAGGGAGTCGCCTCGAGCCCCACTCTCCCACGCAACCTCCCCTTTCCTCGTTTTCCCTTCCCAGGATGGGCGGCTAGGGTTGCCACCGCCGCCCCCGTCCCCGCCCCATCAGCACATCCCAGTTCCTCCGACGCCGACCACTGGAGAAAGCGCCTTACTCAGATCCGCTTCTCCCCCTCGTCTTCGTGTTCCACCCGCCCAGTATGGTTGTAGAGGAGGGGCGAGGAAGGGGATGGCGTGGCCGTCGGCCGGAGGCAGAGCAGGGTGCTGCCAGCGGGAGAGGCACCCCTCCCTGCTTCTTGGCGAGCGTTGGCACTTCTTCCAGGCCCGCTACTTCGTCGGGGAGGACGAGATCAACCTGCTCCAGGTATGTGGTCGACGCAAACACACAAATCCCACCCTTTCAGATTTCTCTGGTTTGCTTCAGATTTATTGTATACGTTATGTTTTGTTTTCATCTCATGTGGTGATTCTTTGATGGGTTCAACCTTCGAATTTGATAGGCCCAAAGAAGAAGAGCACGGAGAACATCCTCTCCTTTACATCTACAATCGAATTTATAGGTGATCGATCCATGGAGTTCAAGTATTTGTCAAATTTCTTGCAAGGCTGATAGTTTTATTTATATGCCTCATATGCAAGCTCCTAACCCACTGTAGAAGTTGTCCGTTGTGGAAAAAAAAAGAACAGTTTTGCTAAAGCACATCTAGATGTGCAATAAGTATTGCACATCTAAGTCCTATGTCATTGATCTTATGTTGAGATTCGTGTGGATATTTTCTTTTCTTTTTTCTTTTCCTCTTTATGCTTGATTCACTCACTTAAATGTGCAATAATTAGAGCACATTTAGATGTGCCCTAGACACATCCAAAAAAGAATCCCAATTTTCCTATATGAAAAAATGCTCTTGTGCGGCATATGGTCATTCGCTATCTGATGGTTGCAACTTAAGGCATGCTAAAAACTCGCAGGATGGAGTTGAAACTCTTCATCTTTGTGTAGCAGCAGCAGAATTACAAGTAAGAAACATATTGCATGATAAAGCACTAATGCCGCTGGGGAGACAGTATGTGAAGATTGGGTTACTGCAAGAAGACAAAACGCATCACTGATAGTTTACTAAATCAAGTGCCATGCTCTGTTTTTTTTTGCAGGTCACAAAATGGCAAAATGCTTTGAATAGCATATGTACTTCCGTCAGTTGCATTCCATGTCTTTTATCTCATCTATTTTATTTGGATTAGGAGATGGAAATTTAAAGGTAACCATTCTGCATTGGAAATAATTTGTAGTTAAAAAAGCATGCCATGGCTTAATCTGATAAACACATGATAAGTCCCCTTTTGTGAGCCAGGGAAAGGAAAGCAGCGGCATCCCGTGTACTTACGTTCAGATTTATGGGCAGAGAGACAGTAACTTGTAAGGTAGGGCTATGAGTGATGGGAGAGCACTTGTTGTCAGGGCTGGCTACGGCGGCAACAAGATAACATTCACGGTAGTGATGTGCTACCTCACGGCGGCCTCCGACGGGCTCATTCTTGGATACGACGTCAGAATCACAGGTTAGTTGTGCCATACGCTGAGTATGCGCCTTGATCATATGATCCTGTTGGACGCTTCCTTCCTAGCATTTATCAGTCTCCTGCCTTACGGTGTCTTCCCTGTCTCTTCTCTTTTGTTTTGCCTAGACTGGGTGGCGATTTATTTTTCTGCTAACTCTTTTATTAAGAAATGATTTCTGTAAGTTTGAGTTTAATAAATAACATGGTTTCTGAAAGCCAATTTGGTCAAATGTTGCCTACGAAGAACTAAAAGATATTCATCCAGGCCCAACGAGTTCTGACTTATGAACTAGGAGTAGCTTACAAAGTTCTGTTGCATAAGCATTTAAAATTAGGCAGAGACGTTTCTTTTTGTCAATTGGTGACATGTCCCTTATTAGTTTGCTAGCTTTGACTATTTGTTAGGCAACACACTAATTTCAGAAGAACTATGCTGATCTCCCCATGTTTATTTGGTGGTGTTAGTGTGTTTGATGTTATGATCTTTGTACTGACAGGTTCTTTGTACCACGGACTTTGACCCTATTTCTGAGATCAGGTAACTGGATACTTGACACATAGTTGAGACAATTGCATTTCAATAACTGAAACTATTTTTGCCCTATACTTATATTTTATTAGCCTTTGTGCAACCATCCAACAAAAGAAAGAGCAGCTATATAGTTTCCTTGGATTGCACGATAATAACATTTCTTGCTTAGGAATAACATGAACATTCACTCTCATGAAGTACCAACATCGCTATTTTTTAGTGACCCGGAGTTTAGTTCGGCATCATTATGAGAGTCCTCTGGACAAAGTTAGGCTTAGACCTGGAATTGCTTCATGTGAGTTTCTCTGAACTGTACTAGCCCAGAATGCTAACATACACAGGTATTGCCCAGGGTTTAATATTAACTTGGAACTTTGTTCAGTCTTATGAAAGCTTTACTGAATCCTATTAACATGTATTTACTTAAGGATAGTGCAGGATCAGCACGGGCCACTGAGGAACACGTGAGTTTTCATCCATTGTCAAATACCACTGAAGTTGTGTATATATGTAGGGTTAGTCACATGTCATCAGTGCTTTGTTTGGTCTCTCATCCACTAAATGTTGTTTACTTTGCTATTACTACTACAAAGTCATAGTTCAGTTACTCATTTTTAATCACATGTCCATCACAAACTCCTGAATCTGACAGTAAGGTTTTAATCCACACATAAGGACATGTATTCTATGTATTAGTTGCCACATCAATATTTGCGTTTATGCTCAAAATATACCCCGTGGTATACTTAGAACTGTTGCCCTACAAGCTAACTTGCATCATGTATGTATCTTCTATTAGGTATCGTAGTAAAGACAGTTCGAAATACATTCCCTGGGATGGTCCATGATACTCTGGTAGCTCTTTAGGTATCCTATATCTTTTATTTGTGCATCATTCACCTTTGGTAAATCCAGTGCGTTGACCACTAGCGACCACTTTCTTTTCTGTGTATTGGTGCAGTTGTTGCATATTCTACCATCATCATTTCCCTTTCCTCTTGCTTGCTCCTCATTTATTTCCTTGAGCAAGTGGATGGCTATTTATGTAGGTACATGTTTTCTTATGGCTCTCATTGTTTGTATGGCCTTCCCAGGAGATGTAGGCCTTCATTTTTGCAGTTTCAGGTATTAACATTGTTGAATATCATCCTCAACAACTCCTTGCCACGGCCACTAGCTGTAAGACACCGTTCCCTACATAATTAGTTTCTTTCTTGTTCCTTGAGTTCTTACTTGCTGCTGTAGTTGATTGGATTGGGAGATATTTGTGTTTTATCAAATTCATATGGGATTCTTTTAAGTTTGAGAAAAAATGATCGAAGAGAACGAGGAAGGCCCCGATCAGCCGACGGACGTGGCGGCTGCTGCGGCTGTTGATGCTCTGGGCATGTACAGCACAGCCGCGTCGGCCTTGGCGGCAGGCGCATCACAAAGTTCTATGTGTAAATGAACTGCGGCGACAATTCTGGAGCTGCAATTCACCGACATGATGAAGAGTATCATCTTATAGATATAGTGTTAAGATTGCTTATTTATTTGATGTATTTGGTTAGTTTTTTATGAAGAAGAGCATCGTATGTAATGCATCAGTTGTACATGCATGCATTTTATCAATCAGAGCTCAAATTCACTGAAAGGGCGCCACCCTACCTGGCACCGCAGAAACTTCCTCTCAGGCGGCAGGTGGCGCCACACGTTGGCGATGTCATTGTCTTTTCTCCTAAGGATGATCCATCGACAGATTGCACTACTTTCATGCTGATGTGCATTAACTTCATGCAATAGCATTGTGCAGTACACCCAGGAAAGTGAAAGGGACGCACCCAACCTGGCACCGCCGAAATTCCTCTCAGGCAGCGCGCCACGGGCGCGCCCCAACCACTAGTGTTGATAAGTTACTTAGGTATACTAGATGACGCCCCTTACGTTGTTGCGGGGATATTTCGCAACATAATCCGATGAAGTGGCATGCTTGCTTGTTAAGAGACATATGATAGTAGGGGTGGGCTTTTCTCATGCATGTTATGAGATGATGTTGTATGCTTGCATGTTGAGAGTACTAGTTAGTAGGAGGTAACTTTTTTAATCAAATATATGTAGCATAATAGAATAAAAATTCTTATGTATATTTGCATGTTGAGATGGATCTTTTTTCATGCAAGCCATAATGAAGTGGTATGCTTGCATGTTGAGAGACATATGATAATTGGGGTGGGCATTTTTCTCATGCATGTCGTGTGATGATATGGCATGCTTGCATGTTGAGATAAATAGTTAGTGGGAGTTAGTTATTTAGATACAGAAGATAAGATTCCTTACTTACAATTTGATAAACTTGTAAATGATTATTTCTCTTCATAGAATTTACAGAACAATCACCTTCTATTGATTGAAATAAGCATAAACCGAGCCAGTGCAATCGAGTGCAGGTAACGTATCCATGCATGAGGGCCACAGCGCTATGGCATTATTATTCAGCTGCCGATCGACCGGAATGCACGCATATGCGTGGCCGCCGTCCGGCCGGCAGGCTAGCCGACCATGGGGATGTTGGCGACAAGTGCTTCGGGCTGTTGCGAGTCGTAGAAGACGCGGACGCGCTTGCTGTTGAACCCAATGGGCACCGGAGTTTGGTCCGGAAGCACCACCACGGTGACGTCCGGCCTGTCCCGGCGGATCTTGCTCACCGCCGGCGTCGCCGGGACGCCCAACAGCTCCGGCCACTCCACCTTTTCGGGACCATTGTTACCTCCGCTCATCTCGATCTGTTTAATTATTACTGATGTGTGCACGTCTGCCAGATGTATACACTCACATTGACTCTTTACTCATACCTGTATTTATGGATTGCAAGCAACGAATGCCGTCATTACTAGAGCGTTGGCTTTGCCGGACGCCCTTGCCTTGTTTGGTCAGTTGAACTTTTGCTTGTTTCCTTGATGCATTCGTAGCTAGATTTGAACTTTTGCCTGTTTGGTCAATAAGACTTGAGTAAAGGTATGGCTTTTATTGTTTTGTTTTTTTCCGTTTTCGTGTATCACACCTATTATCTTGGTACTGTCCGTCATAATATACTGCCACATTGGATTTCAGTCTAGTGGTTGCATTGGTTTTCACTTTCAGTGAGATGCTGTTGAAATTCGCTGAATTTCAATAATTTTTGTTGATACCAAAGTATTACCTTTTGATCAAAATATTTCAGTCATTACAGTTGTATAGTTATCAAAAAATTATATAGCAGGCTATGCCAGAAGTTAAGCCACATTTAGCGTTGAACTATAAAAAAAAACTGTACAATCAAGCATAGCAGCATGCAACCATAACAAAGGCATACCAGCAAAGCATCTAGCTATAACAAAGAAACGCTTGGCATAGCTTTGGTGTGACGCTAAAGTGAGGCCCAAGTTTAGCGCTAAAATCACGCTATTGTCTGCTATTAGCGACAAAATTCATTTAGCATAAACACACACAACTTTAGCGTTATGCCACTCCAAACGCTATAGCAACATTATAGTATGCTATTTAAAATTTTGATATTTATAGTTCAAAGTAAGTTCAGTAGATACCGAAAATATTTTGAAGTATTTGTTTGAACATTGAACTTTTAAATATTTCAAAACATTAAAATAAACTTTAATGTCCAAATAAATTTATGAATTACATAGAACATTATAAATGGAAAATGTTTGGTTAAATTATTATTTTTTGAATTTAAACCAAAATTCCAAAATATTTTGAGAGGTGTGGAAGGGAGAAATCTGTGATCGATAGTGCCGACCACTGTGTAGGTGATACTCGTAGACGTTGCATTCCTTCTTGAGGTTACGTCATGGTCTCCCTTTCTCTCTCCCTCTTTCGCTCCCTCCCTCCATCCTTACCCCCTTCCTCCCTCTTGTCTCCCAGGTGAAAATCCCTAATCCACTTTGATTGGACGACAACAACGTTTATTGTGTCATGTCTTCTTCTAGGCATCGTCTTGGGAACAAAGGGGGTCAAGGGTGTGCTGGTTGTGGGTATGGTTTGCGAGCGCTTGGTGGTGCTGCGATCTGAGTAGTGCCTCTAACGTTGACGGTGGTGAGTTTGGTTCCTCTCGTAGATGCCCTCGTACTCCCGTGCGTCCCAGGAGGTTTACATTCGGTTTCCATGAGCCTGGATGGCAAAGGATAGGCCCCCCTCCTCACTGGCAAGTTGAGTTGTGGCAGCAACGAGAGCCTCGTGCTTCTTTGCACGGATGCCAACGGAGTGGCTATCTCTATGCCCGGTGTAATTGCTCGACAATGTGTTTCCTTGTCTTTAGTGAGTAGCAACAAAGTTGGTCCCAAGGTGATTGTGGCTCAATAAGGTAGCGGTTCACGTCGCCTTGTCTTGGGGCCCTGTAATCCGTGCCCATCCAAGTTTTAGGGTGAGTGATTCCATAGGCAGATGGTGCAGCATCCTGCGATCCCGGTCGAGGAGGCAGGTGCTTCGTTCAGCGATTGTACATGATGGTTCTTATGGTTTTGACTCCCTTGTGCAGGTGACGGTCTGCCTTATATCGTCGGCTAGTCTCCTTGAATCGGCTCCTTGTCTACTCTTTGGAACCCCAACACGGCAGAGAGCTTCGATGATTTCAAGGTATGATATGTTTTGATTATCATTGAAGTCTGCTTGTTTTCATGTTGCTATGTAAGCTATTTATCAACACATATATATCATGTTTCGATGTACTCCTGCACATAAGTGAAATGCATAAAACCACCACAATTGTGTCGTCATTACAGGAAAGCCACCAATTTTGGTTCCCAGTGTAAAATGCACCAAAAGCAACGTTAATCATTGACAAAATGCATTAAACATTACTTGACCCCGAATTTGATGGGTTAACGGCCATTTAGATTGAACATGGGGCCCACTCGCCAGTCTTCTTCCTCCCCCACCACAGCATTCCCATTCTCTTTCCTTCTTATCTATTCCCAAGCCACCTCCTCAACCAAGCCACACGATCGCTCGACCGGGGCGCTACCACTGGCGAGCCGCCGCCAAGCCACTGCCTTCACCATCGCACCATCACAGCCTTTCCCATGCCCACCCACCACTGTTGCAGCTTTGGTCTACCCACCAACCCACCTCTTCATCACCCACCCACAGACAGACTTCAATCCCGCACCCTCCTCCAGCTTCTTCGGCGGTGCCGCCCGAACCCACCATGCCATCACCTTCCTCCGATGACTCCAACCCATCCACTACCCCACCAGCACGCCCAACCTCCGCCCCGCATCATCTCGCCCCTAACCCGAGCGGCTCGGACCTCCCTACCACCCACCTGGCACCTCCTCCTCCCGCTCAAACACAACACCACTTTGTGCCTCCTTCCTTCAGTGTTGGCACTGCTCCCCATGCCCCTCACCCGTGCAGCCATTAGTTGCCTGGATCCGTCCCTCACGGGAACCTAATCATCGATCAGGCCCTCGCCCATGTCGGATCCTGCTGCCGTGGCCCTTTGCGCAGCCAACAGACTCGCTGAGGCACGGTATTAGGTCGACCCGTACCCCAATCAAGCGCCTCTGTGAACTCCTCGTTTCACATCCTTCCTTCCCCCGACGACGCAGCTCTACGAATCATAGTATACGAAGCACGACCATGGCATCCTCTCCCTCCACAGTTCGCCGGTGACGATGGTGCCTTCCGAAGAAGCCTCATGGTCTGCGGGTGTGTGATCCAGTAATGCTACATCGATGGATGCTTACATGCATTTTATGTTATTAGTTTGAGTTGGCAAATTGTGATTGGATAAGGGGGACGAAGAGGCCGCACCTAGCTGAAATTCAAAGTGGGTGAAGAGAATTAGAGGGAAGGGCCGTTCCGCTGGTGCACGGATGCAATTTTGCCAGTTGGTGTGCGGTACCCATATCGATTAATTTTAATGTTCGTTAGTCGGCGCTGTCTATCCCTTTGCCATGTCAGCCCTTCCCCATGTCGAATAGGAGGTCAAGCGGCATTTAGTGCATTTTGTCAATTGTGTTCGGTGCATTTTGCGACGGGAACCAAAATCGAACGTTTTTCTTGTTAATAATGACAAAATTATGGTGGTTTTATGCATTTCACACCTTGTACATGATTGATGATTTTATTATTTTAAAGCCGGGCTTGTCTCGATCCTTCATTCTAGAAAACCAAAGTCACCATCTTAAAGGAAAAAAAAAACAATGTGAACGAAGTAAAAAAAAAAGAATCAGACAACTTGCTTACAAACTGCTCTTATTAATTATTCCCAAGATAGATCACATACATGGCTCTATCAAACGGTGTAAACGGTGTAACCGAGCAAATGATAAAACGTGAGTTACACACTTCCAAGCAAGCGTGCATGCATACATGCAAGCTGAAATCATACGTGGCTAGCTAGCCGATGACAGGGGTCTTGGTGACGGCGCCGAGAGCGTCGATGAAGACGCGGACACGCCCAGGGTTGGCTCCGGGGAGCAGATTGGTGCCCGGCGGGAGCACCTCCACGGAGAGGTCGGGCCTGTCCGTCATGATCTTCATCACCGCCGGCGTGGCCGGCATGCCCACCACCTCCGGCCACGACGTCTTGCGGTGACTAGGTGGCGCCATTTTTTCCGAAAGCTTAATTTGTATCAGCCGCTTGCGGATGTCGAAGCTCCGGAAGCAATTTGCAAAGACTGTATGTGGCCTCGCCTCCACTTTGAACATGTGTTTATATACTACGGTGTAGTAGTACTAGGTCTTGAAGAACGTTGGTTTTGCCGCACCCTTGTTTGGCGCGTGCGTTCTTGCTTGCTGGGCAAACAGCAAGGAAATTAACTATTTCATTTTTATGATTGGGAAACAGTCAAATCATCATAGGAGTGATCACTGGAGACACTTTCCTCCAAAGTAATAAGACTATTTTTTTTGGGACGGAGGGAGTACATGTTTGGCCAATTGGCCTTATACATGGCCATAAGTCGGGCCCAGCCGGCCGGAAGCTCGGCCCCGTAGCTGAAAAGCCAGGCCCGGCCCAACCTTCGGGCCTAGATTTCAGGCCTGGAGGCCCATCAGTGTAAAAGCTCATCGTGCCTCAGGCCGGGCCTCTTACTTAAAACACACATATGCAATTCCCAAGCCGGCCCGCCCTAGCCTTTGGGCTCAAAATTTAGGCCCAGGACCGGCTCGTGGGCAAGACCGGGTTAGGTCGGGTCGCCGTATTTCGGGCCGGGTCAGGTCGGGCCAGGTTTCCCATGGCAGGTATAATTGGCCTCCTCTTTCTTTCAATAGGTTTAAATTTAAATCGCTTCTGTATTAAGTTGTCGCCACCATAAATTATTGATTTCTTTCTCGCTGGAACTTATGAGCAGCAGCGCTAGCTAGTTCCTGACTATGAGAGACATAAGTCTCGCTTACTGCGAGATGTATGCCCATCCCGCCTCTTGGTGCTTCCGCTAGTGGGTTGGCCCAATAAATATGTGTTCCTGCCGTTTTACTGTGTGTTTTCTCTATCGACTTCCCTTCGGGTTTACTTTCTTGATTTACCAAATCCATGTTGCCTTTTTAAAATACATATTCAATTTTATGCATACATGTTGATCCAAATACGCGTTAAACATTTTTCAAATACACGCCGAACATTATTTTGAATACATGTCGTCATTTGTAAAATGCATATTGAACATTTTTTTCCCATACATAGTGTACATTTTCAGACACGTGTTTGAACATTTAAAAAATGCCATTAACATCTTCTTAAAACATGCAAAATTTTGCAAAGTGTTAGAACATTTTTCTAAATGACATGAACATCTGTTTGTAAGTTACAAACATGTTTCTAAAATTGTGAGAACAATTATTTACATTTCATGAACATTTTTCTTAAATTTTATGAAATGTATTTTTAAAATGGGAACTTTTTAAAATTTCATGGACATTTTTGTTAATGCTTTAAACATTGTTTTAGAAATTACATGAAGATATTTTTGTATTTTCATTAAACTTTTGAAAATATTTCAACCAAAAAAATTTAAACATGTTTACATTTTTAAATGTCACAAAACAATTAACTGTATAAATAATTTTTAGAATTGCACAATCAATTTTTCACATTTCCTGAAAATTGACCTAATGTATGGTCAAATTTCCAAATATTTAAGTAACTATATATATATATATATATATATATATTTGAAATATGAAAAAAAAGGAACACAAGTAATGTATGTAATATTGACAACACTGTCCACTTCATGGTCTCGGCGAGGCGACTAGTCTGTCTCACAATTGGGGAGATACAAACCCCGTCGTGCCGGGGTGCGTCTAGGTGAATCCTATTTGCCGCTTGCACCGCCAAATACACTGTAATTCATACATGGCACATACTCCCCTTGATTGATACCTTAACAGGCCGGCCCATCTAGCGTATCATACCCATCGGAAGATCTCCCCAATTTTGGGAAGCTTCTGCACCTGGTTTTGGAGCTTCCACCCCATTCTTTTTTCTTTTTCCCTTTTCTGTTTTTTTACCTAGTTTTGTTTTGAATTTTTATATTTTAATTTTTACTCTTTATTTCCTTTCCATCTTATTTGTTTAAAACATGAACTTTTTACATAGGCCAAAACATTTGTAAACTAAAATGGCCATGGTTCTTTAAGCCAAATTAGCATGGTACCTGAAAAGTACTTTTGCCAAGGTCCAAAAGATTACGAAAAAATATATATATTTAGATCATGGAAAATGTTCATAAAAAGGGTACATGTATTGGACGAAATATATCATGTCAAAGTGCGCTACATATTATCAATACAAAATGTTGTATTGCATAGGTTGGATGAAAAACCAAGGTATTGGCCCAATAGAGAATTTGCCAAAGTACATAAAAGTAAATTTGCCATGGTCCATAAACTTAATTTGCCTTGGTGCATAAAATGAAAAACTTATGCAATTTGCAATGTGTAGGAAATGATTTTTTGTTAAAAACATTCCAAACACATGTAAATTGTGCAAAAAAAATTTCTCAAAACAAGGAAAGAATTATGGATTTTTCAAGGCGGAGAAGATAAATTTGGCACATGTTCACTAGTTTTCATGCTATCTACAAAAAAATGGCATGGTATCCACAACAAAAATGTGTTGGTAGTACAATTTTTTTGCCAGGGTCCAATTTAAAAGTAGAATGCTTACATTTGCCGTGTGAACATAGCAACACACTACTTGCCCCCCCCCCCCCCCCCCCAATCTATTTGTTCTTTTTGTCCTTTGCGACAGTTTCGGACGTCACATATAACATTCCCGTGGCCGCAATTTACAATTTGCATGTTGCTTTACCATAATGCCGTTTTTGCCAGGCTTATTAAGATGTCACCCGTGCCACTTTTTCAAACTTGTTTGCCATGTCAACTTTGCTACATTTTGGCGAATCAACCTGTGGTTGAGTTAGTTAGATGAACAGTGGTATCCCCAACCCACCAGGGTTCAAATTCTGGTGCTCGCATTATTCCTAGATTTATTTCAGGATTTCCGGCGATGCGCTTTCAGTGGGAGGAGACATTCCCGTCGACGACGAGGCGCCTACGGTGACTTCGTAAATCTCAAGATGATATGCCGGCTCAGTCTCTCGGAGGTGCTCATAAGGGTAGGGTGTGCGTGTATGCGTTCATAGGGGTGAGGGTATGCGCGTGTATATAAGCGCTTGTGTCTGTACTGATGCTCAAAAAAAAACTTTCCTACATTTTGTTTTTCCCAAAAATAGTAACCTCCTTGCTATGATTCAGGTTGCCATGAATCAAAATATGCTACAAAATGATCCAATAACATAAGCATCCCGCCCATTGACAGAGCAAATAGACCACCTCAGCGCAAGGCAGTTGTGCTTCTCCTATTTAGCGTCAATAGTGCTTCTCCTTTTGAGCGCCGATGAGGATGAGCATGAAGGACAATGGGGTGCGATCTAGCAGAGGGGCGAACCGAGCTCGACATCCTCGTCCTTCTTTGCAGCGTTGGCCCTTGGCCGGTGCTTCTCCTGTTGAATGCCAATGGAGAGGTTAAGAAGAACAAAGCAACGCGAGCTTGGCGTGGGGAAAAGCATCGTTGAGGGAGAAGGATGGAGGTGGTAGAAGGGAATCAATGGTGACTCACCTCGGTCGGCGTCCTTGTCGGTTTTGCGTTCACCCGGAGCGTGGTGACTTGGTGCTCATCGCGACAACGAGTAGCGTAGGAAGGCAGGCCCAACGCCACATTGAGGCAGTGCGGGCAAGTAGGCAACACTTGGCCTTCGCTCACGATGGCACCTCGAGCGGGTCGGCATGGACCCGGAGTGCGCCGAGTTGGTGCTCGACATTGGCGAGAAGCATACGGATGGAAGCGGCATCGCGGGTGAGCAGTTGGCGCTCGGTCTCCGCTATGCTATTGAATTCATGCTCCAGCGAGTTGCTCCAAAAGTTCGAACAAATGAAGAGAGGCAGGTAATATATTTTAGTTTTTAGATGTTGGATTGATGTAGCCCGCAAAAAAGTTATATTACGCCGGCAGGATCTTGAACTTAACCTTTTGGCTTTGATACCGTATTGAATTTATGCTTCAATCAATTGCTTCAAAAATCCGAACTGATGAAAAGAGGCGGGTAATATATTTCAACATATGCCTCTCGACGGTGGACCTCCTCTAAATGCTATATCACTATTTAAAATGCTTGTTCATGTGATTGACCCAAAATCTTTTAGCTCAGATTCTCTTATTAACGCTATATTAGCGGCGTGTTATAGCGTGCTATTCAAAACCATGATTCGTACCCTAAAGCTGGTCATAGTGAGGAGTAACTTATACTAGTGCGATGCATATGCGAAAGTGCATAGGAGCACACGGCGACGCTCCCCACTGGAATCCTATCTATCCATTTGTCTTGGGATCCTCAACCACTATATTAGCTACGTCGTACTGCAAACTTATCATCATGTATTCTCATTTGCTTTGGCGTATATCAGTCTTTAATTTCACGTGGTTCCGTACTCACTAGTGTGCGGCAGCCAGGGCCTATCCACCTCAACTAACAGCGGCCAACTACATCCATTCAATGCATTTGGTCCCCATCCTCCCACCCACCCCATGTCTTCTCCCGACGCCTTGTTCTTCCCCATTAGCTCCTAAAGAATCCTCACCAAGACACCAAGTGTTCGTCATGTTATTCTTCATCTCGCTTCTTTTATGGGTCTTCCTCTTCTCGCTCTTATTGTACTTGTTCAGCAACGTGGATGTTGAAACAAATCCAGAAGGAACTAGGAGGACGGCGAACAAACCAAGGAAGCATGAGCTTTGTTCCGTCCTCTGCAACCACGTCCATCGACACCACCTCCGCCGACACCAAGTCTTGTGTCCTCACGACCAGCGAGTAGAAAGACTGTGTCGTCGATGATAAAGCTTGCCGCATCCTGCACGACACCGAGGCCCCGTGGTCCGAGTTTGCATTATCCTGCGCAAGGTTTTGATTTTTGGATTACGTTTTTTTTCACGCCCTGAACGAGTGACACCACATGCTCCTGGAGGCTAGCACCATGTCTTGTGTTCTTGTAGCAGCCAGGAGTGCCCAGAATGCCTTGCAGGAGAGTCCGGGCAGCCTTCTCTCTCTCTCTCTCTCTCTCTCTCTCTCTCTCTCTCTCTACTGTTTGTTTTCTCTCGAGCCCAAACGAGGCCACTGTTCCTCTTCCCCAACGTCACAAAAAACATGCTATGATCCAGAAATACAACTCGCTCCATAGAGAAGAATCACTAGGTCCAGTCTCACCGATGTAGACTCGCCCGAGCTCTTCGTGTCGGAGTTCTGCAGCTGCATTCTCTTCTCTCTCTCTCTCTCTTTGCACTCACATAAGCAGATTGCCATGGCCAGCATCTGGTTCACGAGTCCTCTTCACGTCAGAAGCACGCGGTACTTGTCTCATGGTGGTGCCCATCCGTTTCGGCAGAGGTGGAGCCGCAGCTCGCCGATATGCCTCGGTGCCATGGCCGCACCGCCTCATGGTCTATGTACTGACTTGTCAGTTCTTTTGTGCATTTAATGCTAACAAACAGGCACATTGTGCTTCTAGGATGGTGCGGTGTATTGAACAACATCTATTCGTTTCATTCAATTATGCACTGATTCCTATACAACAAAGCAGCGGTGAGATTTCAATGAGTGTGGTCGCTGAGTGCTCTTAGTTCACGTCCCATGCATATGACACTAGTCTAAGTTACTATCTTTATAGTGTAAAGTAACATAATATTAGTGCCATAGATGGATTCATTTATTAGATTGTAGACTCGTCCTTTCTCGGAAAACGCTATGTTACAGTAACATATTATGTTACTCTAAACATCTCTCTTCTCATTAACAACATGTTACATAAGCAAAAATTTCTTAAAATGGGTTATGGTACTAACTAAGTTACTCCCACTGAGACTATCCTGATCCAGCGGTTCAGAGATGTTCACCAGCAACTCTGAAAATCACACAGCCCATTCATTTCGACCTTTTAAATGCACTGTCCCTCCATAATAACAACTCCAATAATACCATGTGAGACGCGCGTGGCCAGCAGTGTTGCTCGATCGATCTGCTTCAACTCTTCTCCAGTCTCCCTCCTCAGCTCCTCCAGTCTAGCTAGCAGTACCAAATGTAGTACGACCACCCAAAAAGAATATTAGAACTCCATCGACAGAGCACGCATCCATGGCTACCAGGGATGAGCAGCGGCAGCACCCCCTACCCCTGCACATCCTCTTCCTCCCGTTCTTCGCCCCCGGGCACCTCATTCCGGTCGTCGACATGGCCGCGATATTCTCCGCTCGCGGCGCGAGGTGCACCATCCTCACCACGCCCGTCAACGCCGACATCATCCGTCCGGCCGTCGACCGCGCCAACGACTCCAACTGCCACGGCACCGACTCCCCTTCCCCTGCAGTCGACGTCTCCGTCGTGCCTTTCCCCGACGTCGGGCTCCCGCCAGGCATGGAGAACCTCATGTCCCTTACTCCAGCCCACGGAGCCGAGTACCCGCTCAAGTTCATCCAGGCCGTGCAGCTGCTCCGCGAGCCCTTCGACCGGTTCATGGCTGCCAACCGCCCCGACGCCGTCGTGTCCGACAGCTTCTTCAGCTGGTCCGCGGACGCCGCCGCGGAGCACGGCGTCCCGCGTCTCGTGTTCCTCGGCAGCAGCGTGTTCGCCCGGTGCTGCAGCGAGACCATGCTGCGCAACAACCCGCTGGAGACGACCACCAACCCCGACGACGATCCTGATGACGACGCCCGGCTGGTCTCTCTGCCGGGGCTGCCGCACCGTGTCCAGCTGAGGCGGAGCCAGATGATGGATCCCAGAAAGCGCCCGGCGATGTGGGCATTCCACAAGGACAACGACGCCGCGGACCAGAGGAGCTTCGGCGAAGTGTTCAATAGCTTCCACGAGCTGGAGCCGGACTACGTCGAGCACTTCCGCACGACGCTCCGCCGTCGTGCGTGGCTCCTGGGGCCGGTCGCGCTCGCAAGCAAAGACATGGCTAAGAGAGGCCGGCCCGACAACACTAAGGCACACGTCACAGAGGGCTGCCTGCGGTGGATGGACGCAAAGCCGGCCGGCTCGGTGGCGTACGTCTCCTTCGGCACGTTCACTAGTTTCTCGCCGGCCGAGCTGCGGGAGCTCGCCCGCGGCCTGGACCTCTCCGGCAAGGACTTCGTGTGGGTCATCAGCTCCGGCACAGGCACCGACGGGTCAGAGTGGATGCCTGTGGGCTTCGCGGAGCTGATGGCACGCGGCGACCGTGGCTTCATCATCCGAGGCTGGGCGCCGCAGACGCTCATCCTCAACCACCCGGCCCTCGGCGGGTTCATGACGCACTGCGGCTGGAACTCGGCGCTGGAGGCCGTGAGCGCCGGCGTGCCGATGGTCACGTGGCCGCGGTACGCGGACCAGTTCTACAACGAGAAGCTCATCGTGGAGGTGCTCAAGGTGGGCGTCAGCATCGGCGCTAGGGACTACGCGTCGCCTCTAGAGGGCCATGAGGTGATCGGCGGCGAGGTGATCGCTGGATCCATCGGGAGGCTGATGGGGAGCGGCGAGGAGGGCGACGCCGTACGGAAGAAGGCCAAAGACCTCAGTGTGAAAGCAAGGAGCGCCATGGAGAAGGGCGGATCTTCGTACGGTGACGTTGGGAGGCTGATGGATGAGTTGATGGCTCGCCGGAGTCCCGGAGAAGACACCACCCCACTAATCTTACAGAAGTGAAGTTATTACAACATGAGGTGGCAATGTCTGATCGGGTGGGTAACCCGAAATTTCTTTCTCTTGTTCGTTGCGTTGGTGATCTTCGTCACGACGTCTTGGCATGTTGTACGCCCTGCCATAAGTCTAGATGATGAAACGTCGTGCATCTTTTGCGTTGTACTTCAATGTCGTTTCTAGATGATGAAACGTCGTGCATCTTTTGCTTGTAGTACTTCAATATCTTTGGAGCAAAGCGCGGCGTTTCGATGTCCAGGCTCATCCGCACCTGTCCAGAAAAAAAATCACAAAAAAATCAAAAAAATTCCAATATCTTTTTGCATGATAGACAATTTATCACGTGAGGTTCGCTCAAAATTTTAGCTCATTTGGACTTCTGAGATCTCTCTGAGAAAAAGATAAATCGGGTCAGAACAATGCATGAACAGTAAACATTTTTACAGACCTCGAATTTGTCTTTTTTGCCGAGAGCTGCTCAGATGTCCAAATAATTTGAAAATTAAAGCATACCTTACTCATCAAATTATTTACCACACATATTTTTTATTTTTCTAATATTTATTTTAATTTTTTTCATAAGAGCGGGTGCAGCTGAGCGTGAGCTCAGAAGTGAATTACCGGAGAAGCAGCAGCTTTTGCCGGAAACACGTCGCGTCTCTCTCTCTCTCTCTTACATCTCTCACCAAAAATATAAAAACGGTAAACTCCTCGGGGACATAGCATATAGTACTGTCACGCTCGTATCAAGATATCGCCCATGTGATGTGATCCAGTATTTAACTTGTCTAGGGAACTCAATGCGGTGGACCATGATCCATGTACTACTATTTCCTCCATTTTTAAATATTTGTCTTTTTAAAGATTTTTAACAGTTGACTAATAAATGAATCTACACTCTAAATATGTGTAGATACATTCATACGTGGTAGTTTATTTGAAATCTTTAAAAACACAAATATTTAGAAACTGGGGAAGTAGTTGTTTTGCAGCTAGTCATAGTGAGAGTAACATAAGTAGTAACATACATGTCACACATGTAAAATAGATGATGTGTCATGTAATTAAAAATGAGAGAGACAAATAAAGTAACATAATATGTTACCATCACATAGCGCTTTTCAATGCAAAATGAGTACTACAAAATAATAAATGAAGATATGCATGGTACGTAGATGTAGCACTACGTAGCCCTACGTAGATGTAGGATTTTCATTCTGAAAATCAAGTGGAAGATTAGTGGGGATTAGGAAAAAGAGATAATTTATGTAAGTCTCATACATAACAATCATAGTGAGAGTAACTTAGCTACTACCTCTGTCCTGATTTATTGGTCCCTTCGTATTTTGTGTCAAATTTTGACCATACATTTAACTAACAAGATGTTAAGGCATATCATAAAAAAAAAATCATTGGATTCATATTTGAACCATAGTTTTAAATAGCCGGCTATAGCCCCGCCATAGCCCGCTATGGCTTTTTTAGAGGGTGCCGCTAAATGGTCTAATGTACAAAATAGCCCGCTATAGCAGAGTTGAAGGTCCGCCGCTATTTCGTATAACTCGCTATTTAGAACATTGATTTGAACATAGTCTCTAATGGTATAATCTTTGATGGCATGCATTGACACTTTCTTAGTTAAATATGCTGTCAAAATTTGGCACTAAATACGATGGGGACCAATAAACCAATACGGAGGTACTAGCAGTAACATAGCGCATTTCAAGACAAATTTGCTGATGTGTCATGTAGTTAATGAAGAGAGATGTTTTGAGTAACATAATATGTTACTGCAACATAACGCTTTCCGAGAAAAGATGAGTCTACAAGCTAAGAAACGAAGCCATCTATGACACTACTATTGTGTTATTTTGCACTAGGTAGTAACTTAGACTAGTGTCATATGCATGGCACTAGTATACGTTAGTCCCCACTATGATCAGCCTTACATTCTTAAGAAGTTGCTCACAATTCTCTCAGCATGCAAACTATCCACCTCAACGTCCCACTAAGCAATATATTTAAGTATTCTCTCCCAAAGCCATGCAAAATCCATCACATAAGCGAGTCATGCATTTACAATTGTTTTTGCATTAATCTATCCATGTAATGCTACCACATCATATATTCATTTTTCACATTTTTGTTTGAAATGACATTTTTAACTGTAATTTTTTTAAAAAATCTATTTTTAGATACTTTGTTTTATTGGTTTTCAAGCTTATACTTTCTTTTTATTAGACTCAGTTATTTTTGTCAACTACTTACACACTTTTTTAACCAAGTTACCATAGCAATGCATGGAAAGATAGTCATCCTCACTACTCTATTTCAGAGTTACATATTAAATCCAAGACATCTTTTGCTACAAAACATTTCTTATTTTTATTTTCTGACTCTTTTTCTCCTTACCGTATGCCCTCTCTTTCAAATTGTTTATTACACTATCATCCCATTGCAACACGCGGGATATTGTCTAGTTTTTTTAGTTTAGACTGCCAGTTCACTAGTTGTCAAGCCAGCCAGGCCGTTGTAGGCCCCCTGGCCCAAAACAATCCACTTTGAACATAAGCTAGAAAACATTGGGAAATTGACAAAAAAAACAAGATACCATGAATTGTATAAATAGGAGACTTACTATGGTATAAACATAATAGGACAAAAAATTGCCATAGTCCATGAACTGTTTGCCATCATCTTTCAAAGCAAAAAATTTTTGCCATGGTCAAGTTTTTTTTTGCAAATGGCCCAAAAGAAAATCATGACAATTTGGATCTACATCAAGACACGTGGATTAAAATTTATAAGGTATTTTTACTATATACATAAAGACACACAAAAATGTGGATTAAAATTTGCCATCATGCACAACACAAAAAGTGTACCATATATTGTTAAATAATAATAGCCATGTTTCATAAAGTAAATTTAGCATGGTCCCATGAAAGCAAAATAATCCCATGAACGATGAAAGTAAAAAAATTCGATGGATGTAAGTCAATTTTCCATGGCACTAAAAGTAAAGTTACCCTGGTCCATAAAGTAAATTTGTCATGGCAAAATAAAAAATGCCATGAGTGTTTAAAGTAAAATGTCATGTATGTTAAAATGATTTTGCCATGTCAAATAAATTAAATTTGCCATGCCAGTAAAAAATTAAATTCTGCCATGATACGAAAAAATAAATTTGCCATTCTACTTGAATTAAACTTGCCATGGTCCATGAAATAAGTTTGTCATGTTAGAGAAAATAAAAATAATATACAAATCATTCTTTATTAAAATTGCCATGGCCCATGAAGTATTATTGCCATGACATGGAAAAACAGTTTGCCATGGTCCATGGTATTAAAAATAAAATTGACGTGGTGATGAAGTAAATTTGCCTACGTTACGCGTATGACCATTACAAATAAAAATCTAAAACTTGCCATAGTTTTTAACACACAAATGTTTTCAAAAATTGCCACATAAATGAACTGGAAGAATACAAAAAACTTGCATGATGTAAAACTTGCCATGGCACCACTATACACCATGTTAATTCACATGGCAAAAATGCCAGGATGGGAGAATTTGCATAGAACTACAATAGCAACAATTAATCTAGTCATCATCAACCTGCAAGTCCAACAAACACATACACCATTTTGCATCATTGCGTTGGCCTCACTCTATGGGCCGATAGGTGAAACAATCTATAATATACGGGGCCATTTTTTAATTCATGATCATTTATTAAATTCAGGAAAAAATATAATTTATAATTTATAATTTAAGAGCATTTTTTAAGTTAAGGAATATTTTTAATTCCATGATGATTTTTACAATTTATGAACATTTTTTTAATTTTGAATAATTTTTCAAATCGAGGAAGTTTCTAAATATATGAAAAAAATAACAGGAGAACTTGTTGGAAAATTGAGAATATGTTTTGATCTTGTAACATCATTACAATCTGGGAACATTTAAAAAAATATTATTCATTTTTTAAAGTTTTGAGAAGATTTTACTAAAATCTCCTAATATTTTTATAATTCCCAAAGATTTTTCGTATTCATGAAAATAAAATTAGATTCTATAAATTTTATCCTTTTTTGTAAAAGATGAACAAGAAAAACATATGGGAAAGGGAAATGAAAAAAGAACTAAAATAGGGAAAAGGAAAAGGAAATGAATGAATTGAAAAACAATAAGGTGACCCATGCCTCGCACTACGTCGGCCCAAAGCATGCGATGGGGGTGCGCGATTGGTTGTAGGGCGGTGCGGGCAAGGAGGGGGCACTTTTTGCTTTCTCCTATGCCTACTTTTTTTTCAAACATTTCTGGTAGTTTTGGTAGATGAGGAGGGAATAGTTAGAGCGGATGTTCCTTTTAGAAGAGCAGGATCCAAATATAGTGTTGAACAAGTAGGCGTGACGGTGGAGTTCTATGGTGGCGAACTTAATGGAGTAAGTTATTCTGGTCCTGCTATTGTAAGAAAATATGTGAGGCGTTCACAATTAGGGGAAATTTTTGAATTAGACCGGGCTACTTTGAAATCTGATGGTGTTATCGTAGCAGTCGAGGAGGTTGGTTCACTATTGGTCATGCTACCGTTGCTTTGCTCTTCATTTTCACACATATTTGGTGTGGTGCTAGAACATTGTTTTGAGATGTTTTTGCTGGTATTAATCCATATTTGTATTGATCCATATTTGGATGCTCAAATGGAATTTGGAATATTCCAAAAAGTGAGAAATCCAACTATAAGGAAACAGGCAGCCTGATGCGCACTGTTATGGTATCTTTTATCTCTCTTTTTTGGTTTGACATGGGAAACATCTCCCATCCTTTCTTTGAATATTTTTATTTCTTTATATGGGAAATTATACCAAATGACAAATGAATATGTGTGGAAGTTTTGGTGGGGCGGTAGGGATGGACAAAGGAAGCCAAGTTGGGTATCCTGGGAGTTGATGACATAGCCAAAAGGAATGTGTGGCCTAGGTATTAAGTATTTTTAGCCTTTTCATCTTGCTCTCTTGGCTAGGCGGGCTTGGCATATTTTGCAAAATCTTGAAACATTGAACTCGAGAATCTTGAAATATGTTTACTTCCCTTCTTCATCTATATTGCAGTAGTAGTGGGAATCCACCCATCTCAGATTCTGAGAGCTATATTGGAGGGAAGGGGTATACTTAAGTAGGGATTAATTAAACGGATTGGGAATTGAGAAACAACTCAGATGTGGAACTATAACTGACTACCTAGACTTGAGATGATGAGACCTTATGGGTGTGTTGCTCCTAACCCACGTCAATTTGTTTCAAAGTTGATTGATGTCACATCTGCCACATGGAATAGAGCTTGGGTGGAGGACGCATTTATGCCAATAGATGTTCCAGTTGTACTGAGTGTACCTCTATGTACATGAAATATGAGTGATTGTTGGGCATAGGGCTTTGAGAAGAAAGGTGCATTCACAGTTCGGTCAACATATAAAATGATGATTGCAACCAAATTCGGAAGAAAAGCCTGGCTAAAAGATAGCGCTGGAATATCAAACATGGGATAGGAGGAAGCTTCTTGGAAATCTTTATGGAAAACAGACGTACTAGGAAAGATCAGAATGTTCTTGTGGAGATTACCCAAACATTCGTTGCCAAAAGAAGGTGTGCGCACTCACCGAAACAAGACAAGTACAAGCACTTGCGGTATATGTGGTATGGAGGATTCGTTGTCTCACTCTTTAATTGAGTGCTCTATGTCTAGGTGAATTTGGTCGCAAGTTGACGATGAATTGGCACAATATATGATAGCAACCACCAAGACAAGTGTGAAATAGTAGTTGTTTGTAATGATGGAGTCACTATCGCATGAAGCATTTGTTCGGCTAGAAGTGACACTATGGGCAACGTGATGGGCACGAAGAAAGGCGATACATGAAGGAGTATTTCAGAGCCCTTTATCGACGAACTTGTTTGTCTCAAGAAGGATTTTGGAGCTAGGAGATATATCCTGGAAAACTACAACTTAGCGACAACCCATGACAATGCATATGCAGGATCCTAGTGGCGGCTCCGCCAACTAGGTATGCAAAAACTCATGTGGACGCGGGATTGGCGAGATCTGGAGTGGGAGGTTCAGCTGCAACAATTTGTCGAGATTTTGTTGGTAATTATTTGGGTTCATTTGCATTGGTTATTCATGGAGTGAGAGATGTGGCGACCCTAGAAGCTATAGCATGTAGGTAAGCACTTTCATTGGCTGATGATCTTCTTCTCCATGATATTGTGATTGCCACCGACTCAAACAAGTTACAAATGACATACAGAAAGGAAGTAGCAGTCTGCATGGCCAAATTATTGTAGAGATCAAGTTAAGAGCATCATATTTTTATTGTGCTTTTGTTCTTGAGGGTCGAGCATCAAACTCCAAAGCCCATTCGCTTGCCAAGTTTTCTAGTTCGTTAGATCGGGGACGCCATATGTGGCTAGGCCAACCCCACGATCCTACTTGTATCCCAAACACTATTATCTTTGATTAATAAAGCTTTGGCACTTCTCAAAAGAAAATCTAATGAGTGTCTACCATGTTCCATTGTCTTTGTCTATTAGTTTATCAAAATTTTCAGGCCGGTTTTCTACTTCTTCTAAGTCGATTTTCTCTTGGTTTTCTAATTTTTTCTCTCTTTCTTTTTATCTTCACAAAGAAATTTTTCCAAAAACCACAAATAGTTTTTAAAAGAATTCGTAAATATTTTTTCTGAAATTCTTAAACATTGGTGAACTATTTTTAATAATTCATGGATATTTCTAAAAAATTCAATTTTTTTAATCTGGAGATATTTTTTCAATTCACATGAACCTTTTTGTTAGAAATCAGTGAACATTTTTAAAACTGTTAAATATTTTTAAAATTTCACCAACCTATTTTAAATCTCGTGAACATAACCTTTTTTTAGAATTTTTCAGTTTTTCTTATTTTAAAAAACTATTTATTATTTTTCTAAAAATCTATGAAATAAGAGGGGTTCAAAACCATTGATGGGCCCGCCCAAGAACTGCTACCTATGTGTTTCCTCCACTACCCTAGTAACAGGGGCGGAATAGTTGGGACTCTTCTAAAAGATGTTCCTTAGATCTGAACTTTCTCATCATTTTCCTAGTCTTGTTGGTCTGCCACTGTGTTGATTGTGGGGTTTCCGATCCCAACATCTTCCATACTTCTTTTTGAATGGAGGGAAGGCCATCTTGCGAACTCCTTGTGTTGAAATCTTTGCCTGTTAAAAGGGTTTTCTAGATTGACAATATCTTCATATGAATATATTGCTCAAAACTATTACAAGAGCAAGTTCCGAGCTTCTTTCAAGAGGTGTGGTTGGGTAGAATAGGATTGTGTGAATATCCAATTTGGCTCCCGAGCTCATCTACGCCCTGTGAACTGTAAATTCAAATAAAATACTAGAAAATTTCAAAAAAAATCCAATTTTTGTGGTCAAAGATGCTTGAGTGCATGATGTCCATGCCAAGTTTCAGCTCATTCATACATCTGAGTAGATCTCAGCAAAAAAAATCAACTCCGAACAGTGCAAAATAGTAAACTTTTTCATGGATACCAAATTTGTCTTTTTTGCTGAGAGCTCCTCAAATGTTCAAATGCGCTGAATTTTTGCTCGGGCATCACGAACTCACGCATCTTTCACCACAAATTTTGTTGGGATTTTTTGATTTTTTTTCTAATATTTTTTTTATGAATTTACTTTTCACTTCCGGGCTCATCTGAGCCGGTAGCCAAAACGCCCCATCCAGGATTGTGACCTTACAATACAAAAATTGGAGGAGGTCACAGCAATGAAGATTAAATAAAAAGGGAAAATAAGGCTCTTGTGTTTACTTGAAAGAAGCCCTGCTGATCGAGCTGGTGGACACGTCGACCAGTTCCATACAATCACCCCAGGTTGGCTTGAGGATTACCAGTGCCATCATTGAGCTTTGAGAAAACCATTGTGGCGGCCATGGTGGTGTGGGCTTGGTTAGTGATCGTTTGCGGCGAAGCCCAAGTCGCTTGCTCAGGGAGAACTGGTGACGATGAAGCCAATGTGCATCCTCGGCGTGATTTTCTTTACAATGGTGTGTGTGTGTGTGGTTTATACTATGTGTGCCTCATTAGGAAGTTGTGACGATTTTCATCTAGTAATCGGTAATTAACTGTGCAATTCTCTTCTTCTTATTGAATGGATTGAGCCCTAAATCCCTGTTGAGCTAGCGTACATGATAACCATTTTTATATAACAATCACCCCACGGTGACTTGAGGAGTGCCACTGCCATCATCGAACTTTGAGTAATCCAATGTGGTGGCCACATCGACCCCTCTGGTCTCCACGGGCATTAGCTCTATCCTCATGATCATCTGCAAGACGTTCCCCTAAGGGAATGGACGCCATTAGCGACATCAATGAGAGCACGACGACCAATAGCTCCGGCGACCCAATCAAAGTGTACTCTGTCAAGCTAACATAGACACCACTAATGACGTCCAGAAGAAGCCAAGTGACCACACCAGCGCACATGGTGGTGATGTTACCCTGTTTGTGTGTCGTGTTGTCACTCCAGAGCGCATTCAGGCCGTCATAGAGCACATCGAAGGCGTGTTCCTCCCACTCATAGTGGACGTACAGATCCTCTCCCTTGACGTGAGCGATCATGTCGTGTAGACATAGGCTTCCGATTGTGATCATCATCTGAAATTAGCCACAATTAACATGTCTATCTAAACAAATTGTTACTCCGTCGGGCTTTTAAATATTTTTTTGTTATTACAATTTAAGTTCGAGTACGTACCAGAATTTGGGAGATATGGCTAGACTGGTTGTATCGGCCTGAGCAGATGGTCGTAGAATCCATGTCCTCTTCGGGCGACTCCTGCTTGTGGGTTTACATCAGCACCTGATCCATTTGTTTTTTAAAAAATATTTTAAAATTTTGCTCCATATAGGTGTTTTGGTCTAAAGTTGGGCTGTGATTATTTCGTATTCCTCTAATCAGAATTTTAATTTTTATGTTGTTTGTTATACTATTTTTGTAGCTTTGTTTCCATAACAGATTTTTTATATATTGTAAATTAGTTAATCATATAGAGTCGAGCAAATGCAAATTGGGTTTTACTTAGTTCACTCTTCAAGGTAGCTAAGCCACAACCAACCAAAAGATATTTGATCATCAGTTATTTATTCTAAACATATATTTCATAATATGTACATTAGTTTCAGTTTGTCAACGTTGATATTGGCAGTCAACTTTATGTATGAGGACAGACATGCAGATTATCCTCTCTATGAGTGAGTAGTAAAAAGATCCATAACAAAAAAAAGAGCAGTAAAAAAACACTATAAAAACCTCCACATCCCCATAAAAAAACATATACTTGCCTGATTAGACATTGTAATATGATACATTATCACATTTACATGAGAGACCGTTGCAAAAAAACGTGTCTCACAGGTGTGAATTTAGGCTCATCGACTTGCATACTGTTTTATAATTGAAAAAAGCGCAAGAAACAAAAAGGTAATATGTACTGCTTGTGAAAAAAGTTAATAGAGAACCAAATAGCTGCTAATGCCTTTTTGGTGGATGGGCTTCAAGTAGCCCTTTTTTCTTCTCAATAGTTGTATTTCCAAGGAGCAAAAAAGTAGAAAAAGGTGTGCATACAGAAATACATGTATACTATGTATGTGCAAAATTTCATAATAATATATTTACATACGTGGCATACACAAAATAGACAAATAAGTACATCAAAGTGTTCTTCTTTTTGTTTGTTTTCGGGTTAGAAATTTGCTTTTTATGTAGCTTATAAATTAGCATACTATTCAATGAAATTTACAGATATGTAGTGAACATCTTTAAGTTTTCACTGAAGAAAAACATTTTCTTAGTACTTCAAAGTATCAATTTCTATTTATTTTTTCTTTTCAAAATACTGGGCTCCTCGCACTCGGCAAAATAGCTAGCTAGAAGCCTTGGAATCTAGTAAAACTAGAATTTACCCCGTGCCTTGTTGTGGAAAATCTGTACAAACAATTTGAATTTGTATTGAATATGGTACATGAACTACGTTGAGAATTCTATATAAGAGAAAAGATATTCAAAAAAATGGTGATCACTCTTATTAAAGAAAAACAATATAAACCTCTTGGTTGTCTCTATCCATGAGAAAAGGGGTTTGGGCATTATAGCAGTCCTACATTTGATTCGAGGGTAACATGAAATACCAATACAATGTTAAATAAAAAGTGAATATCAAACATATTGTTATACATAACAAGTCCTATTTATCAATCACTCAAATAAAAGAGGTAACTATGGATCCGAACATGGCAATTTACCTCACGGATTGCGAAAGCATATCCCCCCCCCCCCCCCCCCCCGACACACACATCCTATGGCACGGTAAAGACATGACCTACATCAAACAGTTGACGTCCTATGGCACCTAAAGACATGACCTACATCAAGGAAGTGTTGACAACATTGTTGCGCGGAGGCAACACATGATGAGTGTTGAGGCCGGAGATGAAGGGAGTACATGTGCAACTGATGGGGAGGGAGAAGAGAAGGCATGCGGAAAGGAGAGAAGACTCTGCATCAAAACAACCATAGTTTAAGATCTTAACTACAAATACTGGACCTGATGGCGTACGTGACTTAAGAAGATTGTAGCACAAAAATTGCTAATGTTTTGCAAATAGAGTAAAATGCATCATAAGTCCTAAAACTATCGGAGGTGTGTCAGTTTAGTCCTATAACTTTGAAACTGCACTTTTGGGTCCTAAAATTATCAGAGGTGTGTCAGTTTAGTCCTATAACTTCGAAACTGCACTTTTGGGTCCTAAAACTATCAAAGGTGTGTCAGTTTAGTCCTAAAACTTTGAAACAGTAGTTGTGGGTCCCAAAACTATGTAAGTTTCTTCCTCTTGGGTCCTAAGCTTGCATGGTTAGCATTGACCCGCCAACGAGTCACTTAGAAATGCTTGGATTGTAGCCACGTTGACCTGACCCAATGGGCCCACCAGGTAAATATGCAAAAAAAAACTAGAGCGTTGTCTCGCCTCGTTCTCACGCGCTCGTCTTCTCCCACGCACAGAATGCTCAGAGACGACCGTACAGAGGCCATCAGTGGAATGATGGTTTGAGCTCCAGCGAGGAGAGTAGACCAGTCATCTCAGCCTCCCCCAACAACAGCAGAACGACATATCGCACAACGTCCAATTGCTACCCACCTATGGCTACTGCTAGGGTTGTGTCACTCTCGACGACCTCTGCGCTAGCTTTGCAGTTTCCGCGCACTCTTCTGTGTCGCCCGACAGCTCACCACCTATGACCATGCTCGTGCCCAAACAACAGCCTGCACGGCCAACTCTACGGCAAGAGTGTCGGGGAAACGACGATATCATCAAACAGAGAGAGAGAGAGAGAGAGAGAGAGAGAGAGAGAGAGAGAGAGAGAGAGAGAGAGAGAGAGAGAGAGAGAGGTGGGATGGCGTACTCCATCCCAATTGGCTCGGGATCTCCCCGGCGGCCTCACCGAGGGAGAGGGATGTCGTCCTTCATGCCGACTAGCTCGGGGTCTCCCCGACGGTCACACCAAACCTCTCAGGGAGGCTACCGTGCAGCTCATGGCCAGGCAGGTTGCAGGACACACTGCAACGTGGAAGCGTATGTACCACTTTGGGGATATAAACACATACAAATGGCTCAGTTGAAAAAATGCACCATGGATGATGGTCATGCAAGATTAGGACCTCGGATGAACAAACATACATAGTTTTGAGACCCAAAACTGCAATTTTAAAGTTATGGGACGAAAAGTGACACACCTCCAAATATGTAAGAATAGAGAATGCTCACCTGCAGTGGGCCTTTAACCTTTGGCTCATGGCATGACGCTCCTTTCTGCGATCGGTGGCCGGTTTGAAGCGACTGGTATTTATAATGCGGCCCTGTAAATATGAGTTACGCTTTGTCGCTGCCCGCGTGCCAGGAATTGTTTATTGGTGTAGTTGTTTGATCAGCCAATTGCGTCGACATGTACATGCAGGGCGGAACCACACTATAAACTGGTCGATTACTACTACGTGTGTGCGTGCTACACGACATGCATATCTTTATACAGTAATGTACGTAGGTACTACCGAGATGCTAGGTAGCAAGCTGGGTAGTTTTTATGTTTTGTTTCTCACTAGAGTAGAAAGTGATACAGAGTAGATGGAACATGCATTATGCAAGCATGACATGTGAAGCATATTCAACGAGGAAGATAAGGACTAGGACCTACTCTGTTCCTACCGAAGGATTACACAAATGGAAAGACCGTGAATTGCAATGACAAAGTTCTTTAGCGATGTATTATTCGACAAAGATTTTATTTGCTTGGGGCTTTTGGAGCTGCTTTGTTTTAAAAGGATTATTTCTATTGGACAATGACAGTAAATAAGATTATCCAATTTATCTTGACATGTAGTTATCCACCTTAGAACAAGTACAATAAGATGACATAAGCAGGCCATAAGGTCTTTGCTTAGTTGAAGGAAAGAGAAGGAAAACAGGTTGTAAAATAAGAGTCAAGCACGAGCCCAAAGCCATTTGTGAGATTGTAACATGGGTCAGTCATTAATAAAGTACTAGTACATATTTAAAACTTACTATTATACATGCCGGCTATTAGGTTGACTCTAAATAACATGGCAACTTCTTATAACCAATTGTTGATTGTATTCTTAACAATGCTCTCACCAATGTGCCACATCAGTGGGTTGCATTCTCATGCGTCTACGTCATCGTTTTTTGCTCCTGCCGCCCCACACGTTAAATCTGTTGTTGTCTTTCCTTTGACTCAATTTGTTAGGGGTGGATTGTATATTTTCTCTTCCATTATTATCTTCCCTCTTCGCCCTCCCCCAATTCCACCCACAGAACCAATCAAAAGCCATTGAGGATGGTTTCCTTCCACCCCTTTGTCTTATCTTTGTATTGAAACAAACATGGTGTCATCGCCTACCCTAATAGTTGCCTTCATCTTCCCTCAGTCAATATATCTCCATCGAATTTGCCTTCAAGTCTTCAAATCAAAACAATGCCCCCTGCACACCCTCGCCTCGGTGTACTTATATCCTGCTAGGACGATGATGGTTTCTGCAGACTGCTTCAAAACATTGACCTCCACACGCCTATAGGAATATCATCATCATGATAATCATTATTGTAAGTAGGTGTCTTAGGTGTTTCCTCATTATTTCCTATAGGACTATCTTCACTAGCATCATCAACACGAACTTCCTCAACAACTTACATGATTTCAGCAAGAGCAAGAACAACAACAAAATGTATTTTTGGTGTTTTTGATGGGTTTTTTAGGTAAGCTAAGATGCAAGCGAGGCAAAAAGCAAAAAGTAATTAGGCAAGATAGATAACAAGTAGGTAATATGTTGGTGCGAAGACACCTATTTGTGTAGTAGAAGACTCCCCGACAACGACGCCAGAAATCTTACTTGCTCCTGTAGGAGTTGTTGGGATTTCCTCAAGTAAAAGGGTGAAGAAGAACAACAACACTACCACCAGCAGAACAACACCAGCAACATCGAGAACAACAACAAAGCCGTTATCCAGCATGCATCTCGAGGTATTAAGTTTGCAAGAAATAGAGCATCGCAATAAGCAAGATGACATAATGTGGACAGGAAGAAGTCAATCAATATGACAAAACCTTATCATTTTATCCTTAGTGGCAACAATATAATATGTGTATTTGCCCTTATTGTCACTAGGTTAGAGCACTGCAAGACTGAACCCACTACAAAGCACCACTCCATCTGAAGAAAAACCCATCAAATTTGGCCAAAGACGATAGATAGATCGGAGAATGTCACAGCCCTAGCATTAGCCTTGCTTGTCATTGCATCATCATCTTGCATCATGTTTAAATTCCTTTTAAACTTGAAATGGGGATTGTTGAAACCCTAGCACCAGATCAAGTCAATAGGTTCAACCTAAAATAATCTTCAATGATTCCAAAATGCCTTTGAAAATGTTCATTATTTTTGTTAAAGGTGAAAACCTCTGCCAAAAATGATGCAAATATTTTTAGGCCATTCACTAATTCATAAAGTATTTGAATTGGGGCATTTAATTGCTATAAATATTATTAAATGCTCCAGAAATTCTGGAAATAGCTAAGGGCCTCTGAGAAATTTCAGTTATTGCCCATAATTAATTTCAGGATTTATAGAAATGATTTGGTGTTTTTGCTAAATCAAAAACAAATTGCAAAATTAGAAAACTGAAACAAATAATAAAAGAGAGGGAGAGAAGGCCACTGGGCCACCTACCTAACCTACCTGGCGGCCCAGCTGCGGCCCAGCACAGTTGGCCCAGCCCAGCAGGCGCCCCCACCGTCTTCAACCTCCTGCAAGTAGGCAGGAGGGCGTGTGCTCGCCGCGCGTCGGCACGCGTCGGCCACCTCCTGCCTCCCTGCCCGTCTCCCCATCGCCCTGGCGTTGCCACGCACCCCCCCGAGACCCCTCTCTCCTCCCCCTCACTCGCTGCTCTCTCTCCCCTCCCCTGTCTTGCTCTCTTCCCCACCATCGAGCGTGCCCGTCGCCGCCGCTCGCTGCCACGGCATCCACCGGCCACCCCTCGACCCCTCTCCGTCTCCGGGAGCTCCGCCATCCTCTACTACATCTCCTCGACGATGGAAGCAAGCCCGGATGCCCGAAAGTGTCACCATCAAGCTCGTCCCCGCCGCCTCTGCCCGGAGATCGCCGCCGCCGTTCCGTCGTCACCAAGCCGTCCCCGAGCCCACTTAGCGTCTCATCTGACTCCTCGTGAGCTCCTCTTCCCCTCCCCTCACTCCGTGCACTCGATTTCGTCCCCTAGCTAGCTGCCCCGCCGGACCCGAGAGCTCACCACCGCCGGACCTCACACCGCTGTGGCCAGAGCCCGTTTCCGTCGCTCTTGAGTACGCGGACGTGCTCCTAGCATCTCTAGGGAGCTAACCCGCAGCCCATCCTGCTCCCTAGCGCACCGCAGCACCGCGCCCGCAGGCACCCGAGCTCCGGCCGCCGCCCGGCATTTAACACTAGACACTGACAGTGGGACCCACTTTGTTAGTTTACTGGATAACAAAAATAATTATATTACTTAATAAAACCAGCGGGACCCACACGTCAGAATTGACTTGCTGACGTGGCTGTTGACCAGGCCCACATGTCAGCGACTCTAACCAGTCCTGTGTCACTGACCAGTGGGCTCCACTAGTCAGGTTTGACCTGGATGGCCCCTGTTGACCTGCTGAGGTCAGCATGACGTAATGCTGATGCAATAATGTAATTTCTGGATTTATTTCTATTCAGGGAATTCCAGAAAATGCCCAAAACTTCCAAATTCATAGAAATTAAACCGTAACTCCAAATGAAATAAATTATATATGAAAAATGATCAAAAAAATCCAAAGAATCTGTTTATGGCATTTTAATGCATGCTAGAGAAACTTATATCCTCTGTTTAGGACAATTCAATTAAATGGTATTTAAGAAAGCACATATGGAGTTTGAATTTGAACCTAGTGTTCAAACCAACTCCATTTAACTTGTTGCTAGTTGCATTAGGCCAATCAACAGCATATTGCCATGTCACATTCATGCATCATATTGTTGCATTGCATTGATTGTGTCCTTCTCTGTTTGCCGGTAACCGTCCCCTCTCAGTCGATGTTGTTTCCGACGACGTGATCGATGACACCGATGAAGAACTATATTATCTTCAGAAGTGCCAGGCAAGCAAAACCCCCTTGTTCATTCTGATACAATCCCACCCTCTCGCTCCTGCTCTCTTTTACTGCATTAGGACAACAACGATTCAACTGTTACATGTTGCGGTAGTTGAACCCCTTTCCTCTGCATGACCTGTCATTGCCATAGTAAATAGATGAAACCCACTAGCATGAATAGGAGTTGTTTGAGCCCTGATGTGCCTACTCATTCATGTTTGCATGTCATGCCTGCTATTGCTTAGAGTTGTGTCAGGTCTGATTCATCGGGGATGAATTGGAAAGTTGTGAACATGTCCTACTGTGTGTGAGCTAAATGTGTGAACACGATTTGGTAAAGGTAGCGGTGAGAGGCCATGTAGGAGTACATGGTGGGTTGTCTCATTGAAACCGTTCTCAGGAACTGAGTTCTGTGTTTGTGATCCATGAAACAACTACTACCACACATTCGGCCCTGAAATATGACCCCGCTCGACTTACCGACCCCTCTCATCCTCTGTCCAGGAGTTGTAACTAGTTTCTGGTGTTTATAGGATATGTGTTGGCGGCCGTGCGTAGCGCTGACCCTAGGGGTGGGCTATGATGCGGTAGATACACCATGGCACGGTGTACCGGGCGCCTGTTTGGTGTCTCGGGAACCCTGCACACATCATTTGGGGCTGTGAGCGAAACTCCGGCCGGATCTCCTCATGGATGGAACCCGAATAGGCGATAAACATGGACTAGAGACTTGTGCGGTTAGTCAGGTCGTGGTCTACACCCACGTCGGCTTTCGCTTTAAGTCTGCCGAGCACATGTCGTGTGCAGGCGCTAAGTGGTGGAAACATGTGTGATGACGTACACCCTTGCAGGGTATAAAACTATTCGAATAGCCGCGTCCGCGGTAAAGGACTTCTGGGTTGCCTATAACAGTTCATAGACAAGTGAAAGTGGATACTCTAAAATGCGCAAGATAAGTGTGAGTGCTATGGATGGCGTTCTCGTAGGTAGATGGGAGCGGATCCATAGTGGTGTATTGGTTGGTGAATATGTGGACTCATGTGCGCCACCTCAAAAGAGTTGCTTGCAGTCGTAGTTCAGGTTAGCCACTGAGTCAAAGCCGGCTTGCTGCAGTTAAACCCCACCATCCCTTTGTTGATGCCGATGCATATGTAGCTAGTTCTGATGTAAGTCTTGCTGAGTACTTTTGTACTCACGTTTGCTTAATTTATGTTTTGCAGAGAGACTTCAGTCTCGCTAGTAGTTCCACGTGGACTTCGACGTTTAGCTTGATACCTCAGCTACGATCATTTGTAGATGCCTGTACTCAGACATGATAAGCTTCCGCATGTGCTTTGATTTGTATGCTATGATTGATGGGTCATGAGACCCATGTTTGTAATATCTCGCTCCTCGGAGCCTAATGAATAAATACTTGAGTGGTAGAGTTATGTTGTGATACCATGTTGTATTTACACATATCGAGCATATTGTGTGTATGAGTGAAATGCTTGGTATGTGTGGGATCCGACAACCTAGTTGTTTATCCTTGGCAGCCTCTCTTATGGGGAAATGTAGTCTAGTGCTTCCATGAGCCATAGTAGTCCGCTACAGCCCGGTTCACCGGAGTCCTGCTAGCCCAGCACTACTGCTCAGGACACTTGACTGGTCGGCATGTGTTTCACTTTGTTCCTGTGTTTGTCCCTTCGGGGAAATGTCACACGGTGACATCCGGAGTCCTGCCTAGCCTGCTACAGCCCGGGTTCCCGGAGTCCTGTTAGCCCAGTGCTACAGCCCGGATTCACATGCTGCTGACCGACATGCTCGATGTGATTCATGTATGCCTGTCCCCATAGGTTGGTGCCGCTTTGGGTTCACGACTAGCCATGTCAGCTCGGGTTCTCTGTCATATGGATGCTAGCGACACTATCATATACGTGAGCCAAAAGGCGCATACGGTCCCGGGCCATGGTAAGGCGACACCCGTGGGAATACCGTGCGTGAGGCCGCAAAGTGATATGAGGTGTTACCAACTAGATCGATGTGACTTGGAATCGGGGTCCTGACAGCTTTGGTATCAGAGCCTGACTGCATGTAGGATTACCAAGCCAAACTGGTCAAAGTTGAGTCTAGAAATGCTTTAGTTATATAAGGGAATTGATTGTGGAAGGGAACATAAGGCTCTTTTTACTCCTTATACCTCATGGCTTTCTGATCTGAGTCAACCTCTTCTCTTCTACGGGGTTTAAGAACTAGGCCTTCTCATCTATCTATCAGGATGACGAGTTACTATGTTAGAGACTTATAGGATTGATGTATTCAAGCCTTTGTTCAGTTCCTACTACTTCCATGTGTTCTTAGTTGATCTCAGAACCTTGATATGGTGATGTTGAGCGGTCATGCCACTATTTTGCAGGATGTCTCAAATATTTTTGAGCATTTACAGCCGTTATGTTATCCGAGTCATCCCAGGTTTCTAACTAGTCTGATGCATTTGCAAATTCCTTCCTCCCGTTACCGACGTTCCTTTGGGACAGTTTAACCACACTAATTGGTGAGTTGAGGTACTCTATTACCTCGACATATATGTTGGAGCTATTATTATGACCCTAGGTGTCTTAGGGAGTCACCTAGTAATCTATCAATGCTTTGTGTTCCCGGTGTGATGATTCTGCCCACCATTCTCGAAAGCATTCCGCGATGCCATTTAGTAGTAGGCATTCTACTCTTGGGTTCTTGACCCAAGATTCATTCTACTTACCTCGTGTCGATAGTGTTACTCATACCTTTAGGATATTAGTAACCTTTGCGATAGTCCTCGAGGTCCGTGGTATATCATTCTTCCAAATACCATGAACCATCCTTGGCAGGAGTTCTTTTGAACCAAAAGATCACAACAAGAGTGCTCTTGATGAGTTCTCCATGCAAAAATTGTGAATCTGCCAGTCCCTCCTGTTCTGCATGGGTTATCTGGAAGAAATATGTTGAATTTTTTTCAGCATACTAATCCATGCATCCACAACTCAGAAAAACATATGTTCCTTTGAGTTGTCCCTTTTTAGTCGCCCTCTGACCTTCGTCTATCAATTGATAGTCAAGAGTATGCGTGCATTCGTTCATCGGTGTCTATCATTCTTGTGGTCCGTCAAGCCATTCTATTCCAGAATGACTAGGAGAAACAAGCTCCAGTACCTCATCCATTTCTAGGATTGGGTCAAAGCGGTTGTATTCCGCAGATCAAATGCCAATCCAGCTTTTGCTCTGTTCTACCTTGGAGTATTACCATCTTTATGTCAAGAATGTCATGAGAATTGCACCACCTCTTATGAATTCTTGACGCGGTGATACTTCTCGCTATTATTATTCATTCCTCGGTCCCGTGTTGTTGTAACCAGAATGCCGACAAGTGAACCATGATGTGTGAAATTTATACTCCTAGCAACCGTGTTGCTTGGTAGTTAATTGACAATATTCTCATTCTTAGTGTGATGGTTATTAAATCATCATCCTAAAATTGATCGTGCTACCTAGTCTTTATTTTTGGTGCACTCTTCGATCAATGAGTGAGGACTATTCAACCCCTTGCTTATTTGATCAGATCGTCTTGCCTTGAACAGCAAGATTGTTCTCGAGCTTAGTAACATATTGTTGGTTCGTGATTTCCCGAAGATCTTCTCGAAAGCATTACTTGGTTGTCACCTGACCGCTATGTTGAGTTCGTGATCAAGTTGGTTTTCTTGTAAACCACCCCTTCTCCAAGAATCCGTGTTGGATATCCCTGAGCTGGTTGGTTAAGATAAACAACAACTTGGAGAGTTGGAAGATAAAAGCTTGTCTGACTTAGTTCATGTTAAGGGATATCTTTTTGTGTGTGTGTGTGTGTTGAAGAAAGATGATATCTCCATTGATTGGTCCTTGTGATCAGTTGTTGGATCTATTGCCTTGTCAAAACTTTGACTTGAGTATGGGCTATCGTCAAGTCAAATTAGAACCAACGATGTTCATAATGTTGTCTTACTCGTGGTTGATCCCTCGAGCATACACCATTACATCTTTTGGTCTGTCCAATGCTATCACCGTGTTCACATGATGGTGGAGGTCCAGTGATATGGAAATTCCGATGAGTTGCTGTTGAGCCCATCCGCAGCATTTTGTCTCCCCCATGGGTCATGTTGAACATCAACCTAGTGTTGGAAACTTTGTAAGCAATGTCTTCGTGTCCCGTTCATGAAGCTTATGCTTGGATGGAAGAAGTGACTTCCTCAAATTCATGTGCTTTAGGTGCAAGTTGCCGCCGTGAATTCAAGAAAGTTTATTTTTGTTTCCTCTGGTACCATCCCAAGTCAGTCATGCATGTGCGAAGTGTGCTATGGTTTGACAGGCTCGCTACCTCCATTCCATTTGTATTCTCTATCACACCAAGCCACTGGCTGATTTGTTCAGGGAAAAGAAGTTTCTTCATAAAGAGCTAATCATATGACTTATGCAAGGACTTTGATATCCTTGATGATGGTTCCCAACTAGGACTCGGTAGTGTTTCATTGTAAGACTACTATGTGGTCATGCTTGTCTAGGACAACATGTTCACATGTGTTTAGCAGAACCAACTCATGTTTTGGAGCATGCTACCGTAGTTCATTTCCCAAGAATCTCGCAACGACATCTCGTCGATTTGTGTTGCAAACTTTCATTTTCTTTCTAGACTCGATGAGTCTGGAATATCCTATCACCAACCAGATCTGAATCTCAGGCAGATATGATGGTTGGAACGTACTCCAAGAACTATAGTGTTGGTCCCTCTGTAACCGGTAACGTGGATGTCGTGGCCAACACACCTAACCGGAAGGCCTATTATTGTAGTATCCTGGTTGAAGAAGTTGGTCACCTCCCCATAAGGATCTCGCAGGATCTGCCTTCGTAGTTATTCGTTATGGATTCTTGAGCTTCCGAAGTCTGACCTTTTACTTGATGTTCTAGATATCAAACCATATCTATGAATGGATTACGCTAGCACATCAAGGAGAACATTAGAGGTGGAGTGCTAAATGTCTCTCGGCCCATCGTCCAGATTCTGTTCCCTTAGCCTCGCTAAGGGAAGATCTGAGAAGGTGTTATCTTCCTTTGTATCCTTATCATCCATCACTAGTCATCATGGTAGTATGTCATGTTGCCAGGATCCTTGCCACGGATGTTGGTAGAACCTTGATGAATATGGAAATGCTCAAGTTCTTGAGAGCACGCTAAGAAAAATCATGTGGGAAATATGCCCTAGAGGCAATAATAAATTGGTTATTATTATATTTCCTTGTTCATGATAATCATTTATTGTCCATGCTATAATTGTATTGATAGGAAACTCAGATACATGTGTGGATATATAGACAACACCATGTCCCTAGTAAGCCTCTAGTTGACTAGCTCGTTGATCAATAGATGGTTACAATTTCCTGACCATGGACATTGGATGTCGTTGATAACGGGATCACATCATTAGGAGAATGATGTGATGGACAAGACCCAATCCTAAGCCTAGCACAGATCGTGTAGTTCGTATGCTAAAGCTTTTCTAATGTCAAGTATCTTTTCCTTAGACCATGAGATTGTGCAACTCCCGGATACCGTAGGAATGCTTTGGGTGTACCAAACGTCACAACGTAACTGGGTGGCTATAAAGGTGCATTACAGGTATCTCCGAAAGTGTCTGTTGGGTTGGCACGAATCGAGACTGGGATTTGTCACTCCGTGAAAACGGAGAGGTATCTCTGGGCCCACTCTGTAGGACATCATCATAATGTGCACAATGTGATCAAGGAGTTGATCACGGGATGATGTGTTATGGAACGAGTAAAGAGACTTGCCGGTAACGAGATTGAACAAGGTATCGGTATACCGACGATCGAATCTCGGGCAAGTACAATACCGCTAGACAAAGGGAATTGTATACGGGATCGATTGAGTCCTTGACATCGTGGTTCATCCGATGAGATCATCGTGGAACATGTGGGAGCCAACATGGGTATCCAGATCCTGCTGTTGGTTATTGACCGGAGAACGTCTCGGTCATGTCTGCTTGTCTCCCGAACCCGTAGGGTCTACACACTTAAGGTTCGATGACGCTAGGGTTATAAAGGAAGTTTGTATGTGGTTACTGAATGTTGTTGGGAGTCCCGGATGAGATCCCAGATGTCACGAGGAGTTCCGGAATGGTCCGGAGGTAAAGATTTATATATGGAAAGTTGTTGTTCGGGTTCCGGAAAAAGTTCGGGTTTTTTTGGTATTGTACCGGGAAGCTTCCAGAAGGTTCCGGAGGATTCCGGAGGGGTCCGGAGGTCCGGAAATTGTTCCACCACGTCCAATACAGTAGCATGGGCTGTAAGGGGGCGCCCTAGCCTTAATGGGCCAGGGGAACCAGCCCCCCCAAGGCCCATGCGCATGGGAAAGGGGAAACCCTAAAGGGGGAGGCCTCCACTTGACTTGGGAGGCACTCCTCCCCCCTTGGCCGCCCCCTAGATGGGATCTAGGGCTGGCCGCACCCCTTGGGGTGGGAAACCCTAAAGGGGGCGCAGCCCCCCTTCCCCCTATATATAGTTGAGGTTTGGGGCTGCCATACAGATGAGAACTTCTCCTCTTGGTGCAGCCTTGCCCCTCTCCCTCCTCCTCCTCTCCCATGGTGCTTGGCGAAGCCCTGCTGGATTGCCACGCTTCTCCACCACCACCACGCCATTGTGCTGCTGCTGGACGGAGTCTTCCTCAACCTCTCCCTCTCTCCTTGCTGGATCAAGGCGTGGGAGACGTCACCGGGCTGTACGTGTGTTGAACGCGGAGGTGCCGTCCGTTCGGCACTAGGATCTCCGGTGATTTGGATCACGACGAGTACGACTCCTTCAACCCCGTTCTCATGAACGCTTCCGCTTAGCGATCTACAAGGGTATGTAGATGCACTCTCCTTCCCCTCGTTGCTGGTTTCTCCATAGATAGATCTTGGTGACACGTAGGAAAATTTTGAATTTCTGCTACGTTCCCCATTCAGTGGCATCATGAGCTAGGTCTATTGCGTAGATTCTTTGCACGAGTAGAACACAAAGTAGTTGTGGGCGTTGATTTTGTTCAATATGCTTACCGTTACTAGTCCAATCTTGTTTCGACGGTATTGTGGGATGAAGCGGCCCGGACCGACCTTACACGTACTCTTACGTGAGACCGGTTCCACCGACAAACATCCACTAGTTGCATAAGGTGGCTGGCGGGTGTCTGTCTCTCCCACTTTAGTCGGATCGGATTCGATGAACAGGGTCCTTATGAAGGGTAAATAGCAATTGGCATATCACGTTATGGTCTTTGCGTAGGTAAGAAACGTTCTTGCTAGTAACCCATAGCAGCCACGTAAAACATGCAAACAACAATTAGAGGACGTCTACTCCCTCCTTCCATCTATATAAGGCCTAATGTGTTTTTCGAGGCTAACTTTGACCAAATGTTAGAGCAATAATATATGGCATGCAACTTACACAAAGCATACAGTCAAATTCGTATGTGAAAGGAGCTTTCATTGATATAATTTTCACATTATGCATCTCATATACTATTAATCTAGTCAATAGTCAAAGGCAGTCTTGAAAAATGTATTAGGCCCTATATAGATGGAAGGAGGGAGTAACTTGTTTTTGCAGGGTATGCTATGTGATGTGATATGGCCAAGAAGAATGTGATGAATATATGTGATGTATGAGATTGATCATGTTCTTGTAATAGGATTCACGACTTGCATGTCGATGAGTATGACAACCGGCAGGAGCCATAGGAGTTGTCTTAAATTTATTGTATGACCTGTGTGTCAACATAAACGTCATGTAATTACTTTACTTTATTGCTAACCGTTAGCTATAGTAGTAGAAGTAATAGTTGGCGAGACAACTTCATGAAGACACGATGATGGAGATCATGATGATGGAGATCATGGTGTCATGCCGGTGACGATGATGATCATGGAGCCCCGAAGATGGAGATCAATGGAGCTATATGATATTGGCCATATCATGTCACTACTATATAATTGCATGTGATGTTTATTATGTTTATGCATCTTGTTTACTTAGAACGACGGTAGTAAATAAGATGATCCCTTACAACAATTTCAAGAAGTGTTCTCCCCTAACTGTGCACCGTTGCTACAGTTCGTCGTTTTGAAGCACCACGTGATGATCGGGTGTGATAGATCCTTACGTTCACATACAACGGGTGTAAGACAGTTTTACACAGCGAAAACACTTAGGGTTAACTTGACGAGCCTAGCATGTACAGACATGGCCTCGGAACACGGAGACCGAAAGGTCGAGCGTGAGTCGTATAGTAGATACGATCAACAAGAAGATGTTCACCGATGATGACTAGTCCGTCTCACGTGATGATCGGACACGGCCTAGTTGACTCGGATCATGTAATCACTTAGATGACTAGAGGGATGTCTATCTGAGTGGGAGTTCATAAGATGAACTTAATTATCTGAACATAGTCAAAAGATCTTTGCAAATTATGTCGTAAGCTCGCACTTTAGTTACACTGTTTAGATATGTTCCTAGAGAAAATATAGTTGAAAGTTGATAGTAGCAATTATGCGGACAGTAGAAAGCTTATGTCCTTAATGCACTGCTCAGTGTGCTGAACCCCAAACGTCGTTTGTGGATGTTGCGAACATCGGACATACACGTTTTGATAACTACGTGATAGTTCAGTTAAACGGTTTAGAGTTGAGGCACTAAAGACATTTTCGAAACATCGCGGAACATATGAGATGTTTCAAGGGCTGAAATTGGGATTTCAGGCTCGTGCCCACGTCAAGAGGTATAAGACCTCCGACAATTTTCTTAGCCTGCAAACTAAGGGAGAAAAGCTCAATCGTTGAGCTTGTGCTCAGATTGTCTGAGTGCAACAATCACTTGAATCGAGTGGGAGTTGATCTTCCATATGAGATAGTGATGTTTCTCCAAAGTCATTACCACCAAGCTGCTAGAGCTTCGTGATGAACTATAACATATCAAGGATAGAGATGATGATCCTTGAGGTATTCACGTTGTTTGACATCGCGAAAGTAGAAATCAAGAAGGAGCATCAATTGTTGATGGTTGGTGAAACCACTAGTTTCAAGAAGGGCAAGGGAACAAAGGGATACTTCATGAAACGGCAATTCAGCTGCTGCTCTAGTGAAGAAACCCAAGGTTGAACCCAAACCCGAGACTAAGTGCTTCTGTAATAAAGGGAACAACCACTGGAGCAGAATTACCCTAGATACTTGGTAGATGAGAAGGCTGGCAAGGTCGATAGAAGTATATAGGATATACATTGTGTTGATGTGTACTTTACTAGTACTCCTAGTAGCACCAGGGTATTAGATACCGGTTCGGTTGCTAAGTGTTAGTAACTCGAAATAAAAGCTATGGAATAAATGGAGACTAGATAAAGGTGAGCTGACGATATGTGTTGGAAATGTTTCCAATGTTGATATGATCAAGCATCGCATGCTCCCTCTACCATCGAGATTGGTGTTAAAACCTGAATAATTGTTATTTGGTGTTTGCATTGAGCATAGACATGATTGGATTATGACTATTGCAATACGGTTATTCATTTAAAGAGAATAATGGTTACTCTATTTATTTGAATAATACCTTCAATGGTCTTGCACCTAAAATGAATGGTTCATTGAAATCTCGATCGTGGTGATACACATGTTCATGCCAAAAGATAGTAATGATAGTACCACCTACTTGTGGCACTGCCACGTAAGTCATATCGGTATAAAATGCATGAAGAAGCTCCATATTGATGGATCTTTGGACTCACTCATTTTTGAAAAGTTTGAGACATGCGAACCATGTCTATTGGTGTATATGCATGAAGAAACTCCATGCAAATGGACCATTTGAACTCACTTGATTTTGAATCACTTGAGACATGCAAATCATACCACATGGGCAAGATGACTGAAAGCCTCGTTTTAGTAAGACGGAACAAGATAGCAACTCGTTGGAAGTAACACATTTTGATGTGTGCAGTCCAATAAGTGCTGAGGCATGCAGTGAATATCGTTATGTTCTTACTTCACAGATGATTCAAGTAGATGTTGAGAATATTTTCTTGATGAAACACAAGTCTGAATTATTGAATGGTTCAAGTAATTTCAGAGTGAAGTAGAAGATCATTGTGACAAGAGGATAAAATGTCTATGATATGATCATAGAGATGAATATCTGAGTTACGAGTTTTGGCACGCGATTAAGACATTGTGGAAATTGTTTTACAATTAATACTGCCTGGAACACCATAGTGTGATGGTGTGTCCGAACATCATAGTTGCACCCTATTGGATATGGTGGGTACCATGATGTCTCTTATCGAATTACCACTATCGTTCATGGGTTAGGCATTAGAGACAACCGCACTCACTTTAATAGGGTACCACGTAATTCCGTTGAGATGACACCGGTTTAGAGAAACCTATGCTGTCATTTCTTAAAGGTTTGGGGCTGCGACGCTTATGTGAAAAAGTTTCAGGTTGATAAGCTCGAACCCAAAGCGGATAAAATGCATCTTCATAGGACACCCAAAACAGTTGGGTATACCTCCTAATTCAGATCCGAAAGCAATATGGATTGTTTCTTGAATCAGGTCCTTTCTCGAGGAAAGGTTTCTCTCGAAAAGTTGAGTGGGAGGATAGTGGAGACTTGATGTGGTTATTGAACCGTCACTTCAACCAGTGTGTATCAGGGCACAGGAAGTTGTTCATGTGGCACCTACACCAATTGAAGTAGAAGCTTATGATAGTGATCATGAAGTTTCGGATCAAGTCACTGCCGTACCTCGTAGGGTGACAAGGATGCGTACTACTTCAGAGTGGTACGGTGATCCTGTCTTGAAGGTCATGTTGCTAGACAACAATGAACCTACGAGCTATGGGGAAAGCGATGGTGGGCCCAAATTCCGACAAATGGTTAAGAAACCATGAAATCCGAGATAGGATCCATGTATCAGAACAAAGCATGGACTTTGGCGGACTTGCCCAATGATCGGCAAGCCATTTGATAAATGGATCTTTTAAGAAGAAGACAGACGTGGATGGTAATGTCACCATCTATGAAGCTCGACTTGTGGCGAAGAGTTTTTCACAAGTTCAAGGAGTTGACTACGATGAGTTTTTCTCATCCGTAGCAATGCTTAAGTCCGTCGGAATCATGTTAGCATAAGCAACATTTATGAAATCTGGCAGATGGTTGTCAAAACGAGTTTCCTTACCAACTTTTGTAAGGAAAGGTTGTATGTGATACAATCAGAAAGGTTTTGTCGATCCTAGGGATGCTAAAAGGTATGCTAGCTCCAGCAATCCTTCTAAGGACTGGAGTAAGCATCTCGGAGTTGGAATGTGCGCTTTGATGAAATGATCAAAGATTTTGGGTTTATACAAAGTTCATGAGAAACTTGTATTTCCAAAGAAGTGAGTGGGAGCACTATAGAATTTCTGATGAATATATGTTGTCGACATATCATAGATCAGAGATGACGTAGATTTTCTAGAAAGCATATAGGGTTATTTGAAAGGTGTTTTTCAATAGAAAACCTGGATTAAGCTACTTGAACATTGAGCATCAAGATCTATAAGGATAGATCAAAATGCTTAATAATACTTTCAAATGAGCACATACCTTGACATGATCTTGAAGGTGTTCAAGATGGATCGGTCAAAGAAGAAGTTCTTGCCTGAGTTGTAAGGTACGAAGTTAAGACTTAAAGCTCGACCTCGGCAGAAAAGAGAGAAAGGACGAAGGTTGTCCCCTATGCTTTAGACGTAGGCTCTACAGTATGCTATGCTGTGTACCGCACCTGAAGTGTGCCTTGCCATGAGTCAGTCAAGGGGTACAAGAGTGATCCAAGAATAGATCACAGTACAGCGGTCAAAGTTATCCTTAGTAACTAGTGGACTAAGGAATTTTCTCGGTTATGGAGGTGATAAAGAGTTCGACGTAAAGAGTTACGACGATGCAAGCTTAACACCTATCCGGATAGCTCTGAGTAGAGATACCGGATACGTATAATGGAGAAACAATTTAGAATAGCTCCAAGTAGAACAGTTATTTGGAATAGCTCCAAATAGAGTGTGGTAGCTGCATCTAGGAGATGACATAAAGATTTGTAAAGCACACACAGATCTGAAAGGTTCAGACCCGTTGACTAAAACCTCTCTCACAAGCAACATGATCAAACCCAGAACTCATTGAGTGTTAATCACATAGTGATGTGAACTAGATTATTGACTCTAGTAAACTCTTTGGATGTTCGTTACATGGCGATGTGACCTGTGAGTGTTAATCACATGGCGATGTGAACTAGATTATTGACTCTAGTGCAAGTGGGAGACTGTTGGAAATATGCCCTAGAGGCAATAATAAATTGGTTATTGTTATATTTCCTTGTTCATGATAATCGTTTATTGTCCATGCTATAATTGTATTGATAGGAAACTCAGATACATGTGTGGATATATAGACAACACCATGTCCCTAGTAAGCCTCTAGTTGACTAGCTCGTTGATCAATAGATGGTTACGGTTTCCTGACCATGGACATTGGATGTCGTTGATAACGGGATCACATCATTAGGAGAATGATGTGATGGACAAGACCCAATCCTAAGCCTAGCACAGATCGTGTAGTTCGTATGCTAAAGCTTTTCTAATGTCAAGTATCTTTTCCTTAGACCATGAGATTGTGCAACTCCCGGATACCGTAGGAATGCTTTGGGTGTACCAAACGTCACAACGTAACTGGGTGGCTATAAAGGTGCATTACAGGTATCTCCGAAAGTGTCTGTTGGGTTGGCACGAATCGAGACTGGGATTTGTCACTCCGTGTAAACGGAGAGGTATCTCTGGGCCCACTCGGTAGGACATCATCATAATGTGCACAATGTGATCAAGGAGTTGATCACGGGATGATGTGTTATGGAACGAGTAAAGAGACTTGCCGGTAACGAGATTGAACAAGGTATCGGTATACCGACGATCGAATCTCGGGCAAGTACAATACCGCTAGACAAAGGGAATTGTATACGGGATCGATTGAGTCCTTGACATCGTGGTTCATCTGATGAGATCATCATGGAACATGTGGGAGCCAACATGGGTATCTAGATCCCGCTGTTGGTTATTGACCGGAGAACGTCTCGGTCATGTCTGCTTGTCTCCCGAACCCGTAGGGTCTACACACTTAAGGTTCGATGACGCTAGGGTTATAAAGGAAGTTTGTATGTGGTTACCGAATGTTGTTCGGAGTCCCGGATGAGATCCCGGACGTCACGAGGAGTTCCGGAATGGTCCGGAGGTAAAGATTTATATATGGAAAGTTGTTGTTCGGGTTCCGGAAAAAGTTCGGGTTTTTTCAGTATTGTACCGGGAAGCTTCCAGAAGGTTCCGGAGGATTCTGGAGGGGTCCGGAGGTCCGGAAATTGTTCCACCACGTCCAATACAGTAGCATGGGCTGTAAGGGGGCGCCCTAGCCTTAATGGGCCAGGGGAACCAGCCCCCCCCCAAGGCCCATGCGCATGGGAAAGGGGAAACCCTAAAGGGGGAGGCCTCCACTTGACTTGGGAGGCACTCCTCCCCCCTTGGCCGCCCCCCTAGATGGGATCTAGGGCTGGCCGCACCCCTTGGGGTGGGAAACCCTAAAGGGGGCGCAGCCCCCCCCCCTTCCCCCTATATATAGTTGAGGTTTGGGGCTGCCATACAGATGAGAACTTCTCCTCTTGGTGCAGCCTTGCCCCTCTCCCTCCTCCTCCTCTCCCATGGTGCTTGGCGAAGCCCTGCTGGATTGCCACGGTCCTCCACCACCACCACGCCATTGTGCTGCTGCTGGACGGAGTCTTCCTCAACCTCTCCCTCTCTCCTTGCTGGATCAAGGCGTGGGAGACGTCACCGGGCTGTATGTGTGTTGAACGCGGAGGTGCCGTCCGTTCGGCACTAGGATCTCCGGTGATTTGGATCACGACGAGTACGACTCCTTCAACCCCGTTCTCATGAACGCTTCCGCTTAGAGATCTACAAGGGTATGTAGATGCACTCTCCTTCCCCTCGTTGCTGGTTTCTCCATAGATAGATCTTGGTGACACGTAGGAAAATTTTGAATTTCTGCTACGTTCCCCAACAAATCATCCCTTGCGTTGTCTTCAACAAGGTAGTCCACATCATCCATCCTAGTCGGAGTATGCCATCTTTCGAACCCCTTCCAACGACCGATTGTGATTACCTCAGGCTGGTATAAAGAGTTTCAATGATCTTTGTATCAAAAGTAATTCTTTTTGCCACTTAAGGGAAATTCTCTACGAGTCACCTTTCCCTAAGGTGTCCCGTTATGGAATCATGGCAATTACTTCCTCGCTACTTTGAAACCATGCACCATCCTACTCCAGCGTGGAATTGTTGCCTACCAATTTGAACCCCTGTCATCTATTACCTCCCATCTCTCTCGATGTGTGTTTTGTGTCTCAGCCCAAGAGATGTTTTAACGTCTCACTCCATGAGTTGATCTTGAGTTGCTCGATCTTTGAGAAGATCGTTTCCTGTAGAGTTTCCTTCCGCCGTCATCGTGTTGGATGAAGAGCTCAGACGCAAAGACGTCAAGATCAATTGGAGAAATGAATCAACATCTTCGAGAAGGGCAATCGGATCATGAAGATGGTGTTAGCTTTGTGTCCACTCTGTCTTCTTACCTCACGTCTTGAATCTCGGGACGAGATTCTTGTTTTAGTGGGGGTGATTTGTCACAGCCCTAGCATTAGCCTTGCTTGTCATTGCATCACCATCTTGCATCATGTTTAAATTCCTTTTAAACTTGAAATGGGGATTGTTGAAACCCTAGCACCAGATCAAGTCAATAGGTTCAACCTAAAATAATCTTCAATGATTCCAAAATGCCTTTGAAAATGTTCATTATTTTTGTTAAAGGTGAAAACCTCTGCCAAAAATGATGCAAATATTTTTAGGCCATTCTAGATAATTGAACTAATTCATAAAGTATTTGAATTGGGGCATTTAATTATTATAAATATTATTAAATGCTCCAGAAATTCTGGAAATAGCTAAGGGCCTCTGAGAAAGTTCAGTTATTGCCCATAATTAATTTCAGGATTTACAGAAATGATTTGGTGTTTTTGCTAAATCAAAAACAAATTGCAAAATTAGAAAAGCTGAAACAAATAATAAAAGAGAGGGAGAGAAGGCCACTGGGCCACCTACCTAACCTACCTGGCGGCCCAGCTGCGGCCCCGCACTGTTGGCCCAGCCCAGCAGGCGCCCCCACCGTCTTCAACCTCCTGCCAATAGGCAGGAGGGCGTGTGCTTGCCGCCCGCCGGCACGCGCCGGCCACCTCCTGCCTCCCTGCCCGTCTCCCCATTGCCCTGGCGTTGCCACGCACCCCCCCCCCCGTGACCCTTCTCTCCTCCCCCTCACTCGTTGCTCTCTCTCCCCTCCCCTGTCTTGCTCTCTTACCCACCACCGAGCGTGCCCGTCACCGCCGCTCGCTGCCATGGCGTCCACCGGCCACCCCTCGACCCCTCTGTGTCTCCGGGAGCTCCGCCATCGTCTACTACATCTCCTCGACGGCGGAAGCAAGCCCGGATGCCCGGAAGCGTCGCCATCAAGCTCGTCCCCCCGCTTGGGCCAAGCTCGCCCCCCCCCCCCCGCCTCTGCCCGGAAGCAACCTAGTGTTCAAACCAACTCCATTTAACTTGTTGCGAGTTGCATTAGGACAATCAACAGCATATTGCCATGTCACATTCATGCATCATATTGTTGCATTGCATTGATTGTTTCCTTCTCTGTTTGCCGGTAACCGTCCCCTCTCAGTCGATGTTGTTTCCGACGACGTGATCGATGACACCGATGAAGAACTATATTATCTTCAGAAGTGCCAGGCAAGCAAAACCCCATTGTTCATTCTGATACAATCCCACCCTCTCGCTCCTGCTCTCTTTTACTGCATTAGGACAACAACGATTCAACTGTTACATGTTGCGGTAGTTGAACCCCTTTCCTCTGCATGACCTGTCATTGACATAGTAAATAGATGAAACCAACTAGCATGAGTAGGAGTTGTTTGAGCCCTGATGTGCCTACTCATTCATGTTTGCATGTCATGCCTGCTATTGCTTAGAGTTGTGTCAGGTCTGATTCATCGGGGATGAATTGGAAAGTTGTGAACATGTCCTACTGTGTGTGAGCTAAATGTGTGAACACGATTTGGTAAAGGTAGCGGTGAGAGGCCATGTAGGAGTACATGGTGGGTTGTCTCATTGAAACCGTTCTCAGGAACTGAGTTCTGTGTTTGTGATCCATGAAACAACTACTACCACACATTCGGCCCTGAAATATGACCCCGCTCGACTTACCGACCCCTCTCATCCTCTGTCCAGGAGTTGTAACTAGTTTCTGGTGTTTATAGGATATGTGTTGGCGGCCGTGCGTAGCACTGACCCTAGGGGTGGGCTATGATGCGGTAGATACACTGTGGCACGGTGTACCAGGCGCCCGTTTGGTGTCTGGGGAACCCTGCACACATCGTTTGGGGCTGTGAGTGAAACTCTGGCCGGATCTCCTCGTGGATGGAACCCGAATAGGCGATAAACCTAGACTAGAGACTTGTGCGGTTAGTCAGGTCGTGGTCTACACCCACGTCGGCTTTCGCTTGAAGTTTGCCGAGCACATGTCGTGTGCAGGCGCTAAGTGGTGGAAACATGTGTGACGAAGTACACCCCTGTAGGGTATAAAACTATTCGAATAGCCGTGTCCGCGGTAAAGGACTTCTGGGTTGCCTATAACAGTTCATAGACAAGTGAAAGTGGATACTCTAAAATGCGCAAGATAAGCGTGAGTGCTATGGATGGCGTTCTCGTAGGTAGACGGGAGCGGATCCATAGTGGTGTATTGGTTGGTGAATATGTGGACTCGTGTGCGCCACCTCAAAAGAGTTGCTTGCAGTCGTAGTTCAGGTTAGCCACTGAGTCAAAGCTGGCTTGCTGCAGTTAAACCCCACCATCCCTTTGTTGATGCCGATGCATATGTAGCTAGTTCTGACGTAAGTCTTGCTGAGTACTTTTGTACTCACGTTTGCTTAATTTATGTTTTGCAGAGAGACTTCAGTCTCGCTAGTAGTTCCACATGGACTTCGACGTTTAGCTTGATACCTCAGCTACGATCTTGTGCCCTCGGCAGGATCTGGTAGATAGTCAGGCTTCTTAGCCTTTTTCATTTGTAGATGCATGTACTCAGACATGGTAAGCTTCCGCATGTGCTTTGATTTGTATGCTATGATTGATGGGTTATGAGACCTGTCGGTGTCAAAACCGACGGATCTTGGGTAGGGGGTCCCGAACTGTGCGTCTAGGCCGGATGGTAACAGGAGACAAGGGACACGAAGTTTTACCCAGGTTCGGGCCCTCTCGATGGAGGTAAAACCCTACGTCCTGCTTGATTAATATTGATGATATGGGTAGTACAAGAGTAGATCTACCACGAGATCGAAGAGGCTAAACCCTAGAAGCTAGCCTATGGTATGATTGTTGATGTGTATGATGTCCTACTGACTAAAACCCTCCGGTTTATATAGACATCGGATAGGGTTAGGGTTACATAGAGTCGGTTACAATGGTAGGAGATCTGTATATCCGTATCGCCCAGCTTGCCTTCCACGCCAAGGAAAGTCCCTCCCGGACATGGGACGAAGTCTTCAATCTTGTATCTTCATAGTCCAGGAGTCCGGCTGAAGGTATAGTCCGGTCATCCGGACACCCCCTAATCCAGGACTCCCTCAGTAGCCCCTGAAGCAGGCTTCAATGACGACGAGTCCGGCGCGCATATTGTCTTCGACATTGCTAGGCGGGTTCCTCCTCCAAGTACTTCATAGAAGATTTTGAACACAAAGATGGTGTCCAACTCTGCAAAATAAGTTTCCACATATTGCCATAGAGAGAATAATATTTACACAAATCCAATCTACTGATGTATTCCGTAGCGTGACATCACACCACGGCCAAGCTTTTATTCGAACCGTTTTACTGTCCCATCTCAGCGTGTTATGCGAGGCGGTTTCCTTGGCACATCTCGTTAAAGCAGATATCGTGTCCCCTTATTCCGGGATTCTCATCAATACGGGCGTGGGTAACCCAACCGCGCCATTGATTACGGTGCTTGGAGATAAGCAAGTTTTACCAGGCTGGTGGGGACATGTAGTTGCGTCCACCCATATAAGGGGATAAGGATCCACCTTCTCACCTACGCCTTCTTCCTCCTTCGCCTATCCATTCTTGCGCACTCGAGCTCTAGCGCCCAAGTCCGCACTCCCAACCTCAACCTTCTCCAGCCATGTCCGGAGCGGGAGGCAAGTGGATGGTCTCCTCCGTCACGGAGGGACATATCAAAAAGCTGAGGAAGGCCGGATACCTATCTAACGACATCGCGTACCGGCTCCCCGAAAAGGGGCAGCTCATCCCCACCCCTAGGCCCCATGAGAGGGTGGTGTTCCTCCCCCATTTCCTCCATGGACTGGGCTTCCCTCTCCACCCATTTGACCGGGGGCTCATGTTCTACTACGGCCTGGATTTCCATGATCTGGCCCCGAACTTCGTCCTCAACATCTCGGCGTTTATCATCGTGTGCGAGGCCTTCCTCCGCATCCGCCCCCATTTCGGCCTATGGCTCAAGACTTTCAAGGTCAAGCCGAAGGTGGTGTGCGGCAGCCAGGCGGAGTGCGGAGGCGCCATGGTGGGCAAGATGGCCAACGCCTCTGGCTCGAGGGCTCCTTTGTGGAGACCCTGAAGGGGTGGCAATTGGGGTGCTTTTACATCACCGAGCCACGCGACACTGAATGGGTTGCACCCCCCCGAGTTCCGGTCCGGACCCCCAATGCGGCTCACGTCGTGGAGAGAGACGGGCCTGTCGTGAGGTAAAAAAGGAGAGCTGACCGGACTCCAAACATGCGTCAAAACCCTGGTGGACAAGAAGCTCAAACTTGTCAACGTAGTCCAGGTTATGCTCATCCGCTTGATCCTCCCGTGCCAACAACGGGCTTTCAACCTGTGGGAGTTCGACCCGGCGCGGCACCAGACTCTGAGCAGGCTCTTCGACACGACATACGAAGATGCCTGGAAGGTGCTTTTCAAGGGCGCCGAGGCTCCCGCGTCTGCTACTGAGGATCGTGGATTCAGTGTGCAGCGTCACGCTCTCGCGGTAAGCTGTTTTTTCCTTTTACAGGGTATCAATTTTTCATAGTTTGACTCCATGTGGGATCTAAACTCCCTTACCTTTGACAGGATTGGCAGGTGACATCTGGACAGATCAACTATCCGGCTCCTTTGCCCGAAGGCCCAGCGGATACTCACTTGGCGAAGCTGCTGGTTCCGGCACCCTATGTGGTGCCGGAGAAGAAGGTCAAGAAGAAGGCCACGGGGACTCGAAAGAGTGCCCGATGCCCGGAGGTGTCGGATTCATCATCCGACGAATCCAAGACGCACTCCTCCCATGAAGACGAGGAGGAGGAAGAAGAGACCCCTCCCCCTCCAGCGGGGGAAGGGAAGAAAAGGAAGGTCGCCCCAACTGGGGAGGCCGAAGGGTCCAAGAAGGGGAAAACCCTTCCTCCGGACTGCTCCACCGACGCCGACGGCGGCGGAGAGGAGTGGGCGCCTAGGGCCAAGCCCCTGGCAAAATCGTAAGTATCCGGATACCAGAGTAATTCATAGTATTCGTTTATTGCACAGCTTTCCCTTACGTCGAATATGTTTATGCAGCCCACCCAAAGACCGGCTCGACGCGTCGTCGAGCGGCTCACTGGACTCGTAGGATGTGAACTCGCTTCCGACGGCTTCCTCCCCCCGCCCTACGGACGACACCGAAATGTTGTCTCAACAGGTTCCAATCCGGGAGGAGGTGGTCCTGGAGGTGCCGCAAGACGACCTCCCGGACTCTAGGAGTAAAGGGGATGAAACCCCTCAGGGTTCCAAGTCCGGCTCTAGGCCGAACACCGCTCCGGAACCTTCAAAGATTCTAGAGTCCGGCAGGGGACCTCCTTCCAAGAGGAGCAAGTCCACCATGCCAGCGGCCCTCGTCCAACCGGAGGCGCCGGACAATATGTTGGAGGCGCTTCAAGGCGCATCCATCGACGAGGAGCACCGCGCTATTATGAGTGTGGTGGTCCAGAAGGTTTAGTCCGCCAAAGACAGACTGACTGAAGCTTGTACTAGCCTTTTGACAGGCTTTGAGGTAAGTAAAGAAAGTGTAAATAATATTACCGCATAGACAGTAGCCCCTGATGCTCTGTTTGGCGTTCGGGGAGAAAAGCCGAATAGAGGATCAAATAAAATTCGCAGGAGTCTAACAAAAGGAGTCAATATGCATATGCAGGCTTCTCTTCTTGCGTCCGCCGCACTAACTGCGGAAGTGGACACGCTAAAGCAGAACCTTGAGCGGTCCAAGCAAGAGCTCGGTCGTGCCAAGAAGCAGCTCGAGGACAACGAAGGTAAGAAATACCTTGTTAAAAATATATATAAAAAGGTGGAATTGCAAAGAATGACAAGATTATCATGGCTATTGTAGGGGCCACGTCTAAAGTGGTGACCCTTAAGCAAGCACTGGTCGAGGCCGAGAAGAGTGCGGCCTCGGAGCGCACCGAACGGGAGAAGTATGAGGCCGAGGTTGGCAAGGTGCGGCAAGTGTTGGGGATCATAGCAGAAATTTAAAATTTTCTATGCATCACCAAGATCAATCTATGGAGTAATCTAGTAACGAGGGGAAGGGGAGTGCATCTACATACCCTTGTAGATTGCTAAGCGTAAGCGTTCAAGTGAACGGGGTTGATGGAGTCGTACTCGTCGTGATCCAAATCATCGATGATCCTAGTGCCGAACGGACGGCACCTCCGTGTTCAACACACGTACAGCCCGGTGACGTCTCCTACGCCTTGATCCAGCAAGGGGAGAAGGAGAGGTTGGGGAAGACTCCATCCAGCAGCAGCACGATGGCATGGTGGTGAAGGAGGAGCATGGTAATCCTGCAGGGCTTCGCCAAGCACCGTAGGAGAAGAGGAGGACTTGGGAGAGGGGGAGGGCTGCGCCAGAACTTGGGTGAGGCTGCCCTCCCAATCCCCACATATATATAGCGGCAAGAGAGAGGGGGGCCGGCCCCCTCAGATCCAATCTGAGGAGGGGGCGGCGGCCAAGGGGGGTTGCCTTGCCCCCCAAGGCAAGGGGGGTGCCCCCCCTTTAGAGTTCCCCCAAACCCTAGGCGCATGGGCCCTAGGGGAGAGGTGCCCAGCCCACTAAGGGGCTGGTCCCTCTCCACATACAGCCCATAGGGCCCTCCGGGGCAGGTGGACCCTCCCGGTGGACCCCCGGAACCCCTCCGGTGGTCCCGGTACAATACCGGTAACCCCCGAATTATTCCGCTGAACGTATGATGACTTCCCATATATAAATCTTTACCTCCGGACCATTCCGGAACTCCTCGTGACATTCGGGATCTCATCCGGGACTCCGAACAACATTCGGTAACCATCTACATCTATTCCCTATAACCCTAACGTCACCGAACCTTAAGTGTGTAGACCCTACGGGCTCGGGAGTCGTGCAGACATGGCCGAGACAACTCTCCGGTCAATAACCAACAGCGGGATCCGGATACCCATGTTGGCTCCCACATGCTCCACGATGATCTCATCGGATGAACCAAGATGTCAAGGATTCAATCATTCCCGTATACAATTCCCTTTGTCCATCGGTACGATACTTGCCCGAGATTCGATCGTCGGTACCCCGATACCTTGTTCAATCTCGTTACCGGCAAGTCTCTTTACTCATTCCGTAACACATCATCCCGTGATCAACTCCTTGATCACATTGTGCACATTATGATGATGTCCTACCGAGTGGGCCCAGAGATACCTCTCCGTTTACACGGAGTGACAAATCCCAGTCTCGATTCGTGCCAACCCAACAGACACTTTCGGAGATACCTGTAGTGAACCTTTATAGCCACCCAGTTACGTTGTGACGTTTGGTACACCCAAAGCATTCCTACGGTATCCGGGAGTTACACAATCTCATGGTCTAAGGAAATGATACTTGACATTAGAAAAGCTTTAGCAAACGAACTACACAATCTTGTGCTAGGCTTAGGATTGGGTCTTGTCCATCACATCATTCTCCTAATGATGTGATCCCGTTATCAACGACATCCAATGTCCATGGTCAGGAAACCGTAACCATCTATTGATCAATGAGCTAGTCAACTAGAGGCTTACTAGGGACATGGTGTTGTCTATGTATCCACACATGTATCTGAGTTTCCTATCAATACAATTCTAGCATGGATAATAAACGATTATCATGAACAAGGAAATATAATAATAACCAATTTATTATTGCCTCTAGGGCATATTTCCAACAGTCTCCCACTTGCACTAGAGTCAATAATCTAGTTCACATCGCCATGTGATTAACACTCACAGGTCACATCGCCATGTGACCAACATCCAAGAGTCTACTAGACTCAATGATCTAGTTCACATCACTGTGTGATAAACACTCAAACAGTTCTGGGTTTGATCATGTTATGCTTGTGAGAGAGGTTGTAGTCAACGGGTCTTGCCATATTCAGATCCCTATGTATTTCGCAAAACTTTATATCGTAGATGTTGCTACCACGTTCCACTTGGAGCTATTCCAAATTATTGCTCCATTGTACGTATCCGGTATCTCTACTCAGAGCTATCCGGATAGGTGTTAAGCTTGCATCGATGTAACTCTTTATGTCGAACTCTTTATCACCTCCATAACCGAGAAACATTTCCTTATTCCTCTAAGGATAATTTTGACCGCTATCTGGTGTTCCACTCCTAGATCACCTTTGTACCCTCTTGCAAGACATGTGGCAAGGCACACATCAGGTGCGGTACTCAGCATGGCATACCGTATAGAGCCTATGACAAAAGCATAGGGGACGACCTTCGTCCTTCCTCTTTCTTCTGCCGTGGTCAATCTTCGAGTCTTACTAAACTTCACACCTTACAACTCAGGTAAGAACCCCTTCTTTGACTGATCTATTTTGAACTCCTTTAAAAACATGTCAAGGTGTGCGTTCTTTGAAAGTATCATCAGGCGTTTTGATCTATCTCTATAGGTCTTGATGCCCAATATGTAAGCAGCTTTATCCAGGTCTTCCTTTGAAAAACACTCTTCAAACAACCGTTTATGCTTTCCAGAAATTCTACATTATTTCGGATCAACAATATGTCATCCACATATACTTATCAGAAATGTTGTGGTGCTCCCACTCACTTTCTTGTAAATACAAGTTTCTAGCAAACATTGTATAAACCTAAAAGCTTTGATCACTCCATCAAAACATATATTCCGATTCCGAGATGCTTGCTCTAGTCCATAGAAGGATTGCTGGAGCCAGCATACCTTTTAGAATCCTTAGGATCGACAAAACCTTTTATTGTATCACATACAACTTTTCTTACAAAAACTGGTAAGAAATCTTGTTTTGACATCCATCTGTAAGATTTCATAATCGAAAAATACAGCTAATGCTAACATGATTCCGACGGACTTAAGCATCGCTACGGGTGAGAAATTATCATCGTAGTCAACTCCTTGAACTTGTGAAAAGACTCTTTCCCACAAGTCGAGCTTCATAGACGGTAACATTACCGCCCACGTCTGTCTTCTTCTTAAAGATCCATTTATCTCAATGGCTTGCCGATCAACGGGCAAGTCCACCAAAGTCCATACTTTGTTCTGATATATGGATCCTATCTCGGATTTCATGGCTTCTAACCATTTGTCGGAATACGGGCACACCATCGCTTCTCCATAGCTCGTAGGTTCATTGTTGTCTAACAACATGATATCTAAGACAGGATTACCGTACCACTCAGGAGTAGTACATATCCTTGTCGACCTACGAGGTTCGATAGCAACTTGATCCGAAGCTTCATGATCACTATCATTAACTTCCTCTTCAACAGACGTAGGCGCCACAGAAAACATCTTTCTGTGTCGCATCACTCTCTGGTTGAAGTAAAGGTTCGACAACCTCATCCAGTTCTATCTTCCTCCCACTCAATTCTTTCGAGAGAAACTCCTTCTCGAGAAAGGACCCGTTCTTAGTGACAAACAATTTGCCCTCGGATCTGAGATAGAAGGTATACCCAACTATCACCTTTGGGTATCCTATGAAGATGTGTTTGTCCGCTTTGGGTTCGAGCTTCTCCGGCTGAAGCCTTAAGCATCGCAGCCCCAAACATTAAGAAACGATGACTTTGGTTTCTTGCCAAACCAATGTTCATATGACGTCGTCTCAACGGACTTTAGATGGTGTCCTATCTAAAGTGAATGTAGCTGTCTCTAACGCATAACCTCAAAATGAAAACGGTAAATCAGTAAGAGACATCATAGATCGCACCATATCTCATAGGGTTCGATTACGACGTCCGGACACACCATTACCCAATGGTGGTCCAGGTGGCTTCAACTGTGAAACAATTTCACAATGTCTTAAGTGATTGCCAAACTCATAACTCAGAAAATCCCCTCTTGATCAGATCGTAGGAACATGATCTTATTGATATGATGATTCTTAACTTCACTCTGAAATCGCTTGAACTTTTCAAACATTTCAGACTTGTGCTTCATTAAGTAGATATACCTATATCTACCCAAATCATCAGTGAAGATGAGAAAATAGCGATATCCACCGCACGCTTCAATTCTCATTGGATCACATGCATCAGCATGCATGATTTCCAACAAGTCACTTGCCCGTTTCATTGTACCTGAAAACGGGGTCTTAGTCATCCTGCCCATGAGGCATGGCTCACATGTGTCAAGTGATTCGAAATCAAGTGACTCCAAACATCCATCGACATGGAGTTTCTTCATGCATCTTACGCCAATATGACCTAAGCGGCAGTTCCACGAGAAAGTGGTACTATCATTATTAACTCTACATCTTTTGGCATGAACATGTGTATTACCATGACCGAGATTCAATGAACCATTCACATAGGGTGCATGACCATGAAAGGTATCATTCATGTAAACAGAATAACCATTATTCTCTAACTTAAATGAATGACCGTATTGCATGATTTAATCATATTCATGCTCAACATAGACACCTGATAACATTTATCTAGGTTCAACACTAATCCCGAAGGCAGATGGAGCGTGCGATGGTGATCTCATCAACTTTGGAAACACTTCCAACACACATCGTCACCTTGCCCTTAGCCAGTCTCCGTTTAGTCCATAGCTTTTGCTTCAAGTTACCAATAATAGTAACTAAACCGGTATCCAATACCCAGGTGCTACCAGGAGTACTAGTGAGGTACACATTAATAACACGTATATAATTTGAAGTTGCCAGCCTTCTTATCTACCATGCATTCGGTTAATTCTGCTACCAGTGACCGTTCCCCTTACAATAGAAGCATTTAGTCTTGGGTTTGGGTTCAACCTTGGGTTCCTTCACTGGAGCGGCAACTGGTTTGCCATCCATGAAGTTTCCCTTCTAGCCCTTGCCGTTCTTGAAACCAGTGGTCTTGTTAAACCATCAACACTTGATGCTCCTTCTTGATTTCTACCTTATGCGGTCTTAAGCACCGTGAACAGCTCCGGGATCAACTCCATCCCTTGCATGTCATAGTTCATCACGAAGAGCTTAGTGATAGTGGCTAGAGAACTCTGTCAATCACTATCTTATCTGGAAGTTTAACTCCCACTTAATTTAAGTGATTGTAGCACCCAGACATTCTGAGCACATGCTCACTAGCTGAGCTATTCTCCTCCATCTTGTTGGCAAAAGAACTTGTCAGAGGTCTCACACCTCTCAACACGGGCATGAGCCTGAAATCCCAATTTCAGCTCTTGGAACATCTCATATGTTCTTTGGCGTTCAAAACGTCATTGGAATCCCGATTCTAAGCCGTAAAGTATGGTGCACTAAACTATCAAGTAGTCATCAGGATGTGTCTGTCAGGTGTTCACAACATCCACAGATGATGTTGTAGGGGTTTGCACATCGAGCGGTGCATCAAAGACGTAAGCCTTCTATGTAGCAGTGAGGACACTCCTCGGACTACGGACCCAGTCCGCATCATTGCTTACAATATATTTCAACTTGGTCTTTCTCCAGGAACGTATTGAAACAGGGAGCTACAACGTAAGCTATTTATCTACAACATATTTGCAAAGACAATTTAGACTATGTTCATGATAACTGAGTTCACCTAATCAAATTATTTAATGAACTCCCACTCAGATAGACATCCCTCTAGTCATCTAAGTGAAACATGATCCGAATCGACTAGGCCGTGTCCGATCATCACGTGAGACGGACTAGTCATCAACGATGATCATCTCATGTTGATCGTATCTTCTATATGACTCATGTTCGACCTTTCGGTCTTCCATGTTCCGAGGCCATGTCTGTACATGCTAGGCTCGTCAAGTCAACCTAAGTGTATTGCGTGTGTAAATCTGGCTTACACCCGTTGTATTCGAATGTTAGAATCTATCACACCCGATAATCACGTGGTGCTTCGAAACAACGAACCTTCGCAACGGTGCACAGTTAGGTGGAACACTTTCTTGAAATTATTGTGAGGGATCATCTTATTTAAGCTACCGTTGTTCTAAGCAAATAAGATGTAAAACATGATAAACATCACATGCAATCAAACAGTGAGATGATATGGCCAATATCATTTTGCTCCTTTTGATCTCCATCTTCGGGGCTCCATGATCATCGTTGTCACCGGCATGACACCATGATCTCCATCATCGTGTCTTCTTGAAGTTGTCTCGTCATCTATTACTTCTACTACTATGGCTAACGCTTTAGCAATAAAGTAAAGTAATTACATGACGTTTATGTTGACACGCAGGTCATAAATAAATTAAGACAACTCCTATGGCTCCTGCCGGTTGTCATACTCATCGACATGCAAGTCGTGATTCCTATTACAAGAACATGATCAATCTCATACATCACATATATCATTCATCACATCCTTTTGGCCATATCACGTCACAAGGCATATGCTGCAAAAACAAGTTAGACGTCCTCTAATTGTTGTTGCAAGTTTTTACGTGGCTGCTATAGGTTTCTAGCAAGAACGTTTCTTACCTACGCGAAAACCACAACGTGATATGCCAATTTCTATTTACCCTTCATAAGGACCCTTTTCATCGAATCCGATCCGACTAAAGTGGGAGAGACAGACACCCGTTAGCCACCTTATGCAACTACTGCATGTCAGTCGGTGGAACCAGTCTCACGTAAGAGTACGTGTAAGGTCGGTCCGGGCCGCTTCATCCCACGATGCCGCCGAATCAAGATAAGACTAGTAACGGCAAGCAAATTGACAAAATCGACGCCCACAACAACTTGTGTTCTACTCATGCATAGAAACTACGCATAGACCTAGCTCATGATGCCACTGTTGGGGATCGTAGCAGAAATTTAAAATTTTCTATGCATCACCAAGATCAATCTATGGAGTAATCTAGCAACGAGGGGAAGGGGAGTGCATCTACATACCCTTGTAGATCGCTAAGAGGAAGCGTTCAAGTGAACGGGGTTGATGGAGTCATACTCATCATGATCCAAATCATCGATGATCCTAGTGCCGAACGGATGGCACCTCCGTGTTCAACACACGTACAGCCCGGTGACGTCTCCTACGCCTTGATCCAGCAAGGGGAGAAGGAGAGGTTGGGGAAGACTCCATCCAGCAGCAGCACGACGGCATGGTGGTGAAGGAGGAGCGTGGTAATCCTGCAGGGCTTCGCCAAGCACCGTAGGAGAAGAGGAGGACTTGGGAGAGGGGGAGGGCTGCGCCAGAACTTGGGTGCGGCTGCCCTCCCAATCCCCACATATATATAGGGGCAAGAGAGAGGGGGGCCGGCCCCCTCAGATCCAATCCGAGGAGGGGGCGGCGGCCAAGGGGGGTTGCCTTGCCCCCCAAGGCAAGGGGGGCGCCCCCCCCTTTAGGGTTCCCCCAAACCCTAGGCGCATGGGCCCTAGGGGGGAGGCGCCCAGCCCACTAAGGGGCTGGTCCCTCTCCACACACAGCCCATAGGGCCCTCCGGGGCAGGTGGACCCTCCCGGTGGACCCCCGGAACCCCTCCGGTGGTCCCGGTACAATACCGGTAACCCCCGAATTATTCTGGTGATCGTATGATGACTTCCCATATATAAATCTTTACCTACGGACCATTTCGGAACTCCTCGTGACGTCCGGGATCTCATCCGGGACTCCGAACAACATTCGGTAACCACGTACATCTATTCCCTATAACCCTAGCGTCATCGAACCTTAAGTGTGTAGACCCTACGGGCTCGGGAGTCATGCAGACATGGCCGAGACAACTCTCCGGTCAATAACGAACAACAGGATCTGGATACCCATGTTGGATCCCACATGCTCCGCGATGATCTCATCGGATGAACCACGATGTCAAGGATTCAATCAATCCCGTATACAATTCCCTTTGTCCATCGGTACGATACTTGCCCGAGATTCGATCGTCGGTACCCCGATACCTTGTTCAATCTCGTTACCGGCAAGTCTCTTTACTCGTTCCGTAACACATCATCCCGTGATCAACTCCTTGATCACATTGTGCACATTATGATGATGTCCTACCGAGTGGGCCCAGAGATACCTCTCCGTTTACACGGAGTGACAAATCCCAGTCTCGATTCGTGCCAACCCAACAGACACTTTCGGAGATACCTGTAGTGAACCTTTATGGCCACCCAGTTACGTTGTGACGTTTGGTACACCCAAAGCATTCCTACGGTATCTGGGAGTTGCACAATCTCATGGTCTAAGGAAATGATACTTGACATTAGAAAAGCTTTAGCAAACGAACTACACGATCTTGTGCTAGGCTTAGGATTGGGTCTTGTCCATCACATCATTCTCCTAATGATGTGATCCCGTTATCAACGACATCCAATGTCCATGGTCAGGAAACCGTAACCATCTATTGATCAACGAGCTAGTCAACTAGAGGCTTACTAGGGACATGGTGTTGTCTATGTATCCACACATGTATCTGAGTTTCCTATCAATACAATTCTAGCATGGATAATAAACGATTATCATGAACAAGGAAATATAATAATAACCAATTTATTATTGCCTCTAGGGCATATTTCCAACAGCAAGAGCTCCAGGCTCTCATGGAAAAACATGAGAGTTTGGAGCTTGACTCAAAGACGCGAGCGTCCGAGCTCGCGGTGGCTATTGAAAATGCCAAGTCTGCCAAGGCCGAATCCCGGAAGACCCTCCAGGAGTTGTATGAGGTGAAGAAGATAGCGGCGGTTAAGGCATTCTTTATGCAAAGCAAACACATAAACGTGAGTTACTTGTTACTTACCCGAATCTGGAGCTCTCCAGGAGCGTTCGCAGATCTTCCCTAGAGTGTGTCCGATGCCACCGCATTCTATCGAGCCGAGGAGGGCAGCTCGATGGAGAAGGTGTTCTGGTCTCAGTATGCTGAGGCCGGACACCCCCGTGCCCCTGAGCGACCAGCTGAAGCAACTGGTCGAGCTCCATAAGGCGGCCGAACAGGCCATGAAGGGCCTCATTGTTCGGCTATGGCCTGGAGGGGCTCTGCCTGGGAGCTATTTCGGGCTGGTGCGGCGGCTGGTGGAGGCCTGTCCCAGGCTCGAGGTCATCAAGCGCTCCTTCTGCATTGAGGGTGCCCGTAGGGCCCTTGCCCGTGCTAAGGTGCACTGGGGCAAGCTGGATGCTGAGAAGCTTGTGAAGGACGGGCCACCGACGGGGAAAGAGGATCGCAAGCCCGAGAATTACTATAAGGATGTGCTGAAGGGTGCCCGCCTTGTGGCGGATGAATGTTCTAGGGATGTAATTTTTGAGTGAAACTTGCTCGTTTTGTCCTGTGCGTTGAAAACTTGTTTATATGCGCTAAGCAATGCTGTTGGAATTTAAAATATTACCTTCTATGCGGTTGTTTATCAATTCTGAGAGATGGCGAGTCGTCGGCTTCTGCCCCTGTGCCGCTAGTGCTGGGGTGTTCGGGGATAAACCTGAGCGCTCTTTTTCCCATGTTTGGGTCCTTCGAGGGAGGTGCTCAGCCCAACGAACAAGGCAATCAGACTATAATGCGTGAACACTCTCACTTAGCCATAGAATTCTATAATTTTAAATTTCGGCGAAGCCCCTGGTATTCAGAAGACCGAGTTCGGGGCGCTATCCACGCCTTGGCCGGACAGAGCCGGCTCCTCGCCCTAAGCGGCATAAGTCTTTAGGGACTCGAAAAAATCTCCCGAACAGCGACCAGCTCTCGCTTCATCATGAGAGTCAGTTTTAGCTTTCTCCACTGAGGTGCTCGACCCAGCTCAACTGGGGCACAATCGTAATGGTTCTCCTAGTGCTTCCTTAGCCGATATAGCGGAACGTAAGGCACCAAAACATAGGAGCCGGGCAAACCCAACTATTGACCCAAGACATGATTCGGAGCCGATGCATATAGTGCTATAAGTTCGGGGTGTCGCACTTGTTAAAGTGTTCGGACTTCTCACACCATATTTAGGGGTACTAAAGCCCCTGGCGTATTTTGGCCGTACCAACGTGTACGGGTGCAACATGTCGTTAAGGAACATATATAAAGAAAGAAGGTAATGCAAAAATAGATGAAAGCTATGCATTGTTTATTAAAAAGGTCTGCGACTAAAGCAGAACGATACAAATAATGCGATAAGTGGAAGGTTGGACTAGTTAACATGTCCGTTCCAGGGGCAAGCTGCGGAATATTATGCGGAACAGGTATACTGCTCGTGATAGAGACCACCTGGGAGTTCCGTACTGCGGCGTGGCTTGTCTGCTTCCCTAGTTCTTACATCGTTTGTGCGGCAATTGAACTGCCGAACAGGCCTTCCGAAGGATGGAGTCCTGAAAGTAAGAGAAAATTAAAAAATCGGCAGCCCCTGGTACGGTTTAAGCCGTGTTTTGGGCGTGCTGTGATGGTGCCCCTCCCCCTGTGCCCATGGTATCTCTAGAGCGTAGTTATGTACGCGAAGTACTGACGTCGCCTTTTTGCGAGGGTTGGGGTTGGGGCCGCATTGCTACGCCTGCTCGGATCATGCCAGGTGGTCTTGTTGTAGGTTACTCCGGGCGCGCTTGACAGTGTCCGGTCGTTTAGTGGCCGGACTGGAGAACTGCCTGGAGAGGCTGCTTTGAACTTCCGCTGCAAGGGCCGCCATGTGCTCCTCCGTTCGGAGGGAGCGTTCGGTGTTTCCATTGACCGTAATTACTCCTCGAGGGCCTGGCATCTTGAGCTTAAGGTATGCGTAATGCGGTACCGCATTGAACTTAGCGAATGCGGTTCGCCTGAGCAGTGCGTGATAGCCACTGCGAAACGGGACTATGTCGAAGATTAACTCCTCGCTTCGGAAATTATCCGGAGATCCGAAGACCACTTCAAGTGTGACTGAGCCTGTACAGTTGGCCTCTACACCTGGTATTATGCCTTTAAAAGTCGTTTTGGTGGGCTTAATCCTGGAGGGATCTATGCCCATTTTCCGCACTGTATCCTGGTAAAGCAGGTTCAGGCTGCTGCCGCCGTCCATGAGGACTCTAGTGAGATGAAATCCGTCAATAATTGGGTCTAGGACCAATGCGGCGAATCCGCCATGACGGATGCTAGTGGGATGGTCCCTTCGATCAAAGGTGATCGGGCAGGAGGACCATGGGTTGAACTTTGGGGCGACTGGCTCTACCGCGTATACGTCCCTTAACGCGCGCTTCCGCTCCCTTTTGGGGACGTGGGTTGCGTATATCATATTCACCGTCCGCACTTGTGGGGGAAAACCCTTCTGTCCACTGTTGTTCGGTGGCCGGGGCTCCTCGTCGTCATCGCTATGCAGCCCCTTGTCTTCATTTTCGGCGTTTAACTTGCCTGCCTGCTTGAACACCCAACAATCCCTGTTGGTGTGATTGGCTGGCTTTTCGGAGGTGCCATGTATCTGGCACGAGCGGTCGAGTATTCGGTCCAAACTGGACGGGCCCCTAGGATTCCTTTTGAATGGCTTTTTCCACTGACCGGATTTAGAGCCTCTGAATCCGGCATTAACTGTCGTATCCTCAGCATTGTCGCCGTTCATGCGGCGCTTCTGCTTGTTGCGACGTGACCTGCCACTATTGTCCCTGGTGTCCGAATTACCAAGGTTCTTGGCCATATTGTTGCTACGAGCAAGCCAGCTGTCTTCTCCCGCGCAAAAGTGGGTCATGAGTGTCGTGAGTGCTGCCATAGATTTTGGCTTTTCCTGTCCAAGGTGCCGGGCCAGCCACTCATCACGGATATTGTGTTTGAAGGCTGCTAGGGCCTCAGCATCCGGACAGTCGACTATTTGATTTTTCTTTGTTAGGAACCGTGTCCAGAATTGCCTGGCCGATTCCTCTGGCTGCTGAATTACGTGACTTAGGTCATCGGCGTCTGGGGGTCGCACATAAGTGCCCTGGAAATTGTTGAGGAATGCGGCTTCTAGGTCCTCCCAACAACTGATTGATCCTGTTGGCAAGTTGTTAAGCCAATGCCGAGCTGGTCCTTTAAGCTTGAGTGGGAGGTATTTGATGGCATGGAAATCATCGCCGCAGGCCATGTGGATATGAAGGAGATAATCCTCGATCCATACCGCAGGATCTGTTGTGCCATCATATGATTCGATGTTTACGGGTTTGAAACCCTCGGGGATTTGATGATCCATTATTTTGTCTGTAAAGCAGAGTGGGTGTGCGGCGCCTCTGTACTGGGCTATATCGTGACGTAGCTCCAATGAGCCTTGTCTACTGTGTTCAGCCCCGCCGAATTTGTGGCCGGCATGACGGTTACCGTCTCGAGCCGTGGGGCGCCCACGCGATCCGTAGATCGATCTTGTTTGCCTTGCCTTTTCCTCCAACATGTCTCGTAAGTCCGACGCATATTCCCGTGCCTTGGTACGGGGTGCGGCTTGAGTGGAGGGCCGAGAGGCCTCTCTGTCGCGACCACGAGGTGGCCGGTCAGCCGCATCAAGTGCTTCCTCCTCTAATCGGGGTAGCAACCTGCGCTTTGGGTAGCTCTTGGAGGGGCGTTCGAGTTTATGCTCTTCGGCTGCAAGGACTTCAGTCCATCTGTCGACTAGCAAATCTTGATCAGCTCTAAGCTGTTGTTGTTTTTTCTTGAGGCTTCTTGCCGTGGACATAAGCCTGCATTGAAAACGCTTTTTCTCGACGGGATCCTCTGGCACGACGAATTCATCGTCGTCGAGGCTTGCCTCGTCTTCGGAGGGAGGCATATAATTATCTTCCTCGACCTCTCTATCTGCCGCTCTCTCATGAGGGCTGGTTTCTCCATCCTCCTGTTCTAAATCTTGCTGGAGGGGGTTTTCTTCGGCGCTTTCCAGAGTATTATTATCTCCCGTGCTGGAATCACCGTGTTTGTTTTGGTGGGATTTTGAGCGGCGCCGTTGACGCCGGCGCTTAGGCTGTTTCTTGGAGGGGTCATCCTCCGTTGTTCCATCGCCATCTCCCTCTTTTGGGGTGTCCACCATGTATATGTCATACGCTGAGGTGGCTTTCTAGGGCCTAGTAGGCGCTGGTTCTTCATCATCTCCTTCATCGGTGCCCATACCATCGATGTCTTCGGAGTCGAAGTCGAGCATGTCGGTTAAGTCGTCGACAGTGGCTACAAAGTGGGTGATGGGTGGGCTTTGAATTTCTTCATCGTCCGTACCCCAACCTTGCTGACCGTAGTCAGGCCAGGGCTCTCCTGATAAAGAGAGAGACTTCAGTGACTTCAGGATATCGCCGAAAGGCGAGTGCTGAAAGATGTCCGCGGCAGTGAACTCCATGATCGGCGCCCAATCAGATTCGATTGGCAAGGGCACGGAGGGTTCGGAGTCCGGAGAGGAGTCCGGCTCCTTGGAGTCACGAGTCTCGCAGAGTACGGGGCTGGTGCTTGGCTCAATCATCGTTGGGTTCGCAACCCCCGAGGTGGCGTCCAACCGCCCATCCTCGATCGGCGCAGTTGGCTCCGAATTAAGGGTCGGAGCCAATGCGGGTGCGGCCTCCAGGGCACTGTTTGGCGGCAGAGCTAGATCATGCTCGTCGTGACAGTGCGGCGCGCTCGGCAGTAGCTCAAATCTGTCGAAGATCAAGTCCCCGCGGATGTCAGTCGTGTAGTTAAAACTTCCAAATCTGACCTGACGGCCAGGGGCGTAGCTTTCGATCTGCTCCAGACGGCCAAGCGAATTGGCCCGCAGTGCAAAGCCGCCGAAGACGAAGATCTGTCCGGGGAGGGAGGTCTCACCTTGGACTGCATCGCCATCGATGATCGTAGGAGCCATCGAGCCTGACAGCGATGACACAGAGGAACTCTCAATGAAAGCACCAATGTCGGTGTCAAAACTGGCGGATCTCGGGTAGGGGGTCTCGAACTGTGCGTCTAGGCCAGATGGTAACAGGAGACAAGGGACACGAAGTTTTACCCAGGTTCGGGCCCTCTCGATGGAGGTAAAATTCTACGTCCTGCTTGATTAATATTGATGATATGGGTAGTACAAGAGTAGATCTACCACGAGATCGAAGAGGCTAAACCCTAGAAGCTAGCCTATGGTATGATTGTTGATGTGTATGTTGTCCTACGGACTAAAACCCTCCGGTTTATATAGACACCGGATAGGGTTAGGGTTACATAGAGTCGGTTACAATGGTAGGAGATCTGTATATCCGTATCGCCAAGCTTGCCTTCCACGCCAAGGAAAGTCCCTCCCGGACACGGGACGCAGTCTTCAATCTTGTATCTTCATAGTCCAGGAGTCCGGCTGAAGGTATAGTCTGGTCATCCGGACACCCCCTAATCCAGGACTCCCTCAAGACCCATGTTTGTAATATCTCGCTCCTCGGAGCCTAATGAATAAATACTTGAGTCGTAGAGTTATGTTGTGATGCCATGTTGTATTTACACATATCGAGCATATTGTGTGTATGAGTGAAATGCTTGGTATGTGTGGGATCCGTCAACCTAGTTGTTTATCCTTGGTAGCCTCTCTTATGGGGAAATGTAGTCTAGTGCTTCCATGAGCCATAGTAGTCCGCTACAGCCCGGTTCACCGGAGTCCTGCAAGCCCAGCACTACTGCTCAGGACACTTGACTGGTCGGCATGTGTTTCACTTCGTTCCTGTGTCTGTCCCTTCGGGGAAATGTCATGCGGTGACACCCGGAGTCCTGCCTAGCCTGCTACAGCCCGGGTTCCCGGAGTCCTGTTAGCCCAGTGCTACAGCCCGGATTCACACGCTGCTAACCGACATGCTCGATGTGATTCATGTATGCCTGTCCCCATAGGTTGGTACCGCTTTGGGTTCACGACTAACCATGTCGGCTCGGGTTCTCTATCATATGGATGCTAGTGACACTATCATATACGTGAGCCAAAAGGCGCATACGGTCCCGGGCCATGGTAAGGCGACAACCGTGGGAGTACCGTGCGTGAGGCCGCAAAGTGATATGAGGTGTTACCGGCTAGATCAATGTGACTTGGAATCGGGGTCCTGACAGAGAACATGCAAAGCTATTTAATTATACAACAAGAAAAGCTCAAAAGATTCAATTGATTTCAATGAACAATCTGATTATAAAGAAACAATTCATCATATCTTAACAAACACACTACTGATTACATCAAATTGATCCCGATCATGTGAGGCGGCTCACGGCAGCATGGTATTGAAGATCCAAGAGAGAGAGAGAGACAGAGAGAGGGAGAGAATCATCTATCTACTACTATGGACCCTAAGATCCTAATGGAACTAATCACACATGATCATGGAGGTAGCAAGGTTGATGAAGAAGCCTCCGACAATGGATTCCCCCTCCGATAGAGCTCCAGAATAGGCCTCCAGATTGGATCTTCACGAACCAGGAACTTGCGTCCACAAAAAAATTCTTCTACAAATATGACAGAAGGTTTCAGTATTTATAGGATTTTATGGTGGTGGAATTATTAAAAGGTGATGCGGGTGGGCCCCACATGCCCTGGTGGTGCTTCCTAGGCTTGGGGTGCGCCACCTAGACGTATTGGCCCCCTATGGCTCCTCTTGTACCTTCCCAAAGCTTCGTGAGTCCTTTGTTTCCTAAAAAAAGTGTGTTAAATTGGCAATGTATTTTGACTTTCCTAGATATTAACTTCCTGCGAAACAAAACACATGCAGAAAAAAGGAACTAGCACTAGGCACTAAATTAATAGGTTAGTCCAGAAAGATAATATAATATGCTATAAAAAGCATATAAAAGTGATAATATAATAGCACAAAATAATAAAAAAATAGGTACGTTTGAGACGTATCAGCTACTAAGGTATTGACTATGAGTTTGATGGCCTTTGACCTACCCTAGCCTAGCCTTATAAATGGAGACAAGAGCTAGGGTTTACAAGTTTCATAACCGTCCTCACCTCTAAGTCAGTAGAGGTGTCACAGCTGCGCGCGTTGGTCATGTTCCATCACTACTATCATAAACATAGGGAGAAAACTAATCGGTTCCGCTTTGACCGATGTGTCATGATGATGACCCCCGGATCCCCGTGCCCACATCTCGCGTAGTGCGAAACACCATAGAGAAAATGGAACACATGTTTGCATGTCAAGCATGTTGTTTGGGCACCCCATAGAAATATAAAGAGAAAAGAGGGGGCACGTTTTCCCACTGCTCCTATTCATCCCTTAGATCTCGCTCACCCTTCTTCCTCCCTTGCAAAAAAACCACCATTGCTGCAAGCTTTCTGCTCGCAAGCTCCCACCTATCCTATCCTGATCCGACCCACCCTGAGCCTCTGATGGTGCGAGGCGAGAGAAACCGTGGTCGGGGCCAAGGCAAGAGCTGCCCTAGGACAATCGCCAGCAAGGAGCGGAAGAAGAGGAAATCGAGCGCCTTCGAAAACGCGAAGAAGAGGAAAACGAGCAACAACATGGGAAAGTGGTTTTCGTCCATGACTCATGATTCACATCTGGAAGGACTCGTCGTGGATGGCTTCCTGCCGCAGAAGGAGGTGCTCCCATGGAAGATGGCGGGGTATGAGATGATCTCGACACTGGAAGGCGAGGACCGTTTGATACACCAACAACTCATTTGCAGAGGTTTGAGGTAAGGCCTCAAAACCCTATGTACTTTTGCACTTGATCGCTGGATGAATTTGCACAATTGATGTTTTTTTTGTTCACCACGGAGTTGTCTTTTCTCTTCTTCTCGTTCCAAGTTCTCAAAGGTATCTAGGATGCCATATATTAATCAAGGAGGAGGTAAGAAGAGAGGATGCAGGAATGTTATTTCAAAAACCAGTGACAGAAGGATTAGTACAATAGCGGAAGCAATTCCTTGGGGATATATGAGTTGTAGCCATTAAACGCACAATGCTCTTGTCTAGAGAAATCCTTAATAACTGAGATAACCCCGCATGACGGTAAGGGCCATCAAGTGAAAAATTGACTCTCAATGCAGCTCGTGCCAGGTCATGACATACTTTGGACACATCCCACACTTCATCATATTATGAGCACATTGTAACACGTGTCTACTAAGACCCTGCTTAATACGAAGATGATATCTCACTGATACATCTCCGTCGTATCTACTCTTCCAAACACTTTTGCCCTTGTTTTGGACTCTAACTTGCATGATTTGAATGGAGCTAACCCGGACTGACGTTGTTTTCAGCAGAATTGCCATGGTGTTATTTTTGTGCAGAAATAAAAGTTCTCGGAATGACCTGAAAATCCACGGAGAATTATTTTGGAATATATAAAAATACTGGAAGGAAGATCCACGTCAGGGGGGCCTCCACCTGTCCACGAGGGTGGGGGCGTGCCCTACCCCCCTAGGCGCGCCCCCCTGCCTCGTGGGCCCCCTAACGCTCCACTGACCTCAACCCTGACTCCATATATTCACTTTCGGGGAGAAAAAAACCAAGGAGAAGGATTCATCGCGTTTTACGATACGGAGCCGCCACCAAGTGATACGTTGATAGTCTCCAACGTATCTATAATTTTTTATTGCTCCATGCTATATTATCTACTGTTTTAGACATTATTGGGCTTTATTATCCACTTTTATATTATTTTTGGGACTAACCTATTAACCGGAGGCCCAGCCCAGAATTGTTGTTTTTTGCCTGTTTTAGGGTTTTGAAGAAAAGGAATATCAAATGGAGTCCAAACGGAATGAAACCTTCGGGAATGTGATTTTCTCAACAGATAAGACCCGAGAGACTTGGAGCCTACGCCAAGGCATGTAACAGGAGGCCACGAGGTAGGGGCGCGCCCTACCCTACCAGGCGCGCCCCCCACCCTCGTGGGCCCCCTATTGCTCCACCGACGTACGTCTTCCTCCTATATATATCCATGTACCCCCAAACGATCAGAATAGGAGCCAAAACCCTAATTCCACCGTCGTAACTTTTTGTATCCACGAGAACCCAACTTGGGGCCTGTTCTGGAGCTCCGCCGGAGGGGGCATCGATCACGCAGGGCTTCTACATCAACACCATAGCCCCTCCGATGAAGTGTGAGTAGTTCACTTCAGACCTACAGGTCCATAGTTAGTAGCTAGATGGCTTCTTCTCTCTTTTTGGATCTCAATACAATGTTCTCCCCCTCTCTTGTGGAGATCTATTCGATGTAATCTTCTTTTTGCGGTGTGTTTGTTGAGATCGATGAATTGTGGGTTTATGATCAAGTCTATCTATGAACAATATTTGAATCTTCTCTGAATTCTTTTATGAATGATTGGTTATCTTTGCAAGTCTCTTCGAATTATCAGTTTGGTTTGGCCTACTAGATTGATCTTTCTTGCAATGGGAGAAGTGCTTAGCTTTGGGTTCAATCTTGCGGTGTCCTTTCCCGGTGTCAGTAAGGGCAGCAAGGCACGTATTGTATTGTTGCCATCGAGGATAACAAGATGGGGTTTTCTTCATATTGCATGAGTCTACCCCTCTACATCATGTCATCTTGCTTAAGGCGTTACTCTGTTTTTAACTTAATACTCTAGATGCATGCTGGATAGCGGTCGATGAGTGGAGTAATAGTAGTAGATGCAGGCAGGAGTCAGTCTACTTGTTTCGGACGTGATGCCTATATACATGATCATGCCTAGATATTCTCATAATTATGCTCAATTCTGTCAATTGCTCAACAGTAATTTGTTCACCCACCATAGAATACTTATGCTCTCGAGAGAAGCCACTAGTGAAACCTATGGCCTCCGGGTCTATCTTTATCATATTGTTCTCCTGCTACTTTTCTATTTACTTTGCCTTTATTTTACTTTGCATATTTATCATAAAAATACCAAAAATATTATCTTTATCATATCTATCAGATCTCACTCTTGTAAGTGGCCTCATAGGGATTGACAACCCCTATTTGCGTTGGTTGCGAGGATTTATTTGTTTTGTGCAGGTACGAGGGACTCGCGCATAGCCTCCTACTGGATTGATACCTTGGTTCTCAAAAACTGAGGGAAATACTTACGCTACTTTGCTGCATCATCCCTTCCTCTTTGGGGAAAACCAACGCAGTGCTCAAGAGGTAGCAAGAAGGATTTCTGGCGCCGTTGCCGGGGAGGTCTTCGCAAAAGTCAACATACCAAGTACCCATCACATACCCTTATCTTCTGCATTACATTATTTGCCATTTGCCTCTTGTTTTCCTCTCCCCCACTTCACCCTTGCCATTTTATTCGCCCTCTCTCTCTCTATCCTCCCTCTCTTTCTCTATTTGCCTCTTTTTTCCTGCTTGCTTTTTGTTTGCTTGTGTGTTAGTTTGCTTGCTTGTCATGATGGCTCTACCTAAATTTTATGATCTCCACCTTAAAAGGCTAGAAGAGATCGAAAGCAATGTCAGGAGACTTATGGTTTTGCAATTTGAACATAATAGTTTCTTCAGAAATGAGCTTAAAGAACAGAAAAGTTTTATGAGTTTTATGAATAAAGAGTTTGATGATATGTCTAAAGAATTCGATGGTTTAAGATCCCAAATTGCTCACCTTGAGAAACTAATTGCTGAAATTTCGGATAAGCAAGCCACCTTAGTTAATAAGATGGCCGCTAAACCGGATTGCTATGAAAATAATGATGAAGATCTAAAAGTTATTGATGTGTCCCCTATTAAATCTTTGTTTTGAAATATGAATCTTGATAATGATGGGACTGAACATGATCCACCTTTACCTAGAAGGCGTTCTAAGAATTCGGAATTTGTTGATCTTGATGCTAAATTTGATAAAAGCGGGATTGAAGAAATTAAAACCCTAGATGTTGCTAAACCCACTATTATGGATTTCAAGGAATTTAACTATGAAAATTGCTCTTTGATTGATTGTATTTCCTTGTTGCAATCCGTGCTAAATTCTCCTCATGCTTATAGTCAAAATAAAGCGTTTACTAAACATATCGTTGATGCCTTGATGCAATCTTATGAAGAAAAACTTGAATTGGAAGTTTCTATCCCTAGAAAACTTTATGATGAGTGGGAACCAACTATTAAATTAAAATTAAAGATCATGAATGCTATGCTTTATGTGATTTGGGTGCTAGTGTTTCCACGATTCCAAAGACTTTGTGTGATTTGTTAGGTTTCCGTGATTTTGATGATTGCTCTCTAAACTTGCACCTTGCGGATTCCACTATTAAGAAACCTATGGGAAGAATTAATGATGTTCTTATTGTTGCAAATAGGAATTATATGCCCGTAGATTTTATTGTTCTTGACATAGATTGCAATCCTTCATGTCCTATTATTCTTGGTAGACCTTTCCTTAGAACGATTGGTGCAATTATTGATATGAAGGAAGGAAATATTAGATTCCAATTTCCATTAAGGAAAGGAATGGAACACTTTCCTAGAAATAAAATTAGATTACCTTATGAATCTATTATGAGAGCCACTTATAGATTTTCTACCAAAGATGGCAATACCTAGATCTATTCTTGCTTATTATGCCTAGCTAGGGGCGTTAAACGATAGCGCTTGTTGGGAGGCAACCCAATTTTATTTTTATTCCTTGCTTTTTTCTCCTGTTTAGTAATAAATAAATTATCTAGCCTCTGTTTTGGTTGTGTTTTTTGTGTTTAATTAGTGTTTGTGCCAAGTAGAACCGTTGGTAAGACTTGGGGAAAGTCTTGTTGAACTTGCTGTAAAAAACAGAAACTTTAGCACTCACGAGAACTGCTTTCATTTTTATTTGGAGAGTGATATTTAGTTAATTCTTTTTGCATATGATTAATAGATAAATTCCTCACGTCCAGCAATTTATTTTAGAATTTTTAGGGTTCCATATCTTGCGCTAGCTACAGATTACTACAGACTGTTCTGTTTTTGACAGATTCTGTTTTTCGTGTATTGTTTGCTTATTTCGATGAATCTATGGCTAGTAACATAGTTTATAAACCATAGAGAAGTTGGAATACAGTAGGTATAACACCAATATAAATAAATAATGAGTTCATTACAGTACCTTGAAGTGGTCTTTTGTTTTCTTTCGCTAACGGAGCTCACGAGATTTTCTACTTTAAGTTTTGTGTTGTGAAGTTTTCAAGTTTTGGGTAAAGATTTGATGGATTATGGAACAAGGAGTGGCAAGAGCCTAAGCTTGGGGATGCCCATGGCACCCCCAAGATAATCTAAGGACACCTAAAAGCCAAAGCTTGGGGATGCCCCGGAAGGCATCCCCTCTTTCGTCTACTTCTATCGGTAACTTTACTTGGAGCTATATTTTTATTTACCACATGATATGTGTTTTGCTTGGAGTGTCTTGTATTATTTGAGTATTTGCTTGTTAGTTTATCACAATCATCCTTGCTGTACACATCTTTTGAGAGAGCCATACATGTTTTGGAATTTGTTAGAATACTCTATGTGCTTCGCTTATATCTTTTGAGTTATATAGTTTTGCTCTAGTACTTCACTTATATCTTTTAGAGCACGGTGGTGGGTTTGTTTTATAGAAACTATTGATCTCTCATGCTTCACTTAGATTATTTTGAGAGTCTTAATAGCATGGTAATTTGCTTAAAATCCTAATATGCTAGGTATTCAAGATTAGTAAAATTTTCTTAAGAGTGTTTTGAATACTAAGAGAAGTTTGATGCTTGATAATTGTTTTGAGATATGGAGGTAATAATATCAAAGTCATGCTAGTTGAGTAGTTGTGAAATTGAGAAATACTTGTGTTGAGGTTTGCAAGTCCCGTAGCATGCACGTATGGTAAACGTTATGCAACAAATTTGAAACATGAGGTGTTATTTGATTGTCTTCCTTATGAGTGGCGGTTGGGGACAAGCGATGGTCTTTTCCTACCAATCTATCCCCCTAGGAGCATGCGCGTAGTACCGAGGTTTTTGATGACTTGTAGATTTTTGCAATAATTATGTGAGTTCTTTATGACTAATGTTGAGTCCATGGATTATACGCACTCTCATCCTTCCATCCTTGCTAGCCTCTTCGGTACCGTGCATTGCCCTTTCTCACATTGAGAGTTGGCGCAAACTTCGCCGGTGCATCCAAACCCCGTGATATGATACGCTCTTTCACACATAAACCTCCTTATATCTTCCTCAAAACAGCCACCATACCTACCTATTATGGCATTTCCATAGCCATTCCGAGATATATTGCCATGCAACTTTCCATCATTCCATTCATCATGACACATTCATCATTGTCATATTGCTTAGCATGATCATGTAGTTGACATAGTATTTGTGGCAAAGCCACCGTTCATAATTCTTTCATACATGTCACTCTTGGTTCATTGCATATCCCGGTACACCGCCGGAGGCATTCATATAGAGTCATCTTTTGTTCTAGTATCGAGTTGTAAATAAATAGAAGTGTGATGATCATCATTTTCTAGAGCATTGTCCCAAGTGAGGAATAAAAAAAAGAGAAGGCCCAAAAAAGAGAAAGGCCATAAAAATGAGAGAAAAAGAGAGAAGGGACAATGTTACTATCCTTTGCCACACTTGTGCTTCGAAGTAGCACCATAATCTTCATGATAGAGAGTCTCTTGTTTTGTCACTTTCATATACTAGTGGGAATTTTCATTATAGAACTTGGCTTGTATATTCCAACAATGGGCCTCCTCAAGTGCCCTAGGTCTTCGTGAGCAAGCAAGTTGGATGCATACCCACTAGTTTCTTTTGTTGAGCTTTCATACATTTATAGCTCTAGTGCATCCGTTGCATGGCAATCCCTACTCCTTGCATTAACATCAATCGGTGGGCATCTCCATAGCCCATTGGTTAGCCTCGTTGATGTGAGACCTTCTCCTTTTTTGTCTTCTCCACATAACCCCCCTCATTATATTCTATTCCACCTATAGTGCTATGTCCATGGCTCGCGCTCATATATTGCGTGAAAGTTTATAGGTTTGAGATTACTAAAGTATGAAACAATTGCTTGGCTTGTCATTGTGGTTGTGCATGATGAGAGCATTCTTGTGTGACGAAAATGAAACATGACTAAACCATATGATTTTGTAGGGATGAACTTTCTTTGGCCATGTTATTTTGAGAAGACATAATTGCTTAGTTAGTATGCTTGAAGTATTATTATTTTTATGTCAATATGAACTTTTGTCTTGAATCTTTTGGATCTGAATATTCATACCACAATTAAGAAGAATTACATTAAAATTATGCCAAAGTAGCACTCCGCATCAAAAATTCTGTTTTTATCATTTACCTACTCGAGGACAAGCAGGAATTAAGCTTGGGGATGCTTGATACGTCTCCAACGTATCTATAATTTTTTATTGCTCCATGCTATATTATCTACTGTTTTAGACATTATTGGGCTTTATTATCCACTTTTATATTATTTTTGGGACTAACCTATTAACCAGAGGCCCAGCCCAGAATTGTTGTTTTTTGCCTGTTTTAGGGTTTCAAAGAAAAGGAATATCAAACGGAGTCCAAATGGAATGAAACCTTCGGGAACGTGATTTTCTCAACAGATAAGACCCAGGAGACTTGGAGCCTACGCCAAGGCATGTAACAGGAGGCCACGAGGTAGGGGCGCGCCCTACCCTACCAGGCGCGCCCCCCACCCTCGTGGCCCCCTGTTGCTCCACCGACGTACTTCTTTCTCCTATATATATCCACGTACCCCCAAACGATCAGAACAGGAGCCAAAACCCTAATTCCACCGCCGTAACTTTATGTATCCATGAGATCCCATCTTGGGGCCTATTCCGGAGCTCCATCGGAGGGGGCATCGATCACGGAGGGCTTCTACATCAACACCATAGCCCCTCCGATGAAGTGTGAGTAGTTCACCTCAGACCTACGGGTCCATAGTTAGTAGCTAGATGTCTTCTTCTCTCTTTTTGGATCTCAATACAATGTTCTCCCCCTCTCTTGTGGAGATCTATTCGATGTAATCTTCATTTTGCGGTGTGTTTGTTGAGATCGATGAATTGTGGGTTTATGATCAAGTCTATCTATGAACAATATTTGAATCTTCTCTGAATTCTTTTATGTATGATTAGTTATCTTTGCAAGTCTCTTCAAATTATCAGTTTGGTTTGGCCTACTAGATTGATCTTTCTTGCAATGGGAGAAGTGCTTAGCTTTGGGTTCAATCTTGCGGTGTCCTTTCCCGGTCACAGTAAGGGCATTGTATTGTTGCCATCGAGGATAACAAGATGGGGTTTTCTTCATATTGCATGAGTCTATCCCTCTACATCATGTCATCTTGCTTAAGGCGTTACTTTGTTTTTAACTTAATACTCTAGATGCATGCTGGATAGCGGTCGATGAGTGGAGTAATAGTAGTAGATGCAGGCAGGAGTCGGTCTACTTGTCTCGGACGTGATGCCTATATACATGATCATGCCTAGATATTCTCATAATTATGCTCAATTCTGTCAATTGCTCAACAGTAATTTGTTCACCCACCGTAGAATACTTATGCTCTCGAGAGAAGCCACTAGTGAAACCTATGGCCTCCGGGTCTATCTTTATCATATTGTTCTCCTACCACTTTGCTATTTACTTTGCCTTTATTTTACTTTGCATCTTTATCATAAAAATACCAAAGATATTATCTTTATCATATCTATCAGATCTCACTCTCGTAAGTGGCCTCATAGGGATTGACAACCCCTATTTGCGTTGGTTGCGAGGATTTATTTGTTTTGTGCAGGTACGAGGGACTCGCGCGTAGCCTCCTACTGGATTGATACCTTGGTTCTCAAAAACTGAGGGAAATACTTACGCTACTTTGCTGCATTATCCCTTCCTCTTCGGGGAAAACCAACGCAGTGCTCAAGAGGTAGCATACGTCTCCAACGTATCTATAATTTTTGATTGTTCCATGATATTATATTATCAACCTTGGATGTTTTATATGCATTTATATGCTATTTTATATGATTTTTGGGACTAACCTATTAACCTAGAGCCCAGTGCCAGTTTCTGTTTTTTCCTTGTTTTAGAGTATTGCGGAAAAGGAAAATCAAACGGAGTCCAATTGACTTGAAACTTCACGGAACTTATTTTTGGAGCAGAAGAAGCCCACGGAGTATCGGAGATGGACTAGAAGAGTCCCGGGCTGCCCACGAGGGTGGGGGCGCGCCCCCCTGACTCGTGGATAGCCCAGAGATCCACCAACGTACTTCTTCCTCCTATATATATCCATATACCCTAAAAACTTCGATGAGCACAATAGATCGGGAGTTCCGTCACCAGAAGCCTCCGTAGCCACCGAAAACCAATCTAGACCCGTTCCGGCACCCTGCCGGAGGGGGGAATCCCTCTCCGATGGCCATCTTCATCATCCCGGTGTTCTCCATGACGAGGAGGGAGTAGTTCTCCCTCGGGGCTGAGGGTATGTACCAGTAGCTATGTGATTGATCTCTCTCTCGTGTTCTTGAGGTGATACGATCTTGATGGATCGCGAGCTTTGCTATTATAGTTGGATCTTATGATGTTTCTACCCCTCTACTCTCTTGTAATGGATTGAGTTTTCCCTTTGAAGTTATCTTATCGGGTTGAGTCTTTAAGGATTTGAGAACACTTGATGTATGTCTTGCCGTGCTTATCTGTGGTGATAATGGGATATCACGTGATCCACTTGATGTATGTTTTGGTGATCAACTTGCGGGTTCCGCCCATGAACCTATGCATAGGGGTTAGCACACGTTTTCGTCTTGACTCTCTGGTAGAATCTTTGGGGCACTCTTTGAAGTACTTTGTGTTGGTTTGAATAGATGAATCTGAGATTGTGTGATGCATATCGTATAATCATACCCACGGATACTTGAGGTGACATTGGAGTATCAAGGTGACATTAGGGTTTTGGTTGATTTGTGTCTTAAGGTGTTATTCTAGTATGAACTCTACGATAGATTGAACGAAAAGAATAGCTTCATGTTATTTTACTACGGACTCTTGAATAGACCGATCAAAAAGGATAACTTTGAGGTGGTTTCATACCCTACCATAATCTCTTCGTTTGTTCTCCGCTATTAGTGACTTTGGAGTGACTCTTTGTTGCATGTTGAGGGATTGTTATATGATCCAATTATGTTATTATTGTTTAGAGAACTTGCACTAGTGAAAGTATGAACCCTAGGCCTTGTTTCAACGCACTGCAACACCGTTTGTGCTCACTTTTATCATTAGTTACCTTGCTGTTTTTATATTTTCAGATTACAAAAACCTTTATCTACCATCCATATACCACTTGTATCACCATCTCTTCGCCGAACTAGTGCACATATACAATTTACCATTGTATTGGGTGTGTTGGGGACACAAGAGACTCTTTGTTATTTGGTTGCAGGGTTGCTTGAGAGAGACCATCTTCATCCTACGCCTCCTATGGATTGATAAACCTTAGGTCATCCACTTGAGGGAAATTTGCTACTGTCCTACAAACCTCTGCACTTGGAGGCACAACAACGTCTACAAGAAGAAGGTTGTGTAGTAGACATCACCAAGCCCTAAACTCTCTCGGGAGGGCTGATCTGGAGTCCGTTCGGGGCTCCGGAGAGGGGAATCGGTCGCCATCGTCATCATCAACCTTCCTCCATCACCAATTTCATGATGCTCGCCACCGTGCGTGAGTAATTCCATCGTAGGCTTCCTGGACGGTGATGGGTTGGATGAGATTTATCATGTAATCGAGTTAGTTTTGTTAGGGTTTGATCCCCAGTATCCACTATGTTCTGAGATTGATGTTGCTATGACTTTGCTATGCTTAATGCTTGTCACTAGGACCTGAGTGCCATGATTTTAGATCTGAACATATTATGTTTTCACCAATATATGAGAGTTCTTGATCCTATCTTGCAAGTCTATATAGTCACCTATTATGTGTTATGATCCGTTAACCCCGACATGACAATAATCAGGATACTTACAGGTGATGACCGTAGTTTGAGGAGTTCATGTATTCACTATGTGTTAATGCTTTGTTCCGGTACTCTATTAAAAGGAGGCCTTAATATCCCTTAGTTTCCAATAGGACCCCGCTGCCACGGGAGGGTAGGACAAAAGATGTCATGCAAGTTCTTTTCCATAAGCACGTATGACTATATTCGGAATACATGCCTACATTACATTGATGAACTGGAGCTAGTTTTGTGTCACCCTGGGTTATGACTGTTACATGATGAACCGCATCCGGCATAATTCTCCATCACCAAATCCATTGCCTATGAGCTTTCCATATATTGTTCTTTGCTTATTTACTTTTCCGTTGCTATTGTTATCATCACTATAAAACACCAAAAATATTACTTTTGCTATCGTTACCTTTTACCACCATTACCATTACTATCATATTACTTTGCTACTAAACACTTTGCTGCAGATATTAAGTTTCCAGGTGTGGTCGAATTGACAACTCAGCTGCTAATACTTGAGAATATTCTTTGGCTCCCCTTGTGTCGAATCAATAAATTTGGGTTGAATTCTCTACCTTCAAAAACTGTTGCGATCCCCTATACTTGTGGGTTATCACTCACGCACAAGTAGAAGGTTGTGAGTGTAAGTCCTCATACCCATGTCTATTTCTGTATTATTATTTACATCCAAAAGGTTGAGTAAACTACCGGCTAGAAACTATAACATTTTGTAAGAATGGTAACTTGTTTGAATCTTTGTCATAGAGCACATCCTACTGTGGGTTCGATACCCAGGTCACTCCTTAGGGAGAATTTAAGGGGACTTTCAACAATCTGAAACCAGATCATAAAGGGTCATCAACCATCGAAGTGCTGGTTGTGGTGTCTTATATTACACTGTGGAATTGTGTGTACTGGTATGAACTAGGTCCGGTGGGAACACAACCGAGTAGGATGACGAGGGAGCCAAGGTGGCAGACAACGCAAAGGCCATCCATTGTCGATCTGGCAGTCGAAAGAGTAGTGATTTTGCTTTTTCCTAAAGTAAACTTACAATCCAAAAACTAAAAAGATTATGTATGTATATAACGTGAATGGCAATGAACTTAAGCGTGTTGTGGCATTGGTCCAGGCTTCGAATACTAAGGCCACCATTTTTATCATTTTTTAATGTTAATCTATTTTTTATGCTTTCTACTAAATCTTGAGATATTTTTATATTGTGAAAATCAGTGATAGATTACATGATCATGGACTCTATCATTGATTTTGTACATATCAAGTGACATGCACAAGGGAAAAGGATTATTCACTACAAACCTCATGGATTGACTTGTGCATAACTCACATGTGGATGTACATATTTTGTACAACCAAACATTTCTCAAATCATGTGAGACTTTTTCACCTACCTCATGTGTCGGGGATATACCCCGCGGTATGACCCGACCGGAGATATGGCCCGGCTAGGACTTGGTGTTTCATTGGTAAACGCCCGAGCCTGGTGACTCATTGATGACCCGGCAGATTGTAAGCCGACAGATAGTTAGAAGCCGACAGATTCTAAGTCGGCGGACAGTTATAAGCTGGCAGATTGTAAGCCAACAGACAGTTATAACCCGGCAGATAGTTATAACCTGGCAGACAGTTATAAACCGACAGACCACTACTAGGGAAAACCCTAGCACTAGCGCTGGTTTTGTGCTCACTAGTAGCGCGGGTAGGTGCGCTACTAATAAGGTGCTACAGCTATTGCTTAGCAGTAACGCGTGCCGCACGCGCTAATGCTAGGACAAATAGCTGCAGCGCTTGTTCACTCCCACGCTGCTGCTAATGCAACTACTGGCAGCGTGTTTTCTTTCCATCGCTACTAGTATTGTTTTTTTATTTTTTATTTTTAGTGTATTTATGCGCCATCGTACAAATATTGGTACAATACCAGTTATGAGGTTTACATCATTATGTCCATAACAGTGTGTCAAATGAAGGTGGATTAGGTTCAAGTGGAGGCAATATGTGGTGCATGTCAAAAGTATACTACTAATCCAAACTTGATCTAGTTTGGACTAGTAGTACTTTCGATGTGCACCACATGTTGCCTCCACTTGAATCTAATCCGCCAGCACAAGCTATTTAATCATCATCATAATCATTAGCACCAACAATATTTATTTAATCACCACTAACACTAGCTAATAATAATCATCAGTCATTACCACCAACACTAGCTATTTTATCATCATAGTAATAGTGTAGCACATCATCATCCTCAAACTCATTTCTAGCTAATCACTCCTGCTGCTCTCTCTTAGGTAAAACAACATAAAACATGTGTAGCTCTCCTCCTTGATCAAGTTGGAGCATGCAGATGAACCTGTCTCCTAATTTTGGGTAGCACATCTGTTTGCTGCCCCCTAGTACTTGTCTGCGCTCCCCCATCACATATCTGGTCCAGTCTTGCACTATTAAGCATTCATCGCTGATCTTGAATGCACTAAAGTAACATGTAGGATATCTTGGCCGTAAGCTAATAATACTCATGGTACCTTTAGTCTCGATCCCATAAGGCACAACATTCATCGGGAGTCCCTGTTGAAGAACATCGTATGGTCACATACTTAGCAATGAAGTTTAGCTTCACAAATAATGTATGGAAAAGATGCACTGAGGACAAATAGTAAAAATCTTACCATCCTTCCTAAATAGATGTGACCGTAGTTCATGACGAACACTATTGGTCGCACGTTTTCAGTACTAAGATTTCTAAGTCCAGGAAGAAAATTTGTCTTGACGGTATCAAGATCCTCAAGCCATGAAACATAATGACTTAGCTCCTCGCAGTTTAGTTCAGCCCCGGGACAGTAGTAGGTCCTGTCTACCAAGCGCTGGACATGTTTGCTTGCACCGAAATAAGCTGACAATACAAATTAGTTGTCAACTATTTTTGAATAAACAATATCAAAGACATAAATATGGTTGAGAAACTTACATTTTGGTGTAACTGGAGGCGTCTGCACATCGACCCAGATGTCGGTATTACCTTCAATATCATCTTCCGGACGAATATCAAAGGTGATAACCATATCAGGCTCAAATGCATAAGTCTTGCATAGTGCTCGCCATGTTTTGCATCCAAAATAGGTGTAGTCGTCTGAATTGTATAATTTTGCGTGGAAAATATAACCATGCTCGGTCTTCAAATAAACTTTCTTTACCTCCATAGTATGACTGAAACCTATCTTATCCAATACAAAAACTCTTGCATGGCAGGGGATACGCTAGTAGAATAGTAAAAAAATATAAGTTGAAGCAAATGAAGCAGATGTCATGCTTAATTACGAAAAAAGACTTGTCGTTGTGACTTACTGTATCCACTTCGAAGTTCTCGTCCAGCTTGATGCTGAAGCGCCTATCATCATCTAGGAAGATTCCGTCGCACAGGCCGCGCTCGTCTTCGCAGTATTTGCAAATACCGAAATCCTTTTTGTCGTCAGACATTTCCTATGTTCATAGTTAAAACATTAATTGAAAATCGATAAAAGACAACTACCAGGATACTCAACACACAAATCCGGGGCACTCGATATTTCCTACATATTCTGGCAAAAGTCATGCCAAAATTCACGGAAAAATCCGGCATGACCTTTGCTAAAATAGGATATATCGAGCGCCTGAAATTTGCCGGAACGGAAATGAATCAACACTCCGGCAAAACATAGGCCACTCGGAGGTGTAACCTGCAAACATGACCGGCCACTTGGATATTGAGCAACACAAGATATACATTTCAAAATATCTTATAAGACTCAAATTAGCATGCATTCAATAAGCAAAAGTAAATCATCTCATGCGTCCGTACATCGTCGAATATTATCACTAATACATCCCGAATAGTGTCATACATATAACATCACTAGTACAACTAAAACCCTAGCACACGACGGGTATCGGCGCGGGCGGTGGACACCCACAGAGAAGGAACCATCACGGGATCATAGCTCCAGTGAGATCCCTGGAGAACCTGCCAGGTATTGGAGAACCTGTGCTCCAACGCAAACAAGTAGCGACGGACGTGCGCGTCCTCCTCACTGACACGGTGACGCACCACCTCCGCGGAGTCCTCGAGCCTCTGGACCGTCACTGGCCCACGCGACCGCCACCAAAGAAGGTTCGGGTCAACGACAGGCTGGCTCCTCACCAACCTGCGCCCCCCGGTAGGTAGCGCCTCCCAGTACCACCCCGGCGGAGCCCAGTCCCGGACATGGCCCATCTGGTCAAGCAGGTGTCGTCCTCCGCCGACTCGACGACGAGGATGCGGGATAGGCATCGTCCACGTCGATGCGGGAAAATTGCTTTAACTAAAAAAATAGCAACAAGTTCTTACTAACTAGTTCTATTAATTCAACTAGTTCTTACTAAAAATAAACTTACTATAAATAAAAATATTCTAGTACCTAATTAGTACCTAGTTCTTACTAACTAATTAGTACCTAAGAACTACTGCCCTAATTACCATCTAATTTGATGAACCTATAGGGGTGGAAAGTGGTAGAAACCCTAACTAATTTGATGGAGGTAGAAACCCTAGGCAGAGGTAGGGGAGAGGGAGGAGCAGGCGTGCTCACCTCGGGTGCCTGCGACGAGGGAGGGGCAGGCGGCGTCGAGGTCGTGGTCGGGGCTCCGGGGCGGCGTTGAGGTCGGGGGGCGGGGGCGGCGTCCGGGCGGCGTTGAGGTCGGGGTCGGGGCGGCGTCCCGGGCGGCGTTGAGGTCGGGGGCGGGGCCGGCGTTGAATCTGGGGTCGGGGGCGGCGTGGGGAGAGCGCGCGGCGGCCGAGGGGCGACGGCGGCGGCGAGAGTGGAGTTGATTTGGGGGATGAAGTGGCCGTGGGGAAGGACGAACCGTGTGGTTAAGTCAGAAGTACCAGTAGCGCGTTCCAGAAAGGGCGCTACTGCTATGTTAGCTACAACGCGTTCTGGAATACACGCTGCAGCTAAGGAGATTAGCAGTAGCGCTGGGCCATTATACGCGCTACTGCTAGGTTGGGCTAGCCATGTGCGCCCAGTTCAAACATAGCAGCAGCGCTTTTCGCTAGTACGCGCTACTGCTAAAGTCATAGCAGTAGCACGGTTTATTTACGCGCGCTGCTACTAAGTAGCAGCAGTGCTTGATTTTGTACAACGCTACTGGTAAAATTCTGTGTATAGGCTTTTCCCTAGTAGTGGACAGTTATGACCCGGCAGACAGATCGTAACCCGGCAAGTACTTAGCCATGAAAATGAGTCGCCTGGAGTTAAGAAGCCCATGGTGAGAAGCCCGTGATGAGAAGTCCATGGTGAGACGTCAGAATAGGTTAAGTCCTAATCCGAGTTGGACTCTACATGTAACCCGCCCCTTCAACTTATATAAGGAGGGGCGGGGCACCCCAAGAGGGAGAAGGTTTTTTAGACATCGCAATAGACAAGTTAGGTTGAGACAGACAAGTCAATAGCTCTCGAGATAGAGCATCCTTGTAATCGTGATCATGATCAATATCAATGAAGGAGGATGTAAACTTTTACCTCCACCATGAGGGGCGGAACCTGGGTAAAATCTCGCGTCTCTCGTCCCACTCAACCCCTCTCAAGCTACCACATAGATGCGTTGGCCTCACGACTAAGTCCTTTTCATATGGACATCTGTCGTGACAAAACCACAACATCATGTACCCATAAGCTACGCTATGTCGAAGTTTAACTTTTGTTGACCATATTGAGGTTGGTTCTATTTCCTTTGTTGAAAAATCAACAAGATTCATAAGGAACATAAGAAAAAGCCAGTGATGTGTAAACATGACATGACACCATGCCAAACTATATCTACTACTTACGAATGTTCTAGTGAGCGATTTTGGGTTACGCTCACGGGCCACTTCCTTGTGGTATGGATCATAGTGCTTGTGTCCATGGAACCAAACATGCACATTTGTTCAAAAGGTAGTGCCCCATTGCTTAGTGCCATGAAGCGGATCACTGCTTGTGGCCAACCAAGTATCAGCCAACAATTCATCCTCTTCAAGTCGAAATGTTCTCCTATTTTCTTATTTTAGTCCGCAGCTGGCGCCTGCATGTCCTCAGGATCACCGTCCAACTGGTCATTGTTTGGCTGTTGGGTCTGCTCGTCTAGGATTCTGTCTGCTGGGTGTCCAACATCTGGGTGTGTGTCTGGTGGGTGTCCTTCGGCTCCAACTGGGAGTCGTCCACTTGCCCTTCTTTATGGTGGCTGGCGTTGCCTTGCATCATGTTCATCATTACGTCCTCCTCATCAGCACCTGGTTGACACATTCCGGTAAACAAAGAATAGGCACTACCGGGTATGGTAGCCGGCATCCGTGAACGGACAAGCGTCGACAACTGCGATAAACATAGTGTTGAGGTTGACATTGTATGACACTTGATGGCTAAAGGTAACGGTAGGGCGGGCTGCTGTTGTGGACCAAGCTACGAGGCGACGAAGTAGTATGGCGGATGCAACTGCAACGGGTTTATGAGATTTGTCCCACTAGAGCCCTGGCAGTAACGGTAGGGTGGGCTGCTGTTGCGGACCAAGCTACGAGGGGCGAAGTAGTATGGCGGATGCAGCTGCAACGGGTTTACGAGATTTGTCCCACTAGAGCCCTAGTGGTAACGGTACGGCGGGCTGCTGTTGCGGACCAAGCTACGAGGCGGCGAAGTAGTATGGCGGATGAAGCTGCAACGGGTTTACGAGATTTGTCCCACTAGAGCCCTAGCGGTAACGGTAGGGCGGGCTGCTGTTGCGGACCAAGCTACGAGGGAGCGAAGTAGTATGGCGGATGCAGCTGCAACGGGTTTACGAGATTTGTCCCACTAGAGCCCTAGCGGTAACGGTAGGGCAGGCTGCTGTTGCGGACCAAGCTACGAGGCGGCAAAGTAGTATGGCGGATGCAGCTGCAATGGGTTTACAAGATTTGTCCCACTAGAGCCCTAGCGGTAACGGTAGGGCGGGCTGCTGTTGCGGACCAAGCTACGAGGCGGCGAAGTAGTATGGCGGATGCAGCTGCAACGGGTTTACGAGATTTGTCCCACTAGAGCCCTAGCGGTAACGGTAGGGCAGGCTGCTGTTGCGGACCAAGCTACGAGGCGGCAAAGTAGTATGGCGGATGCAGCTGCAACGGGTTTACGAGATTTGTCCCACTAGAGCCCTAGCGGTAACGGTAGGGCGGGCTGCTGTTGCGGACCAAGCTACAAGGCGGCGAAGTAGTATGGCGGATGCAGCTGCAACGAGTTTACGAGATTTATCCCACTAGAGCCCTAGCGTTAACGGTAGGGCGGGCTGCTGTTGCGGACCAAGCTACAAGGCGGCGAAGTAGTATGGCGGATGCAGCTGCAACGGGTTTACGAGATTTATCCCACTAGAGCCCTAGCGTTAACGGTAGGGCGGGTTGCTGTTGCGGACCAAGCTACGAGGCGACGAAGTAGGATGGCGGATGCAACTGCAACGGGTGTACGAGATTTGTCCCACTAGAGCCCTAGCGGTAACGGTAGGGTGGGCTGCTGTTGCGGACCAAGCTACGAGGCAACGAAGTAGTATGGCGGATGCAGCTGCAACGGGTTTACGAGATTTGCCCCACTAGAGCCCTAGCGGTACCGCAAAAACAGTTTTGGGGTTTTAGGCAAATTCATGTTTTTGCATAATACAATCTTAATACAACAACAATATAAATCAAACCTATTAATGTTTTAGCATCGCATAATTCAATAATAATCTCAATTACAACAAATGTCCAAATCCGAATAATTAAAACAATACAAATGGTCTGGAATGGATAGAATGGTTCAAATCACACATAAATAAAATGGAAGTTTATCTCCCGTACAGTTGCCACTGGTGCTCAATGGGATCATCACAAAGCTGGGGCGTGGGTGGCATTATCCTCAATCTGTCGGTAGATCTAAAGAAATATATTGATCTGATATTGGTTTTTGTTAGGCTTGACATGGCTACCAACATTGGCATAGGAAAGTTTAAATCCCTCTTATCCTCGATAATCATGTTGTGCAGAATTACACATGCAGCCATGATATTTGAGAGAGATTTTTTATCAGGACCTCGAATGGCACGCTGAGCTTGCAACGCACCAAATGCCCTCTCAATATCCTTGTGGCATGCTTCTTTTGCTTTGGCAAAAAAAATGTGCTTCTTGCTTTTTGGCCGACTGATGGTCTCCACAAATGTTGACTATAAAGAATAAATACTGAAGACAAGATAACAACTCATGGTATAGTCATGTCTATTGATGATGTAGTTGCAAGCCGGAGATTCTCCACTAGCAAGCCGAGTAAAAAACATGTAATCTCTGCAATACATTGATATCATTGAGAGAATCCGGCAATCAAATCCAAAGAAGCAATGTCAAAAGCACAAATCATGCGTAATTCTGCGCAATATGGGTTATTATCTTGCCGTACAAACGGCTGTTGTTTTAGTGGAAGGCGGATCTGCGGGAGAGATGCTCTTATTAGCAATTCGGAGTATCATCGAGCACGTGAATTAGACAAACTGCTCCGTAAAACCCACGTGTTCATCTTTCCACCACCACTTCACTCGCCAGAGTCCAACGGAGTCTTTCTTCCCCCCCTAGACTGGAGATGCCGCAGTAGGGGAAGGGGGTGCTGAGTCGACTGTAGTGTACTGCGTTTCCTCCTCCTCGTCGCTCTTCTTCTTATCTCATCCCCGACTCCGACGAGCCCCGGCGACCTACCGGCGAGGGATGGCGGCGACGGCGACGAAGCTGAGCAGCGGCCACGAGATGCCGGCTGTGGGGCTCGGCGTCTGGCGGATGGACTCCGCCGCCGTCCGCGGCCTCATCCACTCCGCCCTCCGCGCCGGCTACCGCCACTTCGACTGCGCCGGTACGCCCTCCCTCCCCCCCTCTTCACGTCTGTCTGCGCCATCCATCCCCGACCCCCATGAATCTCGCACCGTCTCATCTAGGACGCTTGCGTGCGTGGCTGGGGAATCCCACATTGATAAAGTGTCAGAGTTTGTGATGTCTTCAAGCAGTAGATTTGCAAGTGCTGAAGAAGTTTTGCATTACTTTTATTCAGTAGTAGTACTAGATCTTAATTTACAGTGTTTGTTTTTCGGGAGATTTCGCCTGCGATGATGTGCTAACCGTCTGGGATTGCTGTCTGGTGCTGCAGCTGACTACAAAAACGAGGCTGAAGTTGGCGATGCGCTCGCGGAGGCGTTCGAAACTGGGCTTGTCAAGAGAGAGGATCTTTTCATCACAACCAAGGTTACTATTAATCAATTATTTTTCGATGCTTGGTTGCAGAAAAGGGTATTGGAATAAGAATATACCGATGTTCTCTTTGTGTTGGATACGACACGCCTACTACCCCTTTGTGCTAGGACCTGAGCCTATTAACAATTGTGTCCTATGAGCTGATGAGATGAGGTTCTGTATAGAGAAGTATGCGATAACATAGAATTTCAAGACATATATGGTTAAACCCGCCTATGATGGTGTATGGCTGGATGTGGCATTCAAAACAAAGACATAGTGAAATCATATGGTTGATCTAGCAATTGGAGAAAATGTGCTTCATCAGATAGCGCTAGGCGACACCTTGTCGGTATATCAGGTCTTTCTGATGACAAACCTATTTAGTACTGGTTAAAAAATGCTGAAAACGCTTGAAGGTGCACTTGTGACTCAGATGGAGAAAGGCTGTGTAGTTATGCACTGAATTGCGAGTATAGTGTACTGGAATCTTAAGTACCATCTATTGTTTTGACTAACTTGGCAGATTGTGAAACTAATCTCCTAGACTTAGAAAGCAGCAAGGCTGGCTTGTAGCAATCTTTTTTCCACCATGGTTATCTTTTTATGGCTTCACACACCAATGAATCAACAGTTGTTTGTCGACACTGACATTCAAATATGAGCACTTGAATTTCAGATTAATTCATCAATTATTGCATTTCCTAATTTACAGTTGTTATGGGGTTGCGCTACCAAGTATTTTTGTTTACACCCCATTTCACTCTCAACATAAGAAAAGCACTCAAATGATGTTGCAACCTTCTTTCTCCAACATATATTGTGTTACTCAAAGCTCCATGTCTGTTGTGATTCTAGTTGTGGAACTCAGATCACGGTCATGTGGTCGAAGCCTGCAAGGATAGCCTGAAGAAGCTGCGATTGGATTATCTAGATCTCTACCTTATTCACTTCCCTGTAGCTACTAAGCATACTGGTATGATCCTTGTCTTTATCCTACCTAACATGGATAAAGAACACTTTATGCCATTCAATCTAACATAATTGAGTATCTTCATTTTAATTGTGTACAGGAGTTGGCACAACTGGCAGTGCTCTTGGTGATGATGGTGTGCTTGATATCGATACCACTATCACATTGGAGACAACGTGGCATGCAATGGAAGATCTTGTTTCCATGGGACTTGTTCGTAGCATCGGAATTAGGTAAAGTACATCATATAACCATTGGTTATGTGGTCTTTCCTTGGTCTATAACTCTATTTGAATTATTGAGGCATTTGGTCTCGACTCATTTAACCTGTGTAGATATTATGATGCGTCACTTGGGTCAGTTAGTTGATGTTGTCCCCATTTATCCTAGTCATGGCCACAGTTCAGTTTACTTAGAATTACAACTGTTCAGCTTGTTCCATTAATTTATTAGTACATAATTTGTTTGATCTATATCTCTTGGCTGCTGTGTATTTAGAATGATTTAGTCCTTCTGGATATTTCCATTTATTGGCTTACTGGTTGCTGTGCAAATAGTTGCTGGCCTTGTTGCCCAGAGTTTATCTCCATCTTTTCTTTCTAAATAAAGAGTGTGAGATCTTATTCTGCAATCCTTTCAAGTCCTGCTGAACCTGAATTGTTATAAATTGACTTTGTTGATTGTATACTATGTAAATTTGTGCTTAGTTGTTCTTGGCTTCTTGCTTCCATTGTACAATTGTACAGTATGCTATTGCCTCTAGGTCACTTTCAAATTTATGCAGTCTAACATATTTAAAGATTTAGATAGCTTCCATTTGAGTTATACCTTGCATATTATCCAAGCAAAGACCCTTTAGTTAGCAGTACTGCACTATCCAAATGAGTAGCAGAATGTACAGAACAAGGATGGATGCGTTTCAATGTTTGTACTTTGCAAAGCGAATCTTGTTATGCTTGCACTCATCACCCTTAGTAACAAATAGTAACTGCATCCCCTGAACCATTCGAGCTGTAAACTTGTGCATTACCGTTAGAATGATAATTCTTCATGCTCTCTATGACATTGTGTGATCTCTAACTAGCTGCAAGTTAACAATCTCTACAATAGTGTCAGAATCTAGACTGCTCTAGTTGTAGCACTCCCAAGTTCCAATTTTGAACTTCACTACTTGAGCTGTGCTTATTCAGACTAACCAGAATTGAACTGTAATAAATCCCTGCATCTCCGTAGTTCCATTATGTTGTGTCGCACTTCCGTCACGATTCGAGATTTCATGGCTACTTCTCATGCTGGAGGAGAATTTCTATGTCTCAAATCTAACCCTTGAATTACTCATGCAGCAACTACGACATATTCCTCACCAGAGACTGCTTGGCCTACGCTAAGATAAAGCCCGCGGTGAACCAAATCGAGACACACCCTTACTTCCAGCGCGACTCTCTTGTGAAGTTCTGCCAGAAGCATGGAATCTCTGTCACCGCACACACACCCCTGGGCGGCTCCACTGCCAATACCGAATGGTTTGGCTCGGTCTCATGCCTCGACGATCCTGTCATCAAGGTCAGTATCACAAATCGTGACAATGTGACATCACATTCCATTCCAGCATTTAGAAAAAGAACACCTCCGCAAGCCTGGTTTTGTGATAGTTTCTCAACCTCAGTTTGCTGTATCGGTGCTTGCAGTCCCTGGCTGAGAAATACGGCAAGACGCCGGCCCAGCTGGTCCTCCGGTGGGGCCTCCAGAGGAACACGGTGGTCATCCCCAAGACCTCCAAGGTAGAGAGGCTGGAGGAGAACTTTGCGGTCTTCGACTTCGACATCTCCGTCGAGGACATGGAGAAGATCAAGGCCCTCGACCGCAACTACCGCACCAACCAGCCGGCCAAGTTTTGGGGCAGCAATCTCTACGCTTGATTCCACTGCATGATTTGCTTCCCTGACATTACAACCAATAATATGGGAGCTTGTCATTAGCGTAAATGAACTTTGAGTTATAGATGATATATTTGCAGCACAATTTACCAGGTTACCATTCTATTCGTGCTGAGCCATGCCCGGTTCATTCTCCCAGTTATCTTCAGGAAAACCATACAAGGTTGAACTCCATTCAACAAATCAGTCCTACCAAATTATTGGTCACACAACTTAATCCTCTGTATTTAGTTGATTTCTTTCATTGCCTGGAAAGTGAAAACACAGCATGTCTGGTTGAGCTTCATTCAACAATTTAGTCCGGGCAAATGTTACACGTTGGGGGCAAGTTTTCGCCGAGTATGCAACAAATAAGTTATACGGCTAAGGAAAAAAATCTGGCAACAAACCAAAAACACTTGTCGCAAAAAATCAAACTATTCTATAGAATCTCTATGAATCAAATGAATAGAATAAGGTAAACAGACTTGACAGGAGTGCAAGGGCAAAAAAGATCCCAAAAATACAGGAAAAATTGCATGAGCAGTCGTTTTGTTATAACTAGCATAACATCCCTGTGTTGCTATGGAACCACAAAAATGATTCATTAATATTCGACTGTAACAACCAATACACGTCCAACACTGCAATAAGATAATCAATGTAACTGCATGGGAGCACCATGGCAAGAATATGATTATTTTTTTCTGTTCAAATTGAAGGAGTCTGGTGGGTTCTAGATGGGCGAGGAATATTGGGGTGGAGTGGGGACTGAACTCACCACCATCAACAAATAACTCCAATTTAAAGATACCAGACATAAAATGTGTTGGCCATGGTTGACTAACTATAAAAGAGAAAATTGCACCGAAGCCATTTGGAAGTTTGGACAAATTTGTAACTTCCGGCCAAAGTTATCTTAATGCACCTATAGTGGCTTACATGATTTACACTTCTTTTAAGCGAGATTAATTACGGAGATTAATGCACCTATAGTGACTTACGAGACTTACACTTTTGAAGTTTTTGGATTCTCTTAGGTGCCCAATTCGATATTTGCAGGGAGGGAAAGGTGTTGAACGGCCAGTTTCTATTTCCTTGATCTCCAGTAATGAAAGGGGATGAAGGACCAGGTGTTTTAAATTAGTTTTTGGACTTTTACGAGCGAAAAGAAGGCAGGCACGGGGGAATATTGTTGGATAGGCACCACATTACGAGGAACACGGATCGGGGCGGGGCCCCGCCCTAGTCATTGACCCATGCAACCAGGGTTTTTACATCAATCACCAATCATATAGATTCTTTTTCCTGTCAGGGATTTTGGATTATTTTTCGAAAATGTAAACGTCTACACGTGTGGGCGTTAGCCAACTCGTCCACACGTCTCCATCACCGTCCAGTAATTTTTGCATGAATCTTGGCACGAATTAGCTGATTTTGTATGCCACATAGGACAACTCGCGTGTGTGGTGAGAAATGTCGCCAACACATAGAACAACTCGTGAGGGGCCGGTGTGTGGGCGTTTAGCAGTTCGCCCATACACCAGTTTTTCAGTCACGCGCAAGGGCTGGTGTGTGGGCGTTTGCCATCTCGCCCACACACCCGCCTCCTCTCCCACACCCAAGCTGCCAGTTGCCATGCGTTTTGCAGTGTACATGGCAACTGCCCTAGTATGATTGCAAGCAGATGGCAACTCTTTTTTTTTACCCGAACATGTCAGTTGCCATATGTTTTGCATGGTACATGGCAAACTGCCCTAGCGTGCACGTAAGCAGATGGCAACTCTTTTCTTTTTAAATGGCAACTGCCCTAGCGTGCTTGTGAGCACATGACAACTCTCTCTTTTACCCGAACATGTTTTTTGCCATGCCTTTTTTTGTAGCGCTACATGGCAACTGCCTAGTGTTAGTAGGTGGCAACTTCTAAAATTTTGAAATCATGGCAACTGCAGTAGACCAGGCCACACATGGCAACAGCTGTAGTTGTCCAAAAAATGGCAATCTGGAACTTTGACCTGAGATGGCAACTGCAGTTGAGCAAACATGGCAACTGTAGTTGTCCGACATGGCAATCGTAGTTCAGCGACATGACAACTGCACTTAAACGAACATGGACGAGGGTCCGGCCCATGGCAACTGCGAGGCGCGCGGTAAAGTGTCATGTGGGGCGTGCGGGAGCATGAGGTACGAGGCCTAACGTACCGGGCGTGTGGGCGTTATCTATTTCGCCCACACGCACGCGTGTAAGAGGGACCGGGAGGAAAAAAAGAGGCGTGTAGGCGCTAATTCTTTTGCCCACACACACAAACGTATGGGCTGGTCCTCTTAGGCACCACACAGAACGTGTGGGCAGATTGCTTAACGCCCACACGTGTGGCAGTTATCGACGTCCTTATTTTTTTGTAATTTCAAATCCAATAACCCGAATGTGCCAAATCCAATAAAATCCATGCAACCTAAAGATAGCCAAGTTTTGTGAGCTGTGGCACCAAACATGATCAATAAAATCTGCCACCGCTAAGTTTTATTTTCTAATCCAAATATGAAAATTTCGAAATAAAAATTATCCAGATATGGAGTTCAAAATTTGGCCGAAATTTATACACGAAGATATGAAATGCAAGCGGGCGCATTTGTTTGGTCAGAATACGCCCGTCTGCTAGGCGCTAGCCGCTCCGTTGCCTTCCTCTGGAGTCCTCTCAAGTCTGAGGGGCGGCGGCGTCGTCATCGTCGCGTCAGTTCCGATTCCAATCCGAACCCCGGCCATGTCGCCGCCGGCCAGTCTCCCGCCGCCGGCCCCCGCCGGCACGCCCCTCGCCGACCTCCTCGAGTCCGGCACCTTCGCGCCTCCCGCCCCGGCGCCCCCGCCTCCCACCCCCGCCGCCATCCTCTCCGCGTGGTCGCACCTCCGCAGCGCCGCTCCCTCCCCTGCGGCCGCCCTCGCCGCCCTCGAGACCCTCCACCTGCACCGCCGCTCGCTCCGCCTCAGCTCCGCGCACCTCGAGCTGCTCCTGCCGCTTCTCCCGCTCCACCCCCGCCTCGTCTCCCCGCTGCTCGCCACCTGCCCGCGTCTCCTCCCCAACTATTCGCTCCCCTTCGCCTCCCTCCCCCTCGCCCCTCGGCTCCTCCTCCTGGGCGCGCTCGCCACCGCCAAGACCTCCAAGAATTCCACCAGCAATGGCAGCTCAGGGAGCCCCAGCACGGGGAATCTCGGGAGTGACCACGGCGGCGACGACCCCGTTGTGGCTGTGAGTCGCATTCTAGAGAATATGGAGCAGGCCAGTGAGACCAGCGATGGTATTGACCACCTTGCGCTTGCTGGGATTTGCCATGCCCTGGCATGTGCAGATGAGCTGCACTTTGGGAGGATCCTTGTGTCCCTGGTTAGGATTTGCGGCAGGATCGGGGATGTAGGTGTTGCTGTCAGGGTGCTTAAGCTGGTGGATTGGCTGGTGTCGGGGTTCGTCGAGTCGAGGAGGATGCGCAAGGTTCAGGTTCTGTTCGAGGTAATTTCGCCGGAGAAGTGTGAGAGTGAGGGTTATGTGCTGTTTCCGGCGGTGATGGCGGCTTGCGGTGGACTACGGGCATTGAGGGTTGCTTCGGTGAGACATCGGTTGGACTTTGCTCCAAGGTTGAAGGAGGCTCCTGAACGGACCATTCGTTTTGCAGCTCGGAGGGCAGCTGTAGAAGGGAGGCCTGACGATGATCAGCGCCGTGTCCTTCTTCAGTGTGTTGCATTAGGTTTGACACAGTGTGGGCCGGTAGCATCTAATGATTCAGTGTTACGGTGTGTTCTTATGGCACTGCTGGAGGAGCTCCTTCCTCTTCCGCGCCTGCTTAGGATCTCAGTTAAGAGTCCAGATGGAAATTCAGCTGAGCTTGCAAAGAATCAGGTCATGCAGCACCAGGATAGTGTCCTTTTCAAAGAAGCAGGGCCAGTGACTTGGGTTCTGTGCAATCAGTATTCATTTGCTGATGAGAAGACTAAAGATTATGTGGAAACTCGTGTATGTGAATATGCGCAAGAGTTGTATCATCATCTTCGTGCAGCAGTGTTGCTGCACCAGGCGAAACGGAATGGTTTGCTTGCTGAGATTGATAAGATCGCTGAGGCGGCATTTTTTATGATTGTAAGCTTTGCGGCAGAGGTTGCAAAACACAGGTTGGATGCAAACTCCTCAGGGGGGTTCCAGCCAGAGGTTGCTGTTAGGATCTTGGTGGAATTCTCTTGTGTGGAACATCTGAGACGTTTGCGTCTTCCTGAGTACACTGAAGCAATCCGGCGTGCTGTTGTTGTCAATCAGGATAATGCGGCAGCCAGTGCTTTATTCGTTGAGTCAATGCCTTCATGTGCTGAATTGACAACCAAACCAGGTTATTTTAATGCCACTCTCCTAATCTCCTTGTGCCATTATGATTAAAACTTCTCATGTGTTTGCTTGGATGTGCTTGCAACTGTTGATTAAAATGGAACTTTGGTATATTGTAGATTTACTAACCTTGGATGGAACAAGATATATCTGTTACACGGATGAGGTCCAGACGTCACGCATATTGTTTTATCTGCGGGTTATGCCTACTTGTATTAACCTCATTCCAACTCATCTAATTCGGGATAAATTATCTCCGGTCATATTTTTGTATCCTTTATAGACACCACTACTATTTGTCTTACTATTTATTTTTGATAGAATTCCTTATTTAACACTAGATAAAATCATAAAAATGTGCTTCCCTATTTGGCCCTGAAAAAAATCATCCTTATTTGGCATTCGGTCTAAATTTCTTCCTGGGGTAAAACTTTCTTTTCAATTCTCACTTAAGGGCCTCTTTGGGACTGCTCCACTCCACAAATCCACTTTGGAGCAAATTCACCTAGGAGTGGCAGCTTCACCAAAGAGCAGTTTATCCTGTTTGGCTTCCAGCTTCAAGAATGAGAAAATTTTGTGGGTAAGGTCTATTTGGCTGGGTGACGTGGGGAAATAAAACAAAGGCGTATCCACTTACTGGTGACAGTGGTGGTTAATTTTCCCCAACTCCACGAGGACCTTTTGAATTAGAGTTTTTGAAGCACCCCCTAATGAGCTTCACAAAAAATAGGGAGTTGATCCCCAGATTCTAGTTTTTTTCAGAGCAGGACATCATGGAGTTACCCCGTTTGGCTTGTTTTTTAGAGCGGAGCAGTCCCAAACGGGCCCTTAATATCTTTAGTAACCATAATAATTGACGGTAGTATCACATTAGGAAAAAATAAATAGACATCTGCCGCTGCCGCCATACAGGCTAGGGGTTAGGATTGAGAGAGGGGGGGTAGTCCGAGCGTCAAATAGGGATATTTTTTTCAGGGCCAAATAGGGAGGTACATTTTTATCTAGTGTCAAATAAGGAATTCTCTCTTTGTTTTTCTCATTGGATTATCTTGATTTTGATATACAAAATTGCCATCCTTAATGCAATTTGTTAGATACATACAACACTCGAATGAAAAAATAACACGTGCAGTACACTCGGTGATGGTATCATTCCTGTCATCTGGCAATGATACTGATCAGGATGATCGAGTGGCTTTGAAAGAGCAACTTGCCTTTGATTATATTAGGAGATCTTTGGAGGTAGTTCATTCAAAACCCTTTTCATATATATTTTGTTCCTAACTAGGCGACTGACTAATTTCTCTACTTATCTCATATAATAGGCTTATCCTGGGGTAACTCCATTTGATGGATTAGCGTCAGGAGTTGCTGCACTTGTTCGGCACCTTCCTGCAAAGAGCCCTGCCATTCTTTTTTGTATCCATAGCCTTGTTGTGAAAGCTAAAGATCTTTGCAGTACTGCAATGATACAGGACAGATCATTATGGAGGTCATGGGAAGAAAGCACAGAGCCCTGTAAGAAAATATTGGACTTGTTGCTGCGGCTCATCTTCCTTGCCGATATTCAGGTAAGCTAAGATCACAATGGTATTACTTTCTGATGGTGTGTAGAGCAGTAACTCCTCTGAAATACGGGTTGGTGGTGCTTATCTCCTTTATGACATTCAGAATATGGCTGATCAATCCGCGAGGACACAAGGAACTTTTTTCCCAATAGCAGAGACATTGCAATCATCATTAGCTTTGAAACCCTGTCGAGTATTTTCATGCACTGACTTGATTGCTATAAAGATGAGTCTTGGACCATTGGAGATTGATGTTTTATAGCCCAAATCACATTATTCCATGATTTTCCTACTACGCATGCAGCACTGCTACCTGTAGAGACTCTGCAGATTTTATTCCCTCAACACTCTTTTCTCCTGTTTCTGCAGTCATTCTCTTATCTGCTCAAGGAGCTGGCGGAATTTGTCACCTCGTTGCCAAAGGAAGGCCAGGATGTGCTCCTCGATGACATGCACGCCCATGTTGCGGAATCCGATGATGTTGTACGGAAGCCTGTGCTCGTATCGTGGTTGCAGTCCCTATCCTACATAAGCTCACAAGCTGATGTTCGTGAATCTCGCAATAACGCGAAAAATGCTCGTTCTGCGGGTGGGGTTGAGCTGAGCCTGAACAGAACTATTGCACGCTTGTAACACTATCTTGCTCATGCTTGTCAAGCTTGATCATGTTGTACATTAACAGTGCATAGAATAGAATGAGATAGATGCATGTTGCAAGTATAGTACTGCATTTTCATCTTGTCATTATGTCTGTACATATTTGCTTATCTGATTCAACATTTTGAGACAAGTGTTACAATGACAATATGAGAGATTTAATGATTCATGTTGCTTGACTCTGAAATGCTTCATGGACATCTCCAGCCAAAGGATGATCCATGCTAAATCCGAACACAAATCAAGTTGAGATACACAGCACATTATCAAGATGCATCACCAACAGAAGGAAGATTCAGTTATCTCCAGTAGTGATCAATGAGCAAACGAGGGGTCTTTCCCTTTTACTTCTCTCAATATATGAGTATTCTAGAGGGGATAAAAATCAATGATCAAAGACTGACAATATAGTAGCATAGCATAGATAGAGAAATGCCAGATCACGTCGCAATCGGAAACTTCACAGTTTAAGGAACAAACTTATTATGATTTTCATTTCTGGTAAATACGACGGTATTGCTGCGTGCCTATTCATGACATTAGACCAATGTACTGTATAATTACATTCCCAGCTGCCACCAGGGGTGAGGTTATGTGGCTGCAACGTATCAGCCAAGGTCTCGAGACAGCGATGCCAGATCTGGCTACGAAATGGCAAAGCAAAGACAGGGTTTCGCTCAAATCCTCATCTACTGAAAGCAAAATCCAGGAACCAGCAAAAGTCCAGTATGGCAGATCAGCAAGGAAGCTCTCCAGCAGAAGCAGGTAAATCTATCCCAATCCTCCTCTACGACCCTGATGTATATGTATACCGCGACTGAGCCCCCTCCAATAGTTCCACGAGTTTACCTGCAATAAATCGAGCGTGTCAAGAATATCGCAAAATGCTTCCTCTGCAAGTTTTTGTGGGAACGAGATGCATAGTAGATACGGGGAAAGTTCACACACCTGTGATGAAACCGATAAGCGGCACCGGACTAAGTGCTTTCTCAGCCTTCTCAAGATGACGCCTGTTGGGACTCAAGGGTAAGCAAGGGCATATAGGAAGGGTAAAATCAAGAGCTGAGACAGTACCGTGTTAGTGTGTAATGCTCATTACCTGGTGTAGCTGGCAAAGAATGGATCTCTCATGACATAAAGTGCCCACATCATTTTTCGCCTTTTCAACTGATGGAATTGAACCACGGAAGAATAGCCAAGTCAGCAACCCAGAGAACATAACCAACAAACTATAACACAATAAAGAACTGAAATCATCGCACCTCATCCCTCTCAGCAGACGAGAGCTGATGAACTTTCCCAGCTCTATGATTCAGATCTGTTGCATGCGAATGAATGCCAAGGCTTGCGAGCTCCACAGCTAGTGAGACCAACCACGGGGTCCAAGATTTGATGCCAAACTTTCTAATCAAGAGTACGTATACAAGTGGTCTGAATATGTGGACGGCCTCCCCTAACATGAATAAGCGCCCAGAAATCCCTTTAGAAGACCAAATGGTTGCGAGAGTTGGCTTCTCAATCTCCATCACTGCTGAGCACAAGGACATTAAGTAAACTAACAACACTTGAGAAAAATAATAGGTAAATGTCTCAATGGAGAACCATAATAATGTTTTAGTAAAAACAAGTTACCAGGAGGAACAGGAGAAGGTTGGAGCCTGCTCATCCACGTGGGATCTGACAACATCTTTGCATTCTGACCAAACCTGTTTAAAGCAGCTACTGCTCTTCCCTCCAGAGTCTTAGATATAATTCCAGGTTTTCCATCCGGACCATCAGACATGATCCAATGGCCATTTTGGGAATGTCCATTGACCGGATAGATTACTGGCACTCCATTAGTCTTGACTCCCTGATTGTCTTCAAGAACATCCTCCTCTTCGTTTTCCACCTCCCCTCCTTGTAGGAGCATCCTGTAGCCATTCTCCCTGAAAGCGGCTAACCTGACACATGCTCTGGAATGTTGCACAACAATTATCAGCCATCCAGACAAAGCCAGAAATGCATGGCAATATCAGATATGCAAGCGAGGAAAAACAATGCATAATCGATCATCTTACTTCACTGCTTCTGTAACAGCAAGGAAGCCCCATTTGCGATCATCTCCAACAAAGTGCTGGGCGGCAACTTCAACAACTGCTTCGACATCCTTGAGTATAGATACAACAAGAGCCCATGGGATAGATTGTTCCTTGGAGGCCAGTGAGTGACCATCAGTTGGTGTCTCAATTATATGCTGGTTGACAGAACTTACAATGCCCAGAAGTGCATATACTGTTCAGAAAAAAGCAATGCCGCCTTAATGTCAAATAATCAAGTTCTTACACACAAAACAGCTTCTTGACAACAAAAATACATAACGGTCTCATGGAAGTCATCTTACATAACTAACTTAGTATATACTCCCTCCGTCCCAAAATATAAGAACGTTTTTGACACTAGTGTAGTGTTAAAAACGTTCTTATATTGTGGGACGGAGGGAGTAGATGTTTATAAAGAACAAAAGTATTTGCTTCCCAGGGTAAGTTTCGTTAGAAAAAAATTAGCAACTTAATGAACTAAGGTCTATATTTCCTTTTTTCATCAGATTAGAAACAAAATTGCTAGGTAGTATCCCGGACTCAGTAATAGCAAGCAAATGTGCTTCGGCATCATATATATTATACACAGATGCAAATACATGTCCACTATAAATATGGACGACAAATAATGAGATCTTCTTAGGTTTAGTTTGCGGTTGTTGACCTGTGCTGTGCTTATATTATTTAGTGAACATGTATAGGGTGTTTGTGGTTGTTCACTAAATAATATGAATAACAAAATTGGTAGGTAAGTCTGCTGTAGAAAATTTTCCACAAAAGTAGGCAAACACGGGTCAAGCAAAAACTAAAATAGGAAAAGGCTGGTGCGGCAAACAGGATTATCATAATCCACCAAATGCCAAACACAGAGTTAGGAAGTTGAATGAAAGGAATTTATAGGCCAAGGGCAGTCATCTCATGTTGTCAACAAAAAATAGGGTGTATTCCAAATTCAACAAACTTCGATATATATTGGTAAGTTCTAGTAATATCCTATCAAGTATGGCGCAATAGTTAAGTTTTTTAGCCAGCAGTGACATGCCAAGTGATGACAGAAAAGGTAAGGCAAATTCTACGTTGGGCCTAATCACTTGGTGCTATGCCAGCTAAGGCAGTTGCATTTAGTCGTACAAAAAATTTAGGAGCGAACAGTAGTGAATAATATTTAATGCAATACCTCAAAAAACTAGTCTAGTATCTGGATTTAACAGTTTTCAACTAGAAAGTGTACAAAGTGCAACAGACAGATTATTTCGACCCCCCAAACAATAATGGGAACATTCTTGTCCTGAACTACAAAATGCTCATGGTTTCATCTCCCATACATTAACTCGGCATGTGTAGTTAATGCAACAAGAACAAAGGGGCACCACATGTCAAAAATCTTGCATCCAAAATTTCACAATTGAGCCTACCATGCCAGTACCTCTTGCATCCAAAATTTCACAATTGAGCCTACCATGCCAGTACCTATACAACCTTATACCTCTTTGATCACAATTATTATGGTGTACTCTACTTTCTACCAGTCCAAACTGTATGTGTCAGACCTAACTCAGTTAAATGTTATCTGCACACCCTATTCTTTTTATCTGATTAAGATTAACACAAAGTAGACATTTCAACACTCGCATTTGCAAATATAACACCATGAGACTTCAACTAGGTACTTCTCGAAGGACAAACACCAAGAGACAGTAAACATATCAACCGATGACAGAAGATTCAGACAAAAAAAAACGTGCAGTGGGACTAAATGTTACTCCTATTGAAGCAGTACCTGCTTCCGGGGCAATCTCGGAGTTAGCGAAGCGCTCAGGAAGTATCCATGTCACCCCCTGCAAGTCGTTCAAGCAAAAATAAGCATTTTTGTTTCCTAGAATGAAGCAAACATAAGCAGAAATCGCCTTTCTAGCTACTCGTTCCATTGACAACCTATCCTGCTAAGAAATCGCTACCGCAATTCATGATCCTAACCAAATTACTCCCTCCGTCCCAAAATAAGTTGTACTAAGGTCAAGACACTTATTTTGGGACGAAGGGGGTACATGGCAGCAGAGCAGAACCAACATGGAAATTCGTAAAATAGTAATGGGAAATTAACCCCCTTCTGTGGTCTACCGAAGAAGAATTCGCCCAAAACCCCAGGCGAGGAGCCCCGAGGAATCCACCAAATCACACGATTGAAACCCCAAATCGACGGGACCCGCGCGGATTAGGGATCGGGAGCTCCCGTAGACCGCGGGAGGCGACGCGCGTA